>NC_080380.1:119540583-120229766 GCF_014773155.1 Arachis stenosperma | reverse complement strand
TTCTTTCCTCCTCAAAAGCTGAGCAAGCTGAGAGTGGATGTTCAAACCTTCAAACAAAAAGATGGTGAATCCCTCTATGAAGCTTGGGAAAGATATAAGAGCTGACCAAAAGATTCCATCTGACATGTTTTCAGAATGGACCATATAGATATATTTATTATGGTCTCTCTGAATTTCGAAAATGTCATTGGATCATTCTGCAGGTGGATCTATTCACCTGAAGAAAACGCCTGAAGAGGCTCAAGAACTCATTGACATGGTTACAAACAACCAGTTCATGTACACATCTGAGAGGAATTCCGTGAATAATGGGGTACCTCAGAAGAAAGGAGTTCTTGAAATTGATGCTCTGAATGCCATACTGGCTCAGAACAAAGTGTTGACTCAACAGGTTAACATGATCTCTCAAAATCTGAATGGATTGTAACATGCATCCAACAGTACTAGAGAGGCAGCTTCTGAAGAAGCTTATGATCCTGAGAACCCTGCCATGGCAGAGGTTAATTACATGGGTGAACCTTATGGAAACACCTATAACTCATCATGGAGAAATCATCCAAATTTCTCATGGAAGGATCAACAAAAACCTCAACAAGGTTTTAACAATGGTGGACGCAATAGGCTGGGCAATAGCAAGCCATATCCATCATCTTCTCAGCAACAGACAGAGAACTCTGAACAAAACAATTCTAATTTAGCCAATATAGTCTCTGATCTGTCAAAGGCCACTTTCAGTTTCATGAATGAAACAAGATCCTCCATTAGAAATCTAGAGGCACAAGTGGGCCAGCTGAGTAAGAAAGTTATTGAAACTCCTCCCAGTGTTCTCCCAAGCAATACAGAAGAAAATCCAAAAGGAGAGTGCAAGGCCATTGACATAGTCAATATGGCCGAATGCACAAAGGAGGAGGAGGATGAAAATCCTAGTGAGGAAGACCTCCTAGGACGTTCCTCAAGCAAGAAGGAGTTTCCTATTAAGGATCCTGAGGAATCTGAGGCTCATCTAGAGACCATAGAGATTCCTTTAAATCTCCTTCTGCCATTCATGAGCTCTGAAGAATATTCGTCCTCTGAAGAGAATGAAGATGTGACTGGAGAGCAAGTTGCTCAATACTTAGGAGCTATCATGAAGCTGAATGCCAAGCTGTTTGGTAATGAGACTTGGGAAAGTGAATCTCCCTTGCTCATTAGTGAACTAGATACTTGGATTCAGAGAACTCTACCTCAAAAGAAACAAGATCCTGGAAAGTTCTTAATACCTTGCACCATTGGCACCATGAGCTTTGAGAAAGCTCTATGTGATCTTGGGTCAGGGATAAATCTTATGCCACTCTTTGTAATGGAGAAGCTGGGGATCATTGAGGTACAACCTGCCTTGTTCTCATTACAATTGGCAGATAAGTCCATAAGACAAGCCTATGGAATAGTGGAGGACATGCTAGTAAAGGTTGAAGGCCTTTACATCCCTACTGATTTCATAATCCTAGACACTAGAAAGGAAGATGATGAATGCATCATCCTAGGAAGACCTTTCCTAGCCACAGCAGGAGCTGTGATAGATGTCAACAAAGGTGAGTTAGTCCTTCAATTGAATGGGGACTACCTTTGTTTTAAGGCACATGGCCATCCCTCTGTGACAAAAGAGAGTAAGCATGAAGAGCTTCTCTCAGTTCAGAGTCAAGAAGAGCCCACACAGTCAAACTCTAAGTTTGGTGTTGTGAGGCCACAACCAAACTCTAAGTTTGGTGTTCAAACCCCATATCCAAACTCTAAGTTTGGTGTTGGGACTACACACTAAATTGACCTGATCACCATGTGACTCCATGAGAGCCACTGTCAAGCTATTGACATTAAAGAAGCGCTTGTTGGGAGGCAACCCAATTTTATTTATCTAATTTTATTTTACTTTGTTTCTTTGTTATTTTTGTGTTTTATTAGGTACATGATCATGAGGAGTCACGAAAAAAATCAAAAAATTAAAAACAGAGTCAAAAACAGAAGAAAAAAATTTTCACCCTGGAGGTAGCGCAGACTGGCGTTCAACGCCAGTAAGATGCATCTGTCTGGCGTTCAACGCCAGAACAGAGCACCATTCTGGTGCCGAACGCCCAAAACAAGCAACAACCTGGCGTTAAACGCCAGGATGGTGCACAGAGAGGACATTCTGGCGCTGAACGCCAGGAACAAGCATGAAACTGGCGTTCAACGCCAGAAACATGCACTACATGGGCGTTGAACGCCCAGAACATGCACCAATGGGCGTTTGAACGCCAGAATGATGCATGAAGGCAATTTACATGCCTATATGGTGAAGGAATGGTATTTGTTTTCACCTCAGGATCTGTGGACCCCACAGGATCCCCACCTAACATATTCCCACCTTACCTCCTAATCCTAGTTTTTGTGAATGTGATTACTCTTCCCCATGTCACACTTCCCAACATCTTCTTCATCAATCACCTCAATTCCTCTTCCCAATTACCCCATTCACCATTCACATCAACCCCCCCTTCCCCATAAACCCCACCTACCCTCATAAATTCAAATTCAATTCCCACCCATTCCCACCCAAAAGGGCCGAACCCCTCCCTCCCTCTCCCTATAAATAACCTTCAATTCCTCTTCATTTTCACACAACAAACCCCTTCTTCTCCTCCCAATAGCCAAACCTATCTCCCTCTCCACCATATTCTCTTCTTCTTCTTCTACTTTTCTTTTCTTCTCTTGCTCGAGGATGAGCAAATTTTAAGTTTGGTGTGGTAAAAGCATAAGCTTTTTGTTTTTCCATTACCAATGGCACCTAAGGCCGGAGCTTCCTCAAGAAAAGGGAAAGGGAAAGCAAAAGCTTCCACCTCCGAGTCATGGGAGAAGGAAAGATTCATTTCCAAGAGCCATCAAGACCACTTCTATGATGTTGTGGCAAAGAAGAAAGTGATCCCTGAGGTCCCTTTCAAGCTCAAGAAAAATGAGTATCCGGAGATCCGACATGAAATTCAAAGAAGAGGTTGGGAAGTCTTAACCAACCCCATGCAACAAGTCGGAATTCTAATGGTTCAAGAGTTCTATGCCAATGCATGGATCACTAGGAACCATGACCAAAGTATGAACCCAAGCCCAAAGAATTATCTCACAATGGTTAGGGGGAAATACTTGGATTTTAGTTCGGAAAATGTAAGGTTGGCGTTTCACTTACCCATGATGCAAGGTGATGAACGCCCCTACACAAGAAGGGTCAACTTTAACCAAAGGTTGGACCAAGTCCTTATGGACATATGTGTGGAAGGCACCCAATGGAGAGTAGACTCCAAAGGCAAGCCAGTCCAACTAAGAAGACTGGACCTCAAGCCTGTAGCTAGAGGATGGTTGGAGTTCATCCAAAGATCCATCATCCCTACAAGCAACCGATCTGAAGTTACTGTGGATCGGGCCATCATGATTCATAGCATCATGATTGGAGAGGAAATAGAAGTTCATGAAGTCATCTCCAATGAACTCTACAAAATAGCCGACAAGCCTTCACCAATGGCACGGCTAGCCTTCCCCCACCTTATATGCCATCTATGTTACTCAGCTGGAGTTATCATAGAAGGAGATGTCTCCATTGAAGAAGACAAGCCCATCACAAAGAAAAGGATGGAGCAAGCGAGAAGCTCTCACACGGCCTTCAAGAAGAACATGAGGAAGTGCATCATCAACAAATGCCTCAAGGAATGCACTTTCCTCCCAACAAACTATTGGGAGCAACTCAACACCTCCTTAGAAGATTTGAACCATAATGTGGAACAATTAAGGGTGGAACATCATGAGCACTCCATCATTCTCCAAGAAATAAGAGAAGATCAAAGAGCAATGAGGGAGGAGCAACAAAGGCAAGGAAGGGACATAGAAGAGCTTAAGGACATTGTTGGGCCTTCAAGAAGAAGACGCCACTAAAAGGTGGATTCATTCCTTGTTCTTTATTTCTTTCTGTTTTCGGTTTTTATTGTTGTGTTTATCTATGTTTTGTGTCTTTATTTCATGATCATTAGTATGTAACCATGCCTTAAAGCTATGAATAAAATCCATTAATCCTTCACCTCTCTTAAAAGAAAAATGTTTTAATTCAAAAGAACAAGAAGTACATGAATTTCGGATTTATCCTTGAATTTAATTTAATTATATTGATGTGGTGGCAATAATTTTTGTTTTCTGAATGAATGCTTGAACAGTGCATATTTTTTATCTTGTTGTTTATGAATGTTAAAATTGTTGGCTCTTGAAAGAATGATGAACAAAGAGAAATGTTATTGAGGATCTGAAAAATCATGAAATTGATTCTTGAAGCAAGAAAAAGCAGTGAATAGCAAAAGCTTGCGGAAAAAAAAAAAGAAAAAAAAATGGCGAAAAAAGAAAATAGAAAGAAAAAGAAAAAGCAAGTAGAAAAAGCCAATAGCCCTTAAAACCAAAAGGCAAGGGTAAAAAGGATCCAAGGCTTTGAGCATCAATGGATAGGAGGGCCTAAGGAAATTAAATCCAGGCCTAAGCGGCAAAATCAAGCTGTCCCTAACCATGTGCTTGTGTCATGAAGGTCCAAGTGAAAAGCTTGAGACTAAGTGGTTAAAGTCGTGATCCAAGGCAAAAGAGTGTGCTTAAGAGCTCTGGACACCACTAACTGGGGACTTTAGCAAAGCTAAGTCACAATCTGAAAAGGTTCACCCAGTTATGTGTCTGTGGCATTTATGTATCCGGTGGTAATACTGGAAAACAAAGTGCTTAGGGCCACGGCCAAGACTCATAAGTAGCTGTGTTCAAGAATCAACATGCTTAACTAGGAAAGTCAATAACACTATCCAAAATTCTAAGTTCCTAGAGAAGCCAATCATTCTAAACTTCAAAGGAAAAAGTGAGATGCCAAAACTGTTCAGAAGCAAAAAGCTACAAGTCCCGCTCATCTAATTATAATTAATATTCATTGATATTCTGGAATTTATAGTATATTCTCTTCTTTTTATCCTATTTGATTTTCAGTTGCTTGGGGACAAGCAACAATTTAAGTTTGGTGTTGTGATGAGCGGATAATTTATACGCTTTTTGGCATTGTTTTTAGGTAGTTTTTAGTAAGTTCAAGCTACTTTTAGGGATGTTTTCATTAGTTTTTATGTTAAATTCACATTTCTGGACTTTACTATGAGTTTGTGTGTTTTTCTGTGATTTCAGGAAAATTCTGACTGAAATTGAGGGATTTGAGCAAAACTCTGAAGAAGGCTGACAAAAGGACTGCTGATGCTGTTGGATTCTGACCTCCCTGCACTCGAAATGGATTTTCTAGAGCTACAAAGCTCCAATTGGCGCGCTCTCAACGGCTTTGGAAAGTAGACATCCAGGGCTTTCCAGCAATATATAATAGTCCATACTTTATTCGAAGAATGACGACGTAACTTGGCGTTGAACGCCAAGTTCATGCTGCCGTCTGGAGTTAAACGCCAGAAAAACGTCATGATCCGGAGTTGAACGCCCAAAACACGTCATAACTCGGAGTTCAACTCCAAGAGAAGCCTCAGCTCGTGGATTGATCAAGCTCAGCCCAAACATACACCAAGTGGGCCCAGGAAGTGAATTTATGCATCAATTACTTACTCATGTAAACCCTAGGAGCTAGTCTAGTATATATAGGACATTTATCTATTGTATTAGACATCTTTGGTCTCAGTTTGGTTTTATTCTTCATCTTAGGAGATCATTGATCACGTTTTGGGGGCTGGCCATTCGGCCATGCCTGAACCCTTTGCTTATGTATTTTCAACGGTGGAGTTTCTGCACACCATAGATTAAGGGTGTGGAGCTCTGCTGTACCTCAAGTATTAATGAAGTTCTATTTTCTTTTATTCAATTCCTCTTTATTCTTATTCCAAGATATTCATTCGTACCCAAGAACATGATGAATGTGATGAGTTAGATAACCCTCATTATTATTCTCACTTATGAACGCGCGTGATTGACAACCCCTTCCGTTCTACATGCAACCGAGCTTGAACGTGTATCTCTTAGATTCCCCAACAGAATCTTCGTGGTATAAGCTAGATAGATGGCGGCATTTATGAGGATTCGGAAAGTCCAACCTTGTCTGTGGTGTTCCGAGTAGGATCCTGAGAATCCGGAAAGTCTAACCTTGTCTGTGGTATTCCGAGTAGGATTCCGGTAATGAATGACTGTGACGTGCTTCAAACTTGCAACCTGCTGGGCGTTAGTGACAGACGCAAAAGAATCAAGGGATTCTTTTCCAGTAGGAGCGGGAACCAACCAGTGATTAGCCGTACTGTGACAGAGTGCGTGAGCATTAGTTTTCACTGCGAGGATGGGATGTAGCCATCAACCATGGGTGATGCCTCCAGACTGATTAGCTGTGCGAGTGACAGCCGCATAGGATATTTTCCCGAGAGGATTGAAAGTAGCCACAGCTGATGGTGAACCCCTATACAAAGCTTGCCATGGAAAGGAGTAAGAAGGATTGAGTAGAAGCAGTAGGAGAGCAGGCGTCCGTGAGCTCTACAGCATCTCCATTCCGCTTATCTGAAATTCCTACCAATGAATCTGCATAAGTATTCTATCCCTTTTATTATTTCTATTTTATTATTAATCTTCGAACCCATAAACAATGTTTAATCTGCCTAACTGAGATTTGCAAGGTGACCATAGCTTGCTTCATACCAACAATCTCTGTGGATTCGACCCTTACTCACGTAAGGTTTATTACATGGACGACCCAGTACACTTGCTGGTTAGTTGAACGGAGTTGTGAATTTAACAAGAACCACAATTAGAACATTGATCACAAATGATACAAGAATGATCACAATTTCGTCCACCAATAGGGATCCTCTTTACCACAGTAAAAAGATTCCTTTATGTTAGTAGAAGAAGAAAAGAATAGAAGAAGGAAAAGAGTTAAGAATCCAAACACAAGGGGGAAGATAGTGGGTTTGAATACTTGAATGGAAGAGAAGTGTTAGTAGATAAATAAATAGAAGGAGATGAAAGAGGGAGAATTTCAAAAATAAATTTTGAAAAAGGGTTAGTGATTTTCGAAAATTAAGAGAAGAATTAAAATTAAAATTAAAATTTGAAATAATTAGTTAATTAAGAAAAATTTGAAAAAGAGGGAAGTGATTTTCGAAAATTAGGGAGAGGAAAGTAGTTAAATGGTTTTGAAAAAGATAAGAAACAAACAAAAAGTCAATTAGTTAGTTGAAAAAGATTTGAAAAACAATTTTGAAAAGATAAGAAGTTAGAAAAGATTTTTGAATCAAATTTTTGAAAAAGATATGATTTGAAAAAGATATTTTAAAAAGATATGATTGAAAAAGATATTTTGAAAAAGATTTAATTTTTAAAATTTAAAATTGATTACTTGATGGTGCGCGAAATTGTGAACAATACTTTTCACAACTCTCATAATCCCCGGTCATGAACTCCAAAAACTTGGTAGTTCAATTCCATGGCATTACACAACTTCGCACAACTAACCAGCAAGTGCACTGGGTCGTCCAAGTAATACCTTACGTGAGTAAGGGTCGATCCCACGGAGATTGTTAGTATGAAGCAAGCTATGGTCATCTTGTAAATCTTAGTCAGGCAGACTCAAATGGATATGGTGATGAACGAAAATAACATAAAAGATAAAGATAGAGATACTTATGTAATTCATTGGTAGGAACTTCAGATAAGCGCATGAAGATGCCTTCCCTTCCGTCTCTCTGCTTTCCTACTGTCTTCATCCAATCCTTCTTACTCCTTTCCATGGCAAGCTTGTGTAGGGTTTCACCGTTGTCAATGGCTACCTCCCATCCTCTCAGTGAAAGCGATTGCATATGCCCTGTCACGGCACGCGGAATTCAGCTGTCGGTTCTCGGTCAGGCCGGAATAGAATCCATTGATTCTTTTGCGTCTGTCACTAACGCCCCGCCTGCTAGGAGTTTGAAGCGCGTCACAGTCATTCAATCATTGAATCCTACTCAGAATACCACAGACAAGGTTAGACCTTCCAGATTCTCTTGAATGCTGCCATCAGTTCTCGCCTATACCACGAAGACTCTGATTTCATGGAATGGTTGGCTCGTTTGTCAGGCGAGCACTCGGTTGTCAGGCGATCAACCATGCATCGTGCAATCAGGAATCCAAGAGACATTCACTAGAGCCTTGGTTGCTTATAGAACAAAAGTGGTTGTCAGTCACCTTGTTCATAAGTGAGAATGATGATGAGTGTCACGGATCATCACATTCATCAAGTTGAAGAACAAGTGATATCTTAGAACAAGAACAAGCGGAATTGAATGGAAGAACAATAGTAATTGCATTAATACTCGAGGTACAGCAGAGCTCCACACCTTAATCTATGGTGTGTAGAAACTCCACCGTTGAAAATACATAAGCATAAGGTCTAGGCATGGCCGAATGGCCAGCCTCCCAATGATCTAAGATAGCATAAAACACGAAGATAGCTACCCAGATATATCAATACAATAGTAAAAGGTCCTACTTATAGAAAACTAGTAGCCTAGGGTGTACAGAGATGAGTAAATGACATAAAAATCCACTTCCGGGCCCACTTGGTGTGTGCTTGGGCTGAGCAATGAAGCATTTTCGTGTAGAGACTCTTCTTGGAGTTAAATGCCAGCTTTTATGCCAGTTTGGGCGTTTAACTCCCATTTGGGTGCCAGTTCCAGCGTTTAACGCTGGGATTCCTGAGGGTGACTTTGAACGCCGGTTTGGGCCATCAAATCTTGGGCAAAGTATGGACTATCATATATTGCTGGAAAGCCCAGGATGTCTACTTTCCAACGCCGTTGAGAGCGCGCCAATTGGGTTTCTGTAGCTCCAGAAAATCCACTTCGAGTGCAGGGAGGTCAGAATCCAACAGCATCTGCAGTCCTTTTCAGTCTCTGAATCAGATTTTTGCTCAGGTCCCTCAATTTCAGCCAGAAAATACCTGAAATCACAGAAAAACACACAAACTCATAGTAAAGTCCAGAAAAGTAAATTTTAACTAAAAACTAATAAAAATATACTAAAAACTAACTAGATCATACCAAAAACATACTAAAAACAATGCCAAAAAGTGTATAAATTATCCGCTCATCACAACACCAAACTTAAATTGTTGCTTGTCCTCAAGCAACTGAAAATCAAATAAGATAAAAAGAAGAGAATATGCAATGAATTCCAAAAATATCTATGAAGATCAGGATTAATTAGATGAGCGGGGCTTTTAGCTTTTTGTCTCTGAACAGTTTTTGCATCTCACTCTATCCTTTGCAACTCAGAATGATTGGCTTCTTTAGGAACTCAGAATCCAGATAGTGTTATTGATTCTCCTAGTTAAGTATGATGATTCTTGAACACAGCTACTTATTGAGTCTTGGCCGTGGCCCAAAGCACTTTGTCTTCCAGTATTACCACCGGATACATACATGCCACAGACACATAATTGGGTGAACCTTTTCAGATTGTGACTCAGCTTTGCTAGAGTCCCCAATTAGAGGTGTCCAGGGTTCTTAAGCACACTCTTTTTGCCTTGGATCACAACTTTATTCTTTCTTTTTCTTTCTTTTTCTCTTTCCCTTTTTTTTTTCGCTTGCTTCTCTTTTTTTTTTTTGTATTCACTGCTTTTTCTTGCTTCAAGAATCATTTAATGATTTTTCAGATCCTCAGTAACATGTCTGCTTTTTCATCATTTTTTCAAGAGCCAACCTTCATGAACCACAAATTCAAAAGACATATGCACTGTTCAAGCATACATTCAGAGAACAAGAGTATTGCCACCACATCAAAACAATTAAACTGTTATAAAATTCAAAATTCATGCAATTCTTTTTCTTTTCAATTAAGCACGTTTTTATTCAAGAAAGGTGATGGATTCATAGGACATTCATAACTTTAAGGCATAGACACTAAGACACTAATGATCACAAGACACTAACATGGATAAACATAAGCATAAAATTCGAAAAACAGAAGAATAAAGAACAAGGAAATCAAAGAACGGGTCCACCTTAGTGATGGCGGCTCTTTCTTCCTCTTGAAGATCCTATGGAGTGCTTGAGCTCCTCAATGTCTCTTCCTTGCCTTTGTTGCTCCTCCCTCATGATTCTTTGATCTTCTCTAATTTCATGGAGGATGATGGAGTGTTCTTGATGCTCCATCCTTAGTTGTCCCATGTTGGAACTCAATTCTCCTAGGGAGGTGTTCAGTTGCTCCCAATAGTTTTGTGGAGGAAAGTGCATCCCTTGGGGCATCTCAGGGATCTCATGATGAGTGGGGTCTCTTGTGTGCTCCATCCTTTTCTTAGTGATGGGCTTATCCTCATCAATGGGGATGTCTTCCTCTATGTCAACTCCCACTGAATAACTGAGGTGACAAATGAGATGAGGAAAGGCTAACCTTGCTAAGGTAGAGGACTTGTCCGCCACCTTATAGAGTTCTTGGGCTATAACCTCATGAACTTCCACTTCTTCTCCAATCATGATGCTATGAATCATGATGGCCCGGTCTAGAGTAACTTCGGACCGGTTGCTAGTGGGAATGATTGAGCGTTGAATGAACTCCAACCATCCTCTAGCCACGGGTTTGAGGTCATGCCTTCTCAATTGAACCGGCTTGCCTCTTGAATCTCTCTTCCATTGTGCGCCCTCTTCACATATGACTGTGAGGACTTGGTCCAACCTTTGATCAAAGTTGACCCTTCTAGTGTAAGGATGTTCATCTCCTTGCATCATGGGCAAATTGAATGCCAACCTCACACTTTCCGGACTAAAATCCAAGTAATTCCCCCGAACCATAGTAAGATAATTCTTTGGATTCGGGTTCACACTTTGATCATGGTTCTTGGTGATCCATGCATTGGCATAGAACTCTTGAACCATCAAGATTCCGACTTGTTGAATGGGGTTGGTAAGAACTTCCCAACCTCTTCTTCGGATCTCATTTCGGATCTCCGGATATTCACCCTTTTTGAGTGAAAAGGGGACCTCGGGGATCACCTTCTTCAAGGCCACAACTTCATAGAAGTGGTCTTGATGCACCCTTGAGATGAATCTCTCCATCTCCCATGACTCGGAGGTGAAAGCTTTTGCCTTCCCTTTCCTCTTTTTAGAGGTTTCTCCGGCCTTGGATGCCATAAATGGTTATGGAAAAACAAAAAGCAATGCTTTTACCACACCAAACTTAAAATGTTTGCTCGTCCTCGAGCAAAAGAAGAAAGAAGAGAGTAGAAGAAGAAGAAATGAGGAGAAAGGGAATGGCTTTGTATTCGGCCAAAGGGGAGAGAGATGGTGTTTAAGGTGTGTGAAAATAAAGGAGTGAAGGAGGGTTTATATAGGAGAGGGGGAGAGGGTTGTTCGGCCATTTGAGGGTGGGTTTGGGTAGGTGGTTTGAATTTGAATGGAGGGGTAGGTGGGGTTTTATGAGGGATGGATGTGAGTGGTGAAGAGAAAGAGGGAGTGGTAGGGTAGGTGGGGATCCTGTGTGGTCCACAGATCCTGAGGTGTCAAGGAAAAGTCATCCCTGCACCAAATGGCATGCAAAATCACGTTTTGTGCCATTTCTGGCGTTAAACGCCGGGCTGGTGCCCATTCCTGGCGTTTAACGCCAGGTTCTTGCCCTTTTCTGGCATTTAACGCCAGTCTGGTGCCCTTTTCTGGCGTTAAACGCCCAGAATGGTGCCAGACTGGGCGTTAAACGCCCAACAGCTAACCTTACTGGCGTTTAAACGCCAGTAAGTGCGTCCTCCAGGGTGTGCTGTTTTTCATTCTGTTTTTGCTTTTTTCATTGATTTTGTGACTTCTTATGATCATCAACCTACAAAAGACATAAAATAACAAAAGAAAATAGTTAATTATAAAACATTGGGTTGCCTCCCAACAAGCGCTTCTTTAATGTCATTAGCTTGACAGAGGACTCTCATGGAGCCTCACATTTTCTCAGAGCAATGTTGGAACCTCCCAACACCAAACTTAGAGTTTGAATATGGGGGTTCAACACCAAACTTAGAGTTTGGTTGTGGCCTCCCAACACCAAACTTAGAGTTTGACTGTGGGGGCTCTGTTTGGCTCTGTTTTGAGAGAAGCTCTTCATGCTTCTTCTCCATGGTGATAGAGGGATATCCTTGAGCCTTAAACACAAGGGATTCTTCATTCACTTGAATGATTAACTCTCCTCTATCAACATCAATCACAGCCTTTGCTGTGGCTAGGAAGGGTCTGCCAAGGATGATGGATTCATCCATGCACTTCCCAGTCTCTAGGACTATGAAATCAGTAGGGATGTAATGGTCTTCAACTTTAACCAGAACATCCTCTACAAGTCCATGAGCTTGTTTTCTTGAGTTGTCTGCCATCTCTAGTGAGATTTTTGCAGCTTGCACCTCAAAGATCCCTAGCTTCTCCATTACAGAGAGGGGCATGAGGTTTACACTTGACCCTAAGTCACACAAGGCCTTCTTGAAGGTCATGGTGCCTATGGCACAAGTGACGATTGGATTTTTGACGGTTTAGAATTCACAAATGAATTCTCGTTGCAAGTATAGTTTCTAAACCAATCACTAATCCTTTCATACAAAAAGTTGTTTGTCACTAAAACAAACCCCTAAATTTATAAACCGAAGTATTGGACCTCGGGTCGTTCTCCCTAGGAATTACAATAAAGTGTCTTGTTATTGGTTTGAGTTGTTTTGGGGTTTTTAAGATTTTAGACAAGAAATATAAATGGCAAAGAAAATAAACTAACAACTAATAAAACTCTTGGCAAGATATGAGAACTAGAAGTCCTATCCTAGTTATCCTTCTCAATTGTGATGAGAATTGTATTGCTCCCACTTAGTTGACCTCTAACCATGGAGGAAAGTCAAGTGGATGAATCAATTTGATTCCTCAAGTCCTAATCAACTCCTAAAGGAAAGACTAGCTTTAGAGGCATTCAAATCAATTAGCAACTTCTAATTATCAATCAACAAAGGAATTAGATAACTCAAGAGTCACTAATCACTCTACCTAGGCCAAGAGGAACAAAATCTACACTAAAACTAAAAGAGACATTTCAACAAACACATAGAGTGCAATAGAAGTAATCATTATTAAATGCAAGAATTAAAGGAATCTACAACTACAAAAACAAGAGATCAACAATGGAAAAGCAAAGAAGAACAATTATTATGAATACCTCTTATTGAATTGAAAGAATGTAGAGGGAACAATACTAGATCTACAACAAAATGTAAGAACAACATAAAGGAAATTACAACAAAAGAGTAGAAGAAGATGAATCTAACAACAAAGAATTGAAAGGTAGAAGTAGAAGAAAGAAAAGATTAAAACCTAGATCTAAGAACTAATCCTAATCCTAATCCTAATTCTAGAGAGAAGTGAGAGCTTCTCTCTCTAGAAACTAACTCTAACTACTAAACTAAGCTAATGATAACTAACTTTAAGCTAATCCTAATGTGTGTGTAATGAATTAATGAGTTGGAATCCCCCTTGCTCTTCAATCCTTGGCTTTAAATAGCATCTTTGGCGCCAAAGTTGGTTGGGATTGGGCCCCACAACCCTTCAGAATTCGTTGGCCACGTTTTCATTTAAAAATCATAAACCAACACCGACGCGTACGCGCACAGCACGCGTACGCGTCCATGGAGTGATTCGCTGGTGCGCGCAAGCGCCAGGTGCGCGTGCGCGTCCATGGGCGAGTTCAACTTCTTTGACTTTTCATGATTTCTCCACTTTGCATGCTTTTCCTCTTCACTCCTTTGATCCATTCCTAGCCCTTTTCAATCTGAAATCACTAACAAACATATCAAGGCATCTAGTGGAATCAAAGAGAGATTAAAACCATCAAATTAAGGGTTGAAAAGCATGTTTTCACATCTAAACACAAATAAGGAGACAATCACAAAACCATGCTATTTCAATGGATAAATGAGGGTAAAAGGTATTAAAATCTCTTAGAATCAATGCAAGACAAACCGTCAAAATGGAGTTTGTCAACCTCCCCACACTTAAACCAAGCATGTCCTCATGCTTAAACCAAGAATGAAGTAAAGGGTATGGCATTTATTCAATGGAACTAACTAAATGCAATCTACCTATATGCAACTATCTAAATGAATGCAATTGCTTGGTCAAAATAAATCAATTCCCAAGAAGCATATATGCACAAGGGCTAAGGACTAGCAAGTCTAATCCACAATTGAATTGAGTTGTTAAATATGTTTACAAACTTGCATGAAAAGATGATCATAGGTGGAAACATGTAATTGAGCATCAAACCCTCACCGGTAGTGTTTGCACTCTATTCGCTCAAGTGTTTAGGGTTGATTCACTCAATTCTCTCCTAATCATGCTTTCTAAGATTTGTTTTTCTTCTAACAATCAACACATATCTCATGCATGCATACAAGTATCATGAGGTCTTTTCTTTGGTTGTAATGGGGCTAGGGTCAAGGTAGGATGCATATTTGGTCAAGTGAGCTTGAAATTTGAATCTTTGATAAGTTTAAACTTTCCACCTAACCTATGACATCCTATACAATTAAGTTCTAACCTAACTACCCATTCCTCACTTTTTCACATACTCATGCATTTTCTTTTCATTTCACAACACTTATGCATTGATCTTTATTGAGCTTCACTTTGCTTTGGGGCATTTTGTCCCCTTTATTGCTTTTCTCTTTTTTTTTCTTTTTTTTTATATACATTTTTTTCTTTTCCATATTACTTTTCTTTTCTTTTCTTTTGTTTTTCTCATTTTTTTTATATGCAAGAACATTAATGCATAAGGTCTAACATTTGATTAATACATGAGTGCGCACCCAATTCCCAATATTTCCAATAACATTACAAAACTACCCTTTTATTCACCCGATGTCCCAAGGTTCCCACACTTGAATGATACTCACACACACTAGCCTAAGCTAATCAAAGATCCAAATAAGGACATTTATTGTTTTTCGCTTTAAGGCTTGTAATGTGCTAAATTAAGAACAAAGTGGGTTAAGCGTAGGCTCAAATTTGGCTAACAAAGGAAGATAAAAGGTAAGGCCATTTGGGTAAGTGAGCTAATGGAATAATGGCCTCAATCATATAAATGCATGAATACACAAAATAATGGACATAAAGAATCAAACAAATCAAAGATTACAATCATAGAAAGAGAATAATGCACACAAGAAGGAAAATAAGTGGTTATAAGATGTAACCACACCATTAGGCTCAAATCTCACTTGCTTGTGTTCTTAGCTCAAAAATATGATCCACAATATATATGATTCAAGCAAGTTCTATGAAAAGTTTTCCACTCAAATCAATTAAGGTGCTCTATAGATAGAAATCTTGAAAAATTTTCATTATTTTGACTAAGCTTATTGTGTATACATATGCAAAAATTAAGAGAATGCAAGTAAAAAAAAAATCCTAAAATCCTAGAATGAAATGCAAAAGTGTTGGGATTAGAAACTTGTCACCCAAAATCGCCGATCGGTCGGACGACCTCCCCACACTTAAAAGTTTGCACCGTCCTCGGTGCACGTAAAGAAGAGCAAGGTGGGCGGGTTGCTACAATTGATGAGCTCCTTCAAAAGGTTGTGCGGATGACTTGTTTGTTGCCCCCTTTGAAAGCTTTTCCTTTCTCCCTCCTTGGTGGCCAACCTAAAAGGAAAGAAAGAAAGAAAATTAAGCCTATCACAAAGATATTAAGGCAATTAGAACATAGGCGGGGGCTAATGCCAAATAAGAGTATGGTTCCCTACTACATGTTAGCTAAGCATGTGAGTGAGAAAACAATGTAAGCTAAGGCATATCATTAAGCTCGATGCAAGAGTAAAGTTAAAGCATGAAGAGTGTATTGAGCATCAAGTTCAAATGAGAAGAAGTGGGTCATGAAAGACAAGATGAGGTCATATCAATGCACAAAGACACAAGAGTCATACAAGATGAAGCATTGATTTAAAAGTTTCATCACCCAACAATATCAAAGAAGTCAAGAAGCACCAAAATAATGTAAGAAAATCTCAACAATTGAGTGTAAGAATCCAACACCATTATTAAAATGACTAAAAAAAACGAAAACATGTTACAAAAACTAAATGAAAATGGGAAGAGTAGAAGTATGCGAATGTGATAAGCAAAAGAAAATGGAAGGGGGGAAAAAACTCTTTTTTTTTTTTTTTACCGACGCGTGCGCGTCATGCGTGCTTACGCGTCGATGGGTATATTGGTCGAAGGACGCGTACGCGCCAGGTGCGCGCACGCGTGCATCGAGTTAGGCCGGAGGCATAATGTCGGCCCAAGTCTGGCACAACTCTCGGGTAGAAGTACCGAGAGTGCAGATTGTGCAATCGACGTGCGCGCGCACAGTGCGCGTGCGCGTGCATTGCCAATTTAAGATCATGTGCGCGTACGCGCACCTGGCGCGTACGCGTGCATAGACTTGTGCCCTAGGCCCAATGTTCGCACAGTGCAGGCCTAACTCTCGGGTTTTTTGGCTGGAGGTGAAATTTTGCATCCACGCGTACGCGTACAGTGCGCGTCCGCGTGGGTGGTCGAAAAATGCTCAGGTGCGCGTACGCGTCATGTGCGCGCACGCGTGGAAGGTGTTCTGTTTTTCAAAAAATATTTTTCTAAGTTCTTACACCAATCCAAGCTTTTCAATCCTCCAAACAGCTACCAAAACACCCTAAAACCTTATTCGACATACTATACTACTAACTAAACTTGATAAAACAATAAAAACAAGAAATTAACTAATTCTACCAATATTTACAAAAGATAAAAAATGAAAATGAGAATCTACCTATAATGGCAACTCAATTCACTTATTAACAAACTAAAAGAGTATGGAAAGAGTTTACCATGGTGGGGTGTCTCCCACCTAGCACTTTTATTTATTGTCCTTAAGTTGGACTTTTGGGGAGCTTCTTATCAAGGTGGCTTGTGCTTGTACTCATCTTGGAACTCCCACCAATGCTTGGTTCTCCATTGTGCCCCAAGATTCCTTATGGATTGAGCCAAGTGTTGATGGAGTTCTTCACAAGCTTGGGGCTCCCAAAGTTGATCCTCTTCTTGTGATCCGGGATCCCACACTTTGTTTTCACACCCGTCTTGAGGTTGATCATCATTATTAGTCCAACCGGGTGGTGAGTAAGGTGAATTCTCTATGAAGTGTCCAACAATCCTTCTAGACCCATCTATTTGAGCACTACTCCATCCTTTATATCTCATGTTTGATGCATCGACCATAATGAGCCTTGATTTGCAACGCCAACTACGAAACATCTTTCGCTTACGCTTCATCCCACAAAGCATCCTAAGTTGACCATCCGTTTCAAGCAAGCCATACTCAAGTGGGACAATAAAGCTAATAGAAATGAATTTTACCCACTCAAGTGAGGGAGTAGATGACAACCTAGGCAAAGATGCTTCCAATGATCTTGACAAAGCGTATTCCACTCCCATCCTTCTATTTCTAGGGACTTCCACTTCCTCACAAGATCTCTTAATCTCAATCCTTTGTTCAACAATTTCATCAAAACCTTTTCCCTTACTCAAATCATAATAGGGAGGGTGAGAAAAATTTACCTCCTCAACGCTTTCAAATCCAATCGGAGAAGGTTCTTCATGCTCAAAGGATTCTTCACCACGAAGACTTGATGCTTGATCTTCATCACCAAGGGAACTCAATCCTTGCTCTATCCCATCCAAGTCTTCGTATGGAATATGTCTTGGAAGGTGTGCACTTTCCTTCCTAGCCTCAATTTCAATCATCTTGGAGGGGTTTTTTTCAACTCTATGTTCCCATGGAGGCTCCGCATCTCCTAAGTCTTCTACCACTTCTTCCTTGTTTTCAACAATTAAAGCTTCCTCCAATTGTTCCAATACAAAGCAACTTCCTTCATTTCCCACCAGAGTTTCCAATCTCTCCTTCATGCTATGTTCTTCATTTGATTCTCCACATGTAGCCATGGGAGTTCCTTGAGTGTTCAAGCATTGGGAGGCTAATTGATTTGTTACCGCATCCAAGGCGGCCATGAAATTTTGCACATCCCTTTGCATCTCTTCTTGCCCTTGAACAAGAACACCAAGGGTTTCATCCATTAGAGATTGGGGTGGTTGGAAGGGTTCATCATTTTGGGGGAAGGGTTCATAGTAGGAAGGTGGTTCTTCTTGGTAGAGTTGTGGTGGTTCAATGTTTTCCATTCTTTCCACTTGTTGCACAACACACTCCATGGTTGCTTGAAATTGATCCAATGCTTCCTTGAGATGATCCCTTGACTCTTGTTCCTCTTGGATAATATGATTAGGATCATGTGGCTCTTGGATCAATGGATATGAGTATTCTTCTATGGGAGGTTGTGGTGGAAAGTAGTATTCATCTTGTGGTTGAAGATTTTCGTATATTGGAGGTGGTTCATCTTGGTAATAATGTGGAGGAGGTGGCTCTTGAAAATATTGATGTTGGAATGGTGGTGGCTCTATATGTGGTTCATATGGTTCATATGGTTGTTGGTAGGATGGATATGGGTTAGGGTCATATGAAGGTGGTTGGTGAAAAGAGGCTTGTGAGTATGGTTGAGAGTTATGTTGAGGATATGGTTCATAGGCATATGGTGGTGGTTCTTGAAAATCACAAGGAGATTCACCATAGCCATTGGATTGGTATGCATCATAGAATGGCTCTTCTTCATAGTGCATTGGTGGGGGTTGTTGCCATGAGGATTGATCATAAGCATATGGCTCTTCCCACCGTTGGTTATCCCATTCTTGATACACATCTTCATTATAGTCCTCATTTCCTACAACATTTTGATAACCAAACTCATAGCCAAGATGAGAATTCATGATAGCAAGAGGAAAATGAAAACAAAATCAAATAAGAAGCAAGAAAATTAAATCCTAAAACTAGCAAGAGCTAACAAAAGCAAACATATTCACACTATTCACATATATACAATAACCAATAACAAACACCATTGCAACTCCCCGGCAACGGCGCCATTTTGACGATTGGATTTTTGACGGTTTAGAATTCACAAATGAATTCTCGTTGCAAGTATAGTTTCTAAACCAATCACTAATCCTTTCATACAAAAAGTTGTTTGTCACTAAAACAAACCCCTAAATTTATAAACCGAAGTATTGGACCTCGGGTCGTTCTCCCTAGGAATTACAATAAAGTGTCTTGTTATTGGTTTGAGTTGTTTTGGGGTTTTTAAGATTTTAGACAAGAAATATAAATGGCAAAGAAAATAAACTAACAACTAATAAAACTCTTGGCAAGATATGAGAACTAGAAGTCCTATCCTAGTTATCCTTCTCAATTGTGATGAGAATTGTATTGCTCCCACTTAGTTGACCTCTAACCATGGAGGAAAGTCAAGTGGATGAATCAATTTGATTCCTCAAGTCCTAATCAACTCCTAAAGGAAAGACTAGCTTTAGAGGCATTCAAATCAATTAGCAACTTCTAATTATCAATCAACAAAGGAATTAGATAACTCAAGAGTCACTAATCACTCTACCTAGGCCAAGAGGAACAAAATCTACACTAAAACTAAAAGAGACATTTCAACAAACACATAGAGTGCAATAGAAGTAATCATTATTAAATGCAAGAATTAAAGGAATCTACAACTACAAAAACAAGAGATCAACAATGGAAAAGCAAAGAAGAACAATTATTATGAATTACCTCTTATTGAATTGAAAGAATGTAGAGGGAACAATACTAGATCTACAACAAAATGTAAGAACAACATAAAGGAAATTACAACAAAAGAGTAGAAGAAGATGAATCTAACAACAAAGAATTGAAAGGTAGAAGTAGAAGAAAGAAAAGATTAAAACCTAGATCTAAGAACTAATCCTAATCCTAATCCTAATTCTAGAGAGAAGTGAGAGCTTCTCTCTCTAGAAACTAACTCTAACTACTAAACTAAGCTAATGATAACTAACTTTAAGCTAATCCTAATGTGTGTGTAATGAATTAATGAGTTGGAATCCCCCTTGCTCTTCAATCCTTGGCTTTAAATAGCATCTTTGGCGCCAAAGTTGGTTGGGATTGGGCCCCACAACCCTTCAGAATTCGTTGGCCACGTTTTCATTTAAAAATCATAAACCAACACCGACGCGTACGTGCACAGCACGCGTACGCGTCCATGGAGTGATTCGCTGGTGCGCGCAAGCGCCAGGTGCGCGTGCGCGTCCATGGGCGAGTTCAACTTCTTTGACTTTTCATGATTTCTCCACTTTGCATGCTTTCCCTCTTCACTCCTTTGATCCATTCCTAGCCCTTTTCAATCTGAAATCACTAACAAACATATCAAGGCATCTAGTGGAATCAAAGAGAGATTAAAACCATCAAATTAAGGGTTGAAAAGCATGTTTTCACATCTAAACACAAATAAGGAGACAATCACAAAACCATGCTATTTCAATGGATAAATGAGGGTAAAAGGTATTAAAATCTCTTAGAATCAATGCAAGACAAACCGTCAAAATGGAGTTTGTCAACAAGGTATTGAAAACTTCCCAGGATCCTGCCTCTTTTGAGGCAGTTTCTGCCTAGACAAGTCATCCAGTTCTTTGGTGAGCAAAGGAGGTTCATTCTCCCAAGTCTCATTTCCAAATAACTTGTCATTTAGCTTCATGATTGCTCCAAGGTATTTAGTAACTTGCTCTTCAGTGACATACTCATCCTCTTCAGAGGAAGAATACTCATCAGAGCTCATGAATGGCAGAAGTAATTCCAATGGAATCTCTATGGTCTCATTTTGAGCCTCAGATTCCCATGGTTCCTCATTGGGGAACTCATTGGAGGTCAATGCACGCCCATTGAGGTCTTCCTCAGTGGCGTTCACTGCCTCTTCTTCCTCCCAGAATTCGGCCATGTTAATGGCTTTGCACTCTCCTTTTGGATTTTCTTCTGTATTGCTTGGGAGAGTACTAGGAGGGAGTTCAGTAATTTTCTTGCTCAGCTGACCCACTTGTCCTTCCAAATTTCTGATGGAGGATCTTGTTTCAGTCATGAAACTTTGAGTGGTTTTGATTAGATCAGAGACCATGGTTGCTAAGTCAGAGGGATTCTGCTTAGAATTCTCTGTCTGTTGCTGAGAAGATGATGGAAAAGGCTTGCCATTGCTAAACCTGTTTCTTCCACCATTATTGTTATTGAAACCTTGTTGAGGTCTCTCTTGATCCTTCCATGAGAAATTTGGGTGATTTCTCCATGAAGAATTGTAAGTGTTTCCATAGGGTTCTCCTAGGTAATTCACCTCTTCCATTGAAGGGTTCTCAGGATCATAGGCTTCTTCTTCAGATGAAGCATCCTTAGTACTGTTTGGTGCATTTTGCATTCCAGACAGACTTTGAGAAATCAAATTGACTTGTTGAGTCAATATTTTGTTCTGAGCCAGAATGGCATTCAGAGTATCAATCTCAAGAACTCCTTTCTTCTGACTAGTCCCATTGTTCACAGGATTTCTTTCAGAAGTGTACATGAATTGGTTATTTGCAACCATTTCAATCAGCTCTTGAGCTTCTGCAGGCGTCTTCTTCAGATGAAGAGATCCTCCAGCAGAGCTATCCAAAGACATCTTGGATAGTTCAGAGAGACCATCATAGAAAATACCTATGATGCTCCATTCAGAAAGCATGTCAGAAGGGCACTTTCTGATTAATTGTTTGTATCTTTTCCAAGCTTCATAGAGGGATTCTCCTTCCTTCTGTCTGAAGGTTTGGACTTCCACTCTAAGCTTACTCAATTTTTGAGGTGGAAAGAACCTTGCCAAGAAGGCATTGACTAGCTTTTCCCATGAGTCCAGGCTTTCTTTAGGTTGAGAGTCCAACCATATTCTAGCTCTGTCTCTTACAGCAAAAGGGAATAGCATCAGTCTGTAGACCTCAGGGTCAACCCCATTAGTCTTGACTGTGTCACAGATTTGCAAGAATTCAGCTAAGAACTGATGAGGATCTTCCAATGGAAGTCCATGGAACTTGCAATTCTGTTGCATTAGAGAAACTAATTGAGGCTTAAGCTCAAAGTTGTTTGCTCCAATGGCAGGGATAGAGATGCTTCTCCCATAGAAGTCGGGAGTAGGTGCAGTAAAGTCACCCAGCACCTTCCTTGCATTGTTTGCATTGTTGTTGTTTTCGGCTGCCATGTGTTCTTCTTCTTTGAAGAATTCGGTCAGGTCCTCTAAAGAGAGTTGTGCTTTGGCTTCTCTTAGCTTTCTCTTCAAGGTCTTTTTAGGTTCAGGATCAGGCTCAACAAGAATGCTTTTGTCTTTGCTCCTGCTCATAAGAAAGAGAAGGGAACAAGAAAATGTGGAATCCTCTATGTCACAGTATAGAGATCCCTTGAAGTGTCAGAGGAAAAGAAGAGTAGAAGACAGAAGTAGAAAATTTGAACTTATCAAAGGGAATGGAGTTCGAATTTTGCATTAAGGGATATTGTTAGTCCATAAATAGAAGGATGTGAGGAGAAGAGAAGTAATTTTTGAAAATTAAGTGAAAGATTTTGAAAATATTTTTGAAAAACATTACTTAATTTTCGAAAATGAGAGTGGGAAAGAAATAAGATGATTTTTGAAAAAGATTTTGAAATTAGAAATCAAAAAGATTTGATTGAAGACTATTTTGAAAAAGATGAGGTTAAGAAGATATGATTGATTTTTAAAAATATGTGATTGAAAAGATATGATTTGAAAACAATTTTAAAAAGATTTGATTTTAAAAATTAATAACTTGGCTATCAAGAAAAGATATGATTCAAACATTAAACCTTTCTCAACAGAAAAGGCAACATACTTGAAATGTTGAATCAAATCATTAATTGATAGTAAGTATCTTTGAAAAAGGAAGGGAATTGATTTTGAAAACATTTGATTGAAAAGATATGATTTGAAAAAGATTTGATTTTGAAAAACTTTGAAAACTTGAAAAAAAAATTGATTTGAAAACAAAATTCTTCCCCCTTGTGCCATCCTGGCATTAAACGCCCAGAATGGTGCACATTCTGGCGTTTAACGCCCAAAACTATACCCTTTTGGGCGTTAAACGCCCAACCAGGTACCCTGGCTGGCGTTTAAACGCCAGTCTGTCCTTCTTCACTGGGCGTTTTGAACGCCCAGCTTTTTCTGTGCAATTCCTCTGCTGTA
Organism: Arachis stenosperma; assembly: GCF_014773155.1. Lineage (NCBI taxonomy): Eukaryota > Viridiplantae > Streptophyta > Magnoliopsida > Fabales > Fabaceae > Arachis > Arachis stenosperma. The sequence continues at coordinate 120,206,590 of NC_080380.1, read as the reverse complement.
TGTTCTGAATCTTCAATTCTCTGTGTTATTGACTTGAAAAGACACAAATTAAAAATATTTTTGGATTTTTAATAATCAAAATGCAACTAAAATCAAATAACAATGCATGCAAGACACCAAACTTAGCAGTTTGCATACCACTGACACTAACAATATGAGAATGCATATGAGACACACAAAATACTTCAAGTCAATAGAATTCAAAGATTAGAGCAAGTAAATCATCAAGAACATCTTGAAGATCACTAAGACACATAACAATGCATGCAATTGACACCAAACTTAAGATGAGACACTAGACTCAAACAAGAAATTTTTGGATTTTATGATTTTTTTGATTTTTTTTGTTTTGTGTTTTTCGAAAATTAAGTGGAAAAAGATATCAAAATTCTTAATGAGAATTCCAGGAATCAGTGCAATGTTAGTCTAAGACTCCGGTCCAGGAATTAGACATGGCTTCACAGCCAGCCAAGCTTTCAAAGAAAGCTTCGGTCCAAAACACTAGACATGGCCAAAGGCCAGCCAAGCCTTAGCAGATCACTGCTCCAAAAGCAAGATTGATAAATATCAACAAGCTCTTGTGATAACAAGTGGAAACCTCGGTCCAATGAGATTAGACATGGCTTCTCAGCCAGCCAGACTTCAACAATTCATCATGAAACTCTAGAATTCATCTTCAAGAATTTCGAAAAAAAAAATACCTAATCTAAGCAACAAGATGAACCGTCAGTTGTCCAAACTGAACAATCCCGGCAACGGCGCCAAAAACTTGGTGCGCGAAATTGTGAACAATACTTTTCACAACTCTCATAATCCCCGGTCATGAACTCCAAAAACTTGGTAGTTCAATTCCATGGCATTACACAACTTCGCACAACTAACCAGCAAGTGCAATGGGTCGTCCAAGTAATACCTTACGTGAGTAAGGGTCGATCCCACGGAGATTGTTAGTATGAAGCAAGCTATGGTCATCTTGTAAATCTTAGTCAGGCAGACTCAAATGGATATGGTGATGAACGAAAATAACATAAAAGATAAAGATAGAGATACTTATGTAATTCATTGGTAGGAACTTCAGATAAGCGCATGAAGATGCCTTCCCTTCCGTCTCTCTGCTTTCCTACTGTCTTTATCCAATCCTTCTTACTCCTTTCCATGGCAAGCTTGTGTAGGGTTTCACCGTTGTCAATGGCTACCTCCCATCCTCTCAGTGAAAGCGATTGCATATGCCCTGTCACGGCACGCGGAATTCAGCTGTCGGTTCTCGGTCAGGCCGGAATAGAATCCATTGATTCTTTTGCGTCTGTCACTAACGCCCCGCTTGCTAGGAGTTTGAAGCGCGTCACAGTCATTCAATCATTGAATCCTACTCAGAATACCACAGACAAGGTTAGACCTTCCGGATTCTCTTGAATGCTGCCATCAGTTCTCGCCTATACCACGAAGACTCTGATCTCACGGAATGGTTGGCTCGTTTGTCAGGCGAGCACTCGGTTGTCAGGCGATCAACCATGCATCGTGCAATCAGGAATCCAAGAGACATTCACTAGAGCCTTGGTTGCTTATAGAACAAAAGTGGTTGTCAGTCACCTTGTTCATAAGTGAGAATGATGATGAGTGTCACGGATCATCACATTCATCAAGTTGAAGAACAAGTGATATCTTAGAACAAGAACAAGCGGAATTGAATGGAAGAACAATAGTAATTGCATTAATACTCGAGGTACAGCAGAGCTCCACACCTTAATCTATGGTGTGTAGAAACTCCACCGTTGAAAATACATAAGCATAAGGTCTAGGCATGGCCGAATGGCCAGCCTCCCAATGATCTAAGATAGCATAAAACACGAAGATAGCTACCCAGATATATCAATACAATAGTAAAAGGTCCTACTTATAGAAAACTAGTAGCCTAGGGTGTACAGAGATGAGTAAATGACATAAAAATCCACTTCCGGGCCCACTTGGTGTGTGCTTGGGCTGAGCAATGAAGCATTTTCGTGTAGAGACTCTTCTTGGAGTTAAACGCCAGCTTTTATGCCAGTTTGGGCGTTTAACTCCCATTTGGGTGCCAGTTCCAGCGTTTAACGCTGGGATTCCTGATGGTGACTTTGAACGCCGGTTTGGGCCATCAAATATTGAGCAAAGTATGAACTATCATATATTGCTGGAAAGCCCAGGATGTCTACTTTCCAACGCCGTTGAGAGCGCGCCAATTGGGTTTCTGTAGCTCCAGAAAATCCACTTCGAGTGCAGGGAGGTCAGAATCCAACAGCATCTGCAGTCCTTTTCAGTCTCTGAATCAGATTTTTGCTCAGGTCCCTCAATTTCAGCCAGAAAATACCTGAAATCACGGAAAAACACACAAACTCATAGTAAAGTCCAGAAAAGTGAATTTTAACTAAAAACTAATAAAAATATACTAAAAACTAACTAGATCATACCAAAAACATACTAAAAACAATGCCAAAAAGTGTATAAATTATCCGCTCATCACAACACCAAACTTAAATTGTTGCTTGTCCTCAAGCAACTGAAAATCAAATAAGATAAAAAGAAGAGAATATGCAATGAATTCCAAAAACATCTATGAAGATCAGGATTAATTAGATGAGCGGGGCTTTTAGCTTTTTGTCTCTGAACAGTTTTTGCATCTCACTCTATCCTTTGCAACTCAGAATGATTGGCTTCTTTAGGAACTCAGAATCCAGATAGTGTTATTGATTCTCCTAGTTAAGTATGATGATTCTTGAACACAGCTACTTATTGAGTCTTGGCCGTGGCCCAAATCACTCTGTCTTCCAGTATTACCACCGGATACATACATGCCACAGACACATAATTGGGTGAACCTTTTCAGATTGTGACTCAGCTTTGCTAGAGTCCCCAATTAGAGGTGTCCAGGGTTCTTAAGCACACTCTTTTTACCTTGGATCACAACTTTATTCTTTCTTTTTCTTTCTTTTTCTCTTTCCCTTTTTTTTTTCGCTTGCTTCTCTTTTTTTTTTGTATTCACTGCTTTTTCTTGCTTCAAGAATCATTTAATGATTTTTCAGATCCTCAGTAACATGTCTCCTTTTTCATCATTCTTTCAAGAGCCAACCTTCATGAACCACAAATTCAAAAGACATATGCACTGTTCAAGCATACATTCAGAGAACAAGAGTATTGCCACCACATCAAAACAATTAAACTGTTATAAAATTCAAAATTCATGCAATTCTTTTTCTTTTCAATTAAGCACGTTTTTATTCAAGAAAGGTGATGGATTCATAGGACATTCATAACTTTAAGGCATAGAGACTCTTCTTGGAGTTAAACGCCAGCTTTTATGCCAGTTTGGGCGTTTAACTCCCATTTGGGTGCCAGTTCCAGCGTTTAACGCTGGGATTCCTGAGGGTGACTTTGAACGCCGGTTTGGGCCATCAAATCTTGGGCAAAGTATGGAATATCATATATTGCTGGAAAGCCCAGGATGTCTACTTTCCAACGCCGTTGAGAGCGCGCCAATTGGGCTTCTGTAGCTCCAGAAAATCCACTTCGAGTGCAGGGAGGTCAGAATCCAACAGCATCTGCAGTCCTTTTCATTCTCTGAATCAGATTTTTGCTCAGGTCCCTCAATTTCAGCCAAAAAATACCTGAAATCACGGAAAAACACACAAACTCATAGTAAAGTCCAGAAAAGTGAATTTTAACTAAAAATTAATAAAAATATACTAAAAACTAACTAGATCATACCAAAAACATACTAAAAACAATGCCAAAAAGTGTATAAATTATCCGCTCATCACTTGACTAACAAGAAACTAAAAGATATGACTCTAGAATTTAAAGATTGAACATTTCTTAACAAGAAAGTAACAAACTTCAAAATTTTGAATCAATCACATTAATTGTTAGTAAAGTTTTCGAAAATTATGAAATAAAGATAAGAAAGAGATTTTGAAAATATTTTTAAATTTTCGAAAATCATAAGATAAAAATGAAAAAGATTTGATTTTTGAAAAAGATTTTGAAAAGATAATATTTTTAAAATTGAAAATTTGACTTGACTTGTAAAAAATAACTAAGTTTTAAAAATTTTTGACTAAGTCAACTCAAATTTTCGAATTTTATGAGAGAAAAAAGGAGAAGATATTTTTTATTTTTGAATTTTTAATGATGAGAGAGAAAAACACAAAATTGACTCACAACATGAAAATTATGAATCAAGACACATGATGCATGCAAGAACACTATGAATGTCAAGATGAGCACCAAGAACACTTTGAATTTCAAGATGAACATCAAGACTTATTTTTGAAAGATTTTCAAGAAAAGAAAACATGCAAGACACCAAACTTAGAAATTTTTAATGTTTAGACACTATGGATTAAAAAATGCATATGAGAAACAACAAAAAGCACAAAACAAGAAAATATCAAGATCAAACAAGAAGACTTATCAAGAACAGCTTGAAGATCATGAAGAACACATGCATGAATTTTCGAGAAATGCAAGAAAAAGATGAACATGCAATTGACACCAAACTTAAAACATGACACAAGACTCAAACAAGAAATATAAAATATTTTTGGTTTTTATGATTTTATTGATTTTTTTGTATTTTATTTTATTTATTTAAATTTTTTTGAAATATTTTTGAAAATTTTTTTTCGTAAATAGAACAAAAAGAAAATTACCTGATCTGAGCAACAAGATGAACCGTCTGTTGTCCAAACTCGAACAATCCCCGGCAACGGTGACAAAAACTTGGTGCATGAAATTGTGATCTCTAACAATGGCGCTCAACTTGATATGCGCATTTATAACTCAGCACTTTCTTCACAACTTCGCACAACTAACCAGCAAGTGTATTGAGTCGTCCAAGTAATAAACCTTACGTGAGTAAAGGTCGATCCCACGGAGATTGTTGGTATGAAGCAAGCTATGGTCATCTTGTAGATCTCAGTTAGGCGAATAATAAATGGTTATGGAGTTTTCGAATAATAATAATAAATAAACAGAAAAGAAAGATAGAAATACTTATGTAAATCATTGGTGGAAATTCAGATAAGTGTATGGAGATGCTTTGTCCCTATTGAATCTCTGCAACATACTGCTTTCTTACTTTCAATCCTTCATACTCCTTTCCACGGCAAGCTGTGTGTAGGGCATCACCGTTGTCAATGGCTACTTCCCATCCTCTCAGTGAAAAAGGTCCAAATGCTCTTGTCACAGCACGGCTAATCATCTGTTGGTTCTCGATCATGTCGGAATAAAATCCATTGATTCTTTTGCGTTTGTCATCACGCCCAACAATCGCGAGTTTGAAGCTCGTCACAGTCATTCAATCCCTGAATCCTACTTGGAATACCACAGACAAGATTTATACTTTCTGAATTCTCATGAATACCACCATCAATTCTAGCTTATACCACGAAGATTCTGATTAAGAAATCCAAGAGATACTTGCTCTTTCTAAGGTAGAACGGAAGTGATTGTCAATCACGCGTTCATAAGGATGGATGATGATGAGTGTCACAGATCATCACATCCATCAGGTTGAAGTACAACGGATATCTTGGAACAAGAATAAGCTGAACTGAATAGAAAATAGTAGTAATTGCATTAAAACTCGAGGTACAGCAGAGCTCCACACCCTTAATCTATGGTGTGTAGAAACTCTACCGTTGAAAATACATAAGTGATGAAGGTCCAAGCATGGCCGAATGGCCAGCCCCCATGAATGATCAAAAGACCGAATGGTCAAGAGACTATATTGTCAAAAGACACCTAGTACAATAGTAAAAAGTTCTATTTATACTAAACTAGTTACTAGGGTTTACAGAAATAAGTAATTGATGCAGAAATCCACTTCCGGAGCCCACTTGGTGTGTGCTTGGGCTGAGCTTGAGTTTTACACGTGCAGAGGCTTCTCTTGGAGTTAAACTCCAAGTTGCAACGTGTTTTTGGCGTTTAACTCTGGTTCGTGACGCGTTTCTGGCGTTTGACTCCAGAATGCAGCATGGAACTGGCGTTGAGCGCCAGTTTGCGTCGTCTAATATCGAATAAAGTATAGACTATTATATATTTCTGGAAAGCTCTGGATGTCTACTTTCCAACGCCGTTGAGAGAGCACCATTTGGAGTTATGTACCTCCAGAAAATCCATTTCGAGTGCAGAGAGGTCAGAATCCAACAGCATCAGCAGTCCTTTGTCAGCCTTCTTATCAAAATTTTGCTTATGTCCCTCAATTTCAGCCAGAAAATACCTGAAATCACAGAAAAATACACAAATTCATAGTAAAGTCCATAAATATGAATTTAGCATAAAAACTAATGAAAACATCCCTACAAGTAGCTAGATCCTACTAAAAACTATCTAAAAACAATGCCAAAAAGCGTATAAATTATCTGCTCATCACGTGCGTACGCACAGGCATCAGAGCAGAGAGACGCGTGTGCATGAGCTGCATCGTACGTGCCGCGTGAACATTCAGAGCATCGCTTAGTGTGCGTGCGCATAGCCACTCGTGCGTTCGCACAGATAGAGTTTTTGGCAGAGTGTGCGTGCGCATACGTCTGTGCGTACGCACAGGTGCCCGCACATGCCTTCATTAAAATTGCACATGACTCACAATTTTGGTGGGTTGGAGGCCCATTTTTGAAGCCAATAGCTCATACTTGAAGGGGTAAATGAAGACCATAGCATAGCATAACATTAGGATAGTTTTAGGAGGAGTAGTAGGAAGCTTTAGAGTTGTTTTTCTCTAAGTTTTTCTTCATCTCTATTAGGGTTTATACTAGAATTTTATATTCAAGTGCCATTTCCATTTTTGATATTGGATTTTGCCAACTTCCGTTGTAAGTATCTCTTTGTTACTACTCTTTATAGCTACATTGTTCATACTCTTTCTTATAATTCAAGTTGTTCCGGGGGTTACCTGAAACGTGTAGCTCGGTCGTCTGGAGATGCCCGAGGTGGGGGTCAGGGACCCGAGCTTGATGTGTTGGCGGTTGGTGGTTGTACCTGCAATAACACTCCGATGCTTAAGTTAGCATGGGTCCAAGCAGATATGTGTAGAATGTGGAATGTATGCCATACCTGGGTGCTCCAGTGTATTTATAGTAGTTGGTCGTGATCTTCCTTGGATAAGATATTCTTATCTTATCTTATCTTTTGGGAGTTTTACCTCTATCTTTGTGGAACCGCCTTTCCTAGGCTTTTTCGGCCTTTAGGTTTTGGGCTTCGTTCCTTTTGATGGGCCTTCTTAGCTTTATTTGTCCGAGGTCCGACCTCAGGCGTGGGCCTTGGGACGAGGTCGGACCTTTCATGGATTTTGCCGAGTTGGAGGAGCTCGGTCAGGGTATGAATAGTGCCCCTGCCCGAGTTCGCCCTTTTTGGGAGGTCGAGCTCGGGCATAGTTGTTTTTCAAAATTCAAAAATGGCCGTTTCCTGCATTTATTGCATTTTACCGTTTCTCCTCGATTTCCGTTCGGGCTCTGTGAAGGCATTATTTATTTGCTCCCTTCCTTTTTCTTCGTTTATTCTGTTCCTTCCTGTTTTTCTAAGTTTTCGCCATCTCTTTTTCGAGCACCGCTTCTTCTTTCTCTTTGTTCTTCTTCCCCGAATCTTTCCGTGCGTCTTTCCGGGGTTTCCTCTGTGCCGCCGTTTTGTTCTCCTTGCTTCGGAGCTCGTCGTCTTTTTTCTTTCTTCCAGGTTTGTTCCCGTCTCTTTTCTTTGTGCACATATGCTTTCTGTTCTTTTGTGTGGCTCTTTGTCTGTTTCTTCTTTCTTTATGCCTGGGTTGCCCCAAAAAGAGGCGCCGCCATTGCTTTGTTTGTATATGGGGGGGGCTCTTTTTGTTGTTCTGGTACTTTGTTCCGGGTTGCCGCATTTTCTTTTGTTGGGTTTTTGTTTCTTGCTTGGCTGAACGGTTTTCGCTGTCTGCTTTATGTGATTTTTGCTTGCTGTTTGTATTTCTTCTTTGTAGGTAAGAGTTTTATGTCTCGAAAGGTTCTTCAAGCGATGTCGACCAAGATTCCAAGTGGTCTTGGTTGGGTAGACCCTCTTCCTCTAAAAGTCCCTTCTGTGGTAGACTCTGAATATTTGGCTAGGTTCCGTAGGCACTGTAGCATATGTGAGAATAGAGAGTCTGAGAGGGATTATGAACTAGTAGCCCCGGATTCCGAGGAGAGAGTTTGCTTCCCGCCTTTAGATAGTTCCGAGAAGCTCTTCTTTTATGCTTATGATTGTTTTTCTCTAAGCTGAGTGTTCGACTTCCTTTTACCGACCTGGAGTCCGAGGTGTTGTGGTCTTGTAACCTTGCCCCTACGCAGCTCCATCCAATTCTTGGGCGTTTTTAAAGCTGTTTCAACTTTTGTGTCAGTTTTTGGGCGTCGCTCCCTCTATTTCTCTTTTTTCCTACTTGTTTGTGTTGACGAAGCCGGGGTCGGGTGGAGGGAAGGTGTCTTGGGTCTCTTTTAGGGCTAACCAGGGAAGGAAGTTTTGTACCCTTTATGATGAGTCCTTTCATGATTTCAAGAACTTTTATTTCAAGGTCCGGGCTACTGGAGACGTCCGACCTTTCTTTCTGGATGAGAGTGGGGAGCCTTCTTTTCCTCTTTGTTGGCAGGAGAATGTAGTGTCTGCTAAGTATACTTTTGAGAGTCTAGATGAGGTTGAGCAGGCTTTTGTGGGTGTGGTGAGCAGTTTATGGGGTCGGGCACCTCACTTGGACACGAAGAAAATGTTGGGAGATCCAAGCCTTCTCCGTTCCGAGTTAGGTAGTTCCCGACCTCTTCGAGATTCATCTTTTCTTAGTATTTTGGTTTTGCTTGTTTTGGTGGAATTTCTGTTGTGGTAATCCTTTTCTCTTTATTTCTGCAGAGATGTCTTCTCAGGCGGATTCCATGAAGTTTCTTCGTCGGACGAAGAAATCTGTGGCTGCTCGAAATATCGAGGCTGGGGAGGCTTCTGCCCGATCTTCTCCGCAGAAAACTACTGTGGGTGTTCAGACTCGGTCGAAAACTATTCCGACTCCCCAGTTCCGAGCTATAAGTCAAGACCCTCCGACCTCCGGGCCTGCTACCTCTTCTCCTCCCCCGTTCTCGGGTCCTCCTCCCAAGAAGAAGAAGACCTCTCAAGAGCTTGCGGGTTTTAACGATAAGGATTTCGATGCTCTTGGTTGGATTGAACAGCATATTCTCCCTCAGACTTTTATTTCTACTGATGACGCGTCTATGGAGCACCATTTTCAGTATATGGCGCGGAGTTGTGTTCGGATGGCCAGTCTTCATGCTGCTATTGCCCGGGAGTTCAAGAAATCCCCCATTGGTGCGACCAGCTCCCGACTTGAGAAGGCTCAGTCTGAGTTTGAGAGGATTAGTGAGCTGAAGGCTGCTAGGATTACTGAGCTGGAGGCCTCTTTGGAGAAAGAGAAAGCTAAAGCTACCGCGGCTGTGGCGGCAGCGAAAGCATCTGAGGAGATGGCGAAGGCGGCGACGGAGAATTATACTCGGGTATACGCCGAGCTTGTGGAGACAAAGGAGAAGTTGCAGTCTGCTCAGGATGATTTTTACGAGCTAGAAGGGCATGTGGCTAAGGGTATGGATGCTATGTATGAAAATTTGAAAGCTCAGGTCCGGGTTCTTGCTCCTGACCTGGATCTGAGTTTATTCAGTACGGATAACGTTGTTGTGGAGGGAAAGATTGTTCCTGCTCCCAACGAGGATGAGGCTCCGGTGTCCGACCCCAAAGTTCCGGTGTCCGACCCCAAAGTTCCGGTTGTGAACCCGACTTTGTCTTTGGCCGAGGAGGAATCTGGTGTGGAGGTTTTGAACCGAGATGACGGTGCCGTCAATGCTGTCCCGATTTCAATGTTTCCTCCGCAGCCTTCTGCCGATGTGGAGTCCGGGAAGGGTCTTGGTTCCCTGTAATCTTTTTATCTTTTGGTTGTTTGCCCGTCCTGTGGGCTCTTTTTTAGATGCTTTGAACACCTTTTTGCTATTTAGCTACTTGTAGTAACTTTCTTTAGCTTTATTTTGCGGTGTTTGGTTTGCGTTTTGACTTTTAGCTCCGCTTTATGCTTTTTAGTTGTTTTTGGGTAACAACCTTTTAGCTAGCGCTTTTTTCCTTTTGATTTCGTTTTTTCGCTTGTACTTTTTAGTTGCCTTTGTATAGCAACTTTTTAGTAAGCGTTTTCGAAATCTTTGTTTTCTCTTTTTGATTTCGTTTTTTCGCTTGTACTTTTTAGTTGTTTTTGCATAGCAACTTTTTAGTAAGTGTTTTCGAAATCTTTGTTTTCTCTTTTTGATTTTGTTTTTTCGCTTGTACTTTTTAGTTGTTTTTGCATAGCAACTTTTTAGTAAGCGTTTTCGAAATCTTTATTTTCGCCGTTTTAAGGCTTCTTTTTCTGATCCGGGCTTTTCTCGGGCCTCGGTTGGGTCGGTCGAGTACTTCCCTTCGTTGGGTCCGACCTTGTCGTTGGTCGGCCTTTTAAGTTATTTTTGTAATCTCTTTTGTTTGGCTTTTTGAGCCTTTTCAGAGTTGCTTTATAACTTCTCACATTAATTTGAACCTCGTCGCTTTATCTTGCCGACCTTGTATGGTCTCTTGGCAATGATTTTTTGCGTTTTGTCGAGCATAAATTAATGCGCCTTGGCGGGGTACTTTTTCAAGATTTGTTTCATCATGAGGAAGAAAAAAAAGAAAATAGAAGAACTTGATTAGTATTAAAAAAGAAAGAATATTTACAGAGTGTTTACCCTTGACTAGGTCGGGTGCTTTACTTGACCGGGTGTCTCATTAAAAAACCCTTGTAGGGAAAAAGAGTACACCTCGGGTCAAATTTTTCTAGCTGTAGTACCGTCTTAGATTACAGGCGTGCCAGGCCCTGGGCAGCTCATTGCCTTCTAGGTCGGATATCCTGTAATAGCCTGTTCCTAAGACTTCTGTCACTTTGTAGGGTCCTTTCCAATTTGCAGCTAGCTTTCCTTCTCCCGATTTTTGTGTTCCGATGTCATTTCGGATTAGAATTAGGTCGTGAGTGGAGAAGCTTCGCTTTACTACTTTCTGATTGTATCTGAGGGCCGTTCGCCGTTTTAAGGCTTCTTCTCGGATCCGGGCTCTTTCTCGGACCTCGGGGAGGAGGTCGAGTTCTTCCTTTTGTGCCTGCGGGTTACCTTCTTCGTTGTAGAAGATGACTCTGGGTGACCCTTCATCTATTTCGATAGGAATCATTGCCTCCATCCCGTAAGCCAGTCGGAATGGCGATTCTCCCGTTGTAGAGTGTGGAGTTGTCCGATATGCCCATAATACCTGGGGGAGCTCCTCGGCCCATGCCCCTTTGGCCTCTTGGAGTCTCCGTTTTAACCCGGCCAAGATGACTTTATTTGCAGCCTCTGCTTGTCCATTGGCTTGTGGGTGCTCGACTGAGGTGAATTGCTGTTTGATTTTTAGTTCGGCCACCAAGTTCTGAAAACTTGTGTCCGTGAACTGTGTTCCATTGTCTGTTGTAATAGAGTAGGGGACTCCGAACCTTGTGACAATGTTTTTCTATAGGAATTTGCGGCTTTTCTGAGCCGTAATGGTGGCTAAGGGTTCAGCTTCGATCCACTTTGTGAAGTAGTCGACCCCTACTATGAGGTATTTGACTTGCCCCGGTCCTTGGGGGAACGGGCCGAGTAGGTCAAGTCTCCATTTTGCGAAGGGCCATGGTGCGGTGACGCTGATAAGGTCTTCGGGTGGTGCTTTGTGAAAATTGGCGTGTTTTTGGCAGGGGGGGCATATTTTCACAAACTCCGTTGCGTCTCTTTGCAAAGTTGGCCAGTAGAACCCGGCTCGGACTACTTTCTTGGATAATGCCCGAGCTCCGAGGTGGTTCCCACACATTCCTCCGTGGACTTCTTCGAGGACGCTCTTCGTTTCTGAGGTCGGGACGCACCTAAGGAGGGGATTTGCGAATCCTCTTCTGTATAATACGTCGTGAATTAGCGTATAATTCTGGGCGTCTTTCGTGAGTCTTTTAGCTTCTTTTCTTTCGGCGGGGAGAGTTCCCGACTTCAGGTAGCTGAGTATGGGGGTCATCCATCCTTGCTGTTGGTCGGATATGTTTCTTCCTCTCTTAGCACGGAGGGAGATTGTAAGGTTTCCTGGAGGAGACTTCTGTTATTGCCTCCGGGCTTGGTGCTGGCAAGCTTTGAGAGGGCGTCTGCCCGGGCGTTTTGTTCCCGAGGTATGTGCTGGATCTGTATCTCTGGAAAGTGGCGTAATTGTGCCTGTGTTTGGTCCAGGTATTTTTTCATAGTTGGGTCTTTGGCCTGGTAGCTTCCATTTACTTGTGACGTGACGACCTGGGAGTCGCTGAAGATCGTGATTCTCTGGGCTCCGACCTCTTCGGCTAGCTTTAGACCTGCTAGTAGGGCCTCGTATTCGGCTTGGTTGTTCGAAGCCTGGAACTCGAATTTTAGGGATAGTTCTATCCGCGTACCTTGGTCGCTTTCGAGTATAACCCCGGCTCCGCTTCCTGTTTTGTTTGAGGACCCGTCGACATACAGGTTCCATGAGAGTGGGGTTCCAGGGGTCTCAGTGTATTCTGCGATGAAGTCGGCCAGATACTGAGATTTTATGGCAGTCCGGGCTTCATAGTGGAGGTCGAACTCGGACAGTTCTACCGCCCATTGTAGTATTCGTCCTGCTAGGTCCGTTTTTTGCAGGATGTGTCTCATGGGTTGGTTTGTCCGGACTTTGATGGTGTGGGATTGAAAGTAGGGACGGAGCCTCCGAGCTGTGAACACTAGGGCGTAGGCGAATTTTTCTATCTTCTGATAGTTTAATTCGGCCCCTTGTAGTGCCTTGCTTACAAAGTATATAGGGTGTTGTCCTTGATCATTTTCGCGTATTAACGCTGAGGCGACTGCTCGATTTCCAACCGAGAGGTATAGTACGAGTTCTTCTCCTTTTAAAGGTCGGGTTAGGATTGGTGGCTGCCCGAGGAATTCCTTGAATTCTTGGAAGGCCTTTTCGCACTCCGGGGTCCATGAGAAGGGTTTCCCTTTCTTTAGGAGCGAGTAGAGAGGTAGTGATTTTATCGCTGATCCTGCCAAGAATCTTGATAGGGCGGCTAGCCTTCCATTCAGTTGTTGTACTTCTTTGACACACGTCGGGCTCTTCATATTGAGTATTGCTTGGCATTTGTCCGGGTTCGCTTCGATGCCCCTTTGAGTCAGCATGAAGCCTAAGAACTTTCCGGCTTCTGCGGCGAAGGTGCACTTTGTCGGGTTAAGTCTCATGTTGTGTTTTCTGAGGGTGCCGAAGACGCTGGCGAGGTCGGTCAACAAGTTTTTGTCTTTTTGTGTCTTTACCAGCATGTCGTCGACGTACACCTCTAGCTGTAGTCCGATGTGCTCTGAGAACACTTTGTTCATTAGCCTCTGGTAGGTTGCCCCTGCGTTCTTCAGCCCGAAGGGCATTACTACGTAGCAGTAGTTTGCCCTTGGGGTTATGAACGAGGTCTTTTCTTGGTCGGGTCCGTACATCGGGATTTGATTGTATCCCGAGTATGCGTCCATGAAGGAGAGATATCTGTAGCCTGAGGCTGCGTCTACTAAGGCGTCGATGTTTGGTAGTGGATATGGGTCTTTGGGGCAGGCTTTGTTGAGGTCTGTGTAATCGACACATCCTCCATTTTCCGTTGGGCTTTTTTACCAAGACCACGTTTGCAAGCCATAGGGGGTATTTTACTTCCCTGATAAACCCTGCATCTAGTAGTGCTTGTACTTGTTCTTCTATCGCTTGCATGCGCTCGGGTCCGAGCTTCCAGCGTCTTTGTTGGACAGGTCGGGATCCCGGGTAAACTGATAGCTTATGGCACATCAGGTCGGGGCTTATGCCTGGCATGTCGGAGGCTTTCCAGGCGAAGAGGTCGGAATTCTCCTTTAAGAGGGTTATGAGTTCCTCTTTTAGGTCCGCTTTGAGGTTTGCTCCTACGTTTGTTACTTTTTCGGGTGTGTTCCCAATCTGGACTTTTTCGGTTTCTCCCTCTGGTTGTGGCCGAAGATCTTCTCGGGCTTGAACTCGTCCGAGTTCTATTGTGTTGATCTCTTTCCCTTTTAGGCTCAGGCTTTCGTTGTAGCATCGCCGCGCTAGTTTTTGGTCGCCTTTTAGGGTAGCGATTCCTTTTGCGGTAGGGAACTTCATACAGAGGTGTGGGGTTGAGACTATAGCTGCCAGCCTGTTTAGGGTTGGTCGCCCAATGAGGGCATTATGCCGAAGTGACGTCGACTATAATGTAGTCGATGCTTAATGTTTTAGATTGCTCGCCTCTTCCAAAGGTAGTGTGTAGCGGGATGTATCCTAAGGGATGGATCGGGGTATCCCCTAGCCCAAATAGGTCGGTGGGATAGGCCTTTAGTTCTTTTTCTTCAAGTCCGAGCTTGTCGAATGCCGTTTTGAACAGGATATCTGCTGAGCTTCCCTGGTCAATCAGGGTTCGATGTAAGTTGGCGTTTGCTAGGATAATGGTGACTACCATTGGATCGTCGTGCCCGGGGATTATCCCTTGAGCATCTTCTCGGGTAAATGAGATAGTAGGTAACTCGGGCAGAGGGCTGTCTTCTCGGACATGATAGACTTCTTTGAGGTGTCTTTTTCGCGAGGATCTGGATGTTCCTCCGCCTGCAAAACCTCCATTTATCATGTGAATGTGTCTTTCAGGGGTTCGCGGGGTTTGTTCGGCCCGACCTTCGTTATCTCCCCGCCTTCTCTTCCTGGTCTCTTCTCCTTTCTCTGCTATGTATCTGTCGAGTTTTCCTTCTCTGGCCAGCTTTTTTATAACATTTTTTAGGTCGTAGCAGTCGTTAGTAGAATGACCGTAGAGCTTGTGATATTCACAGTATTCGGACCGATCTCTTCCCGCTCTCTTGTGTTTTAGCGGTCGGGGCGGTGGGATCTTTTCGGTGTGGCATACTTCTCTGTAGACGTCTACCAGGGAGACTCGGAGGGGGGTGTAGTTGTGGTACTTCCGTGGCTTGTCCGAGTTGGGGTCTTCTTTTTTCTTTTGTTCCCGATCCCGATCTCGGAGTGGGTAGGTTGATTCCTTCCTAGAAGAGTCTCTTAGCTGGGAGGTTTCCTCCATATTGATATATTTTTCTGCCCGCTCCTGCACCTCGTATAGGGAGGTCGGGTAGCGCTTGGATAGGGATTGGCTAAACGGTCCCTCTTTTAGGCCGTTTGCTAGTCCCATGATGGCCGCTTCAGTGGGTAGGTGTTGTATGTCCAGGCAGGCTTTGTTGAATCGCTCCATGTATTCTCGGAGAGTTTCTTGGTTACCTTGCTTGATCCCGAGTAGACTGGGGGCATGTTTTGTCTTGTCCTTTTGAATAGAGAATCTTGTTAGGAATTTTTTGGTTAGGTCTTCGAAGCTGGTGATTGATCTTGGTGGCAGGTTGTCGAACCACTTCATGGCTGACTTGGTGAGAGTGGTGGGGAAGGCTTTGCATCGAATCGCGTCGGAGGCGTCGACTAGGTACATTCTGCTTCTGAAGTTGCTGAGGTGGTGACTTGGATCGGTGGTGCCATCGTAGAGATCCATGTCGGGTGGTTTGAAGTTTCGCGGTACTTTCTCCTTCATGATCTCTTGCGTGAAGGGATCATGGTTGCTTTCGGGGGTGGAGCCGCGTTCTGTTCGGTCCTTCAGGTTGGCCTCTATTTTCCGCAGTTTTTCTTCTAATTCTCTGCGCTTGCGAGCCTCCCTTCTCAGATCTTGTTCAGTTTCTTTCTGCTTCTTTATGTCCTCTTCGAGTTGTTTCAGTCGATTTTGTTGTGTCCGGACTGCTTCTAGAATTTCCGAGCTCTTTTCTTTTTCGGGATTTTGTGGATCCTTGTTTGGGAGTGATGTCTTTGGGCGATTCTGTTTGTTTCCCCCTGGAGTGCGTGGTGATAGAGGGCTGTCCGGTCGCTCTCCGGTGTCAATTTCGTCTTCTTGTTCAGATGTAGTGTGGTCATTGTCGAGAGGGTCGTCCGCCATGATAGAGGGATGACTTCCAGGTCCCCGGCAACGGCGCCAATGTTCCGGGGGTTACCTGAAACGTGTAGCTCGGTCGTCTGGAGATGCCCGAGGTGGGGGTCAGGGACCCGAGCTTGATGTGTTGGCGGTTGGTGGTTGTACCTGCAATAACACTCCGATGCTTAAGTTAGCATGGGTCCAAGCAGATATGTGTAGAATGTGGAATGTATGCCATACCTGGGTGCTCCAGTGTATTTATAGTAGTTGGTCGTGATCTTCCCTGGATAAGATATTCTTATCTTATCTTATCTTTTGGGAGTTTTACCTCTATCTTTGTGGAACCGCCTTTCCTAGGCTTTTTCGGCCTTTAGGTTTTGGGCTTCGTTCCTTTTGATGGGCCTTCTTAGCTTTATTTGTCCGAGGTCCGACCTCAGGCGTGGGCCTTGGGACGAGGTCGGACCTTTCATGGATTTTGCCGAGTTGGAGGAGCTCGGTCAGGGTATGAACACAAGTCATAGTTCAATTTTGTTTACTTTTTGCAATTTCAATTTCTTGTTGATGAATTTAATGATTGATGATTGTTACATGCTTGCTTGAGTTATTATTGTTGATTGAGATCATTTATTGATTTTAGTTTCAAGTCTTTTCTCATTTTTCCCATGTTTAGTGTGTTTGCCCACCAAGTATTTGACAAAATGTCAATTATGATTATGGGCTAATTTTCTACCTCTTGGCTTGGGAAAAATGAGTAATTGGGTTCCTAGAGTTGGAACATCCAACATTTAGTGTCAATTCTTGGATTGTTAATTGTCCTTGTTCCCACTAACGCTAATTTATTGCTAAGGTAATTAGCAAGCAATTTAGGATTTGTGGGTTAAGAACACTTATGCTCATTTAACTTACTCTCCGATGTGAGGGTTAATCAAGTGAGATTAATCCATTCTAATTGTAATAGTTGTGGTTCCAACAAGGAAAGGACTCTTAGCTCATTCCAAGCCAAGATCCCATTTATGCTTTAAATCTTTCACACACTTTCACATTAATCCTTTTTATACCTTACTTGTTTATATTGCATAGTTAGTTCTTTAATTCCTTTATTAGTTCATTTATTACAATTTTGAATGTTCTTTTATTTCTTTATATGTTCATCTCTTTATCGAAATCCCCTTGAGCTTCACAATCGGAATTGCACACTCATTAATCTCGAGTGTCCTTGGGAGACGACCCGGGAACTAAACACTCCCGGAATTGAATTGGTTTTGAATAGTGAAATCTTTGGATTGACATTTGATTGACGATCAATTGTTGGGTTTGGACTATACTTGCAACGCCAAGTGTGAAAAATCCAAACCTATGCTCTTGGTCGTTATCAAATTTGGCGCCGTTGCCGGGGAACACTTTAAGTGCAATGAGTGCTATGATTTTGGTTGTTGTAAATATGTGAATATTGTGAATACTTGATTTTTGTTTGCTACTTGGTACTAATTGTAGATAGTGCTTCTATCTAGCTAGTCTTAGTAGTTATTGATTATTAAGTTGGTTTTCGTTTGCTTGCCTATTCTTGTTTTACTTTTCATAATTGCATGCTTTCATTCCTTCCTCGGTTGAATGACACAGTCGCTTCCAAACCCGAGCTTGGCCCCTTTTGTTCCAGAAATAGAAAGAACTTTAACTCATATTAGGCAAGCTCGACGCTGGCTAGCATTTGTGAATTGTGAATCGGGCTTGCTTGAAGAGCACACCAATTCACTATCACCATCAACCCGTGACTATCATTCTTCAATTAACGAGGAAACCTTATATTAATCTATGGGGAGTGCTGAAATCTTTTGAGTGAATCAGGTGATAGCGGCGGATCCACCTCGTAGAATCACCTTAAGGGAAGCCGGAGCTCCAGACATTAACTTGGAACCGATACAAATCTGGTATTTGGCTTTGTATCCAAATTTTGAGCTCAAGACTAGCACGATAAACTCGCTCCCCAAATACAATGGGCTACCCGGAAAAGACCTTTTTAAGCATCTAAAGGACTTTCAAGTTGCATGCTCCACTACAAGAAGACATGGTGCAGATGAAGTAGCAGTTTTGGTTTTCACTTTCCCTTTCTCTTTGGAGGAAAAAACAAAAGAATGGTTTTATACTCAACCGGAATATGTCATTTTCAATTGGGACTTGCTGCGTAAGGAATTTCTGGAAAAGTTCTATCCACCTCAGAAAACAGATAAGCTGCGAAAGGAAATCTCTTGCATTATGCAAAGAGATGGAGAAACTCTTTATGAGTACTGGGAGAGATTCAAGAAGTTGTTGGAAGCTTACCCCCACCACCATATTGGCGAGTTGGTGCTTATCAGTTATTTTTGTCAAGGGATGAATCCCCAAGATAAGCTTCTTCTAGATGCTTCAAGTGGAGGATCCCTCACCAAAAACAAGACCGCCGAGGAAGCTTGGAAAATCATAGCGGACTTGGCAGACTCAACTCAACACTCAAGGGCAGAAAATCCACAACCAAAAGCTTTAAGTGAAGTTTCTGCTTCTAGAGATGCCATTTTGACCAAGACCCTCGATGAGATGACAATTTTGTTGAGATAAATTCCTCAAGTTTTGCTATCTCCTCCACCTCAACCTCAAAGAATCGAAGGACCACCAAGATCATGCGGTATTTGTGCTTGTAGTGGCCATTACACTGATGAGTGCCCTCAACTCCAAGAGGACATTACATTAGCGGTAGCCAATCCATACCCACAAAGGTCCAACTACAATCAAGGAGTTCCTCAACATGGAGGAAATCAAAACCAAGGATGGAAGGATAATTCTAATCAAAGATGGAACCAAGCCGCTCAAGCTCAACCCTACCCAAATGTGCAAGCCTACTATCATCAACCTCTTCAAGGTCAACCACAATACCAACAACCCTACCAATAATCCTACCAACAACCACCACAATCTCAACCTCAAAAGAGGTATCAACACCCAAATAGTAGATCTAATCCTCCTTAAGGCAATCAAGCCCCTCCTCCCAATCAACCTTACATGAATGACACACTTCAAGCCTTTATGCAAGAGCAATGGCAGTTTCACAAGAAACAAGAAACATATATGGCTACTATTGCCGAAGCTCTCTTCTGTTTGACTCTTTCTCCTCCGACTACATAAAATACCCAACAAGCTTCAACTTCTAGTGGTCTACTGGTGGACGAAATTGTGATCCATGTTCTTTTGTTTTTGCATGAAATCATTATTATGGCATCGGTTGTTTTCACAACTCCGTTCAACTAACCAGCAAGTGTACTGGGTCGTCCAAGTAATAAACCTTACGTGAGTAAGGGTCGATCCCACAGAGATTGTTGGTATGAAGCAAGCTATGGCCACCTTGTAAATCTCAGTTAGGCAGATTAAATTGGTTTATGGTTTCGAAAATTAATAATAAGAAGAAATAATAAAAGGGATAGAATACTTATGCAGATTCATTGGTGGGAATTTCAGATAAGCGAATGGAGATACTGTATGGCTCAAGGACGCCTGCTCTCCTACTGCTTCAACTTAATCCTTCTTATTCCTTTCCATGGCAAGCTGTGCATAAGGGTTCACCGTTCGACGATGGTTACTTTTAATCCTCTCGGGAAAATGGTCCTCTGCGGCTGTCACTCGCATGGCTAATCGTCTGGAGGCATCACCTGGCCGAAGGCTACATCCCATCCTCGCAGTGAAAACTACGCTCACGCGCTCTGTCACAGCACGGCTAATCACTGGTTGGTTTCCGCGCCTACTGGAATAGAATCCCTTGATTCTTTTGCGTTTGTCATCACGCCCAGCACTTGCAAGTCTGAAGCACGTCACAGTCATTCATTACCAGAATCCTACTCGGAATACCACAGACAAGGTTAGACTTTCCGGATTCCCAGGATCCTACTCGGAATACCACAGACAAGATGAGACTTTCCGGATCCTCATGAATGCCGCCATCTATCTAGCTTATACCACGAAGATTCTGTTGGGGAATCTAAGAGATACACATTCAAGCTCTGTTGCATGTAGAACGGAAGTGGTTGTCAATCACGCGCGTTCATAAGTGAGAATGATAATGAGGGTCATATAATCATCACATTCATCATGTTCTTGGGTACGAATGAATATCTTGGAATAAGAATAAGAGAGAATTGAATGAAAGAAAATAGAATTGCATTAATACTTGAGGTACAGCAGAGCTCCACACCCTTAATCTATGGTGTGCAGAAACTCCACCGTTGAAAATACATAAGTGAGAGGTTCAGGCATGGCCGAATGGCCAGCCCCCATGTGGTCACAAGACCAAATGATCAAAGATATCTAATACAATAGTTAAATGTTCTATTTATAATAAACTAGCTCCTAGGGTTTACATGAGTAAGTAATTGATGCCTAAATCCACTTCCGGGGCCCACTTGGTGTATGTTTGGACTGAGCTTGTTCAATCCACGAGCTGAGGCTTCTTTTGGAGTTGAACTCCGAGTTATGACGTGTTTTGGGCGTTCAACTCCGGATCATGACGTTTTTCTGGCGTTTAACTCCAGACAGTAGCATGAACTTGGCGTTCAACGCCAAGTTACGTCGTCAATTTCCGAATAAAGTATGGACTATTATATATTGCTGGAAAGCCCTGGATGTCTACTTTCCAACGCCGTTGAGAGCCCGCCAATTGGAGTTCTGTAGCTCCAAAAAATCCATTTTGAGTGTAGGGAGGTCAGATTCCAACAGCATCAGCAGTCCTTTTGTCAGCCTTTTTCAGAGTTTTGCTCAAATCCCTCAATTTCAGTCAGAATTTACCTGAAATCACAGAAAAACACACAAACTCATAGTAAAGTCCAGAAATGTGAATTTAACATAAAAACTAATGAAAACATCCCTAAAAGTAGCTTGAACTTACTAAAAACTAACTAAAAACAATGCCAAAAAGCGTATAAATTATCCGCTCATCACAACACCAAACTTAAATTGTTGCTTGTCCCCAAGCAACTGAAAATCAAATAGGATAAAAAGAAGAGAATATACTATAAATTCCAGAATATCAATGAATATTAATTATAATTAGATGAGCGGGACTTGTAGCTTTTTGCTTCTGAACAGTTTTGGCATCTCACTTTTTCCTTTGAAGTTTAGAATGATTGGCTTCTCTAGGAACTTAGAATTTTGGATAGTATTATTGATTCTCCTAGTTAAGTATGTTGATTCTTGAACACAGCTACTTATGAGTCTTGGCCGTGGCCCTAAGCACTTTGTTTTCCAGTATTACCACCGGATACATAAATGCCACAGACACATGACTGGGTGAACCTTTTCAAATTGTGACTCAGCTTTGCTAGAGTCCACAGTTAGTGGTGTCCAGAGCTCTTAAGCACACTCTTTTGCCTTGGATCACGACTTTAACCACTCAGTCTCAAGCTTTTCACTTGGACCTTCATGACACAAGCACATGGTTAGGGACAGCTTGATTTAGCCGCTTAGGCCTGGATTTTATTTCCTTGGGCCCTCCTATCCATTGATGCTCAAAGCCTTGGATCCTTTTTACCCTTGCCTTTTGGTTTCAAGGGCTCGTGGCTTTTTCTATTGCTCCTTCTCTTTTTTTTTCACTGCTTTTTCTTGCTTCAAGAATCAATTTCATGATTTTTCAGATCATCAATAATATTTCTCTTTGTTCATCATTCTTTCAAGAGCCAACAGTTTTAACATTCATAAACAACAAGTTCAAAAGACATATGCACTGTTCAAGCATTCATTCAGAAAACAAAAAGCATTGTCACCACATCAATATAATTAAATTAAATTCAAGAGCTATTTTCGAAATTTATGTACTTCTTGTTCTTTTGAATTAAAACATTTTTCATTTAAGAGAAGTGAAGGATTAATGGATTTTATTCATAGCTTTAAGGCATGGTTACATACTAATGATCATGAAATAAAGACACAAAACATAGATAAACATAACATTAAAAACCGAAAACAGAAAGAAGTAAAGAACAAGGAATGAATCTACCTTTAGTGGCGTCTTCTTCTTGAAGGACCAATGATGTCCTTAAGCTCTTCTATGTCCCTTCCTTGCCTTTGTTGCTCCTCCCTCATTGCTCTTTGATCTTCTCTTATTTCTTGGAGAATGATGGAGTGCTCATGATGTTCCACCCTTAATTGTTCCACATTGTGGCTCAAACCTTCTAAGGAAGTGTTGAGTTGCTCCCAATAGTTGGTTGGAGGAAAGTGCATCCCTTGAGGCATCTCAGGGATTTCTTGATGATGAGCTCCCTCATGCACCTCTTGAGAACCGTGAGGGGCTTCTCTTGCTTGCTCCATCCTCTTCTTGGTGATGGGCTTATCCTCTTCAATAGAGGTGCCTCCTTCTATGATAACTCCAGCTGAGTAACATAGATGGCAAATAAGGTGAGGAAAAGCTAGCCGTGCCATAGGTGAAGGCTTGTCGGCTATTTTGTAGATTTCATTGGAGATGACCTCATGAACTTCTACTTCCTCTCCAATCATGATGCCATGAATCATGATGGCCCGATCCACAGTAACTTCAGATCGGTTGCTAGTAGGAATGATGGAGCGTTGAATGAACTCCAACCATCCTCTAGCTATAGGCTTGAGATCCAGTCTTCTTAGTTGGACTGGCTTGCCTTTGGAGTCTATCTTCCATTGAGCTCCTTCCACACAAATGTCCATAAGGACTTGGTCCAACCTTTGATCAAAGTTGACCCTTCTAGTGTAGGGGCGTTCATCACCTTGCATCATGGGCAAGTGGAATGCCAACCTTACATTTTCTGGACTGAAATCCAAGTATTTCCCCCGAACCATTGTGAGATAATTCTTTGGACTCGGGTTCATACCTTGATCATGGTTCCTAGTGATCCATGCATTAGCATAGAACTCTTGAACCATTAAGATTCCGACTTGTTGCATGGGGTTGGTTAAGACTTCCCAACCTCTTCTTCGGACTTCATGTCGGATCTTCGGATACTCATTTTTCTTGAGCTTGAAAGGGACCTCAGGGATCACCTTCTTCTTTGCCACAACATCATAGAAGTGGTCTTGATGGCTCTTGGAGATGAATCTTTCTATCTCCCATGACTCGGAGGTGGAAGCTTTTGTCTTCCCTTTTCCTTTTCTAGAGGATACTCCGGCCTTAGGTGCCATTGGTAATGGAAAAACAAAAAAAAAAGCTTATGCTTTTACCACACCAAACTTAAAATATTGCTCGCCCTCGAGCAATAAAAGAAAGAAGAGAAGAAGAAGAAGAAGAAAATATGGTGGAGAAGGGAGAGTGATGGTTCGGCTTTAGGTGAAGAAGAAGGGGTTTGTGTTGTGTGAAAATGAAGTAGAAAGGAAGGGTATTTATAGGGAGAGGGAGGTGGTATGTTCGGCCATTTGGGTGGGAATGGGAGGGAAATTGGTTTGAATTTTTGAAGGTAGGTGGGGTTTATGGGGAAGAGTGGATGGATGTGAGTGGTGAATGGGGTAATTGGGAAGAGGAATTGAGGTGATTGGTGAAAGGTGTTGGGAAGTGTGACATGGGGAAGAGTGAATTTGGATTAGGAGAGTGTGATTAGGATTAAAAGGTAAGGTGGTAATATGGTAGGTGGGGATCCTGTGGGGTCCACAGATCCTGAGGTGATCCTGTGGGGTCCACAGATCCTGAGGTGTCAAGGAATTCCATCCCTGCACCAAATAGGCATGTAAAATGCCTTTGTGCATCATTCTGGCGTTTAAACGCCCATTGGTGCACATTCTGGGCGTTCAACGCCCATGTAAAGCATGTTTCTGGCGTTGAACGCCAGTTTCATGCTTGTTACTGGCGTTCAGCGCCAGTTTTTCCTCTCTGGGGACATTCCTGGCGTTCAGCGCCAGAATGTTGCTTGTTTCTGTCGTTCAGCGCCAGAATGGTGCGCTGTTCTGGCGTTGAACGCCAGCCAGATGCATCTTACTGGCGTTGAACGCCAGCCTGTGCGTCCTCCAGGGTGTGAATTTTTTTCTTCTGCTGTTTTTGATTCTGTTTTTTAATTTTTATGATTTTTTCGTGACTCCTCATGATCATGTACCTAATAAAACATAAAATAACAATAAAATAGAATAAAATAAAATTAGATAAATAAAATTGGGTTGCCTCCCAACAAGCGCTTCTTTAATGTCAATAGCTTGACAGTGGCTCTCATGGAGCCACAAGGTGATCAGGTCAATGTTGTATAGTTGTCCACACCAAACTTAGAGTTTGGATATGGGATCTTAACACCAAACTTAGAGTTTGGTTGTGGCCTCACAACACCAAACTTAGAGTTTGACTGTGAAGGCTCTTCTTGACCCTGAACTGAGAGAAGCTCTTCATGCTTACTCTCTTCTGTCACAGAGGGATGGTCATGTGCCTTAAACACAAGGTATTCCCCATTCAATTGAAGGACTAATTTGCCTCTGTTGACATCTATCACAGCTCCTGCTGTGGCTAGGAAAGGTCTTCCAAGGATGATGCAATCATCCCCTTCCTTCCTAGTGTCTAAGATTATGAAATCAGCAGGGATGTAAAGGCCTTCAACCTTTACTAACACGTCCTCTACTATTCCATAAGCTTGTCTCAATGACTTGTCTGCCAGTTGTAATGAGAACAAGGCAGGTTGTACCTCAATGATCCCCAGCTTCTCCATTACAGAGAGTGGCATTAGATTTATCCCTGACCCCAGATCACACAGAGCCTTTTTAAAGATCATGGTGCCTATGGTACAGGGTATTAAGAACTTGCCAGGATCTTGTTTCTTTTGAGGTAGAATTTTCTGAATCCAAGTATCCAGTTCATTAATGAGCAAGGGAGGTTCACTTTCCCAAGTCTCATTACCAAATAACTTGGCATTCAGCTTCATGATAGCTCCTAAGTATTGAGCAACTTGCTCTCCAGTTACATCTTCATCCTTTTCAGAGGATGAATAGTCTTCAGAGCTCATGAATGGCAGAAGGAGATTCAATGGAATCTCTATGGTCTCTGTATGAGCCTCAGATTCCTTTGGATCCTCAATAGGAAACTCCTTCTTGTTTGAGGAACGTCCCAGGAGGTCTTCCTTACTAGGATTTTCGTCCTCCTCCTCCCTTGTGCATTCGGCCATATTGACTATGTCAATGGCTTTGCACTCTCCTTTTGGATTTTCTTCTGTATTGCTTGGGAGAATACTGGGAGGAGTTTCGATGACTTTCTTACTCAGCTGGCCCACTTGTGCCTCCAGATTTCTAATGGAGGATCTTGTTTCACTCATGAAACTGAAAGTGGCCTTTGACAGATCAGAGACTATATTAGCTAGATTAGAAGTATTTTGTTCAGAATTTTCTATCTGTTGCTGAGAAGATGATGGATATGGCTTACTATTGTTCAGCCTGTTGCGTCCACCATTGTTAAAGCCTTGTTGAGGCTTTTGCTGATCCTTCCATGAGAAATTTGGATGATTTCTCCATGATGAGTTATAGGTGTTTCCATAAGGTTCACCCATGTAATTAACCTCTGCCATGGCAGGGTTCTCAGGATCATAAGCTTCTTCAGAAGCTGCCTCTCTAGTACTGTTGGATGCATGTTGCTATCCATTCAGATTTTGAGAGATCATGTTGACCTGTTGAGTCAACACTTTGTTCTGAGCCAATATGGCATTCAGAGTATCAATTTCAAGAACTCCTTTCTTCTGAGGTATCCCATTGTTCACGGAATTCCTCTCAGAAGTGTACATGAATTGGTTGTTTGCAACCATGTCAATGAGTTCTTGAGCCTCTTCAGGCGTTTTCTTCAGGTGAATAGATCCACCTGCAGAATGGTCCAATGACATTTTTGAAAATTCAGAGAGACCATAATAGAATATATCTAAAATGGTCCATTCTGAAAACATGTCAGATGGACATCTTTTGGTCAGCTGCTTGTATCTTTCCCAAGCTTCATAGAGGGATTCACCATCTTTTTGTTTGAAGGTTTGAACATCCACTCTCAGCTTGCTCAGCTTTTGAGGAGGAAAGAATTTATCTAAGAAGGCAGTGACAAGCTTATCCCATGAGTCCAGGCTATCCTTGGGTTGTGAATCTAACCATACTCTAGCTCTGTCTCTTACAGCAAAAGGGAAAAGCATGAGTCTGTAGACTTCAGGATCAACTCCATTCGTCTTTACAGTCTCACAGATCTGCAAGAACTCAGTTAAGAACTGATAGGGATCTTCAGATGGAAGTCCATAGAACTTGCAGTTTTGTTGCATTAAGGCAACTAGCTGAGGTTTCAGCTCAAAGTTATTGGCTCCAATGGCAGGAATGGAGATGCTTCTTCCATCAAACTTGGACGTTGGCTTTGTGAAGTCACCAAGCATTCTCCTTGCATTATTATTATTTTCGGCTGCCATCTCCTTCTCTTGTTCGAAAATTTCTAAAGGGTTGTTTCTGGATTGTTGTAATTTAGCTTCTCTTAATTTTCTCTTCAGAGTCCTTTTAGGTTCTGGATCAATTTCAACAAGAGTGCCTTTATCCTTGTTCCTGCTCATATGAAAGAGAAGAAAACAAGAAAAGAAAGAGGAATCCTCTATGCCACAGTATAGAGATTCCTTTATGTTAGTAGAAAAAGAAGGGGGTAGAAGAATGAAGAAGGATGGATTCGGATTTATGGATGAAGAGAGGTGAAGAGAAGTGTTAGTAAACAAATAATTAAATAGAAGAAGAAAAGAGAAGGGAACTTTCGAAAATAATTTTGAAAAAGAGGTTAGTAATTTTCGAAAATTAGAGATAAAATGTAATTAAAATTAAAACATGAAACAATTTAGTTAATTAAAAAGAATTTTTGAAAAAGGGATGAGATATTTTCGAAAATTAGAGAGGGAAAAGTAGTTAAGTGGTTTTGAAAAAGATAAGAAACAAACAAGAAGTTAGTTAGTTGATTGAAAAAGATTTGAAATCAAAATTGAAAAAGATAAGAAGATAGTAAGTTAGATAAGATATTTTGAAATCAAATTTTGAAAAAGATAAAATTTTTGAAAAAGATAAAATAAAAGATAAAAAGATTTAATTCAAAAAATTTTAAAATTATTTACTTCACTAACAAGAAACTACAAGATAAGATTCTAGAACTTAAAGATTGAACCTTTCTTAACAAGAAAGTAACAAACTTCAAATTTTTGAACCAATCACATTAATTATTAGTGAATTTTCGAAAATTAGATGTAAAGATAAGAAAAAGATTTTGAAAATATTTTGAAAAAGATTTTTGAAATTTTTCGAAAAATAGAAAAAAAATGAAAAAGATATGCTTTTTGTAAAAGATTTTGAAAAGATAAGATTTTTAAAATTTGAAATTTTGACTTGACTTGTAAGAAACAACTAATTTTAAAAATTTTTTGACCAAGTCAACCCAAAATTTCGAAAATTTGGAGGAAAATAAGGAAAAGATATATATATATATATATATATATATATATATATATATATATATATATATATATATTGAATTTTTAATCATGAGAGAGAAAAACAACAATAATACTCAATGCATGAAATTTTTAGATCAAAACAATGAATGCATGCAAGAATGCTATGAATGTCAAGATGAACACCAAGAACACTTTGAAGATCATGATGAACATCAAGAACATATTTTTGAAAAAATTTTTATGCAAAGAAAATGTGCAAGACACCAAACTTAGAAATCTTTAATGCATGGACTCTAACAAACAAAAAATGCATATGAAAAACAACAAACAACACAAAACAAGAAATCATCAAGATCAAACAAGAGGACTTATCAAGAACAACTTGAAGATCATGAAGAACACTATGAATGCATGGGATTTTCGAAAAATGCAAGAAAAATTTTTAAAGCAGGCAATTGACATCAAACTTAAAAATTGACTCAAGACTCAAACAAGAACACAAAATATTTTTAGTTTTTCATATGGTTTTCTAATTTTTTTGTATTTTTATTAATTTTTTCGAAAATAATGTTAGGAAAAACGAAAAAGAAAAGAAAAATTTTGAAAAAGATTTTTGGAAAGAAAATTACCTAATCTGAGCAACAAGATGAACCGTCAGTTGTCCATACTCGAACAATCCCCGGCAACGGCGCCAAAAACTTGGTGGACGAAATTGTGATCCATGTTCTTTTGTTTTTGCATGAAATCATTATTATGGCATCGGTTGTTTTCACAACTCCGTTCAACTAACCAGCAAGTGTACTGGGTCGTCCAAGTAATAAACCTTACGTGAGTAAGGGTCGATCCCACAGAGATTGTTGGTATGAAGCAAGCTATGGCCACCTTGTAAATCTCAGTTAGGCAGATTAAATTGGTTTATGGTTTTGAAAATTAATAATAAGAAGAAATAATAAAAGGGATAGAATACTTATGCAGATTCATTGGTGGGAATTTCAGATAAGCGAATGGAGATACTGTATGGCTCAAGGACGCCTGCTCTCCTACTGCTTCAACTTAATCCTTCTTATTCCTTTCCATGGCAAGCTGTGTATAGGGGTTCACCGTTCGACGATGGCTACTTTTAATCCTCTCGGGAAAATGGTCCTCTGCGGCTGTCACCCGCATGGCTAATCGTCTGGAGGCATCACCTGGCCGAAGGCTACATCCCATCCTTGCAGTGAAAACTACGCTCACGCGCTCTGTCACAGCACGGCTAATCACTGGTTGGTTCCCGCGCCTACTGGAATAGAATCCCTTGATTCTTTTGCGTTTGTCATCACGCCCAGCACTTGCAAGTCTGAAGCACGTCACAGTCATTCATTACCAGAATCCTACTCGAAATACCACAGACAAGGTTAGACTTTCCGGATTCCCAGGATCCTACTCGAAATACCACAGACAAGGTGAGACTTTCCGGATCCTCATGAATGCCGCCATCTATCTAGCTTATACCACGAAGATTCTGTTGGGGAATCTAAGAGATACACATTCAAGCTCTGTTGCATGTAGAACGGAAGTGGTTGTCAATCACGCGCGTTCATAAGTGAGAATGATAATGAGGGTCATATAATCATCACATTCATCATGTTCTTGGGTAC
The DNA here is from genome assembly GCF_014773155.1 of Arachis stenosperma. Classification (NCBI taxonomy): domain Eukaryota; kingdom Viridiplantae; phylum Streptophyta; class Magnoliopsida; order Fabales; family Fabaceae; genus Arachis; species Arachis stenosperma. Next base: position 120,177,572 of record NC_080380.1, on the reverse strand, counting down.
GAATGAATATCTTGGAATAAGAATAAGAGAGAATTGAATGAAAGAAAATAGAATTGCATTAATACTTGAGGTACAGCAGAGCTCCACACCCTTAATCTATGGTGTGCAGAAACTCCACCGTTGAAAATACATAAGTGAGAGGTTCAGGCATGGCCGAATGGCCAGCCCCCATGTGGTCACAAGACCAAATGATCAAAGATATCTAATACAATAGTTAAATGTTCTATTTATAATAAACTAGCTCCTAGGGTTTACATGAGTAAGTAATTGATGCCTAAATCCACTTCCGGGGCCCACTTGGTGTATGTTTGGGCTGAGCTTGTTCAATCCACGAGCTGAGGCTTCTTTTGGAGTTGAACTCCGAGTTATGACGTGTTTTGGGCGTTCAACTCCGGATCATGACGTTTTTCTGGCGTTTAACTCCAGACAGCAGCATGAACTTGGCGTTCAACGCCAAGTTACGTCGTCAATTTCCGAATAAAGTATGGACTATTATATATTGCTGGAAAGCCCTGGATGTCTACTTTCCAACGCCGTTGAGAGCGCGCCAATTGGAGTTCTGTAGCTCCAAAAAATCCATTTTGAGTGTAGGGAGGTCAGATTCCAACAGCATCAGCAGTCCTTTTGTCAGCCTTTTTCAGAGTTTTGCTCAAATCCCTCAATTTCAGTCAGAATTTACCTGAAATCACAGAAAAACACACAAACTCATAGTAAAGTCCAGAAATGTGAATTTAACATAAAAACTAATGAAAACATCCCTAAAAGTAGCTTGAACTTACTAAAAACTAACTAAAAACAATGTCAAAAAGCGTATGAATTATCCGCTCATCATCTACCTTCTCAACCTCAACCAAATCCTAAGGGAAGCATCAATGCTATCACCCTTAGGAGTGGCACCAAGTTGGATGAAATTGGTGTTGTGACTACAAGTTTGAGTGAGGAAGCCCACAATGAAGAGATGAAATATGATGTGGAAGTGATGAAGGATGAGGAGAAAAATGTTGCACAAGGTGAGGAGGAACCACTCAAGGTCAAGGAGCCAAAATGGAAGAATCCGCTTGAAGAGCCTATGCCAATTCCCTTTCCAACTTTGGCTAAGAAGGCCAAGAAGCAAGAAGAACTTGACCCCAACATGGTGGAAATATTTAAGAATGTTGCAGTCACCGTCCCTTTCTTCCAAGCCATTCAACAAGTGCCCAAATATGCCAAGTTCCTCAAAGATGTTTGCACGCATAAGGACAAGATTGGTGAGCTCAACAAAAGGCCGGTAGATGATTCTATCTCTTCTCTAATTCCTAAAAAAATGCAATGATCCCGGTCCATGTTTGGTTACTTGTTTGATTGGTGGGATGAAGTTCATGGATTGTATGTGTGACTTGGGGGCATGCGTAAGCATTATGCCACTCCCCATTTATGAGAGATTGAACTTGTCACCACTTAAGAGATCTGGGGCGAGATTTGTGTTACTAGATAAGAGCCATGTATCAATTGTGGAGATTGCAGAAAATGTCCTAGTTGACATCTAAGGATTACTCTTCTCGGTAGATTTTCATATATTGGAGACCCCTCCCATTGACTCAGACAAGCCATCGTCCATACTCCTTGTAAGGCCATTTTTGAAGATATCCCAGTCCAAGCTGGATGCACATTTGGGAGTCTATTCTTTTGAGGCCAATGGCAAGGTAGTAAAATTCACTTTAGAGGAGTCCAAAAAGCCCGTTCTCGAAGCCTATTCTATCTTTGGGAGTGATATAATTGAAGATTAAGTGATTGAGGTTAGCAAGGAACCAGAAGAAGAGAATGTTGCCAAGAAATCTAGTTCAATGGATCACACTCAACCCAAGAATGCCAACGAGTTGAAGATTTTCTTCCTTGGAGAAATTTCAAATTGACCAATGAAGCCATGCAAGTCTAACTTAGGACTCTAAACCAAAGTGCTTGGTGGGAGACACCCCACCATGGTAACATTGCTCCAACTTTCTCTTTTGTTTATAGCTTTTTGAATTAGTTGCTTTCTTGTGATATGATGATTAGCTTAGGATTAGTTTGATGTTTTTTGAGTTAGATAAGTTGAATTGTTTGTGGAACATTGATAGCAAAATTCGTGTTGGTTAGGAATTTCTCTTATAGAAAGAAGAATTTCGTTGTAAGCATAGCTCCAAACCAACAAACAACTCTCACATCAAATTAAATTTGAGTTGTCACAAGTACAAACCCCAAATGAAAATTAACCGAAGTATTAAACTCCGGGTCGTCTCACGAGGATGGCAATGAAGTGGTCAATTATTGGCTACGAAGATTTAAGGGATTTGGTTGATAAAAAGAGCGAGAATTTAGATGGCAAGAAAAATAAATCAAGCAAGCAATTAAAGAAAGCAAAATAAAGAAAAGCAATTAATAAAGAGAGACATTCATGGCAAGAATTGAGATCATAGGCCTTCCATCCTAGTCACTAATAACAATATTTAACAAGAATTTATCTTATTTTGTCATCTCCAACATTGGAAGAAGGTGTAAGTTATCTTCCATGAGAGAAAGTCAAACAAGACTAGCTAATCTCAATCCAAATGTCCCAATCAACTCGCTAATTGAATTAGCAAGAGATTAGAGTCAATGAAAATAATATTAACTAACAACTCTAGATCATCAATCTAAATTGGGTTTTCATGACTCAAGATTGCCCAATTACTCTTTCCAAGCCAAGAATGCTCAAAGTCTACTCTAAAGCCTAACCAAGTATTTTGTCAAACACTTAGTGGATACAAATGGAAAGCATAGTAAATGTGCAAGAATAATAAATCTACCAACTACCAATTGCAAGAGAAGTAAATTCACAACTCAATTCATCAATAAAAAGAAACATCAACATTAAACTGCATTGAAGAAAAGATCCAAATCCATCAAGAGTTCAACATCACAAAAGAGACATAAAGGAGAAATTAACATGAAAACTAAGGAAATCAAGTAGTAGGAACAAAAAATCATAAAAGGAACAAGAAGAAAACATGTAATTAAACCTAGATCTAAGATGGAATTGTTCTAGAAACCCTAATTCTAGAGAGAAGAGGGAACTTCTCTCTCTAGAAACTAAACTACATGAAGATATACTACAAACAATTGCTCCCCCCCCCCCCCTTTGATTGGGCTTCAATTCTGCATGAAATACACTCAGAAATAGGTTGGAATTGGACCTGGGGTGCTCATAAATCGGCCCCAGCGTTTTGCCTTTAAGTGAGTCACGTGCGAGTATCGGCACGTACGCGCCATGTGTGCGTGCGCGTCGATTAGCTATTTCTTCATCCGCGCGGACGCGTCATGTACACGTGCGCGTCTCTATGCGAAATCACTTTTGCGCGTGCGCGCCCATCGATGCATTCCTAATTCTTGTTTCCTCATGCATTCTCCATTTTGCATGCTTTTCTCCTCACTTCTTCCATCCAATACTTGCCTTATGAACCTAAAATCACTCAACAAACAAATCAAGGCATCGAATGAAATTAAAGTGAGTTAAAATCACCAATTTAAGGGCCTAAAAAGCATGCTTTTACACTTAAGCACAATTCAAGGGAGAATTACAAAACCATACTATTTTATTGAATGAATGTGGGAAAAGGTGAATAAATCCCCTAAAATAAGCATAAGATAAACTACGAAATTGGGATTTATCAAATCTCCCCACACTTAAACTAAGTATGTCATCATGCTAAAATCAAGAAAGAAGCAAATGGGTATCAACATTTATTCAATGCAAACTAACTAACTGCAACCTATCTATATGCAAATCTATCTATATGAATGCATCCACTTAGTCAAAACAAGTCAATTTCCAAGAATACATATATAAGTACAAGGGCTAAAACAATAACAATCAAAGCAAACCCACAATTGAATTGAATTATTGAAAGATTTTACAAACTTGCAAGAATAGATGATCATGGGTGGAAACATATAATTGAGCGATCGAACCTTCACCGGACGTGTATCCGCTCTAGTCACTCAAGTGTATGGGGTTGATTCACTCAATTCCCTCTAATCATGTTTTCCAAGATTTGTTTTTCATCTAACAATCAACAATTGTTTCATGAATGCATACAAATATCATGAGATCTTTTTCATAGGTTGTAATGGGGCTAGGGTCAAGGTAAGGATGCATATGGTCGAGTGGACTAAAATTTGAATCTTTGATTAACCTAAGCTTCCAACCTAACCTATATAACAACCTATACAATTCAAAGCTAACCTAACTACCCATTCTTCACTTTTTCACACACTCATGCATTCTACTTTTGGTCACTTACACATATGCATTGATTTTTATTGAGCTTTACTTGGGGCATTTTGTCCCCTTTTTATTACTTGTTTTTTTCTTCCTTTTTCTATATTCTTTTTCTTTTGATATATATATATATATATATACACTTTATTTTGCAATAAAGTATATACAAAAGTATCAATGCATATGGTTTTACATTCAATGCATGAGTATGTACCCAATTCCCAAAATTTTGACAAAAGTACAAAAATACACTTTCATCCCAACCAATGTTCCCAACTCTCCCAAACTTGAGTGATAAGCACTCTTATTAACCTAAGCTAATCAAAGATCCAAACAAGGGACATTTATTGTTTTTCGCTTTAGGCTTGTAATGTGCTAAGATTAAGAACAAATGAGTTAAGCATAGGCTCAAAATTGGTTAACAATGGAAGATAATGAAACAACGGCCTCAATCATATAAGTGCATGTATACACAAAATAATGGACATATAGAATCAAACAATTCAAAGATTACAATCATAGAAAGAGAATAATGCACACAAGAATAAAAATAAGTGGTTATATGATATAACCACACAATTAGGCTCAAATCTCACATGCTTGTGTTCTTAGCTCAAAAACATGATCCACAATTGTATAATTCAAGCAAGTTCTAAAAATTTTTTTTCAATCAATTGGGGTGCCCTATAGGTAAAATTCTTGAAAATTTTCATTATTTTGACTAAGCTTAATATATACATATGCAATGCAAAAAAATGCAACTAAAAATCCTAAAATGAAATGCAAAAAGTGTTGGGATTAGAAACTTGTTACCCAAAAATGCCGAGTGGTCGGATGACCTCCCTACACTTAAAGGTTTGCACCGTCCTCGGTGCACTCAAAGATGAGCAAGGGGGTACGACGACTTTCTTAGTTGCCACCTTCAGCTGGTAGGTCAACCGATGCTGTGTGTTCTTCTCCCGCTTCCGTTTTTGCTTATGATGGTTCATCCTGAACATAGAAAACAGGAGATAATAAGACAAGTAAATGCACAAGCAAGGAAGCATGGATTGTTGGAATGAGGTAAATCACTAGAATTGAGTGAGTGAATTAGTGTGACATTAATGAAAAATAAGTGTGTGGGTCCTAACTTGCATGCGGTTTAGAACTCACACCCTAGTATTTAAAAACCATGTCACAATTATACAAAAGAAAACACACATTTTACTCATTCTAGTGTGCTTGAAATACTTCAAAAGACTTGTAGGTTAAGTCAACCAACAAGTAGTAAAGAGGCATGAAAGCATTCAAGCAATTAATCATACAATTGTGAAATTGGATAATGCATGGGCATTGATTGATGTGTAAGTAAACTTAGTGAGCAAAATGGTATATAAAACTTACACAACAACCAATGGCACATATTGAAGTTGTTGCAACACCTAAGTGACATAGTGGTGAAACACATGAATGCTATAGAACTTAGGAAAAAAGAAGATAGAAGTGGAAATCAATCACGTAGCAAGCATGGTCCACAAAGCTTTACAAAGCTCAAAAATATGTCACTAGGTAAGCTTTCGATCCAATTCCACAATTTCGCAATCTCAATGCATGAAATAAGTGATGTGAATAAGGGTAAATCACAAACAAGCATCACCTAAAAAAATGCAATGATAATATACAATTGCCTAGCAATGGATGATGAATGCATGGTGGCCAAAATATGCAATTCAAAAGAGTTAAGAAGCTTAAAGGCAATGTAGCGTTCACTTGGTGTTCACAATCATGAAGCATTAAGAACCCAAAACCAAATGACAAAATATAACCTCAACAATTGAATCCAACAATGACAATCAAAGAGAATTATGCTAAAATAGCATCAGTTAATACTAAGCAGCAATAAACGGCAAACAAAATTAATAATCCAACACTTATAATGAAATGAAAAATTAAACTAATTAAACAAGTAACTAACTAACTAAAAGAAATGGTTATGTATGGTGTTTGGTAGGGTTGGATGATGATTGAAGGGTGGAAAGAGAAGAAAAGAAGGAAAGAAATGGAAAGAGGAGAAGAAAAGAAGTTAGGTGAAACAGGGCAATCCACGCGTGCACGTCATGTACGCGTAAGCATGGATTGATGCAATGGTAGCGACGCGTACGCGTGGCGCACGCGTGCGCGTGATGAGTTATTTGGAGCGGCGACGCGTATGCGTGAAGTACGCGTGCGCGTGCCTTGGGCATAAAATTGGCACACTTCAGGCACAACTCTCGGGTGAATGTATGGAGGGGTAGAACTTTTGGATCCACGCGTACGCGCCATGTACGCGTGTGCGTGGATGGTCGAAAATGCTTGGGGCACGCGTACGCGTGGGTGACGCGTACGCATGGGTGATGCGTACGCATGGGTGATGCGTACGCATGGGTTGGTGCTCTGTTTTTCAAAATTTTTCTATGTTTTTGCACCAAACCAAGCATTCCAAACCTCCAAACAACTACCAAAACATCATAAAACCTTATTTAACATACTAGACTCCCAATTAAACTTAACTAATCAAACAGAACATGAAATTAAACTAATTATTAGCAATATTTACAAAAAGGAAAAAGGAAAGATGTTACCATGGTGGGGTGTCTCCCACCTAGCACTTTTGTTTATTGTCCTTAAGTTGGACTTATTGGGAGCTCTCCATCAAGGTGGCTTGTGCTTGAATCCATCCTTGAACATCCACCAATGCTTAGACTTCCAATAAGCTCTATCTTCCAAAGTTAATAACTCCAAGCCTTGATGAAGTTCTTCACAAACCATGGGCTCCCAAAAGTGATCCTCCTCTTGTAAGTCGGGATCCCACACTTTATTTTCACACCCGTCTTTGAGTTGATCATGGTGAGTTCTTCCGGGTAGCAAGTGAGATGAATTCTCATGGAAGCACCAAACTACCCTCCTAGACCCATTCAATTGAGAAACACACCAATTCATGCTCCTCAATTTTGAGCTTCCAACCATAATGAACCTAGATTTACACCGCCAACTACTAAACATTCTCCTCTTACGCTTAATTCCGCAAAGAGCCTTAAGTTGGCCATCCGTCTCAAGAAAACCAAATTCAAGTGGGATAATAAAGCTAAAAGTTAGAAGTTTTACCCACTTAAATGAAGGATCAGATGGTAACCTAGGTAGAGAGGTTCCCAATGGTCTTGATAGAGCATGTTCCACTCCCGTCCATCCTCTTCTAGAGGCTTCCACCACTTGGCAAGGTTCTTCAAGCTTTACCTCTTGCTAAGCTTCCTCAAGTTCACATTCTTCTTCACCAATGTCTTTTAGCTCTTTCCCATCACTTAAATCATAAATAGGAGGTTGAGTGAAATCTACCTCATCATCAATTCCAAGCATAGTGGGAAAGGATTCTTCAAACACAAAAAGATCATATGTTGATGCGGAATCATCATAAATAGGAGGGCCTATTGCTTGGGATACTTCTTCCAATTCTTCAATCACATTGTGCCTTGGAGGTTGTGCACTCTCCTCCTCAACATCAACTTCAAACTCCATGGAAGGAGGCTCTTCAACTTGTGATTCCTCTATGTACTCAACATATCCTAAGGTGCCAACTATTATTTCCTTTTGTTCAATAATATCCTCCAACTCCTCTTGTTGTACTTCTTGCTTTAACTCCTCTTCTTCACCTTGGAGCTTCAAGTTCATTCTATCACTAAGCTCTTTGGTTGCCTCTCCACATTCAACAATGGGAATGCCTTGATCGCACAAGCTTAGGCAAGATGAGTAGATGTTGCTAACGGCTTCTACCATGATAGCCATTTTTGCTCCTAACTCCGCAAACTTCTTTTCATCTTCCTCTTGTCGCCTTAAGATATGAAATTCAAGATCTCTCAATTCCTGCATGGAGGTTTCATCAGAAGGTGATGGTGAAAGAGAGGGTTCATTGTTTGAGGGAAGGTTGTTGTAATTGGAAGGTGGTTCATATTGGTAAACTTCTTGAGGTGGTATGTATGGACTTTGTGGTTCATGGGAGTATTGGTGTTAGAATGGTGGTGGTTCTAGATATGGTTCATATGGTGGTTGGTATGGTGGATATGGGTTAGGGTCATATAGAGGTGAATGGTGGCATGAGGCTTGTGAGTATGGTGGAGGGCTATATTGAGGAGGGGGTTCATATGCATATGATGATTGTGGTTGACAACCACAATGAGGGTGGTGGACGAAATTGTGATCCATGTTCTAATTATTTTGAGATGAAGGCTTCTAAGGGGCACCAGCTGAATTCACAACTCCGTTCAACTAACCAGCAAGTGTACTGGGTCGTCCAAGTAATAAACCTTACGTGAGTAAGGGTCGAATCCACAGAGATTGTTGGTATGAAGCAAGCTATGGTCACCTTGTAAATCTCAGTTAGGCGGATTAAACATGATACTTGATTAGATTCAAATAATAAAATAGAAATAATAAAAGGGATAGAATACTTATGCAGATTCATTGGTAGGAATTTCAGATAAGTATATGAAGATGCTGTATGGCCCAAGGACGCCTGCTCTCCTACTGCTTCTACTCACTCCTTCTTACTCCTTTCCATGGCAAGCTGTGTATAGGGGTTCACCATCAGCGGTGGCTACTTTCAATCCTCTCGGGAAAATATCCTATGCGGCTGTCACTCGCACAGCTAATCATCTGGAGGCATCACCCATGGTTGATGGCTACATCCCATCCTCGCAGTGAAAACTAATGCTCACGCACTCTGTCACAGTACGGCTAATCACTGGTTGGTTCCTGCGCCTACTGGAATAGAATCCCTTGATTCTTTTGCGTCTGTCACTAACGCCCAGCACTTGCAAGTTTGAAGTGCGTCACAGTCATTCATTACCGGAATCCTACTCGGAATACCACAGACAAGGTTAGACTTTCCGGATTCCCAGGATCCTACTCGGAATACCACAGACAAGGTGAGACTTTCCGGATCCTCATAAATGCCGCCATCTATCTAGCTTATACCACGAAGATTCTGTTGGGGAATCTAAGAGATATACATTCAAGCTCGGTTGCATGTAGAACGGAAGTGGTTGTCAATCACGCGCGTTCATAAGTGAGAATGATAATGAGGGTTATCTAACTCATTACATTCATCATGTTCTTGGGTGCGAATGAATATCTTGGAATAAGAATAAGAGAGAATTAAATAAAAGAAAATAGAACTTCATTAATACTTGAGGTACAGCAGAGCTCCACACCCTTAATCTATGGTGTGCAGAAACTCCACCGTTGAAAATACATAAGTAAAAGAGGTTCAGGCATGGCCGAATGGCCAGCCCTCTCCATGATCAAGTGACCGAATGAATAAAGAGATTAAAGTGGTCAAAAGATGTCTAATACAATAGATAAATGTCCTATATATACTAGACTAGCTACTAGGGTTTACATGAGTAAGTAATTGATGCATAAATCCACTTCCGGGGCCCACTTGGTGCATGTTTGGGCTGAGCATGATCAATCCACGAGCTGAGGCTTCTCTTGGAGTTGACCTCCGAGTTATGACGTGTTTTGGGCGTTCAACTCCGGATCATGACGTTTTTCTGGCGTTTAACTCCAGACAGCAGCATGTACTTGGCGTTCAACGCCAAGTTACGTCGTCATTCTTCGAATAAAGTATGGACTATTATATATTGCTGGAAAGCCCTGGATGTCTACTTTCCAACGCCGTTGAGAGCGCGCCAATTGGAGTTCTGTAGCTCCAGAAAATCCATTTCGAGTGCAGGGAGGTCAGATTCCAACAGCATCAACAGTCCTTTTGTCAGCCTTTTTCAGAGTTTTGCTCAAGTCCCTCAATTTCAGTCAGAATTTACCTGAAATCACAGAAAAAACACACAAACTCATAGTAAAGTCCAGAAATGTGAATTTAACATAAAAACTAAGGAAAACATCCCTAAAAGTAGCTTGAACTTACTAAAAACTACCTAAAAACAATGCCAAAAAACGTATAAATTATCCGCTCATCACAACACCAAACTTAAATTGTTGCTTGTCCCCAAGCAACTAAAAATCAAATAGGATAAAGAAGAGAATATACTATAAATTCAGAAATATCAATGAATATTAATTATAATTAAATGAGCGGGACTTGTAGCTTTTTGCTTCTGAACAGTTTTGGCATCTCACTTTTTCCTTTGTAGTTTAGAGGGATTGGCGTCTCTGGGGAACTTAGAATTTGGGATAGTGTTATTGACTTTCTTAGTTAAGCATGTTGATTCTTGAACACAGCTACTTATGAGTCTTGGCCGTGGCCCTAAACACTTTGTTTTCCAGTATTACCACCGGATACATAAATGCCACAGACACATAACTGGGTGAACCTTTTCAGATTGTGACTTAGCTTTGCTAGAGTCCCCAGTTAGTGGTGTCCAGAGCTCTTAAGCACACTCTTTTGCTTTGGATCACGACTTTAACCACTTAGTCTCAAGCTTTTCACTTGGACCTTCATGACACAAGCACATGGTTAGGGACAGCTTGATTTAGCCGCTTAGGCCTGGATTTAATTTCCTTAGGCCCTCCTATCCCTTGATGCTCAAAGCCTTGGATCCCTTTTTTTTTTTTACCCTTGCCTTTTGGTTTTAAGGGCTATTGGCTTTTTCTGCTTGCTTTTTCTTTTTATTTTTAATTTTTTTTTTCGCCATTCACTGCTTTTTCTTGCTTCAAGAATCAATTTCATGATTTTTCAGATCATCAATAACATTTCTCTTTGTTCATCATTCTTTCAAGAGCCAACAATTTTAACACTCATAAACAACAATATCAAAAGACATATGCACTGTTCAAGCATTCATTCAGAAAACAAAAACATTGTCACCACATCAATATAATTAAATTAAATTCAAGGATAAATTCGAAATTCATGTACTTCTTGTTCTTTTGAATTAAAACATTTTTCTTTTAAGAGAGGTGAAGGATTAATGGATTTTATTCATATCTTTAAGGCATGGTTACATACTAATGATCATGAAATAAAGACACAAAACGTAGATAAACACAATAATTAAAAACCGAAAAGTAGAAAGAAATAAGAACAAGGAATGAATCCACCTGAGTGAGGGTGGCGCCTTCTTGAAGGTCCAATGGTGCTCTTTGAGCTCCTTTATGTCTCTTCCTTGCTTCTGTTGAATGATTCCTAGTAATTTTTGTGTTTCTATCCTTAGTTGCTTCCAATATTTGTGTGGAGGACAACTTATCCCTTGAGGTATCTCAGGGATCTCTTGATTTGCAGCCACATGTTCTACCACTGAGCTATGACGGCTTATATTTTAGTCTTTCCATCTCCCAAGACTCAGAGGTGGAAGCTTTTGTCTTCCCTTTGAGGTTTCTCTGGCCTTAGGTGCCATTAATGGTAATGGAAAAGCAAAAAAGCTATGCTTTTACCACACCAAACTTAAAATATTGCTCGCCCTCGAGCAAGAGAAGAAAGAAGAGAAGAAGAAGAAGAATGAAAATGGATGAGAGTGAGGGGAGATGGACTCGGCTATATGGGTGGGATTGGGTGGGAAGGAGAAGTTTGAATTTTGAAGGTGAGTGGGGTTTATGGGAAAGGGTGAGTGGTGAATGAAAAATAGAAGGAATGACCATGAATGGAGAGAGAGAGGGCGAGGTAGGTGGGGATCCTGTGAGGTCCACAGATCCTAAGGTGTCAAGGAATTCCATCCCTGCACCAAATAGGCATGTAAATTGCCTTGGCACACCATTCTGGCATTCAAACGCCCATTGGTGCATGTTCTGGGCGTTCAACGCCCATGTAATGCATGTTTCTGGCGTTGAACGCCAGTTTCATGCTTGTTCCTGGCGTTCAGCGCCAGTTTGTCCTCTCTGTGCACCATCCTGGCGTTTAACGCCAGGTTGTTGCTTGTTTTGGGCGTTCAGCGCCAGAATGGTGCTCTGTTCTGGCGTTGAACGCCGGCCAGATGCATCTTACTGGCGTTGAACGCCAGCCCGTGCGTCTTCCAGGGTGAAAAATTTTTTCTTCTGTTTTTGACTCTGTTTTTAATTTTTTTGATTTTTTCGTGACTTCTCATGATCATGTACCTAATTAAACACAAAAATAAACAAGAAACAAAATAAAATAAAATTAGATAAATAAAATTGGGTTGCCTCCCAACAAGCGCTTCTTTAATGTCATTAGCTTGACAGTGGCTCTCATGGAGCCACACGGTGATCAGGTCAATTTAGTGTGTAGTCCCAACACCAAACTTAGAGTTTGGATATGGGGTTTGAACACCAAACTTAGAGTTTGGTTGTGGCCTCACAACACCAAACTTAGAGTTTGACTGTATGGGCTCTTCTTGACTCTGAACTGAGAGAAGCTCTTCATGCTTACTCTCTTTTGTCACAGAGGGATGGCCATGTGCTTGAAATACAAGGTAGTCCCCATTCAATTGAAGGACTAACTCACCTCTGTTGACATCTATCACAGCTCCTGCTGTGGCTAGGAAAGGTCTTCCTAGGATGATGCATTCATCATCTTCCTTCCTAGTGTCTAGGATTATGAAATCAGTACGGATGTAAAGGCCTTCAACCTTTACTAGCACGTCCTCTACTATTCCATAGGCTTGTCTCACTGACTTGTCTGCCAATTGTAATGAGAACAAGGCAGGCTGTACCTCAATGATCCCCAGCTTCTCCATTACAGAGAGTGGCATAAGATTTATTCCTGACCCTAGGTCACATAGAGCTTTTTCAAAGCTCATGGTGCCAATGGTGCAAGGTATTAGGAACTTGCCAGGATCTTGCTTCTTTTGAGGTAGAGTTCTCTGAATCCAAGTATCCAGTTCACTAATGAGTAAGGGAGGTTCACTTTCCCAAGTCTCATTACCAAATAGCTTGGCATTCAGCTTCATGATAGCTCCTAAATATTGAGCAACTTGCTCTTCAGTAACATCTTCATCTTCTTCTGAGGATGAATAGTCTTCAGAGCTCATGAATGGCAGAAGGAGATTTAATGGAATCTCTATGGTCTCTAGATGAGCCTCAGATTCATCTGGATCCTTAATAGGAAGCTCCTTCTTGCTTGAGGGACGTCCTAGGAGGTCTTCCTCACTAGGATTTTCGTCCTCCTCCTCCCTTGTGCATTCGGCCACTTTGATCACATCAATGGCCTTGCACTCTCCTTTTGGATTCTCTTCTGTATTGCTTGGGAGAATACTGGGAGGAGTTTCAATAACTTTCTTACTCAGCTGGCCCACTTGTGCCTCTAGATTTCTAATGGAGGATCTTGTTTCATTCATGAAACTGAAAGTGGCCTTTGACAGATCAGAGACTATATTGGCTAAATTAGAATTGTTTTGTTCAGAGTTCTCTGTCTGTTGCTGAGAAGATGATGGATATGGCTTGCTATTACCCAGCCTATTACGTCCACCATTGTTAAAACCTTGTTGAGGTTTTTGTTGATCCTTCCATGAGAAATTTGGATGATTTCTCCATGATGAGTTATAGGTGTTTCCATAAGGTTCACCCATGTAATTAACCTCTGCCATGGCAGGGTTCTCAGGATCATAAGCTTCTTCAGAAGCTGCCTCTCTAGTACTGTTGGATGCATGTTGCAATCCATTCAGATTTTGAGAGATTATGTTGACCTGTTGAGTCAACATTTTGTTCTGAGCCAATATGGCATTCAGAGCATCAATTTCAAGAACTCCTTTCTTCTGAGGTACCCCATTGTTCACAGAATTCCTCTCAGAAGTGTACATGAAACTGGTTATTTGCAACCATGTCAATGAGTTCTTGAGCCTCTTCAGGCGTTTTCTTCAGGTGAATAGATCCACCTGCAGAATGGTCCAATGACATTTTCGAAAATTCAGAGAGACCATAATAGAATATGTCTAATATGGTCCATTCTGAAAACATGTCAGATGGACATCTCTTGGTCAGCTGCTTGTATCTTTTCCAAGCTTCATAGAGGGATTCACCATCTTTTTGTTTGAAGGTTTGAACATCCACTCTCAGCTTGCTCAGCTTTTGAGGAGGAAAGAATTTATCTAAGAAGGAAGTGACCAGCTTATCCCAAGAGTCCAGGCTATCCTTAGGTTGTGAATCTAACCATACTCTAGCTCTGTCTCTCACAGCAAAAGGGAAAAGCATGAGTCTGTAGACTTCAGGATCAACTCCATTCGTCTTTACAGTCTCACAGATCTGCAAGAACTCAGTTAAAAACTGGTAAGGATTTTCAGATGGAAGTCCATAAAACTTGCAGTTTTATTGCATTAAAGCAACTAGTTGAGGCTTAAGCTCAAAGTTATTGGCTCCAATGGCAGGAATGGAGATGCTTCTTCCATCAAATTTGGACGTTGGTTTAGTGAAGTCACCAAGCATTCTCCTTGCATTATTATTATTATTTTCAGCCGCCATCTCTTTCTCTTGTTCGAAAATTTCTAGAAGGTTTCTTCTGGATTGTTGCAATTTAGCTTCTCTTAATTTTCTCTTCAGAGTCCTTTCAGGTTCTGGATCTATTTCAACAAGAGTGCCCTTTTCCTTGTTCCTGCTCATATGAAAGAGAAGAAAACAAGAAAAGAAAGAGGAATCCTCTATGTCACAGTATAGAGATTCCTTTATGTTAGTAGAAAAAGAAGGGAGTAGAGGAATGAAGAAGAGGGTTCGGATTTTAGATGAAGAAAGGTGGAGAGAAGTGTTAGTAATTAATTAATTAAATAGAAGAAGAAAAGAGGAGGGAGAATTCGAAAATAATTTTGAAAAAGAGTTAGTGATTTTCGAAAATTAGAGATAAATGTAATTTGAAATTAAAATTTGAAACAATTAGTTAATTAAAAGAATTTTTGAAAAAGAGAGAGATATTTTCGAAAATAGAAGAGAGAGAGGTAGTTAGGTGGTTTTGAAAAAGATAAGAAACAAACAAAAAGTTAGTTAGTTGATTGAAAAAGATTTGAAATCAAAATTTAAAAAGATAAGAAGTTAGATAAGATATTTTGAAATCAAATTTTGAAAAAGATAAAGTTTTGAAAAAGATAAGATAAAAATAAAAAGGTTTTTAAGAAAAAGATATTTTGAAAAAGATTTAATTTTTAAAATTACTTAACTAACAAGAAACTACAAGATAAGATTCTAGAACTTAAAGATTGAACCTTTCTTAACAAGAAAGTAACAAACTTCAAATTTTTGAACCAATCACATTAATTGTTAGCTAATTTTCAAAAATTTGATATAAAGATAAGAAAAAGATTTTGAAAAATATTTTGAAAAAGATTTTTAACATTTTCAAAATTTATAAAGAAAAATGAAAAAGATATGATTTTTAAAAAAGATTTTACAAAGATAAGATTTTTAAAATTGAAATTTTGACTTGACTTGTAAGAAACAACTAATTTTGAAAATTTTTGACCAAGTCAACCCAAAATTTCGAAAATTGGAGGGAAATAAGGAAAAGATATTTTTTTGATTTTTGAATTTTTAATGAAAAACACAAAAATGACCCAAAGCATGAAAGTTTTGGATCAAAACACAAGATGCATGCAAGAATGCTATGAATGTCAAGATGAACACCAAGAACACTTTGAAGATCATGATGAACACCAAGAACATAATTTTGAAAAATTTTTGATGCAAAGAAAACATGCAAGACACCAAACTTAGAAATCTTTAATGCATGGAAAATATGAATGCAAAAATGCACATGAAAAACAACAAACAACAAAAAACAAGAAAACATCAAGATCAAACAAGAGGACTTATCAAGAACAACTTGAAGATCATGAAGAACACTATGAATGCATGGATTTTTCGAAAAAATGCAAGAAAAATTTTTAAAACATGCAATTGACACCAAACTTAAAAATTGACTCGAGACTTAAACAAGAAACACAAAATATTTTTGATTTTTATGATTTTCTAATTTTTTTGTATTTTTATTAATTTTTTTCGAAAATATTCTTAAAAAAAACGAAAATAAAAGAAAAATTTTGAAAAAAGATTTTTGAAAAGAAAATTACCTAATCTGAGCAACAAGATGAACCGTCAGTTGTCCATACTTGAACAATCCCCGGCAACGGCGCCAAAAACTTGGTGTTGTTGCCGGATTAAAACTTGGCACCATTGTGGTCTGGAAACAATTGTGAAATTGTTGTTCGAAATTGATTGTTCCCCGGCAACGGCGCCAAAAACTTGGTGGACGAAATTGTGATCCATGTTCTAATTATTTTGAGACGAAGGCTTCTAAGGGGCACCAGCTGAATTCACAACTCCGTTCAACTAACCAGCAAGTGTACTGGGTCGTCCAAGTAATAAACCTTACGTGAGTAAGGGTCGAATCCACAGAGATTGTTGGTATGAAGCAAGCTATGGTCACCTTGTAAATCTCAGTTAGGCGGATTAAACATGATACTTGATTAGATTCAAATAATAAAATAGAAATAATAAAAGGGATAGAATACTTATGCAGATTCATTGGTAGGAATTTCAGATAAGTATATGAAGATGCTGTATGGCCCAAGGACGCCTGCTCTCCTACTGCTTCTACTCACTCCTTCTTACTCCTTTCCATGGCAAGCTGTGTATAGGGGTTCACCATCAGCGGTGGCTACTTTCAATCCTCTCGGGAAAATATCCTATGCGGCTGTCACTCGCACAGCTAATCATCTGGAGGCATCACCCATGGTTGATGGCTACATCCCATCCTCGCAGTGAAAACTAATGCTCACGCACTCTATCACAGTACGGCTAATCACTGGTTGGTTCCTGCGCCTATTGGAATAGAATCCCTTGATTCTTTTGCGTCTGTCACTAACGCCCAGCACTTGCAAGTTTGAAGCGCGTCACAGTCATTCATTACCGGAATCCTACTCGGAATACCACAGACAAGGTTAGACTTTCCGGATTCCCAGGATCCTACTCGGAATACCACAGACAAGGTGAGACTTTCCGGATCCTCATAAATGCCGCCATCTATCTAGCTTATACCACGAAGATTCTGTTGGGGAATCTAAGAGATATACATTCAAGCTCGGTTGCATGTAGAACGGAAGTGGTTGTCAATCACGCGCGTTCATAAGTGAGAATGATAATGAGGGTTATCTAACTCATTACATTCATCATGTTCTTGGGTGCGAATGAATATCTTGGAATAAGAATAAGAGAGAATTGAATAAAAGAAAATAGAACTTCATTAATACTTGAGGTACAGCAGAGCTCCACACCCTTAATCTATGGTGTGTAGAAACTCCACCGTTGAAAATACATAAGTAAAAGAGGTTCAGGCATGGCCGAATGGCCAGCCCTCTCCATGATCAAGTGACCGAATGAATAAAGAGATTAAAGTGGTCAAAAGATGTCTAATACAATAGATAAATGTCCTATATATACTAGACTAGCTACTAGGGTTTACATGAGTAAGTAATTGATGCATAAATCCACTTCCGGGGCCCACTTGGTGCATGTTTGGGCTGAGCTTGATCAATCCACGAGCTGAGGCTTCTCTTGGAGTTGAACTCCGAGTTATGACGTGTTTTGGGCGTTCAACTCCGGATAATGACGTTTTTCTGGCGTTTAACTCCAGACAGCAGCATGTACTTGGCGTTCAACGCCAAGTTACGTCGTCATTCTTCGAATAAAGTATGGACTATTATATATTGCTGGAAAGCCCTGGATGTCTACTTTCCAACGCCGTTGAGAGCGCGCCAATTGAAGTTCTGTAGCTCCAGAAAATCCATTTCGAGTGCAGGGAGGTCAGATTCCAACAGCATCAACAGTCCTTTTGTCAGCCTTTTTCAGAGTTTTGCTCAAGTCCCTCAATTTCAGTCAGAATTTACCTGAAATCACAGAAAAACACACAAACTCATAGTAAAGTCCAGAAATGTGAATTTAACATAAAAACTAAGGAAAACATCCCTAAAAGTAGCTTGAACTTACTAAAAACTACCTAAAAACAATGCCAAAAAGCGTATAAATTATCCGCTCATCAGAGGGTCATCACATACATTAGATTGGTATGCATCAAGATTTGAATTGTATCTATAAGAAGCCGGAGGAGGTTGTTGCCAAGAAGGTTGTCAATAAGCTTGAGGCTCCTCCCACATTTGATCTCCAAATCCTTGATGCACATCCCCATTGAAGCTTCTATTTCCTACAACATAGTTATAACCATGCTCATAGCCAAAAGGGTGAGAATTCATAGTGAAAGAGAAAATAAAACAAAAGCTAACAAGAAACAAAGAGAACAAAATTCTACAACTAGCAAAAACTAACAAACAAACCAAAAATCAAGCTATTCACAATATATACAATTGCCAACAACATAGCACCATTGCAATCCCCGGTAATGGCGCCATTAATTTGATAGCGAGAATCGTGTTGGTTAGGAATTTCTCTTATAGAAATAAGAATTCCGTTGTAAGCATAGCTCCAAACCAACAAACAACTCTCACATCAAATTAAATTTGAGTTGTCACAAGTACAAACCCCAAATGAAAATTAACTGAAGTATTTAAACTCCAGGTCGTCTCACGAGGATGGCAATGAAGTGGTCAATTATTGGCTACGAAGATGTAAGGGGTTTGGTTGATAAAAGGAGCGAGAATTTAGATGGCAAGAAAAATAAATCAAGCAAGCAATTAAAGAAAGCAAAATAAAGAAAAGCAATTAATAAAGAGAGACATTCATGGCAAGAATTTAGATCATAGGCCTTCCATCCTAGTCACTAACAACAATAATTAACAAGAATTTATCTTATTTTGTCATCTCCAACATTGGAAGAAGGTGTAAGTTATCTTCCATGAGAGAAAGTCAAACAAGACTAGCTAATCTCAATCCAAATGTCCCAATCAACTCGCTAATTGAATTAGCAAGAGATTAGAGTCAATGGAAATAATATTAACTAACAACTCTGGATCACCAATCTAAATTGGGTTTTCATGACTCAAGATTGCCCAATTACTCTTTCCAAGCCAAGAATGCTCAAAGTCTACTCTAAAGCCCAACCAAGCATTTTGTCAAACACTTGGTGGATACAAATGGAAAGCATGGTAAATGTGCAATAACAATAAATCTACCAACTACCAATTGCAAGAGAAGTAAATTTACAACTCAATTCATCAATAAAAAGAAACATCAACATTAAATTGCGTTGAAGAAAATATCCAAATCCATCAAAAGTTCAACATCACAAAAGAGACATAAAGGAGAAATTAACATGAAAACTAAGGAAATCAAGTATTAGGAACAAAAAATCATAAAAGGAACAAGAAAAAAACATGTAATTGAACCTAGATCTAAGATGGAATTGTCTTAGAAACCCTAATTCTAGAGAGAAGAGGGAGCTTCTCTCTCTAGAAACTAAACTACATAATGCTATACTTCAAAAAATTGCTCCCCCCTTTGCTTGGGCTTCAATTCTGCATGAAATACACTCAGGAGCAGGTTGGAATTAGGCATGGGCTACTCAGAAATCGGCCCCAGCATTTTTCCTTTAAGTGAGTCACGTGCGAGTATCGGCGCGTACGCGCCATGTGCGCGTGCGCGTCGATTGGCTATTTCTTCATCCGCGCGGACGCGTCATGTACGCGTGCGCGTCTCTATACGAAATCACTTTTGCGCGTGCGCGCCTTGTACGCTTGCGCGCCATCGATGCATTCCCAATTCTTGTTTCCTCATACATTCTCCACTTTGCATACTTTTCTCCTCATTTCTTCCATCCAATACTTGCCTTATGAACCTGAAATCACTCAACAAACACATCAAGGCATCGAATGGAATTAAAGTGAGTTAAAATCACCAATTTAAGGGCCTTAAAAGTATGTTTTTACACTTAAGCACAATTCAAGGAAGAATTACAAAACCATGCTATTTTATTGAATGAATGTGGGAAAAGGTGAATAAATCCCCTAAAATAAGCATAAGATAAACTACGAAATTGGTGTTTATCAAACATAAATTTATGCATGTTTGTATGATTTGTGGTTGATATGTTGATGTGCTAAGGCTTGGTACCTTAGTTTTGAAAAGAAATTTTTTTGTAAAACAGGGTATCTGTGCATACGCACCCTGCTGTGCGTGCGCACACAACTGCGATTTTCACCATCTGTGCGTGTGCACGAGACTGTGCGCACGCACACACCTTGCAGTGCTCTCTGGTCGCAGTGCCAGCACAGTCTATGCGTGAGCGCTGTCCTGTTTTTCTTGACCTGTAGGTGCGTACCACATTGTGCGTACACACACATTCCCCTTCTCGCGCTTCTTATGCGGCCGCACAGACGTGTGCGTCCGGACACCAATTGGCAGCCCCTCTGGTGGGAGCGTTGGAATGCCTTATGCGTGTGAACGCCCCCTATATTGGTCTCTGTGCGTGCGCACGGACCTATGTGTGCACGCACACGTGATTCTTTTCCTCAAGCAATTCCTTTTCATAAAAAAAAAAGAAGCCATCTGTGCGAGCGCATGGCCCGGTGCGTCCGCACACTCTAATACAGTCCCTCTATTGGCAGCGATCGACACAATGTGTGTTCACACCCCTCTATTTTTTGTCTTCTGTGCATTTGCACAGATCCTTGTGTGTACGCACACGACTCGACCTGGGCAATAACAGGGCACGCTCCCCTATTGAGACAGCAGCTTTTCTTTTTCTTCTTCTCTCCACTGCTGTTACTCCTTCTTCAGCCCAGCCCTAAGGCGACCCTATCGCCGTCCACCGCCGCCGTCAGCCACCACCATCTCTCTCTCTCTCACTCTCTCTCCTACTATCTCTCTCTTGCTTCTCTTTCTTCCTTTCTTTCTTTTCTTTGTTCACCACTGGTGAGTTTTTATACTCTGGTGCTTCTTTTCGGCGAAGCTAACCGCTGCAAGCTCGCAGTGGCTATAAGAAGTGCCATTGTTCCCTCCCCAATTCTTGTTTTCTTCAACCTTCAATTTTCAGGTTTTTATTTTTTTTTAATGTTGATTTTTGAAGTTGTTTTTATTTTTTTTTCATGTTGCTTAGATTAGGTTTATTACTTTCTTTATTTCTCTTTGTATTGCAAGTGTTGATACTTGATTGTTGGGTTGATTATGATTAAATATGAGCATTGATTGTGATAAGTTTGCACATTGCATATCATATGTTTGATAAAATGTCTTAATGAACATTTTGTTTGATTCATATGACATGGCCATCATATGCATTCAATTTATCTCTTGTTAGGCATATTGTATGAATTGTGCAACTTCAAATATGACTTTTGATGATAATCAAGTTGAATTTACCAATGCATTTCTTTGTTCTTATGCTTGAAGTTCCAAACACCCAAATCTTTCATGACTTGTGTTGTTGATGGGTGATTTTGGTTGCAAATACATTGTGTTTGGTAGAACTAAAATTTCATTGTTCATCTTGGAATTTTGATTAAGTGATCATTTTACAAATGTTCAATTTTTGATGATGTCCTGATCAAACATCTTTTAGCTTTAACTTAAGAACATTGTACATGTGATTACTACTTCTTGAGGATGAACAAATGACATTTCACTTTGAGTGAATGGTTATTGTTGTTGTACAACCTTTTTGCTAATGAACTTTCATGCCGACAACCTCAATGACTATTCCATTCAAAGAATTCAAATGGATCATTTGGTGCTTGCTTGAAGTTGCTTTCATGTCCATACTCTAGATTTGCAGCTTAAGCACTTAATTGTAAAGCATTGAGCTTTGATTGGTTAAGAGTGTAATTGCCATTGAATCCGGCTGGTGTGTGTGTGTTCTAACCGCACACACCCTTAGAATACACACATTGTCTTACTTGGAAATCGCACTATTTTCAAAAGCTTCCAATTAAGAATTCAACTTACTTAACTTTATTAGTGCTTCCTTGTTACTCTTATTTTATTGTTGCCTTATGATCTCAAAAATCTTTTGTTTTCATTTTAGGATGCGGAGGAAAGGAAAAACACCGGTCACTCTACCGGTTATGGAACCTACAATTCGCCCATCTAGACCTTACTTCATGGATCGCCCAAGTGATAACCCAGATGTCTTGGTTAACCAAAGAGCCGAGTTTCGAAATGAGAAATTTGAGAAAAGGACAATCCATTGGGAACGAACGCTTGAGGTTCCAAGCAAATACAAGGAGGTCATCCATGAACGGATTGCCTCGCTTCATTGGAAATTTCTTTAGGAAGACCCAATTGAAGTTAATGAATCCATGGTGTGGGAATTCTACGCCAACTATCAAACTTGGAAAGCGGAGTCAGTATTTCTCTGGGAAAAAAGGTTGGACACTTCTAACCAAGCTCTAGAATCTGAAGATCCCCCACATTCTGCCCGAGAAAAATGATTATCTAAGAATCAAAGCGAATGTGTTCAAGGAGAGGATGTCTTTAGCTCCTATTCCTGAGAGAATTCGCCATCCCGGTGCGACTTGGGAGTTTGGCAAATGGAGAAATTCTGTTCCCACTAGTATTGCTTACTCCAATTTGAATGCCTAGGCTCGTATTTGGCATCAAATTGTGGCGGACTACATCATTCCTAGCACCCATGCTACCCATGTCAGATTCAAACTGCTTTGCTACTTTGGGCTATTATGGAAGGAAACAACATAGCCATTGTACCTTTGATATGCACATCGATTTGGAAACTGATTGAGAAAAAGAAGATCAACATTCTTTTCCATCGATGGTGATGCGTTTAGCAATAGCAGCGGGGGTAGAGAGGCAACCGGCGGACATCATGTTCGAGATTCCAACAAGCAACAAGTTCATTCCGAAGGGAGAATTGGAAGGATCAACAAAGAAAACACCCTCCAAGAGGAAGGCACCCACAGCACCACCATCAAGTCTACCAACTTCATCAACTCCTTTACCGTTTTTCTGGTCTCTTCTAAACTTATACCAAGATATCTTGTACGATATCCTCCACATGGAGCAAGTGGAGCACAAGCGTTTCGAGTGGATAGTGACAAATCTAGAAGGAAAAGACCCTAGCCCAACTCCTAAAGCTTCATCCAAGCTAGTTGGAAAGGAGTATGATGAAGGTGACCAACCCAATTCCGAGACCACCGGCTGAAGGTGGACCCCCGAGGCTATCATTCTCCTAGATTATAAGCATGCACGGAGAACCGTGCACGAACTAAGTGTGGGGGAGGATCAATGACTTCAAGGGGGTAAAATTCTTTTCTCAAAACACTTTGCAATACCTTTTTAGTTCTTTTTCTTCATTTATAGTAGTTCTATTTCTATTACATCTTGTTTGGTTTGTTTGTATATATTTCTTTAATGTTTGTAGTTATATGGTAGTTAATGCTTGCATGTTGCATGATAGAGTGAATAAATTTGGTGAAACACCAAAAAAATTTCATGAAATCTTTCTTAGGGCGTACCATTGATTGAATTGAAGAAAATTTTGTATTTTTCAACTTGCTTGGAGTATTCTATTTGTAGAACATAGAAAATGAGCTAGAGCAACATACCTTGTAAGATTTGAGCTCTAATAGATGGTTGCATTTTTCAACCATAATGTTTGTTCTTGTGTGATTGTACTCCTTTTTTATTGTGATCTTGGATTTGCATGATTCTTTATGTCTTGTATTTATTGTTTGGGTGCATTTAGCATGATTGAGGCCATCTTTGATGTTAAACTCACTAACCTATATGGCCAATCCTTACATTCACCTTTGTGAACCCCTTTTAAGCATGTAAATTCCCTTTTGTTCTGATATGAGCACATTATTCTCCCTTAAATGAAAAACCATTGATGACCCTGAATTACTTTTTGATTAGCTTGGGTGGATTAGTGTGCATATTCTAAGTGTGGGGAAAATTGTTGGGAAGCATTGGTGATAAAAGCATGGAACTCATTGTGAAAATTTGGCAATTGGGTAATGCTCATGCATTCACTATTTAAGTCATATGCATCTCTTGTGCTAACAAAGACAAGAAAAGTTGTATATAAAAAAACAAAAAAAAATGTGTGCATAATAGAATATGAAATAAATAAAAAGTTAAATAAAGGATGCATATGTTCATCTTTTGAAAAAAAAGTGCATGAGTAGGGTGAGATAAGAGAAAAAATGGGTAGATAGGTTGAATTGTTATGTGTATATAGGTGATATAGGATTAGGTGGATATTTGAGCTAATCGAAGAACTAATTCTTTAAGTCCACTTAACCATATTTATCCTACCTAAATCTTAGCCCCATTACAACCCTCCAAAGACCTCATGATATTTGTTTTTCATGCATCAAATACTAGTTGATTGTTAGATGAGTTGCAAATCTTTGAAAAGCATGATAAAAGGAAAATTGAGTGATTAAGCCCTAAACACTGAGTGAATTGAGTGAATACACATCCGGTGAGGGGTTTGATCGCTCAATTCTATGTTTTTAAATCTCATGTTGTATCTCCTTGCAAGTTGTTTGATTGGATAGTTTTGAAAATTTCAATTGAATTCTTTGGACATTTATTTAGATGCATGAACTCTTTGTATTGGCCCTAAAGCTTTCTTGTGATGGATTGGAATTTCATGGTTTGTTTTTGCCAACTTTAAGTAGAATACATATTAGTAAGTAGCCTTTAGGATAGTTGCATGCATTTAGGTAGTACATAGAATAAATTATTTTTTCTTTCATCTATCTCCTTTGAATGTGTTTAGTATGAGGACATGCTAGTGTCTAAGTGTGGGAGAATTGATGAATCCATATTTGATGATGATTTTTGGTTGAAATTGAATGGATTTCATCATATAAACTTGCACTTATTCTCTTAAATAGCATGCTTTTGAACTTTCATCCTAATTTGTGCTTGATTATGAAAACATGCTCTTTTGTCCCTAATTTAGCCTATTTTTATTCCATTTGCCTTTCATTCGATGCCTTGATATTGTTTGTCAGTGATTTTAGATGTATAAGGTAGGAATCGCTTGGAGAGAATGGAAGAGGAGCATGCAAAGAGGAAGAAGTATGAAGAATCAAAGGAGAAGAGCACAGCGATGTGTGTGTACACACAGACCTGCGTGCATACGCATAGGCATCAGAATGGAGCGATGCGTGCACGTGAGCTGCATTGTACGCGCCCGCGCGAACATTCAGAGCATCGCTTAGTGTGCGTGCGCATAGCCACTCATGCGTACGCACAGATAGAGTTTTTGGCAGAGTGTGCGTGCGCACACGTCTGTGCGTACGCACAGGTTTCCACACATGCTTTCATTAAAATTACTTGTGACTCGCAATTTTGGTGGGTTGGAGGCCCATTTCTAAAGCCAATAGCTCATATTGAAGGGAAAAATGAAGACCATAGCATAACATAACATTAGGATAGTTTTAGGAGTAGTAGTAGGAAGCTTTAGAGTAGTTTTTCTCTAAGTTTTTCTTCATCTCTATTAAGGTTTATACTAGGGTTTTATATTCAAGTGCCATTTCCATTTTTGATATTGGATTTTGCCAACTTCCATTGTAAGTATCTCTTTGTTACCACTCTTTATAGCTACATTGTTCATACTCTTTCTTATAATTCAAGTCATAGTTCAATTTTGTTTACTTTTTGCAATTTCAATTTCTTGTTGATGAATTTAATGATTGATGATTGTTACATACTTGCTTGAGTTATTATTGTTGATTGAGATCATTTATTGATTTTATTTTCAAGCCCTTTCTCATTTTTCCCATGTTTAGTGTCTTTGCCCACTAAGTATTTGACAAAATGTCAATTATGATTATGGGCTAATTTTCTACCTCTTGGCTTGGGAAAAATGAGTAATTGGGTTCCTAGAGTTGGAATGTCCTACATTTAGTGTTAATTCTTGGATTGTTAATTGTCCTTGTTCCCACTAACGCTAATTTGTTGCTAAGGTAATTAGCAAGCAATTTAGGATTTGTGGGTTAAAAACACTTATGCTCATTTAACTTACTCTCCGATGTGAGGGTTAACCAAGTGAGATTAATCCATTCTAATTGTAATAGTTGTGGTTCCAACAAGGAAAGGACCCTTAGCTCATTCCAAGCCAAGATCCTATTTATGCTTTAAATCTTTCACACACTTTCACATTAATCCTTTTTATACCTTACTTATCTATATTGCATAGTTAGTTCTTTAATTCCTTTATTAGTTTATTTATTACAATTTTGAATGTTCTTTTATTTATTTATATGTTCATCTCTTTATCGAAAACCCCTTGAGCTTCACAACCGGAATTGCATACTCATTGATCTCAAGTGTCCTTGGAAGACTACCCGGGAATTAAATACTCCCGGAATTAAATTGGTTTAGAATAGTGACATCTTTGGATTGACATTTGATTGACGATCAATTGTTGGGTTTGGATTATACTTGCAACGCCAATCCTATTTTTAGTGTGAAAAATCCAAACCTATGCTCTTGGTCGTTGTCAATCACTCCACTTGAAGAAGACGCCTGCAGAGACGCAGAAACTCATTGAAATGGTTGCAAACAACCAATTCATGTACACTTCCGAGAGAAACTCTGTGAACAATGGGGTAGCTCAGAAAAAAGGAGTCCTGGAAGTTGACACTCTGAATGCCATATTAGCTCAGAACAAGTCTTGACCCAACAGGTCAATATGATCTCTCAGCATTTGACTGGATCGCAAGCTGCAATTGGCAGCACTCGAGAAGCTTCCTATGAAGGAGACGCTTATGATCCAGATCAACCATCAATGGAGGAGGTGAATTACATAGGAGAGCCCTATAAAAACACCTATAATCCATCATAGAAGGATCATCCTAACCTTTCATGGAAGGATCAACAGAAGCCTCAACAAGGCTTCAACAATAATCAAGGTGGAAGAAACCAAAATAGGTTCAACAACATACCACCATTCTCATCTTCTCAGGAACATATAGAGATTCTTTGGCAGAGCCTTTCTGACTTAGTTAGTATAGTCTCCAACCTCTCTAAAACCACTCATAGTTTCATATTTGAAACAAGGTACTCAATTAGAAATCCGGAGGTACAAATTGGTCAGCTGAGCAAGAAAATCCCTGAGACTCCTCCTAACACTCTTCCTAATAACACTGAAGTAAATCCAAGAGAAGAGTGCAATGCCATCACCACAGAGGCTGAGGCCTAATCTGAAGAGGATGAGTTTGTGTTAAATGCCAGTAAGGAAGACCTTACTGTGCTCGTTACCTAGGATTCCTCATGAAGATGAATGCTAAGTTGTTTGCCACAGAGCCATTGAAGGAAGAATCTCCAATGCTCACCAAGGAACTCAATGCCTTGGTTTAACAGAAACTACCTCAGAAGCTGTCGGATCCCAGACTCTTCCTGATTCCCTACACCATAGGCACCATTACCTTTGATAAGGCTCTGTGTGACATAGGGTCAAGCATAAACCTTATGCCACTCTTTGTAATGGAGAAGATGGGAATCTTTGAGGTACAAGCTACAAGAATCTCACTAGAGATGGCAGACAAGTCCTTGAAAAAGGCTTATGGACTGTGATAAACCACTATTTTATAGTTTATATTGGGTTTAATTGTGTGGTTTTGTCATGATCCTTACCCACTTATTCATCAATTTAGCATGCATTTAGATTTCCTTTCTGAATTTATTACATGTTTGAAAATTGCTTCCTAAAGACTTTAATTATTTAATTTTAATTCTCCTTTTATTCCATTCGATGTCGTAATCTGTGTCAAGTGTTTCAGGCTTTATAGGGCATGAATGAGACAGAGATTGGAGAGGAAGCTAGCGAAAATGGAAGGAACACAAGAATTTGAGGAGATAACCAGCGAAAAGTGATGCGGTCGCGCGAAGGAGCGCAAATCGCGGTGACGCGGCCGCATAAAATGGAAGGAACACAAGAATTTGAGGAGATAACCAGCGAAAAATGACGCGGTCGCATGGCTCACACGACCGCGCGAAGGAGCGCAAATCGCGGTGACGCGGCCGCATGGCTTGCGCGGCCGCGCGGATTGGAAAGCACAAGCAACGCGGTAGCTTGGATGACGCGAATGCGTGAAGAGGAAAAGCGCAAGCGACGCGTCCGCATGGACGACGCGATCGCGTGACATGCGCGATCTGCATAATCTGCAGAATCCGAAACCAGCGATTTTGGACCCTATTTCGGCCCAGTTTTCGGCCCGGAACAGCAGACTAGAGTCGGAGAATATGCAGAAACAACGGAGACACATTTATTCAGTAGTTTAGATCTAGTTTTTCACTCTCTTAGGTTTTCTCTCTATAGCTTTTAGAATTTTAACTTTCAATTGGTCTTAGCATTGGAACATTGAGAAGAGTTATTTCCTCATCAAGACTTCATCACTCTAGTTTGTTCTCTTAACTTGGTTTTATTCTTCCATGTTCTTTGTTATGTTCAATTTTGTCATTCAGATACTTTTATGATTAATTAATGCAAGGATTATTTCTTTTTAATTTAATTTCAATTCCAATAATCATGTCTTCTTTTAATTCCCTTTCATGTGCCATGGATTCTTTATTTACAATGCGTGAGTAGTTTCATTACTTGATGGGAAATTGATTAAAAGGAACTCTTGAGTTGGAAGGATTGAAGAAAAAATTTGTAGTTGAGTTAATTGTTGGATTGCTATCCTGTCACCAACGCCAATCCCTTTGAACTAAGTGGGTTGTAACTCGTGAACAGATCTGGCATTCCAACTTGTTTGACTTTCCCTTACCTAGTAAAGGATAACCAAACAGAGTAACCATTAATTATAAATCAATCTTAAAAATCATTCCATCAATGATAGAGATTCTAACCAATCAATTCCCAATCAAGGCTTTTATTTATATTATTTAAAATTCCTCAATTTAAATCCCAATTTACTTAGCTCAACTTTTTATATCTGATTAATAAAACAGCACACTTTTCTGCAACTCGTTGGGAGACGACCTGGGACTTAAAACTCCCAGTAATTTTAATTTAAACTTTCTGTGACATATTTCTAAATTGATAGGCAGATTTTCGGTGAGTTAAGAACTATACTTGCAACGTAACCATTTTAATAAATTTTTAATTCACCAGCTTCTGCACTCCATCAATTTTTGGCGCCGTTGCTGGGGAGATGCAATAGAGTGCTAATTTTATTAATTAGAATTTATTTACTTGCATTTTATTTAATTTTGCTCCTATAAGCTGCATGTTTCTTCTGTCAAATGACACGTTCACTTCCTGATCCGCGCTTGCTAATATTCGATCCTGAAATTGAAAGAACAATTTCACGAATAAGGCAAAAACAACGTAGGTTAGTCCGCTCTGCGGGCGGATCTGAAAGTGAATCTGAGGAAGAAACCAGCCCCCGTTCTACTGATTCGGTTGTTTTACGTGCAGAAAACATGGCAGCTAGAAAAGTTACCATTCAGGAGGAAAGAGCTCCAGATTTTACAATGCAACCGTTTCAAGCGCATCATCCAGCGGTAGCTACGGATTTTGAAATAAAAACCGCACTGCTAAATTTGATGCCCAAGTTTCATGGCCTACCTGCTCAAGAGCCTATCAAGCACTTGAGAGATTTTCAGGCAGCCTGTTCTACTGTCAGGCGTAATGGCACTGATGAAACTTTAATTCTGCTGAAAGCTTTTCCGTTCTCTCTTGAGGGAAAAGCAATAGAGTGGTACTACACTCAACCTCTAGCAAATGTATCTAATTGGGATACACTCAGAAAGGAGTTTCTGGAGAAATTCTTTCCATCTGAAGTTATTGATAAACTGAGGAAGGATATCTCTACAATTGTTCAGGATGACAATGAGACTCTCTTTGAATACTGGGAGCGCTTCAATAATCTTCTGGAAGCATGTCCCCACCACATGATTGACAAGATCGTGCTACTCAGCTATATCACACAAGGTATGAGGCCCCAAGATAAGACCACATTGAAAAGTGCCAGCAATGGGTCTATGAAGAAGTACAAGACCACTGATGAAGCTTGGCAATTGATCAGTGATTTAGCTGAATCTACTCAGAACCACAGACAGAAGCAAGGTCGTTCAAGGGCCACTGCAGAAGTATCTTCTGGCATAGAGACTGCTGCTCTAAATCAAAGCATCTGTGAAATGACCAACCTGCTGAAGCAAATACAGTTAAATCAACAAGCTCAGCAAACTCAACCGCAGCAAAACCAACAACTAGTTCCATAAAGAATTTGCGGAATTTGTGCTGATTACAGTCATTACACTGATGAATGCCCGCAGCTCCAACAAGAAGACAACATGGTGGCATCCACTCACAACTTCTATGACCGCCCCAACCAAGGGTACAATCAAAGTGAAAATAATAACCATGGATGACAGGACAATTCAAACCAGAATTGGAGGGACAACAATAATAGGGGAGGCAGAGATAATCAGGGAAATTAGAGGTGGAATAATTATAACAACAGGCAGCAAAATCAACCTTACCGAGCACCTCACCTGAGGCAAAACCAAGGACCACCGAACAATCAGCAGCAAACCTCTCAATTTACTCATTCTTCTGTATCTTCTAATGAAGATTTATTACAAGCTTTTGAGAAAAGACAACTGGCCATGGAAAATACCATCGTGAACAGTATTAACGCCAGTCTGAATGGTTTCACCTCCACTCTGCAAGCTTTTATGACACAACTTGGTTCAGCACAAAATTCCAGTAACCAACCTTCAAGCTCTACTGGAATCCCCTCTCAACCATTACCCAATCCAAAGGGAGGCATTAATGCCATCATCCTGAGGTCTGGAACCACACTGCAGGAGAGGAATCAGGAGGAACCAAGCTCACCAGAATACGCCTCAGCTGAAAGGTGGTAGAAATCGAAGATGTTGAAGAGGAAGAGGATATACAGGACATAGCTGAAGAAGAGATAGCTCAACCACAGGAAGAAGCACAAAAAGGTGCAGGCACCACAGAAAATACTACTCCCATTCCATTTCCACAACTTGCAGGGAAGCCTAGGAAGCAGCTGGAACCTGATCCTAAAATGGTAGAAATATTCAAAAAGGTTGAGGTAACTGTTCCCTTTTTTTATGTTATTCAGCAGGTACCTAAATATGCAAAGTTTCTAAAAGACTTATGTATCCATAAAGACAAAATT
Source organism: Arachis stenosperma (assembly GCF_014773155.1). NCBI lineage: Eukaryota > Viridiplantae > Streptophyta > Magnoliopsida > Fabales > Fabaceae > Arachis > Arachis stenosperma. The sequence goes on along the minus strand of NC_080380.1, from coordinate 120,146,315 downwards.
AATGAATTAGAAACTATTCCTTTAGGTAGTTCTATATCTGCTTTAATGGGAGGATTACCTGAAAAATATAGTGATCCAGGTCCTTGCATAGTTAGTTGTACTATTGGTGGTGTAGTAATTTATAATTGCATGTGTGATTTAGGAGCATGTGTTAGTATAATGCCTTTGTCTATATATGATGTTTTAAGGCTCCCTCCCTTAAAAGGTCGGCAGCTCGTTTTGTGTTAGCAGATAAAAGCATTATTACAGTGGCTGGAGTTGCTGAAGATGTTTTGGTGAACATTAAAGGGCTCACATTTTCCACTGATTTTTATATCTTGGAGATGCCCCATAATGATTCAGATAAGCCATCATCAATCCTACTTGGAAGACCATTCCTGAAGACATCAAAATTCAAATTGGATGCTTTTTCAGGGACATACTCCTTTGAAATAGATGGCCGCATAGTAATCTTCAATCTGAATGGAGTCATTGACAACCCCCCAGAAGATCGTTCTATCTTTCAGTGTGATGTCATAGACGAAAGTGTGGCTGAAGTTCAAAAAGAAGAGTTTGAAGAGAGGCACACTGGACAAGGTCCAAGTGTAGGGACCCTCTTAACTGACAATGAGAACACTTCGCCATTTTCACAAGCCCCAGATAACTCAAAGCCTGCCCATGATCAAAAGTTAGAATTGAAACCTCTCCCTCCACATCTCAAATATGCTTACCTTGAGGATGAGCAGAAGCTTCCAGTTATTATTGCAAGAGAACTGACTTCTCAACAAGAAGAGCAGTTACTTGATGTACTGAGGAAGCATAAGAAGGCAATTGGGTGGAGTTTGGCAAACATAGTGGGAATCAATCCTCAAGTATGCGAGCACAGAATATTTTTAGAAGAGGGAGCAAGAACTGTCCGTCAACCGCAAAGAAGATTGAATCCCACCATCTTGGAAGTTGTCAAAAAGGAAGTGACCAGACTATTGGAGGCAGGTATCTGACAATTGGATTTTTGACGGTTTAGAATTTCACAAATGAATTCTCGTTGCAAGTATAGTTTCTAAACCAATCACTAATCCTTTCATACAAAAAGTTGTTTGTCACTAAAACAAACCCCTAAATTTATAAACCGAAGTATTGAACCTCGGGTCGTTCTCCCTAGGAATTACAATAAAGTGTCTTGTTATTGGTTGTGAGTTATTTTGGGGTTTTGATAGGGAGCATGAAAGATAAATGACAAGAAAGTAAACTAAGGCCTAAAAGGGTCTTGGCAAGGGTTGGTAGTCAAGGATCTCTATCCTAATCACTAACCACAATATGAGAATTGGCAAGGATTAATCCCATTAAATCATCCTCTAACTAGTAGTAAAGGAAAGTTAAATGAGCTATATCAATCCTAGTCCATAAGTCCTAACTCTCCACCAATTCAATTAGTGAGAACTAGAGTCAATGGCTCCCAATCATCAATCACTTGGACATTAGTAACTCAAGAGTTCCTAAGTTACCTTTCCAAGCCAAGAGTATAAAATTCTACTCTAAAATCCAACCAAGCATTTCATCAAACACTTGGAAGGCATAAAAGAAAAGCATAGTAAATTGACAACAAGAATCAATTCTAACAACAATCAAATGTAAAGAATTAACAACAACAAATAAAGGAAGAAAGATCTACATGAGTTACCTCTTATTGAATTTAAAGAGAAAGGAAGGAACAAAAGTAGATCTACAACAAAACATAAGAACAACATAAAGAAAATTACAACAAAAGAATAGAAGAAGATCAATAAAATCTAGATCTAAGAACTAAACCTAATCCTAATCCTAATTCTAGAGAGAAGAGAGAGCTTCTCTCTCTAGAAACTACCTCTTAACTAATCCTAATGAGTGTGTATGAACTAATGAGTTGGAATCCCCCTTTTCTCTTCAATCCTTGGCTTTAAATAGCATCTTTGGCACCAAAGTTGGTTGGGATTGGGCCCCACAACCCTTCAGAATTCGTTGGCCACGTTTTCATTAAAAAATCATAAACCAACACCGACGCGTACGCGCACATCACGCGTACGCGTCCATGGGGTAATTCGCAGGTGCGCGCAAGCGCCAGGTGCGCGCGCGCGTCCATGGGCGAGTTCAACTTCTTTGACTTTTCATGATTTCTCCACTTTGCATGCTTTCCCTCTTCACTCCTTTGATCCATTCCTAGCCCTTTTCAATCTGAAATCACTAACAAACATATCAAGGTATCTAGTAGAATCAAAGGGAGATTAAAACCATCAAATTAAGGATCTAAAAGCATGTTTTCACATCTAAGCACAATTAAGGAGACAATCACAAAGCCATGCTATTTCAATGGGCAAATGAGGGTAAAAGGTTATAAAATCCCCTAAAATTAATACAAGATAAACTGTCAAAATGGGGTTTGTCAACCTCCCCACACTTAAACCAAGCATGTCCTCATGCTTAAACCAAGAATGAAGTAAAGGGTATGGCATTTATTCAATGGAACTAACTAAATGCAATCTACTTACATGCAACTATCTAAATGAATGCAATTGCTTGGTCAAAATAAATCAATTCTCAAGAAGCATATATAAGTACAAGGGCAAAAGATATTAACAACCATGCCAAACCACAATTGAATTGAGCTATTAAATATTTTTACAAACTTGCATGAAAGGAGATGATCATTGGTGGAAACATGTAATTGAGCATCAAACCCTCACCGGATGTATTTGCAATCTATTCGCTCAAGTGTTTAGGGTTGATTCACTCAATTCTTCCCTAATCATGCTTTCCAAGATTTGTTCTTCTTCTAACAATCAACAAATATTTCATGCATGCATACATATATCATGAGGTCTTTTCATAGGTTGTAATGGGGTTAGGGTCAAGGTAGGATGCATATTTGGTTAAGTGAGCTTGAAGTTTGAATCTTTGATAAGCTTAGACTTCCCACCTAACCTATGACATCCTATACAATTAAGTTCTAACCTAACTACCCATTCTTCACTTTTTCACATACTCATGCATTTTCTTTTCATTTCACAACACTTATGCATTGACCTTTATTGAGCTTCACTTTGCTTTGGGGCATTTTGTCCCCTTTTTATTTCTTTCTTTTTTTTTCCTTCTTTCTTTTTTTTTCTATTTTTTTTTCTTTTTTCTTTTCCATATTATTTTTTTTTCTTTTCTTTTTTTCTTTTGTTTTTCTCATTTTTTTTATACAAGAGCATCAATGCATAAGGTATATTCATTTGATCAATATACGAGCATGTACCCAATTTCCAATAATTTCAGTAAAAATACAAAACTACCCTTTTATTCACCCAATGTCCCAAGATTCCCACACTTGAATGGTGCTCACACACACTAGCCTAAGCCAATCAAAGATCCAAATAATGACATTTATTGTTTTTCGCTTTAAGGCTTGTAATGTGCTAAAATAAGAACAAGTGGGTTAATCGTAGGCTCAAATATGGCTAACAAAGGAAGATAAAAGGTAAGGCTATTTGGGTAAGTAATCTCAATGAAATGATGGCCTCAATCATATAAATGCATGAATACACAAAATAATGGACATAAAGAATCAAACAAATCAAAGATTACAATCATAGAAAGAGAATAATGCACACAAGAATGGAAAATAAGTGGTTATAAAATGTAACCACATCAATAGGCTCAAATCTCACTTGCTTGTGTTCTTAGCTCAAAAATATGATCCACAATATATATAATTCAAGCAAGTTTTATGAAAAGTTTTCACTCAAATCAATTGAGGTGCCCTATAGATAGAAATCTTGAAAAATTCATTATTTTGACTAAGCTTATTGTGTATACATATGCAAAAATTAAGAGAATGCAAGTAAAAATCCTAAAATCCTAGAATGAAATGCAAAAGTGTTGGGATTAGAAACTTGTCACCCAAAATCGTCGAACGGTCGGATGACCTCCCCACACTTAAAAGTTTGCACCGTCCTCGGTGCACTCAGAGATGAGCAAGGGGGTACGACGACTCTCCGGATTGCTACGTGTTCTTAGTCTTGCTTCCGTTATTGCTTGTGGTGCATTCATCATGAAAAACAAAAATATAACACCATAAGGTAGGGTAATACAAAAGCAAGGAAGCACACTTTGTTGGAATGAAGTAAATCACTAGAAATGAGTGAGTGAATTAGTGTGACATTGATGACAAATAAGTGTGTGAATTCTAAATTGCGCGGTTTAGAACACACATTAGCATAAAAGTTATGTCACAAAAGAAGCATGCACTTTACTCATTCTAGTATGCTTGAGATGCTTTAAGTGAACTTGTAAGGTAAAACAAGCATTAAAGAAGCATGAAAGCATTCAAGTCAAACACATATGGATGCATATAATCATAAAATACAATGCATTAAGGTAAATGCACAACATCATCCATCAAGAGGTTGCCCAATCACAAAATAAGGCTCAAATCACATGGTGGCCAAATCATGTAATTCAAGAAGAGTTACAAGCTCGAAGGCAATTCTCATCACTTGGTATTTTTCAAAAGATAAGCATGAAAAACTCAAGACCAAGTAGCAAAATATAACCTCAATCATAGGATCCAACAAAGATTATCTAAAAACATTAATGCTAAATTAGCATTTAGGCAATAAGGGGGAAGCAATGCATAGTAAACAAAGTCAATAATCCAACACTTGTAATGAAAAGAGAGAAAATAAAATGAAAACTAAACTAAAGCTAACTAATCAACTAACTAACTAACTAATTAACTAACTAACTAAAATAAATGGTTATCAATGGTGTTTGGAAGTTTTGGATGAGGGGTAGAAGAAGGGAAGAAGAGATGAGAAGGAAAGAAATGGAAAGAGGAGAAGAAAAGAAATGTGGTGAAGGAAGGAAATCCGCGCGTATGCGCGCATGCCGCGCGCGCGCAGATGGTTTATTTCGAGAGTGGCGCGTACGCGTCATGTGCGCATACGCGTGAATTGGTTTGTGCCTCAGGCCCAATTTCTGCATGGTGCAGGCCTAACTCTCGGGTCAAGGTATGGACGGTGGAACTTCTCAATCCACGTGTACGCGTGTATGGCGCGCACGCGTGGATGGTCCAAAATGCTTGATGTACACGTACGCACGCAGTGCGCGTACGCGTGGATGGTGCTCTGTTTTTCAAAAAATTTTTTTATGTTTTTGCACCAATCTAAGCATTCTAAACCTCCAAACGGCTACCAAAATACCATAAAACCTTATTTGACATATTAAACTACCAATTAGACTCATTAAAACAATCAAAACAAGAATTTAAACTAATTCTACCAATATGTACAAAAAGAGAAAATGAAAAGAAGTTACCATGGTGGGGTGTCTCCCACCTAGCACTTTTATTTATTGTCCTTAAGTTGGACTTATGGGGAGCTTCTCTCAAGGTGGCTTGTGCTTGTACTCATCTTGGAACTTCCACCAATGCTTGGACTTCCAATAAGCTCCATCATTCAAGATTAATATCTCCAAGCTTTGATGGAGTTCTTCACAAACCATGGGCTCCCAATGTTGATCCTTATGTGTTCCCGGATCCCATATTTTGTCTTCACACCCATCTCCAAGTTGATTATTATTAATCCATGTGGGTGGTGAGCAAGGTGAATTCTCAATAGAGTGACCAAACATCCTTCTAGACCCAAGCAATCTAGTTCTACACCAACTCTTACAATTAAGCTTTGAGTATGCAACCATGATGAACCTAGAATGATATTTCAAACCACTAACCATCTCCTTTTTACTCTTAAAGCCACAAATATGTCTAAGTTGACCATCCGTCTCAAGCAAACCATATTCAAGGGGAATAATAAAGCTTAAGTATAAAGAATTTATCCACTTGAATGAAAAGATAGATGGTGGTGGCTTGGGGAGAGGTATCTCCAATGTGCTAGCGAGCTCTACTCCCTTGTATTCTTCCTTGTCAACTTCCACCTCTTCATAAACTTCTTCGTTTTCAATCCTTTGTTCATCATTTTCATCTAGCTCTTCTCCATCACTCAAGTCATAAATGGGAGGTTGAGAGAAATCTACCTCCATATCACTTTCAAATTCATTGGGAGAAGGTTCTTCAAATTCAAAGGATTCTTCACCAAGAAGATTGGATGCATGATCTTCATCACCAAGGGAACTCAATTCTTGCTTCATTCCTTCCAAGTCTTCATTCGAAAATTGTTTTGGAGATTGTGCACTTTCCTTCTCAACATCAAATTCAATCTTCTTGGAGGGGTTTTCTTCAATTCTAAGTTCCCAAGGGGGTTCCGCATCTCCTAAGTCTTCAACCACTTCTTCCTCTTCTTCAATGGCCATAGGTTCCTCCAATTGTTCTAACACAAAGTAGCATTCCTCATTCTCCACCGGAGTTTCCAATCTCTCCTTCATGCTATGCTTTTCAATTGATTCTCCACATGTAACCATGGGAGTGCCTTGAGTACTCAAATATTGGGAGACTAAATTGCTTACTACCTTGGTCAAAGTAGCCATAAATTCTAGTGTCTCCCTTTGCATTTCTCCTTGCCCTTGAAGTATAAGGCTAAGGATTTCATCCATTGAAGATTGGAGTGGATAAGAGGGTTCATTATCTTGGAGGAAGGGTTCATTATAGGAAGGTGGTTCTTCTTGGTAAGGTGGTGGTGTGTATTGAGGTGGTTCTTGGGAGTAGTAATCTTGGAATTGTGGTTCCATGTATGGATCATATGGTTCAAAAGGTGGTTGGTGTAGTGGATATGAATCATGGTCATATGGAGGTGTTTGGTGAAAATAGGCTTGAGAGTGTGGTTGAGGCTCATGTTGAGGATATGACTCATAGGCATATGGTGGTGGTTCTTGAAAGTCACAAGGAGATTCACCATAGCCATTGGATTGGTATGCATCATGGAATGGCTCTTCTTCATAGTGCATTGGTGGGGGTTGTTGCCATGAGGATTGATCATATGCATATGGTTCCTCCCACCTTTGAGTGTCCCATCCTTGATACACATTTTCATTGTAATCTCCACTTCCTACAACATAGTTGTAACTACACTCATAGCCAATATGAGAATTCATAGTGGAAAGAGAAAACAAAAATCAAAAGATAATAGAAAACAAGAGAAATAAAATTCTACAACTAGCAAATAAAGCAAAGAGCAAGATATTTACACTATTCACATATATACAATAACCAATAACATAACACCATTGCAATTCCCCGACAACGGCGCCATTTTGACGATTGGATTTTTGACGGTTTAGAATTTCACAAATGAATTCTCATTGCAAGTATAGTTTCTAAACCAATCATTAATCCTTTCATACAAAAAGTTGTTTGTCACTAAAACAAACCCCTAAATTTATAAACCGAAGTATTGAACCTCGGGTCGTTCTCCCTAGGAATTACAATAAAGTGTCTTGTTATTGGTTGTGAGTTATTTTGGGGTTTTGATAGGGAGCATGAAAGATAAATGACAAGAAAGTAAACTAAGGCCTAAAAGGGTCTTGGCAAGGGTTGGTAGTCAAGGATCTCTATCCTAATCACTAACCACAATATGAGAATTGGCAAGGATTAATCCCATTAAATCATCCTCTAACTAGTAGTAAAGGAAAGTTAAATGAGCTATATCAATCCTAGTCCATAAGTCCTAACTCTCCACCAATTCAATTAGTGAGAACTAGAGTCAATGGCTCCCAATCATCAATCACTTGGACATTAGTAACTCAAGAGTTCCTAAGTTACCTTTCCAAGCCAAGAGTATAAAATTCTACTCTAAAATCCAACCAAGCATTTCATCAAACACTTGGAAGGCATAAAAGAAAAGCATAGTAAATTGACAACAAGAATCAATTCTAACAACAATCAAATGTAAAGAATTAACAACAACAAATAAAGGAAGAAAGATCTACATGAGTTACCTCTTATTGAATTGAAAGAGAAAGGAAGGAACAAAAGTAGATCTACAACAAAACATAAGAACAACATAAAGGAAATTACAACAAAAGAATAGAAGAAGATGAATAAAATCTAGATCTAAGAACTAAACCTAATCCTAATCCTAATTCTAGAGAGAAGAGAGAGCTTCTCTCTCTAGAAACTACCTCTTAACTAATCCTAATGAGTGTGTATGAACTAATGAGTTGGAATCCCCCTTTTCTCTTCAATCCTTGGCTTTAAATAGCATCTTTGGCGCCAAAGTTGGTTGGGATTGGGCCCCACAACCCTTCAGAATTCGTTGGCCACGTTTTCATTAAAAAATCATAAACCAACACCGACGCGTACGCGCACATCACGCGTACGCGCACATCACGCGTACGCGTCCATGGGGTAATTCGCAGGTGCGCGCGCGCGTCCATGGGCGAGTTCAACTTCTTTGATTTTTCATGATTTCTCCACTTTGCATGCTTTCCCTCTTCACTCCTTTGATCCATTCCTAGCCCTTTTCAATCTGAAATCACTAACAAACATATCAAGGCATCTAGTAGAATCAAAGGGAGATTAAAACCATCAAATTAAGGATCTAAAAGCATGTTTTCACATCTAAGCACAATTAAGGAGACAATCACAAAGCCATGCTATTTCAATGGGCAAATGAGGGTAAAAGGTTATAAAATCCCCTAAAATCAATACAAGATAAACTGTCAAAATAGAGTTTGTCAGTATCATATATCCCATTTCAGACAGTGAATGGGTAAGCCCAGTACAAGTGGTGCCCAAGAAATCTGGAGTCACTACAGTGAAAAATGAACATGGAGAGCTCATAGCAACTAGAGTTCAGAATGCTTGGAGAGTCTGCATTGATTACAGGCGTCTCAACCAAGCTACTCGTAAGGATCACTATCCACTTCCATTCATTGATCAAATGCTGGATCGTCTGTCAGGTAAATCACATTATTGCTTTTTAGATGGTTACACAGGTTATTTCCAGATTCATATAGCTCCTGAGGATCAGGAAAAGACTACTTTTACATGTCCTTTTGGGACCTATGCTTATAAGAGAATGCCCTTTGGCTTGTGCAATGCACCAGCTACTTTCCAAAGGTGCATGATGAGTCTTTTCTCTGATCTTATTGAGGACTGTATGGAAGTTTTTATGGACGATTTTAGCATTTATGGTGATTCTTTTAACCTTTTCTTGGATGGATTATCTAGGGTATTAGATAGATGTATTAATACAAACCTTGTATTAAATTTCAAAAAATGCCACTTTATGATAAAGCAAGGGATTGTATTGGGACATGTGGTATCTAATAATGGCATTTCTGTAGACCCAGCAAAGGTGAATGTTATTTCTAGTTTACCTTACCCCTCTTCTATGAGGGAAGTTCGTTCGTTCCTTGGCCATGCAGGTTTCTATAGGAGATTTATTAAGGGCTTTAGTAAGGTGGCACTTCCCTTATCCAGATTACTACAAAAGGATATTGAGTTCGAGTTCAGTGAGGATTGCAAACAAGCATTTGATAAGCTAAAGACTGCTCTAACTCAAGCTCCAATTGTGAGAGGACCCATGGAGCCAGCCATTTGAAATCATGTGCGATGCTTCCAACCATGCAGTAGGAGCAGCGCTGGCTCAGCGTGAAGGTAAGAATCCTTTTGTTATTGCCTATGCATCTAAGACTTTAGACACTGCCCAGTCCAATTATACTACTACTGAGAAAGAGCTACTTGCTATTGTTTTTGCTCTGGATAAATTCCGGGCTTATTTACTTGGTACTAGAGTAGTAGTGTATTCGGACCATGCAGCTCTAAAGTATCTATTGGCTAAAAAGGAATCCAAACCAATACTTATACGTTGGATACTGCTGTTACAAGAATTTGATTTAGAAATCAAGGATAGGAGTGGTAATCAAAATTTAGTAGCAGACCACTTGAGTCGCCTTGAACATATTAAGGATGATTCTACTCCTATAGATGATAATTTTCCTTTTGACAACCTGCAAGCAGTATCTGAGGTAGTCCCTTGGTATGCACCTATTGCTAATTATTTAGTTAGCCGCACATTTCCTCCACATTTTTCTAAACATCAAAGAGACAAGCTGAAAAGCGAGTCTAAATATTATAAATGGGATGACCCATATTTATGGAGATGTGGCACTGACCAGATAATTAGACGTTGTGTACCTCAATCAGAATTCCAGTCCATTTTAGAGGCTTGTCACTCATCTGAGAGTGGAGGACATTTTGGCCCTCAACGAACAGCTAGAAAGATCTTAGACTGTGGATTCTGGTGGCCTACTCTTTTTAGAGATGCTGCTGAGTTTTGTAAATCTTGTCACCCATGCCAGAAATTTGGTAACATATCCAAGAGGGATGAGATGCCTCAACAATATATGCTTTTCTGTGAAATTTTTGATGTTTGGGGCATTGACTTCATGGGTCCATTTCCAAATTCTAGTGGATATTTTTATATATTGTTAGCTGTAGATTATGTTTCCAAATGGGTAGAAGCAATTCCTACCCGCACTGATGATGCTAACACTGTTGTTTCCTTTGTGAGAAACCATATTATATGCCGCTTTGGATCACCACGAGCGATCGTGAGCGATCAAGGCACCCATTTTTGTAACAGGAGACTAACAGGATTGATGAAAAAGCATGGGATAATCCATAAAGTTGCAACAGCTTACCATCCCCAAACTAATGGGCAAGCCGAGGTGTCAAACAGAGAAATTAAACGTATCTTGCAAAAGATAGTAAAGTCTCACAGAAAAGACTGGAGCACCAGACTACAAGATGCACTGTGGGCATATAGAACAGCATACAAGACACCCATTGGGATGAGTCCCTTCCGCTTAGTTTATGGAAAAGCTTGTCATCTTCCAGTTGAAATCGAACACAGAGCCTTCTGGGCAGTTAAAGAGTGCAACATGGAAATTGAGAAAGCCGGAGCTGAAAGGAAGTTGCAACTGCAGGAACTGGAGAACCTTCGCCTAGAAGCTTATGAAAACTCCAGAATATATAAAGAAAAGATGAAAGCTGTGCATGATCAAAACATCAAGAAGAGAGAGTTCCAACTTGGAGATTTTGTTCTCCTTTACAAATCTCGACTGAGGCTCATGCCCGGTAATTTGAGATCAAAATGGGAAGGTCCATACAGAGTAAAGAAGGCTGAACCGTACGGAGTTTATCACCTAAGCCATTCTTCAAGCTCTGAACTTATTAAGGTTAATGGACACCGCCTAAAGCTGTACCATGGTGAGAAGGTGCAGAAAAGCAAGGAGCTTGAGATCTTCCACCTGGAAGATCCCCACATAACAACAGATTGAGCTAGTGGAGCGTCCAACTTACGGACGTTAAAGCAAAGTGCTTGGTGGGAGACAACCCACCGCGGTACGATCGTTCTTTTCTTCACTTTTAGTTTTTCTTCTTTAAATAACTCTTCTCTTTATTAGTGCTTTCGTGTTCTTTCAATTACATGTCTTTATCTTTCCTTTAAAAAAAAATTCTCGCCGCGCGACGCGATCGCACCAGCAACGCGTCCGCGTGGCAGGGGGAGTAAAGAAAAATAAAAATGAACAGAAAGTTACGCAGGAGCAGCGCCGGAGTCATGCCAAAGGCACAAATTATCCCACGCGACCACGTCGCATGAAAATCATGGCCTCCCACGCGACCGCGTGCTCCACGCGGCCGCGTGCCCTGCATTTTCGACGTAAAAGGGTGCACAATGCCATATTGTGCGAGAGTGGTGCTGGATTGGTGCTGGAAGCACAATCCTTGTCACGCGACCACGTTTCCGACGCGGCCACGTCAATTATTTTCTGACGCACACTCACGCGATCGCGTCACCCACACGATCGCGTCACCCAATTTTGGCAATTAAAATGAATCGAACAGAGAGTTGTGCTGGAGTGAGGCTGCACTCGCGCCAGCAGCGCAACACGGGTCACGCGACCGCGTTACTGACGCGATCACGTCGTCTTACCTGACGCGCACCTACGCGAACGCGTGCCTTCCGCGGCCGCGTCGCATGCGCCGCACAGCTCAACCCAATAGCCAAATTATCTTATCTTTCTCTCCTCCAAATCCTACTTTTTCTTTCCCCCCCCCCCCCTTCTTTCTTCTTTCTCCCTTCCCCCTTCTACCTCACCTTTCACTCTCTCTCTCTCTCCCCTCCATTAACAAGGTTTTACCTTCTTCTCTTTTCCATCATCCTTATTATATTATGTATATATATTATTATTTTCTTTTTCTTTTCGTTTTCTTTTCAAATCATATTTTTTCTTTCTTCTTCTTCTTTTCTTTTTACATGGTGTTAGAAACCTTTTGAGTCATTATTTATCCTTATATGCTTGTAGATTATTGCAAATTGTTTGACAATTATTTTTCTCCTATTTAAGGGATTTCTTGCATATTTCTCTTCATATTTTCTATACCCTATTCACCATGCATGCTATATGTTTGTGAAAAAGCTCATGTGGCATTATGCACTTCTCTATGTTGCTATACTATTCAATGCTTGCTTTTCACAACTTTCCCTTGTTATTTTATTAATTAGATTTAATTGTCAATACAAACATGATAGTTTGTTACAAATGGTAATCTAAACTGGACATTGTATGTTTGATATATGCTACTCATGCCTTTGCCTGCATGCCAATAAACCTCTTGCATTCCATTGTCCTACATGCACTTGCTATATTTCCATTAATGTGCTTTTCACATGTAATCCGGACCATGTGTTAATGCCATTTATCTTTATTGTGCATTGAATATCACTTACAATACCCTCTTCCTTGCTCTATCTCTTTGAATTTAATTTCCTTTCTCTTCCCTTCTTTCAGGATGGCCACCAAGAACGGAAAAGAGAAAGCTACTTCCAAACCACCAGCAAGAAGAGGAACTAAAAGAGCATTAGTGGCAGAGCCTTCTTCAACCGCAGTCAAGCTCTCAACAAAAAGAGTTAAGAGGATAATAAAGGTTGACGATAAGGAGAAAGCCTTTCAAGCAAAGGACACTGCGTAATTTTCCAATCGCTACTGTGAGCAGATGTTCCCTATCCTAGCAGAAAGGAACTATAACAATGAATACCTTCTTATCCTCCCGTCCAATATCGCCACCTTTGTTGAGCCGCAAATTGAGCGAAGACAATGGGGTTTTCTACGGAGACAGCCAAGGCAGGTCAATCTTTCTTGGGTAGTTGAGTTCTACTCCAACTTCTACATACCGACCCTGCAGTCTGTTTATGTCCGGCAGAAGCAAGTTCCCATCATAGAAGAGGCCATTCAGCAAGTTCTGAGTCTTTCCCCTATTCCAGCAGGAATGGACGCTTTTCAAGAAGCCACCCTTCAGCGCCAGAGATACCAATTTGACTGGGACTCCGTTCTCGAAGTCATCGCTTTACCTGACAGCCGTTGGATCTACGGATACCACCGCAACTGCCCTAAGGGAATCTTGGCTTCCGCACTTACCTTGGAGGCTCGCGTATGGGCACAGATCATGTCCCATTACGTCTTTTCGAGCACTCATGAGTCCTCCTTCACTGCGGACATGGCTGTTCTACTATGGTGCATCCTTACAGACCAACCTCTGAATCTCTCAAGACACATCCGGAAAGCTATGGAGCATGTACAAATCGCGGGCAACTTACCTTTCCCCGCCTTGGTCTCAAATCTTGTCTCAACAGCCGGAGTCTCCTGCAGAGCTGGGGACACCAAAGCCATGCTTCCACGGGATGATCAATATGTCCCTAATGGGAAATACCTCAGATTTTCAGCAGCCACTACAAGCCAGCCTACTGACCCGGTTGAAGATATTCCTTCTTCAACACCACAAGCATCTACCACTAAGAAATTGCTCCAGCAGATACTTGAAAAGTTGGATCGGCATGAATAGAAAGCAAAGATGAGAGAGCGCCGTAACGAGCGCCGATTCAAACACCTCAAGGAGCTACTTAAGGGACGCTTCAGAGACTCAGACACCCCGAACTCCACTTCTTTTACCAGCACCGGGAGCCATGATGGTTCCGACTGTGGAGATACTACCACCAGCCCACCCCTGTTCCTGACAGATGGCACCGAGGAAGGTGTAAAACTTTAAGTGTGGGGAGGTCGATCAGTACCTGACTTCCGGAGGTAAATTCTCTTCTCTGACACCAATAATTAGGATATTTTAGTTAGATTTTTCTTTCTTTTATAGAATAGAATAAATTGCATAGGTTAGGATAGTTGCATGCATGTTCTACTTGATTGAAAAGACAATAAGTTTCTTTTAAAAATCTATCTTTGGAACAAAATTTCACTAATTTTTCAAAATTTTTATGATAAATCTGCTTGATTTGTATTTGGAACATGATGTTTGAGCTAAAGAACACACAACCTGTGAAAGATTTGAGCCTTTATGTATGGTTACATTATTTAACCATAATTATTTTATTCTTGTGTGTTTACTTCTCTATGATTGTAATCTATATTTTGTTTTATCTTATATGTCCAATATTTATTATATTTACATGCTTGCACATGATTGAGGCCATTATTTGTTTAAACTCACTTATCCAAATCAAGCCTACCCTTTTCAATTACCCTTGTTAACCACTTTGAGCCTTTAAAATCCCATTTGTTCTATATTTTACCACATTACTAACCTTAAGCTGAAAAACAATTGCATATCCCAAATTGAATCTTTGGTTAGCTTAAGATAGAATTGTGTGTGCTAGTTAAGTATGGGAAATTGTGGGAACAAAAGTTGTTAAAGGAATGTGTCATGAAAATTTAAAGGAAATTTGGATACCCATTCATGTGAAACTATAAGAATCAAAAATCTATGTGCATTGATAAGCTTTATTTATTTCAATTCAAAAAAAAATGATAAACAAATAAATAAGGGGACAAAATTACCGCAATGTTAAATTCAGAATTCAAAGATCAATGCACATATGATAGAATTAAAATACAAGGTTAAAACATGAGTATGGGTTGAAAAAGGGAATTATGAGTAGCTAGACATGAATTTAAAAGTATATTAGGTTAATTAAAGATTCAATTTATAAAGCTCACTTAGCCATATATATATATATATACCCTTACCTACACCTTGGCCCCATTACAACCCTGAAAAGACCTCATGATGTTTGCATTGGTATATTAACTATTGTTGATTGGTTAGGAGAAAAACAAAAGTTAGAAACATGACTAGAGAAGAATAGAGTGATTACCCTATACACTAGAGATTAGAGCGTACATACATTATCAGTGAGGGTTCAATGCTTGAATTTTCATGTTTACGGCCTTCATAAGCTATCTTCTTGCACTTTTATCGGTTTTATTATATGATGATAGAATTAGTGGAATTTGATTTGTAATTGTTTTGAAGGGCTTATTTACTTTTGATCAAGTGGACAATAATCATATAGTTGCATTTATTTATATATGTAGGATTGCATTGCATTTCATGAGTTTCTGCATGTTCATACTTATTTCCTTGTCTCCTTCAATTTAGCATGAGGACATGCTAATGTTTAAGTGTGGGGAGGTTGATAAACCACTATTTTATAGTTTATATTGTGTTTAATTGTGTGGTTTTGTCATGATCTTTACCCACTTATTCATCAATTTAGCATGCATTTAGATTTCCTTCCTGAATTTATTACATGTTTGAAAATTGCTTCCTAGAGACTTTAATTATTTAATTTTAATTCTCCTTTATTCCATTCGATGCCGTAATCTGTATGTCAAGGGTTTCAGGCTTTATAGGGCATGAATGAGACGGAGATTGGAGAGGAAGCTAGCAAAAATGGAAGGAACACAAGAATTTGAGGAGATAACCAGCGAAAAGTGACGCGGTCGCATGGCTCACGCGACCGCGCGAAGGAATTCGCGGTGACGCGGCCGCATGGCTTGCGCGGCCGCGCGGATTGGAAAGCACAAACAACGCGGTAGCTTGGATGACGCGAACGCGTGAAGAGGAAAAGCGCAAGCGATGCGTCCGCATGGACGACGCGATCTCATGACATGCGCGATCTGCATAATCTGCAGAATCCGAAACCAGCGATTTTGGACCCTATTTCGGCCCAGTTTTCAGCCCGGAACAGCAGACTAGAGTCGGAGAATATGCAGAAACAACGGAGACACATTCATTCAGTAGTTTAGATCTAGTTTTTCACTCTCTTAGGTTTTCTCTCTATAGCTTTTAGAATTTTAACTTTCAATTGGTCTTAGCATTGGAACATTGAGAAGAGTTATTTCCTCATCAAGACTTCATCACTCTAGTTTGTTCTCTTAACTTGGTTTTATTCTTCCATGTTCTTTGTTATGTTCAATTTTGTCATTCAGATACTTTTATGATTAATTAATGCAAGGATTATTTCTTTTTAATTTAATTTCAATTCCAATAATCATGTCTTCTTTTAATTCCCTTTCATGTGCCATGGATTCTTTATTTACAATGCGTGAGTAGTTTCATTACTTGATGGGGAATTGATTAAAAGGAACTCTTGAGTTGGAAGGATTGAAGAAAAAATTTGTAGTTGGGTTAATTGTTGGATTGCTATCCTGTCACCAACGCCAATCCCTTTGAACTAAGTGGGTTGTAACTCGTGAACAGATCTGGCATTCCAACTTGTTTGACTTTCCCTTACCTAGTAAAGGATAACCAAACAGAGTAACCATTAATTATAAATCAATCTTAAAATCATTCCATCAATGATAGAGATTCTAACCAATCAATTCCCAGTCAAGGCTTTTATTTATATTATTTAAAATTCCTCAATTTAAATCCCAATTTACTTAGCTCAACTTTTTGGAATATCTGATTAATAAAACAGCACACTTTTCTGCAACTCGTTGGGAGACGACCTGGGACTTAAAACTCCCAGTAATTTTAATTTAAACTTTCTGTGACATATTTCTAAATTGATAGGCAGATTTTCGGTGAGTTAAGAACTATACTTACAACGTAACCATTTTAATAAATTTTTAATTCACCAGCTTCTGCACTCCATTAGACTGGTAGAGGATGTCTTAGTAAAAGTTGAAGACTTTTACATCCCTAATGATTTCATAGTCCTGGATACTGGATTGGAAGAAGATGAATCAATCATCCTTGGAAGACCCTTCCTAGCCACTGCCAATGCCGTCATTGATGTTGCAAAGGGAGAGCTAATTTTATAGTTATGGGAGGATCACATCTTGTTCAAGATGCCTAGCCCTAACTCTCTCCCTGACAGAAGAGAAACAGTTGTGCAACACTTAGTGTTCTAACCCTCTCTCTCAGTGCAAAGCTATATATAGCCCCCAGACACCAACTCTAAGTTTGGTGTTGGGCAGCCATTATCAAGCACTAAGAACACTGATACTAAGAAAAATGTACCTAAAGGCTGGAGGGAAAAGAAAATCCCTACTAAAGGCCTCTCACCTGGTATAAGAGTTGTCTTCATAGACAATCCAGTCATTTCGCACACTGTGAACAGGATACTATCTCTAGAACATGTAGAACTTATCAATGAGAGCACAGGCAAGAAATTCACTGTAAGGGGCAAAATTCTGAGCCCCTATCCATCTCCATAAGGAGCTAACTATCAAACTAGTGACGTTAAAAAAGCGCTTGTTGGGAGCCAACCCATCAATAATTAGTTATCTATGTTTTTTCATTAAGTTTTTTAAGTTATTTTTGTTTAATTTTCATATTTGTTTAAGTTTGTGATCATGTGCAGTAGTTAGAACAGAAACAAAAACAGTCAGAGCTGGAAACAAAACATCCTGGAGCAGAGACCTTGCTGGCGTTAAACGCCAGTTAGGGAGCCTGAAGCTGGCGTTGAACGCCAGTCAGCGGGCAAACCCTGGGCATTCAATGTCCCAACAGAGGCACAGACTTGTCGTTGAACGCCAGGCAGGAGCACCCTCAAGGGCGTTCAACGCCTAATGATAGGTATATAGCTAGCATTGAACGCCAGCCAGGAGCAGCAGCTAGGCGTTCAACTCCCACTCCTGGCTGGCGTTCAACGCCTAGAAGGAGGCATGGAACTCGAATTTCCTAGCCTCTCAGGATCAGTGGGTCCCACAGAATCTCCACCTATCCCACCTTCTGCTCTCTTACTTTCACTCTTCCCCACACACTCTTTCCTATAAACCCTAACCAAATCACATCCATATCATTTTCCAAAACCATCATAACTCCCACCAACCCCCACCCACTTCAAATTCAAACATTTTCACCCAAGTTCCCACTCATTCATTCGAATCCTACCCTATCTCACTCCTATAAATACCCTTCTTCCTATCCTTCATACACACACCATCCATACACTAAGCCCTTCTTGGCCGAATCGACTATCCCTCTCCATCTCCTCTATTCTTCTTCTTTTCTTCTTATTTTGCTCGAGGACAAGCAAAGCTTTTAAGTTTGGTGTTGGAAAAGCCTTACTTTTTGCTTTTCATTCACACTTATGGCACCCAAGGTTGGAGAATTCTCTAGGAAGAGGAAAGAGAAAGTAGTTGCTTCCACCTCTGAATCTTGGGAGATGGAGAGATTCATCACCAAAGCTCATCACGACCACTTCTATGATGAACTGGCAAAGAAAAGGGTGATTCCTAAAGTTCCCTTTAGGCTAAAAAAAAATGAGTACTCGGAGATCCGAAGAGAAATCCGGAGGAAAGGTTGGGAAGTCTTAACCAATCCTATCCCAGAAGTTGGGGTCTTTATGGTGCAAGAGTTCTATGCTAATGCATGGGTTACTAAAAACCATGATACAAGCCTGAACCCTCATCCCAAGTATTGGAGCACCATGGTCTGAGGCTGACTCTTGGATTTCAGCTCAGAGAGTGTAAGGTTGGCGCTCCATTTGCCACTGATGCAAGAAGACCCACATCCTTACACTAGGAGAGTCAATTTTGACCAGAGACTGGACCAAGTCCTTTCAGACATCTGTGTGGAAAGAGCTCAGTGGAGGAAGGATGCTCAAGGCAAGCCTATCCAACTGAGAAGGCTTGACTTCAAACCAGTAGGTAGAGAATGGTTAGAATTTATCCAACGCTCTATCATCCCTAGTAGCAATCAGTTAGAAGTGACCATTGACAAAGCCATCATGATTCATTGCATCATGATTGGAAGTGAGGTGGAGGTACATGAGGTAATACCTCAAGAGCTGTACAAGAAAGCTAAAAAGCCTTCCTCCTTAGCAAGGTTGGCATTCCCCCACCTTATCTTTCATCTATGCAATTCAGCTGAAATTGTCATAGAAGAAGACATTCCTATTGAGGAGGACAAGCCCATCACTAAGAAGAGGATGGAGCAAATTAGAAAGCCAACACATGGACCACAGCAAAAGCATGTGGAGCTGCCTTAACAAGAAATTCCTAAAATACCTCAAGGGATGCATTTTTCTCCCCAAGGCTATTGGGACCAATTGCACACTTTTCTAGGAGAATTGAGCTCCAGCATGGATCAACTAAGGATGGGATATCATGAGCATTCCACCATCTTCCATGACATAAGAGAAGATCAAAGAGCCATGAGGGAAGAACAAAGAGTTATGAGGGAAGAACAACAGAGGCAGGGGCGTGACATAGAATAAATTAAGCACTCCATTGGATCCTCCAGAAGGAGTAGCAGCCGCCATTACTGATGTGGATTTGATTCTTTTACTTCCCTGTTGCCTATGCTATTTTTCTGTTTTCTATGTACTTTGTTTTATTGTCTGTTTCTAGTGCATTATCATCTTTATTTATGTCTTAAAGCTATGAAATATTCCATGCATCTCTCACCTTGCTTAAAAGAAAAATTATTTTATTGAAAAAGAAAAGTAAGATGCATAAATTTCGAGTTACGTATTAAGAATAGTTCAATTATTTGATGTGATGCCATTGCGTTTGTTTTCTGAATGTATGAATGAATAGTGCATATTTGATGTTGGAGTTAAGAATGTTGGCTCTTGAAAGAATGAGGATAAAAGTGAAGTATTATTGGTGATCTGAAAAATCCAAAAATTGATTGTGGCGTAAAGGTGTCAAGTGAAAAACTTAAGACTGAGCAGTTAAAGTCATGGTCCAAAGCAAAGAGTGTGCTTAAGAACTCTGGACACCACTGACTGGAGATTCTAGCAAAGTTGAGTCACAATCCAAAAGGGTTCACCCAGTTAAATGTCTGTGGCATTTATGTATCCGGTGGTAATATTGGAAAACAAAGTTCTTACGGTCACGGCAAAGACTCTAAAGAAGCTGTGTTCAAGAATAAAAAAAAACTTAACTAAGAGAATCAATAATATCATTTGGATTCTGAATTCTTAAAGATGCCAACCATTATGAACTTCAATGGAAAGTGAGATGCCAAAACTATTCAGAAGTAAAAAGCTATTAGTCCCGCTCATCTAATTGAAACTGAGCTTCATTGAGAATTCTAAAATTTATTGCATCCTTCTATTTCTTTTTATCCTACTTTGTTTTTGGTTGCTTGGGGACAAGCAACAGTTTAAGTTTGGTATTCTAATGAGCGGATATTTTATACGCTTTTTGGCATTATTTTCATATAGTTTTTAGTATGTTTTGTTTAAGTTTTATTATGTTTTTATAGGTTTTAGTGCAAAATTCACATTTTTTATTCTACTTTGAGTTTTTGTGTTATATGGTGATTTTAGGTATTTTCTGGCTGAAATTGAAGAGCTTGAGTAGAAGTCTGACTCAGAAGCAGAGAAAGGACTGCAGATGCTGTCAAGATCTAACTTTCGTGCACTCGAAGGAGCTTTTCTGGAGTTACAGAAGTCCAAATGGCATACTCTTAATGGCTATTGAAAGCTAACATCCAGGGCTTTTTAGAAATATATAATAGTTTATACTTTCTTTTAGAAATGAATGTCCAAAACTGACGTCAACACCAGCCACTAGCCTCATTCCTGGCGTCCAGCGCCCACAGGGGAGCAACTGGAGTTCAACGCCCAAAAGGGGGTCCCTAGCCAGCGTTCAACGCCCCCAAGGGACACTAGCACGTGGGAGACACTCAAACTCAGCCCAAATACTCACCAAGTGGGCACCGGAAGTGGATTTTCGCACTATCAACTTAGTTTATCTTATTTCTATAATCCTTAGTCATTAGCTTAGTATATGTAGGAGAAGATCACCAATGTTTAGGATCTTCTTCCTCCCCCATTCAAATACTACTTTTAATATGAGTCACTAACCTCCTAAGGTTAAGGTTAGGAGCTCTGCTAAGTTTCATGGATCAACAATATTACTATTTTCCTTCAATATGTCTGATTATATTCTCTTATACAACATCGTTCTTCATCTTATGAATTGAAGGTGACTCGTGACAATCACCCTTGTTCTACTTGGGTTCTGTACGATTCTTGATCCGGATAGCATTGAACTAAAGCTAGAAATTGTACTGCAGATTCGTATAGAGCATCTGAGCAACTTTGGATACGTGACATACACTACAAAAAAAAGAGTTTAAAATGGCATTCGTATTACGGCGGTTCTTATAATATTTAGATATTGCACATTTTTTGTTGTTGCCATAATTGATTCGTATTTTGAGGCGGTTTTCGGTAATTCTGGCGGGTTTGAATCGCCATTGTCATTAATTATATTTAAAATGCAAAAGTTGACCAAACCCTCATTTCAAAAACGTTACCCTGTATCACTGTGTTCGAGCAAAAAGTTGAAACACTACGCGATCTCCTCCTGCGTTCTCCTTCGATGGCGATCTTCTCCGGTGATATCTCTTCCAGTGAAGATCTCCTCCAACAGCGATCACCTTCGGCGATGTCTGCTCCAGCAACGATCTTCCTCCTCCGACGTCTCCTCCAACGACGATCTCCTCCGACTTCCTCCTTGTCATCCTGTGTCCTCTCTGCCAAATCTTTAGTGTCTCCCTTTTGTTCTGGATCAGCAGGTCAATTCGCTACTTTTCACATTCTAAGGTTCAAAAGTATGAATTATTTCTCTCCTTTGCTAGATTTTTTACCAATTCGATTGAAACATGAGAGTGCGCGAATACGTGGATATAAATTCCTTGTGATTTTTGTTGTTATTCATTTGGTACTGGTTTTTTAAGCTTTTTTGAATTTGTTATTATTGGAGAAAAGTAAAACTGTGTACTTTGATTTTCTTATTTTTTTCAATGTGCTGTGAGGTTTTGGTAGTGTGTTTGTGATTTAGGTTGTAAATACTAAGTGGAGTATGTGAGAATGGCACAGGGAAGTGGAAAAACTTTAGTGTCACTTATAAACCAGGTATTAGATCTGGCAAAGATTGAAGCTGGTAAGCTGGAGCTTGAACCTTCGCTGTTTGTCGTGCATGTTGTTTTGGATGATAAAATATACATTAAAATATACAACAATGTTGTTATTACTTGCTTTGACATCCCTTTTTGGTTGTCTTCTCATCCTTGCAGAAGAAATGGACTGGGACAATAATGGACAAGTCACTATCAGGGAGTTCCTCTTCGGTTTCATCAAATGAGTTGGAATTGATGCAGATGAATAGATGCATGATGCATTGTGTAAGAACAGATATACTTCTAAGAGGATTGCTTTAATTTCTATCATGCTGAATGTTTGAGTGTAAAGTTTTTCATTTTCTTAAAAGTGTGTTGGATAGATACAGAATTTGATTGTGGCAATGAATCAAGAAAAAAAAAGAAAAAGGAAAAGGATGTGTATAGATAGATATATGTAGTCTGAGTCCTACTTCATCACAAAGTAACACTGATACATCAAACTTTCTATTATATACAACCTTCATAGACAATAAACTTACAGAATAGATAAAACATGGAGAGACAAAGAAGAAAATGTATGTTTTACAAAATTTAGTTTCCATTTTGGTTACTCCATTGTGTTCTGTAACTTCTTACTGTATTCCTAGAGCTTGGATTCTCCTAATAAGTGACAAAGAAATTGCATTTCTTTCTCTCCATTCTTTCCTGCTCTCTTTGTTCGGTTCGACGAGTAAGCTGTCCTTGCCATCAAGGATGCTTACAATTTGCCTCATGCTTGGCCTTAATTGTGGGTCACAGCGGGTGCATGCAATTCCTAGTCTTATCAATCTTAGCAGTTCTTTCTCATTGCACTCTCCATTGAGTCTTTTATCTGCTAATTCCTTCCAATTGGCATAATACCACCATTTTGAAACAGTTTGATGTCAATTAGATCGCCGAACCACATGCGCAACTACTGCCTCCTCCTCTTATGTCTGAATTGGCGTAAGCCATACAAGAGCAGTTCTTCAAACACAGATTTATGCATTCATCTAAATTAACATTCTCATGCAGCTTAGTATGCTGAGTATCTGGCACTTTCAATCATGTATATTTGACAAACACATTAGTGCTTGTGACATTGCAGCTTAATGGATCGTCGCGAATGCATCCTTGTGAGGAGTTGTTTGAGTTCCATTCTTCTGGTGACTTTGGACTGAACCCTTTAAAGCATTGGCAGACACGCTTTGATTCTGCTACACTACAATAAGCATAGGCTCCACAAATGCCATATTTATCACACACATCACCTGGCGTTGATCCAAGAACTTTCCAATTCTGAAGATTGTCATCCCATAAATAACTTGTAAGAGATTGACTTGTTTGGCTTATTACACCTCTTCCAATGATAGAATCAACCTTGCTGTTATAACTATAGGATATCTCATCCTTGTTTGTGACAAAACTGTCTTCAAAAACATATGTAAAGGAGAGATCTAGGAATCCATTGAAGTAAAGGCCATTCCAAGGTCCAGAGCGATATACTTTTTGTCTTTTGTATTTATTTATTTGTTTATTTTGACTGAGCAGAAAAGTACTTTAAGTTCTATGATGCTATAAAACGTACTTATCCAGAGATTCAGATTATCTCAAATTGTGATGGTTCTAAAATGCCATTAAGTCACCCTGCTGATCTCTTTGATTTCCATGTAATTTTTTAACTAAACTAATAACTACTAAACTTTATTCTCTTTTAGCTTGCCATATTTAGTTTTTTTTAATTTATTAGATATATCCAAATAATTCTATGGAGATGTTTTCCAAATACTGAGTATTTGACAAGACATCAAGATCGGGTCCAAAGGTTTGATTATATTGCTTACTTTTAATTTCTTTAGTGGAATTATTATTTATGGATTCTTTATTTATATATGTAACAACCCTGATTTTCGAGTACCTGAGATCTTTTCTGAAAGTACGAATTTCTCCGGAAGATCAGTAAAGGGAACGCCTCTGTTATATCATCAAGCATCTCAATCCTCATTATCATTATGTCATCCTTAAGCTAGAACCTCCTCTGAGGCAATCTCGATAATGCAATCGTGAAGAACCTAGTTTTTGAACCGTATCGGTTGGCAGTTTTGATTCTGATTTTCGTAAATAGTCTCTGTTTGACGAACCGGACTCGATTCATGGGAGGAGAGAGATAATAGTATAATATTATTGTTCATACCCTGACCGAGCTCCTCCAACTCGGCAAAATCCATGAAAGGTCCGACCTCGTCCCAAGGCCCACGCCTGAGGTCGGACCTCGGACAAATAAAGCTAAGAAGACCCATCAAAAGGAACGAAGCCCAAAACCTAAAGGCCGAAAAAGCCTAGGAAAGGCGGTTCCACAAAGATAGAGGTAAAACTCCCAAAAGATAAGATAAGATAAGAATATCTTATCCAGGGAAGATCACGACCAACTACTATAAATACACTGGAGCACCCAGGTATGGCATACATTCCACATTCTACACATATCTGCTTGGACCCATGCTAACTTAAGCATCGGAGTGTTATTGCAGGTACAACCACCAACCGCCAACACATCAAGCTCGGGTCCCTGACCCCCACCTCGGGCATCTCCAGACGACTGAGCTACACGTTTCAGGTAACCCCCGGAACATTGGCGCCGTTGCCGGGGACCTGGAAGTCATCCCTCTATCATGGCGAACGACCCTCTCGACAATGACCACACTACATCTGAATAAGAAGACGAAATTGACACCGGAGAGCGACCGGACAGCCCTCTATCACCACGCACTCCAGGGGGAAACAAACAGAATCGCCCAAAGACATCACTCCCAAACAAAGATCCACAAAATTCCGAAAAAGAGAAGAGCTCGGAAATTCTAGAAACAGTCCGGGCACAACAACACCGGCTGAAACAACTCGAAGAGGACATAAAGAAGCAGAAAGAAACTGAACAAGATCTGAGAAGGGAGGCTCGCAAGCGCAGAGAATTAGAAGAAAAACTACGGAAAATAGAGGCCAACCTGAAAGACCGGACAGAGCACGGCACCACCCCCGAAGGCAACCATGATCCCTTCACGCAAGAGATCATGAAGGAAAAGGTACCACGAAACTTCAAACCACCCGATATGGATCTCTACGACGGCACCACCGATCCAAGTCACCACCTCAGCAACTTCAGAAGCAGAATGTACCTAGTCGACGCCTCTGACGCGATTCGATGCAAAGCCTTCCCCACCACTCTCACCAAGTCAGCCATGAAGTGGTTCGACAACCTGCCACCAAGATCAATCACCAGCTTCGAAGACCTAACCAAAAAATTCCTAACAAGATTCTCTATTCAAAAGGACAAGACAAAACATGCCCCCAGTCTACTCGGGATCAAGCAAGGTAACCAAGAAACTCTCCGAGAATACATGGAGCGATTCAACAAAGCCTGCCTGGACATACAACACCTACCCACTGAAGCGGCCATCATGGGACTAGCAAACGGCCTAAAAGAGGGACCGTTTAGCCAATCCCTATCCAAGCGCTACCCGACCTCCCTATACGAGGTGCAGGAGCGGGCAGAAAAATATATCAATATGGAGGAAACCTCCCAGCTAAGAGACTCTTCTAGGAAGGAATCAGCCTACCCACTCCGAGATCGGGATCGGGAACAAAAGAAAAAAGAAGACCCCAACTCGGACAAGCCACGGAAGTACCACAACTACACCCCCCTCCGAGTCTCCCTGGTAGACGTCTACAGAGAAGTATGCCACACCGAAAAGATCCCACCGCCCCGACCGTTAAAAAACAAGAGAGCGGGAAGAGATCGGTCCGAATACTGTGAATATCACAAGCTCTACGGTCATTCTACTAACGACTGCTACGACCTAAAAAATGTTATAGAAAAGCTGGCCAGAGAAGGAAAACTCGACAGATACATAGCAGAGAAAGGAGAAGAGACCAGGAAGAGAAGGCGGGGAGATAACGAAGGTCGGGCCGAACAAACCCCGCGAACCCCTGAAAGACACATTCACATGATAAATGGAGGTTTTGCAGGCGGAGGAACATCCAGATCCTCGCGAAAAAGACACCTCAAAGAAGTCTATCATGTCCGAGAAGACAGCCCTCTGCCCGAGTTACCTACTATCTCATTTACCCGAGAAGATGCTCAAGGGATAATCCCCGGGCACGACGATCCAATGGTAGTCACCATTATCCTAGCAAACGCCAATTTACATCGAACCCTGATTGACCAGGGAAGCTCAGCAGATATCCTGTTAAAAACGGCATTCGACAAGCTCGGACTTGAAGAAAAAGAACTAAAGGCCTATCCCACCGACCTATTTGGGCTAGGGGATACCCCGATCCATCCCTTAGGATACATCCCGCTACACACTACCTTTGGAAGAGGCGAGCAATCTAAAACATTAAGCATCGACTACATTATAGTCGACGTCACTTCGGCATATAATGCCCTCATTGGGCGACCAACCCTAAACAGGCTGGCAGCTATAGTCTCAACCCCACACCTCTGTATGAAGTTCCCTACCGCAAAAGGAATCGCTACCCTAAAAGGCGACCAAAAACTAGCGCGGCGATGCTACAACGAAAGCCTGAGCCTAAAAGGGAAAGAGATCAACACAATAGAACTCGGACGAGTTCAAGCCCGAGAAGATCTTCGGCCACAACCAGAGGGAGAAACCGAAAAAGTCCAGATTGGGAACACACCCGAAAAAGTAACAAACGTAGGAGCAAACCTCAAAGCGGACCTAAAAGAGGAACTCATAACCCTCTTAAAGGAGAATTCCGACCTCTTCGCCTGGAAAGCCTCCGACATGCCAGGCATAAGCCCCGACCTGATGTGCCATAAGCTATCAGTTTACCCGGGATCCCGACCTGTCCAACAAAGACGCCGGAAGCTCGGACCCGAGCGCATGCAAGCGATAGAAGAACAAGTACAAGCACTACTAGATGCAGGGTTTATCAGGGAAGTAAAATACCCCCTATGGCTTGCAAACGTGGTCTTGGTAAAAAAGCCCAACGGAAAATGGAGGATGTGTGTCGATTACACAGACCTCAACAAAGCCTGCCCCAAAGACCCATATCCACTACCAAACATCGACGCCTTAGTAGATGCAGCCTCAGGCTACAGATATCTCTCCTTCATGGACGCATACTCGGGATACAATCAAATCCCGATGTACGGACCCGACCAAGAAAAGACCTCGTTCATAACCCCAAGGGCAAACTACTGCTACGTAGTAATGCCCTTCGGGCTGAAGAACGCAGGGGCAACCTACCAGAGGCTAATGAACAAAGTGTTCTCAGAGCACATCGGACTACAGCTAGAGGTGTACGTCGACGACATGCTGGTAAAGACACAAGAAGACAGAAACTTGTTGACCGACCTCGCCAGCGTCTTCGGCACCCTCAGAAAACACAACATGAGACTTAACCCGACAAAGTGCACCTTCGCCGCAGAAGCCGGAAAGTTCTTAGGCTTCATGCTGACTCAAAGGGGCATCGAAGCGAACCCGGACAAATGCCAAGCAATACTCAATATGAAGAGCCCGACGTGTGTCAAAGAAGTACAACAACTGAATGGAAGGCTAGCCGCCCTATCAAGATTCTTGGCAGGATCAGCGATAAAATCACTACCTCTCTACTCGCTCCTAAAGAAAGGGAAACCCTTCTCATGGACCCCGGAGTGCGAAAAGGCCTTCCAAGAATTCAAGGAATTCCTCGGGCAGCCACCAATCCTAACCCGACCTTTAAAAGGAGAAGAACTCGTACTATACCTCTCGGTTGGAAATCGAGCAGTCGCCTCAGCGTTAATACGCGAAAATGATCAAGGACAACACCCTATATACTTTGTAAGCAAGGCACTACAAGGGGCCGAATTAAACTATCAGAAGATAGAAAAATTCGCCTACGCCCTAGTGTTCACAGCTCGGAGGCTCCGTCCCTACTTTCAAGCCCACACCATCAAAGTCCGGACAAACCAACCCATGAGACACATCCTGCAAAAAACGGACCTAGCAGGACGAATACTACAATGGGCGGTAGAACTGTCCGAGTTCGACCTCCACTATGAAGCCCGGACTGCCATAAAATCTCAGTATCTAGCCGACTTCATCGCGGAATACACTGAGACCCCTGGAACCCCACTCTCATGGAACCTGTATGTCGACGGGTCCTCAAACAAAACAGGAAGCGGAGCCGGGGTTATACTCGAAAGCGACCAAGGAACGCGGATAGAACTATCCCTAAAATTCGAGTTCCAGGCTTCGAACAACCAAGCCGAATACGGGGCCCTACTAGCAGGTCTAAAGCTAGCCGAAGAGGTCGGAGCCCAGAGAATCACGCTCTTCAGCGACTCCCAGGTAGTCACGTCACAAGTAAATGGAAGCTACCAAGCCAAAGATCCAACTATGAAAAAATACATGGACCAAACACAGGCACAATTACGCCACTTTTCAGAAATACAGATCCAGCACATACCTCGGGAACAAAACGCCCGAGCAGACGCCCTCTCAAAGCTCGCCAGCACCAAGCCCGGAGGTAACAACAGAAGTCTCCTCCAGGAAACCTTACAATCTCCCTCCGTGATAAGAGAGGAAGAAACGCTAAATATATCCAACCAACAGCAAGGATGGATGAACCCCATACTCAACTACCTGAAGTCGGGAACTCTCCCCACCGAAAGGAAGGAAGCTAAAAGACTCACGAAAGACGCTCAGAATTATACACTAATTCACGACGTATTATACAGAAGAGGATTCTCAAACCCCCTCCTTAGGTGCGTCCCGACCTCAGAAACAAAGAGCGTCCTCGAAGAAGTCCACGGAGGCATGTGTGGGAACCATCTCGGAGCTCGGGCATTATCCAAAAAAGTAGTCCGAGCCGGGTTCTACTGGCCGACCTTGCAAAGAGACGCAACGGAATTTGTGAAAATATGCCCCCCTGCCAAAAACACGCCAATTTTCACAAAGCACCACCCGAAGACCTTATCAGCATCACCGCACCATGGCCCTCCGCAAAATGGGGACTTGACCTACTCGGCCCGTTTCCCCAAGGACCGGGGCAAGTCAAGTACCTCATAGTAGGGGTCGACTACTTCACAAAGTGGATCGAAGCTGAACCCTTAGCCACCATTACGGCTCAGAAAAGTCGCAAATTCCTATACAAAAATATCGTCACAAGGTTCGGAGTCCCCCACTCCATCACAACAGACAATGGAACACAGTTCACAGACACAAGTTTTCAGAACTTGGTGGCCGAACTAAAAATCAAACAGCAATTTACCTCAGTCGAGCACCCACAAGCCAATGGACAAGCAGAGGCTGCAAATAAAGTCATCTTGACCGGGTTAAAACGGAGACTCCAGGAGGCCAAAGGGGCATGGGCCGAAGAGCTCCCCCAGGTGCTATGGGCATATCGGACAACTCCACACTCCACAACGGGAGAATCGCCATTCCGACTAGCTTATGGGATGGAGGCAATGATTCCTATCGAAATCGAGGAAGGGTCACCCAGAGTCATCTTCTATAACGAAGAAGGTAACCCGCAGGCACAAAAGGAAGAACTCGACCTCCTCCCCGAGGTCCGAGAAAGAGCCCGGATCCGAGAAGAAGCCTTAAAACGGCGAACGGCCCTCAGATACAATCAGAAAGTAATAAAACGAAGCTTCTCCAATCACGACCTAATTCTAATCCGAAATGACATCGGAACACAAAAGTCGGGAGAAGGAAAGCTAGCTGCAAATTGGAAAGGACCCTACAAAGTAACAGAAGTCTTAGGAACAGGCTATTACAAGATATCCGACCTAGAAGGCAATGAGCTGCCCAGGGCCTGGCACGCCTGTAATCTAAGACGGTACTACAGCTAGAAAAATTTGACCCGAGGTGTACTCTTTTTCCCTACAAGGGTTTTTTAATGAGACACCCGGTCAAGTAAAGCACCCGACCTAGTCAAGGGTAAACACTCTGTAAATATTCTTTCTTTTTTAAATACTAATCAAATTCTTCTATTTTCCTTTGTTCTTCCTCGTGATGAAACAAATCCTGAAAAAGTACCCCGCCAAGGCGCATTAATTTATGCTCGACAAAACGCAAAAAATCATTTGCCAAAAAGACCGCACAAGGTCGGCAAAGATAAAGCGACGAGGTTCAAATTAATGTGAGAAGTTATAAAGTAACTCTGAAAAGGTTCAAAAAGCCAAATAAAAAGAGATTACAAAAATAACTTAAAAGGCCGACCAACGACAAGGTCGGACCCAACAAAGGGAAGTACTCGAACACCCGAGGTCCGAGGAAAAACCCGGATCCAAGAAAGAAGCCTTAAAGCGGCAAAAGCCAAGATTTCGAAAACGCTTACTAAAAAGTTGCTATACAAAAACAACTAAAAAGTACAAGCGAAAAAACGAAATCAAAAGGCAAAGCCAAGATTTCGAAAACGCTTACTAAAAAGTTGCTATACAAAAACAACTAAAAAGTACAAGCGAAAAAAAACGAAATCAAAGGAAGAGGCAAAGCAAAGTTTCAAAGCGCTAGCTAAAAAAGTTGTTATCCAAAAACAACTAAAAAAGCATAAAAGCGGAACAAAAAGTCAAAACGCGAATAAAACACCGCATAATAAAGCTAAAAAGTTACTACAAGTAGCTAAAAGCAAAAAGGTGTCCAAAGCGTTCACAGAAACCATCCAAAAGCAAAAGAGCCCACAGGCCGGGCAAAAAACCATAAATAAAAGATTACAGAGGATCAAGGTCCTTTCCGGACTCCACATCAACAGAAGGCTGCGGAGGAAACATAGAAATCGGGACTGCATCAACGGCACCGTCATCCCGGCTTGAAACCTCCACACCAGATCCATCCCCGGCCAAAGGTGAAGTCGGGTCCGCAACCGGAACCTTGAGGTCGGACACCGAAACCTTGGGATCGGACACCGGAACCTCATCCTCATTGGGGGCAGGAACAATCTTTCCCTCCACAACAACGTTATCCGTACTAAATAAGCTCAGATCCAGGTCAGGAGCAAGAACCCGGACCTGAGCCTTCAAATTCTCGAACATAGCATCCATACCCTTAGCCACATGGCCTTCCAGCTCATAAAAATCATCCTGAGCAGATTGCAACTTCTCCCTTGTCTCTACAAGCTCGGCATATATCCGAGTATAATTCTCCGTCGCCGCCTTCGCCATCTCCTCGGACGCTTTCGCGGCCGCCACAGCCGCGGTAGCTTTAGCTTTCTCCTTCTCCAAAGAGGCCTCCAGCTCCGTAATCCTAGCAGCCTTCAGCTCACTAATCTTCTCGAACTCGGACTGAGCCTTCTCAAGTCGGGAGCTGGTCGCGCCAATGGGGGATTTCTTGAACTCCCGGGCAATAGCAGCATGAAGACTGGCCATCCGAACACAACTCCGCGCCATATACTGAAAATGATGCTCCATAGACACGTCATCAGTAGAGATAAAAGTCTGAGGGAGAATATGCTGTTCAATCCAACCGAGAGCATCGAAATCCTTATCATTAAAACCCGCAAGCTCTTGAGAGGTCTTCTGCTTCTTGGGGGGAGGACCCGAGAACGGGGGAGGAGAAGAGGTAGCAGGCCCGGAGGTCGGAGGATCTTGACTTATAGCTCGGAACTGGGGAGTCGGAATAGTTTTCGACCGAGTCTGAACACCCACAGTAGTTTTCTGCGGAGAAGATCGGGCAGAAGCCTCCCCAGCCTCGATATTTCGAGCAGCCACAGATTTCTTCGTCCGACGAAGAAACTTCATGGAATCCGCCTGAGAAGACATCTCTGCAGAAATAAAGAGAAAAGGATTACCACAACA
Organism: Arachis stenosperma; assembly: GCF_014773155.1. NCBI lineage: Eukaryota > Viridiplantae > Streptophyta > Magnoliopsida > Fabales > Fabaceae > Arachis > Arachis stenosperma. Next base: position 120,114,378 of record NC_080380.1, on the reverse strand, counting down.
GAAATTCCACCAAAACAAGCAAAACCAAAATACTAAGAAAAGATGAATCTCGAAGAGGTCGGGAACTACCTAACTCGGAACGGAGAAGGCTTGGATCTCCCAATATTTTCTTCGTGTCCAAGTGAGGTGCCCGACCCCATAAACTGCTCACCACACCCACAAAAGCCTGCTCAACCTCATCTAGACTCTCAAAAGTATACTTAGCAGACACTACATTCTCCTGCCAACAAAGAGGAAAAGAAGGCTCCCCACTCTCATCCAGAAAGAAAGGTCGGACGTCTCCAGTAGCCCGGACCTTGAAATAAAAGTTCTTGAAATCATGAAAGGACTCATCATAAAGGGTACAAAACTTCCTTCCCTGGTTAGCCCTAAAAGAGACCCAAGACACCTTCCCTCCACCCGACCCCGGCTTCGTCAACACAAACAAGTAGGAAAAAAGAGAAATAGAGGGAGCGACGCCCAAAAACTGACACAAAAGTTGAAACAGCTTTAAAAACGCCCAAGAATTTGGATGGAGCTGCGTAGGGGCAAGGTTACAAGACCACAACACCTCGGACTCCAGGTCGGTAAAAGGAAGTCGGACACTCAGCTTAGAGAAAAAACAATCATAAGCATAAAAGAAGAGCTTCTCGGAACTATCTAAAGGCGGGAAGCAAACTCTCTCCTCGGAATCCGGGGCTACTAGTTCATAATCCCTCTCAGACTCTCTATTCTCACATATGCTACAGTGCCTACGGAACCTAGCCAAATATTCAGAGTCTACCACAGAAGGGACTTTTAGAGGAAGAGGGTCTACCCAACCAAGACCACTTGGAATCTTGGTCGACATCGCTTGAAGAACCTTTCGAGACATAAAACTCTTACCTACAAAGAAGAAATACAAACAGCAAGCAAAAATCACATAAAGCAGACAGCGAAAACCCGTTCAGCCAAGCAAGAAACAAAAACCCAACAAAAGAAAATGCGGCAACCCGGAACAAAGTACCAGAACAACAAAAAGAGCCCCCCCCCCATATACAAACAAAGCAATGGCGGCGCCTCTTTTTGGGGCAACCTAGGCATAAAGAAAGAAGAAACAGACAAAGAGCCACACAAAAGAACAGAAAGCATATGTGCACAAAGAAAAGAGACGGGAACAAACCTGGAAGAAAGAAAAAAGACGACGAGCTCCGAAGCAAGGAGAACGAAACGGCGGCACAGAGGAAACCCCGGAAAGACGCACGGAAAGATTCGGGGAAGAAGAACAAAGAGAAAGAAGAAGCGGTGCTCGAAAAAGAGATGGCGAAAACTTAGAAAAACAGGAAGGAACAGAATAAACGAAGAAAAAGGAAGGGAGCAAATAAATAATGCCTTCACAGAGCCCGAACGGAAATCGAGGAGAAACGGTAAAATGCAATAAATGCAAGAAACGGCCATTTTTGAATTTTGAAAAACAACTATGCCCGAGCTCGACCTCCCAAAAAGGGCGAACTCGGGCAGGGGCACTGTTCATACCCTGACCGAGCTCCTCCAACTCGGCAAAATCCATGAAAGGTCCGACCTCGTCCCAAGGCCCACGCCTGAGGTCGGACCTCGGACAAATAAAGCTAAGAAGGCCCATCAAAAGGAACGAAGCCCAAAACCTAAAGGCCGAAAAAGCCTAGGAAAGGCGGTTCCACAAAGATAGAGGTAAAACTCCCAAAAGATAAGATAAGATAAGAATATCTTATCCAGGGAAGATCACGACCAACTACTATAAATACACTGGAGCACCCAGGTATGGCATACATTCCACATTCTACACATATCTGCTTGGACCCATGCTAACTTAAGCATCGGAGTGTTATTGCAGGTACAACCACCAACCGCCAACACATCAAGCTCGGGTCCCTGACCCCCACCTCGGGCATCTCCAGACGACCGAGCTACACGTTTCAGGTAACCCCCGGAACAATTATCATTATATTAGTATTAGAAAATGCTTGAATGATATCATAAGGTTAGCTAGTCTATTTTTGTTAAAAGCAGAAAATCGGTTTAACCGGGTTTACGGTTTACTGGTGCAGCTTAGCACCAGCACTCTCTGATGAATTTAGCAATGCTAAGGCCTCATTATACATGTTCTATTCTCATAATAAATATGTTACTAGTGTCATTTATGCTAGTAGCTCACAAAATAATTTTTAGAGATGTTTTTGCAAGTGTTCCGATACATCTAGTTTTAGTAGTTATACACCTGAGATATTTTAATATTATTTTAATCCACCTTCAAGCCAACCAATCACAACTCTCCTTACACCCCCAAGACACTCCAAGGCTGGTCATTTACTCCCTTTGGCCGAAAATGTGAAGAGAGAAAAGAGAGAAACTTTCATGACCCTTTAATCTTCAAAGCTTGATTTCTTCTGAACTAAAACTCAAATCAAAACTCCGATTTCACCAAAATGATCCTCTCTTCTTCCTCTACATAACCATGTGACTTATCAAGGCTGGAAATAAGGTGAGATGGCTGTCTCCCTCCCTCTTCAATTCGGTTTTCAAGGAAAACCATGTAAACATGTGTTTTCTTGATGTTTTTCCTTAGGAATCATGCTTAACTTGACTTGAGGGCCAAGAAACGTGAATTTCCAGCAACTCTAAGGTGATATATCTCTTCCTAACATGCTGAGTGAGATTTTGTCAGTTGAGAGTTTTTGGATTTAAAGTTGTTCTTGATGTGATTTAGGAGGAAAAAGTGCTTAAGGACCACCTGAAAATCTAACTGAATTAGGAGCAGCAAAACCAGGTAGGGTTTGACGAATTTAATCTTGATTGATTGTGTTTGAGTTGTGTGATTATGATATGGTTTGGCTGTGCTTGAAATTGATTGTTTGTATGAGTAATTCTTGTTGAAATTTTGGTGAAATTTTGATGAAATTTGATGAAATTCAAGCTATGAATGTGTGTTCTTGTGGCTGCTGGAAAAACGAACCCTAGGCCCTAAATTGAGGTTCAATTTGTGTTGAAATCATGTGGAAAAGATGGGGTTTTAGTGGCTGGGAATTTATTTTGAATTATGGTAAAAATCGGTTGCTGAAAAGACTGAAAAACGGGTAAAAACAGAGAAAGAATCTGAAGAATATACGAAGAACACGAAGAACACTTTGAGTGTGGTGAAGAACATTGAAGAACACCTTTTAGATCTTAGAAAGGGCAAGGAAGTAAAATTTTTGGTGTTTAAGGGGTTATTTGGTAATTTCTGAAAGTTAGGGTGGTTAAAGTAGAAATATTAAAAGTTACGGGTGGTAAAAAGTGAATTTATAAAGTAAAAGGTTAAAGGAAGGTAATTTTCGAAAATATATTAATAAAATAATAAATAATAATAAAATATTAAATAATAATATTTAATTAAAAATAATATTTTAAGAAAAATAATAAAATAATACAGAAAATGTAGTTTTCTGTAAAAGCTTTAGAAAGACAACTTTTAAGTGCAGAATCTCATAATTACCTTCATAAAATACTTAGAGAGTGGTAATAACATGTTAGTGAGGAAAAGATAAATAAAAGATAAAAAGTTAAAGAAAAGATAAAAACCAAAGAAAAAGTCTGTAAAATTCTAACGACAGAAAAACAGACAGAGACTAGTGAACGAACTAGGGCAACTTAGTTAGTACTTGAGTTGCGACTAGTGTTAGGTATAATATGAAAAGTTAAACTGTTTCAGTATAGACTTAATGAACCTATACTTGGGACAGGCTAACTATTCATACCGAAATTTACATAAGCTTTAAATACATACGTTAAGCAGAGAAATCAGAGCAGAGTAGAGAAACACAGAGAATAGAGTAATCAGAGTAACGTAAAGAGGTAAAGAGATAAAGAGAAAAAGAGTAATACAGATACAGAGGAAAGAGTAATCAGAGAAAAGTAAAGAGATACAGAGAAAAGAGAAACCAGAACAGAGTAAAGAGATATAAGGTTAAAAGAGTAATATGATAAAGAGAATAGAGAACAAGTAAAGGGCCTATTGAAAGGTCATTGGTTGCATTAAGGCAACCCCAGAGATATCTATGTGTTCATCTGCTGCATTGTGGTAGTCAGATGGACGGTAGTACGACCACTGAGAATGCTTTCCTGGGATACCTTGCTATAATGCTTTACTGTAAGACAGAGGTTGCTTACAGTGAGTGTGTTGTTGCTCCTGTAAGACAGAGGTTGCTTACAGTGAGTCTGTTGGGCATATATCGGCTAATAAGTGCCACCCTGCAAGACAAAGGTTGCTTGCAGTGGATACCCTGCAAGACAAAGGTTGCTTGCAATGGGTATTGCCAACAGGAAAGCCTTATCCAGACAGAGGTTGCTGGGTAACGTCGGGAGCGGGTATGTAACCGACAGATGAGCTCATTACCTGCGCTAGGGCTAGACATGCATCATACTTGGTTGCGCATTTCCTTTGTTATGATTGTGGTATGAATGTATGCTTTCCTTGTTTGTATTCCATTCTCTGTGCTTGTGTTATTTTCTTGTATTCTTCTGTTGTGTTCTGCTATCTGTTTTCTCTATCTTCTCTACTTATCTGTGCTTTCTAATTACTGCTTCTTTGTATTCTGCTAATAGTCTGCTAAACAACATAGAATTAATGAACGTAACTAATAACCCCGACCCTACTAAGAACTCCCCAGTTCTTACCCCTTCTCTCTCCCTTCCCCCTTCAGATGGAAGTAAGAGTACCTTACCGTAGTTCGCTGATGACCGTTCGCAAGAAGAGGATTCTGCTCTAGATAGTTTTCTGAGTCTAGGGTGAATATCGTTCTCTGTTTATATGTATATACTGTGAAACCAGCCAACGTCTACACCCCGTTCGTATGCGCACTTTAACCTGAATCCTGTGTACGAGACTCCCGTTGTGTGGCTACTTGATGTGGTACCAAAGAGACGTTCTATGGCAATGTCTGATCGTGCAGAGGAATAGCAGATGATATCCTACCTTTTGGTGACGTTCCACCTGACTTGGGTTTGAAGACTTAGAACGTACTTTCCCTCGCTTTAGTAGTTTAGAGGGACTAGGCAAGTATAGAGTCTAGGCTAGCCTAGGTGCCAGCTTAGGGACCTCTTGAACAGGTCAGGACCTGGGATGTTGTATGTATGTATATGTATATAGTTATTATCTAGCTATATCTAGGGGTGTTCTAACTAAAAGACTATTCTTAAACAAAGGCTGGATCACTGAATGTTGTTAACTGCTTGTGATGTATTTATGTGTGGTTGTTTATAACTGTTTTATCTGTTATTACTTGTGAATTGATTATGAGTGATTCCGTCTATTAACCCAAATGTTTTCAAAAAAAAAAATATACCTCGCAATTTAACTACGCTTTTAATAACGAATCAGGCTCATATGATAAATAATAGATAATAATTAGGAGGACAAATTGGTAGCGCTCAGTTTCCAGTATGATCTAGACATATTGAAAATTGGGTCGTTACAATATATATGCATTTGATAAATGAAAGATTAACTTTGTCTATTGGCTTTAAATGCATGTGTTTGTTAGTGAATATGCTGTTACGAATGATGATGCACGAAATGGAACCCTTTTGGCTGCATTGGCTGAAGCTGCATTCCTTGATTAGTTGACCTCAAGGAAATTGACTTGGGTTTTCAAAATTTAATAGTATCTTTTAGAGTTTGATATTTGTGAATTATATAGTTATATTGTCATTATTGTGGCACGTTTTTCTTAGAGAATGATTTTGGTGCTCAATTACATGTTTGGCAGATCGATGGAAGATAATTATATCTCTGCTTCTGATGCTTTTTTGGCTGGAATGGCAGCTGGTGCTGTAGAGGCTTTGATAAACTCTCCGTTTGAACTTATTAAGCTTCATGAACAGGTTTTCTCAGTTTCATACATTCCGAACTCTATATTTGCTTTGGAAAAGGGAGCCCAACCACCTTTAATTTCAAGATTACTGAGTGGCTGTTATCCTTTTTAAGGTTTGTTTTGAGCTCTCACTCTAATTAATCTTATTGATGAGTGTTGTTGATGGTTGCACTGTGTAAAACCTATTTTACACTTTCACATTGGCATTACTAATCAGATCCCTGGCTATTTGTGTATTGGTTTTTTGTAGAGCAATAAGTGGAAAGCTGAACAATAACACAATTTCTCAGCTTGTGAAGACTTGTGATGTAAGATTTATGCTCTCAGTATATTTGTCTTCTAGTGATGATTTGAAATCTCTTAATATTGTCTTCAACATACTTGATTAGCAACTATTGTGTTTCTTTTAAGCAGATTTGTATTCAAATAGGTTTTCTTTTAAGAATAGTTGATTGTTTTTTTCTTTTTTAAAGAAGGAATTTATATTTTGGATGGGGAAGACTGAGGAGAAAGCTGTTGGTACACAAAATCGTGATACACAACTTCGTGCAGCTGACCAGCAAGTGCACTGGGTCATCCAAGTAATACCTTACGTGAGTAAGGGTCGATCCCACAGAGATTGTCGGCTTGAAGCAAGCTATGGTCATCTTTAAATCTCAGTCAGGCGGATTCAAATGGTTATGGGGTTTTGATAATTAAAAGAACGAAATATAACATAAAATAGGATAGAAATACTTATGCAATTCCTTGGTGGAAATTTCAGATAAGCGTATGAAGATACTTTGTTCCCTCTGAGCCTCTACTTTCCTATTGCCTTCATCCAATCATTCATACTCCTTTCCATGGCAAGCTGTATGTAGGTGGATCACCATTGTCAATGGGTACCATCCATCCTCTCAGTGAAAATGGTTCTCTACGGTTTCCTGCATGGCTAATCAGCTGTCAGTTCTTGATCGTGTCGGAATAAGATCCACTAATCCTTTTGCGCACTGTCACTGTGCCCCACAGCCGCGAGTTTGAAGCTCGTCATAGTCATCCCATCCTAGATCCTACTCGGAATTCCACAGACAAGGTTTAGACTTTCCAGATCTCAAGAATGCCGCCCATTTGATTCTAGCTTATACCACGAAGACTCTGATTGCACGGAATGGAAGCTCTGTTGTCAGGAGAGGCAACCATGCGTCGTGAACCAGGAGACCATGAGATACACACTCAAGCTCTCGCAGATAGAACGGAAGTGGTTATCAGGCACGCGTTCATAAGGGAGGATGATGATGAGTGTCACGGATCATCACATCCATCAGGTTGAAGTACGAGTGAATATCTTAGAACAAGAATAAGTGTGAATTGAATAGAAGAACAATAGTACTTTGCATTAATTCATGAGGAACAGCAGAGCTCCACACCTTAATCTATGATGTGTAGAAACTCCATCGTTGAAAATACATAAGAACAAGGTCTATGGCCATGCCTCCCAAATAGCATGAAACAAAAGAAAAAGAGTTCAAAGACCGGATCCCAAGATCAAAGATGATCAAAAGATCACAGATGATCCAAAAAATGAAAATACAATAGTAAAAGGTCCTATTTATAGAGAACTAGTAACCTAGGGTTTATAGAAATAAGTAAATGATGCAGAAATCCACTTTCGGGCCCACTTGGTGTGTGCTTGGGCTGAGCATTGAAGCTTTCACGTGCATAGGCTTCTCTTGGAGTTAAACGCCAGCTTTGGTGCCAGTTTGGGTGTTTAACTCCAGCTTTTATGCCAGTTTTGGCGTTTTACGCCAGAATTTTTATGCTGACTTGGAACGCCAGTTTGGGCCATCAAATCTCAGGCAAAGTATGGATTATTATACATTGCTAGAAAGCCCAAGATGGCTACTTTCTAACGCAATTAAGAGCGCGCCAATTGGGCTTCTATAGCTCTAGAAAATCCATTTCGAGTGCAAGGAGGTCAGAATCCAACAGCATCTGCAGTCCTTTTTCAACCTCTGAATCAAATTTTTGCTCAGGTCCCTCAATTTCAGCCAGAAAATACCTGAAATCACAGAAAAATACACAAACTCATAGTAAAGTCCATAAATGTGAATTTTGCATAAAAACTAATAAAAATATACTAAAAACTAACTAAATCATACTAAAAACTACCTAAAAACAATGCCAAAAAGCATATAAATTATCCACTCATCAGGTGTCTTTATATTTGAGATGTCCAAACATTTTCACTTTATCTTTCTATGAATTTAGGATGAAATTGTCTTGTTTCCGCTGTATGTTGAGGCCATAAGGTTTGCATTTCATGAGGAGAACATGGTTCGCACTGCAGTATGAACTGTAACCCTTAATGTTTATCACGGTGAGATTTTGCTTAATTATGACCAAAGGGACAAATTTATGTAAAAAGATAAACATTATGTAAAAAATTTGTGTTTGAGAATATATATTCTTTTATGCATTCCCAAAGGGACAAATCAAGTTTTACTTCGTGGCAACTTTAACAAGGTTTCATTTGCCATTGCCAATGCTCTATGCCGAAGAAACATTCAGGTATTATTCAAACTAAAGTTTTATATATATATATATATATATATATATATATATATATATATATATATATATATATATATATATATATATATATCTCACGAAATATGAGAATTATTTCGGATACTTTAATTAACCGTTCTTAAATTCACTTGAAAAGTTCCTATGAATTGCAAGCAGGTAGCTTTATTGCATGAGGAAGAGCTGAAGATGCTTCAACACAGAGTCACAAAATCCAAAGGACGCTTTACTCTTTCACCAATCAATACTCCAAAGGTTTAATTATCCATATTTCATAATAATAAAATCATAAAAGCTTTTGCTAACTAATTTCAATAATTTTTCGTAAAATAATACTCCATGCGCCAAGTAGTAGTTAGTTAATAGTCTCGTGCTCTCGTTGATAAAATTCGTATATTAAAAGATAAATCACCTAAATAAATTGTTTTGGATAAAATTTTACATGAATATTTTGATTTTAATTTGGCTATATTTTAATTTAATTCTTTTTTATGAAAAGCTAGGTAGGAAAGAAAGAAAGCACAAGGAAGCACAAGCTGTTCTGGCTGCTGCAATTGCAGCTGTCCGAAAAGACTCACTAGATGAATCTATGCAACAAAAGGTCATATATACTTGTGCCTTTCTCAACTTCTATATATCAAGCAAGCAATACTTGTGCTTGTTCTAATTGACAATAGGAGGTCATATATACTAGTTCTTATTTACAGAATTTATTGAAGTTGGATGCTTTAAGCGGGAGGAATGGTGCTGATTCTCAGCCAATGCCAAGAGCTAAAGAGACACTTTCAAGAGTAGGTATGACAAGCAATGCAATCTTGCCAACCTCAGAATATTCTAAGGAGCAATCTAAATCATGTGATATCTGCAGACGATCCAACACTTTGTTTAAATCCAAGATTATGTGAGAAGCTTGAGGCAGAAAGAAATGGACTTTGTATGCCTCATTGTTTCATTTAATTCAGAGTAGAAATAGCAACATTTTGTATGTCTCATATGTGTTAGGAAACAAGCGAAAGCATAATAAAAAGTATATTTTTAAGATTTTGTTTATGAGTTATATAATATTTTGTTTATTGATATTAATTTTGGTTATTGTGAAATTTTAATAAAAAAAAATTATTTATTTACCACGATAAAAATGACGGTAAAAACTACCTTTTTAATTGATAGAAAATGTCACTTTTATTTGGTAAAAAACGGCGGTTTATAAATGCCGTTTTAACCAACTAAAAACGTCATTTTAACTTGATAAAAATGGCGATTTTAAATGTCGTTTTAATCAATAAAAATACCACTGGCAGGATAAAACGGCGGTTCATAAACGCCGTTTTAACCAACAAAAACTGCCATTTTAACCTAAAAAATGGCAGTTTTAAAACGCCGTTTTAACCAACTCAAAAGCGCCATTTTATTTGGAAATAACGGCGGTTTGAAACACCATTTTAACCCATCAAAAAATCGCCATTTTAACCTTGGGAGCGCCATTTTATTTGGAAATAACGGCGGTTTGAATCGCCGTTTTAACCTATAAAAAACTGCCATTTTAACTTTGGGAATTATGACAGTTTTCAGAAAATCACCGTAATAACCAGAATGGCGCCCAGAATTACGTCGTCTTTCAAAACCGCTATACTTGGTAATAATGGCGGTTCAAGCTGCCGTAAATACAAAAAAAAACCACCATAATTACCAAATTTTTTTGTAGTGATATAATCCCGTTGACTATGGGTGCATGAAGTCTCTGTGGCATTAAGGCTAGAGTCAGAGAAGTAGCACTTTCTGATTCGAAAGATCTGGCTTGTCTGTGGCACCTTGAGTAGGATCGTGAAGGGGAGTGGACTACTTAGAGTTTTATCTTCTGCTACAGTGAAAAACCTAGATGTGGCTTGATGAGAGGACATGAGTCATCTCAACATGGTGGATTGCTACAGTAGAGGAGGTTAACTTGATGAGAGGACATGAGTTAATCACTTATAGCTACCATTGAAGGAATCAGAAGGTTATTAAAGAAGACAGCAAAAAAAGTTAATCCGAAAAGACAAAGCATCTCTGAAGCCTCAACCATTCTATACCATTGAATTCCTATTTATCCAGTAACTTTTATTTATTTATTTTGTTTTATGCTTTTTTCGTGACAACTCATAATTTTCTATCTGCATAACTAAGATCTGCAAGGTGTCTACTACTTGCTCAAACTAACAATCCTCATGGGATCAACCCTGACTCACCTCAAGTATTACTTGGACGATCCGGTATACTTGCTGGTCTATCTGTGCGAATTCTGCGGAGTTAGTTTTGTGCACTATCAATCCTCATTTCTTTGATCTGTTTAGTGCCTTCGTGTGTAACCTGGAGTTTCTCCCATATTTCTTTGGCTGTCTTGCATCTAGACACCTTCCAATACTCTTCAAAGCTAATAGCACAGTGAAAAAGGTTGATGGCTTTAGTGTTCAGCTCCACTTTCTTCTTGTCATCATCATTCTATTCAGTTTCTTTGTTTGGAGTCACCACTCCATCAGCACTTGTTTTTATTGGAATTTTGGGGCCGCTTACAACAATCTTCCATATGTTGTAATCAATGGATTGGATGAAGATCCGTATCCTCTCTTTCCAGTAGGCATAGTTCCTTTCGTTGAAGAAGGGAGGCCTATTGTTTGACTAGCCTTCTGTTAGAGTGAAGGCAAGTGTGGTTGTGCCCAAGTTGTTCACCATTGGACCTTTGCTCCAAGCGGTGAAATTTGATTCTTGAGACCTTGGCTCTGATTACCAATTAAGGTTGTAGAAGGCTTAGAGAAAGGGGGTTGAATCTATGGCCTTCTTTTACTTTAATAAAATAACTCTTTAATTACAAACTTTCAATCTAAATCTGTTTGAACTCAGCAGTGAAAAATTTATGAGACAATTTCATTTTGTTTCATGAATGTCAGAAAATAGAACAAAGAAGGGAAGAGAGAAGCTGACACCATCATGTATCCTGGTTCCGTTGCCTTGTGCAATGCAACCTACATTCAGTCTCCACCACAATAGTGGTGGAATTTTCACTATAGTTAAAGTATTACATACACCAATTCCAAAAGATTGACACAATCCTTTCCCTCTCAAATTCTAACCTAACTTGACTTGGTTATGCTAATACCTAATTCTTCACTATTAGTGCTAACCCAACTAAGAAAGAAGTACCTCATAGGTACTGGATACAAGACAATAGAAACAACATAAAGAAATCTAAAATCACTCTAGGCTTTTCTCTTAATTGTATCATTTAGCTTTTTGCCACTCTTTGGCTTTTTCTTAAGCTCTCTCTTTCAGCCTTTTACCTCTCAAGAAATTATAGAAAGATATACATTGAAAATAAAATTACAATCTGTAAAACATGGAGGAGATTGATGCTTCAACAGCCTCTATTGCTATAAGATGAACTGGGTTGAGCAAACACTAATCAAGTTTTTTATCTTGGCAGACTGCTTCTTTCTTTAGATAGCACTGTCTAAAACGTTGAACTCTCTCAGGAAGCTCTTTATGAAACTCAGACTCTGGTTCTTTTCTCCTTCCTTTCAGAAAATTGAAAATCTTTCTTTTGTATCTCTTTCCAAATTGCTGAGTTGCTTTCCTCTGAGTCAATTCATCGAGTTGTGTGCTGCCAATTTACCATTTCACCCTTTTTAATTAATCCCTAAATTAGAAATTTTGAATCTAAGCCTTTTTGCTTGACCGAAAGCCTCAGGGAAGCTATGAAAAAGTTGTTAAATGGTAAACCCAGATCTGAACCCTTGAACTACAACTTTGTCCCCAAGAAACAATTTTGGCCTTTGATTCACAGCAGTGATTATCAAAAATCATTTTCTCCATTTATCCCAAAATAGAGTAGTAGAGAGTTGAAGAAGGAGTGAAGAAAGTAAATTGCAAGCAAATGAAAATAAATCACCTTTAACTTCTGACTTGCCTAGAATTAGATTAATTTGGGTGATTAGACCTTGGCCTTTTGGATTAAGCTTTCTCTTTCTTTCTTCTATGGTGAATGAGTAAGGAACGAAGCTCTCTGTTTCTTTTCTCTGACCAAAGCATATGTGAAGAGCTTGGAAGGCATCAGCTTGAGTGAAATACCTTGGGCTTGGATTTTCTTCAGCTTGGGTTGGATTTGTTTTATTTTGCCCAGCAGTTTTCTTTGCATTATTTTCTATGGGCTTCGATGGTTAGAAGGACCCATGAGCAATGATTTTGATTCCTTGCATTTGGGCAGCTGTTTCTATTAATTTTGGCCTGAATCACTTTATCAAACACAATTAAAAATTAATTGGATGATTAATCCAATAAAATAATATTTGTCACCATCAATTGAAATTAGTTAATTTCTTAACTCAACAACTACAATTGTGACATAAGGGACTTCAAAACGAATTGTTGAAATAAAAAGAATATAAAAGTTTTTCAAAAAAGTCAAGTTCTTACAGATGTGTTGCGAATATCTCTAAAGAATCTTGAAGTTGCTAAATTAATCTACGAAATTTACATTCAACATATGTTGTATTGAAGTTTGTGGTTGAACATATTGGATTATTCACCTTTCAGATTTTAATTTTTTTATTTCAAATACTATTTTTTTTAAAATAGATGAATATGATGTATTATTCATTGGTATGGGTAAGTTGAGTATTTTTTTAATATGAAAATAAGAAAGCCAAAGGTTAAATTTTGTAATAAAATTTTACTAATATCCAAATCTAGCTCTCAGATTTATAATTTAAAATAAAAAAAATCATAAACACAAATCCAACCCTCACATTTATGATTAAAAAAATAAAAAATTATATGCAAAAATCTGACCCTTACATTTTAATTTTTTAAATTTGATTATCTATTTTTTTTTATTTCTCCTCTACAATTTTGTGATATATCCCTTATTTTCATGATCCAATAAAATACATCTTCTTTTCTAAGCTTTAAAAAAAAATCATGATATATACATCTTTCCCTTTAATCAGAAGAGAAGAGACAGGAGTTCCTCCTTTTCTTCAACAACAAATATTCAAATGAATTGGATGAAAGAGGAAAACTGTTGGAATTATCATTCCTTTTTATTCTTATCGATCTGAATTCCATTTAGTTGTAGGAAGCTATGCTTTTCTCATGCTTCTATCAAATTTAAGGAAACCAACCTAGTACGTTCAAATTAAAGCCTTTATAATGAGTTCTTGAATTAGTTTAGAAGAGGCTATCGTATCAATTTATTAGTGAGCCGTGTGGCATGAACCTTTTACTGTGTTGTGAACTACTAAGTACGAGTCATTTGAAGAAAAGCAGATGTTACTTTTTAATTTTCTGCTGCATTCAATCCGAAAATAATTGAATGTAAAAATTCTAGCGAAGAAACGTAGAGTCAGCAATTGAAAATAAAAACCACGATAATATTTAAAAATTAATCTAAAATTATTTTATTTTAAATTTACTAATTATCTTTAAAATAAATATTATAAATATATAATTTTTAATATTATATATATAAATTATAATATTAAATTAAATAAAATAATTTAAAAATAATTTATATATTTAAACAAAATGAAATTTAAAATTATGCATTTATAAAGGATTACATTTCGGTCTTCAATGTACTCTATGTAAATGTAAATTACTACAACGTATGAAAGTTTTAAAATTTAAACGTAAACGATTATGATTTATGAACATTAGCAATTTACACATATGTTAGGAGATTAGAACTACTCTAAGGTGTTGCAGTTTACGAATAAACTAAAGACATGTAAATCGTTAAATAAAAAAAGAAAGATGAAAATCGTGGTAATCTTGATGCACAATAATTTTTTTTACTTTTTCTATTTTGTTTGAGTTTAATTATTTTATTTGTTTTTTTATTTTTATCAAATTTTTAATTAATTTTTATATTTTATTTTTTAATTGAATCCTTACAATATTTTTAATTTTATAATTAAATCCTTTTTAAGATAAAAAAATATTAGAGTTAACTGAATATTTTTTTGCAAATTAAAGACATTCATAATTAAAACCTAACTTGATCTTTGTTCACGGGTATTTTGAAAGAAATATTTAGTTAAGTTTAACTTTTTATATAAAAAATATCTAATTACAAAATTAAAATTAGTGTAGAAATTTATTCATACCTGAAGAGGATAAAGCCCAATCCACATGTTATCAAGACCAAGTTTATTCGACTTTATAGAAGTCGATCGGATCTAGTCTGAGCTCAATAATCTTACTTAACTAACCTCTATTATCACTCCTATCCATCTAAAAAGAGAAATTTCAATATCTCTACTAAAAGAGTGACTAATCTCCAGAAAAAGTAGAACTATTCAAAAAATGGTTATAAATTCTACATTTATACATATAAATATTCTAATATTTTAGGTATTTTTTGAATTTTAAATTTGAATCTACTAAAAATTTGTCTAAAACTCATAACTTAAGTATTTGAATTCCTTAAATACCACTCTTATCTCTCCATAAGAATTTAAATAAGTTTCAGAACAAAACTCAATTAAAGAAACATATAAAAATTTAATTAAAAATATAGTAAAATTATAAAATTAATAGAATAATTAAATTTTTTAAAATATGTATTTTACTGACAAAATAATGCTTATTATTTGAGACTAAATAACTACTAATATAACGTACAATAACTTAAAATTATATATATACTTGTGTAAGAATGTTTTGAATTATATTATAATAAGATAAATAAATGCTAAAAGTTAAAATTAAAATTCAGGATGTAAAAACAAATCCATTCTTAAAATTAAAATGTTATAAAGTATGTTCATAAACATAATTATTTAAATTTATTATAATTAATTTTTTTTATTTATCTTACAAAATGGAAAATTTTAGTTTTTTTTTATTCCTGGTCACAATTAATTGACAAATTAATTATTAAAAAATACTAAAATATATAATTTTTTGTTTAATATTGTATAATTTTATAATTATTGTTTTTGTATATTATTTTTATTATTATTTTTTTATAATATGAATTATTGATTGTTTAGACGGAGCAAATTACACAAAAAATTAACTTTAATTGTGAAAAAATATAACGCATTAAAACAAAATACTAAGAATATTACAAAAATACTAAAAAAAATTAAACATACTTCAAAAAATAACATTTGATAATATATATATATATATATATATATAAAATAGAAATAATAATATCCTTATATACTAATTTTGTATAGAGCTTATATAATTTATTATAATTTTATAATTTAATTTAATATTCATTTAGGTTAACATGCCAAATTATTAGTGTATTTTATATTATTTTTTATGTTTGATATACAATATAAATAACTAGCTCATTGAAACAAAGATAATTTATTCTAAATAGGTCACTAATCATAAAAACTAAAATAAATCAAATAAAAAATTAAAAAATTATTGTACATAAACTATTGTACATATTTACAACTTTTGTATTAACTTTTTTTCCATGTTAAATCCTCTATTTAAATTTTAAATATTTTTTATTTATAAATTGTAAGTCTTTATCAGTTTATGTTGGCAATTTAAATAGATTAAATTTAACATTAAAATATAATATTTTACAAATATTATAAATACATAATTTTAAATTTTATTTTATTTAAATACATAAATTGGCTTCGTTTTAAATTATCTCCTTAATATAAAGATAAAAATTAAAATATTGCTAAATTACAATAAAAAAAAAAGACAAAAAGTATAGGACGGTAGCACTTGAACATGATAAACATAGATAAGTCGAAAATAATAATCAAAATAACAATTTTATAATATCTACCTTTATAGATAAAGAAACACAAACAGTACGTACACAAAACAACAACATATAAATCCTAACAAACTACATTATTAGCAATTAAGTAGAAGGACAACGAAGATAAATCGACACAAACAGTAGACATAAAACAACATATAAAAACAACGACATTATTAGCAACTAAGTATGGGAACATGCATCAAGACAACAATTTCATAACATCTATTTTTCTTCGTTGGTAAACTTGGATTCATTAATATCGATGCCTTCCTCAGTAGCATACTTTTCGCCAGACTTATCCATGGTAGAGTGGCCTCATTTACGTCCCATTTTTTGGTAACCCGCAGTTCCTATCTGCTCCTTTCTAATCTGCCCTCCTTTTATACCCATCTCATGATATCCTTCCGATCCCAGCTGCTCCTTCCTAGTTTGGCCTCTTTTGCTCCTTCTTATACTTTTATTTGTATTCATAAGTGATACTAATGTGATCGAAAAAGATCATCTTAAAAGTATAAATAACATTTTTTTATTTTCAAAAAGTAATAAGTAATAGCATTCATGATTCTTAAACAAATAGTATCAATTATTAAAACGAGTTTTTAATAGTCTAAATATAGGATTCAGATTTGTTCATCCCAAGAGAAAAAATT
The DNA here is from genome assembly GCF_014773155.1 of Arachis stenosperma. Taxonomy (NCBI): domain Eukaryota; kingdom Viridiplantae; phylum Streptophyta; class Magnoliopsida; order Fabales; family Fabaceae; genus Arachis; species Arachis stenosperma. Next base: position 120,097,534 of record NC_080380.1, on the reverse strand, counting down.
TTCATACAGAAATTGATTAAAAAAAAAGTGAAAATTTTGTTTATTTTTCTTTGTCATTTAAATTTCTTAAAAAATAATAGTACGATATATTAAAAAAATTTTAAATAAAACAACATACACTTAAAAAGGATTATACAAATAATGCAAATTATTATTTAAATTATTAAATTATTTTTTATTAGTAATAATTTAATTAGACTCAATTGTGATAATAAAAATACATAAAAAATATATAAAAAATTTTAAAAATATTTATTAAAATTTATATCTTATGTATTCATTATGTACTCTCATAAAAAAATTAGAATTAAATTTATATTATTATTAATAAAAAATAATTTAAATAACACAAATCAATTGCATACCTTCAGCAAGTTATTCTTAAACTTCTAGACTCTTGCCACCAGTACCACCAGGAACCACGGTTTCACCTTGCTTTGTCCTCTCATCAAGCTCTTCACGCTTTTTTTTGTCTGAGTTGTCATATTGGTTCAGATTTTTTTTCACCCTATGAAATTTTTGTTCTTTTAGAAATGTCTATAGTGGTAATTGAAGACGTAATTTGAATGAGAAATAAGGAAAGAGCAGCATGATTTATATATAGTTAGAAACAATTAGGGTTACATTACATGTGAACCAGTAAAGACGAAGGACGCGCATACAATTGCATGCATCGACTCGTGTACGATTCTATGCATTGACACGTGAATGAAGACGTGCACAATGATAACACTATTAGGTGGGATGATAGTGACACGTACATATAATATATAGTGAAAGAGACTAACTCAATTGCGGTGGGTGAGTTTTTAGCCTGCACCTGATACCTGATATACCTGATACTTTTTTTAGTTTGCTGTCCTTCCTACCATATTTGACGTGTGGAATGTGAATTGATAATTTAACATGAAGTGAATTACTTTATAATCGATGAATTGAATTACAAGTCTTTATGCAACATATTTATTTTGATATGGATTTATGTTGCAATAATACAAATTTGTCATGCTTAAATATAAAATATTCTTTTGGCATTGTTTTTGAATTTTTACTATATTTTATATAAAAATTTATGTTTTTTGAAGTTCATAATATATAAGTTGTTATATAATAACAAAAAGGATAAGGAGCAAAAGTTACTTTAACAATTTTTTAAAAAAAGGCAACTAAAGACCGAAAAAAATTAAAACCAAAGTAAAAAAAAAAAACAAAAATAAAAGTCAAGTAAAAAATAAATATACAGTACAAAAAAATAAAATAAAGTATAAAATATAAAAAAATTTTAATCCCAATAAATACATATTATATTCAAATGTTCTATACTTTGTTTGGTCTAAGTCATTTTCAATGAGTGAAATAAAATGAGTTTAAGAAAAATAGAATAACTATTTTATTTAATTATTGGTTTTACCTTGTCCGAAAATTTTACAATTTTTATCAATAGTTATATTAAACAATCTAAATAAAATAGTAATCTTTTGAGGTTTGAGATAAACACCCTATAAGAATTTCATTATAAAACTTGTATGCATAATTTATGAGAATATTATTATAATACTTACATATATTTAAAAATTAAAAGGTTCTTGTTTCATATGCACATATTTATATAAAGTATTTGCTGAAAAGTATAGGATCAATACTTAATAAAAATGTGTATCCATTTTGTGCATCTTTTTGCATGCGAAAAAAATTTTTGAAATAAATTAAAAAAATAATTATTTTTATATCAAATAATTTTATTTTTAATATTTAAAAGATATTATTGTTTTTAAGAATTTGAAACAAATTCGTCCACTAAAATCGCAAACTTACTCTTATTTTTATATAATCTAGATGGTATTGGTATATTTTTTAATTTAATTTACATAATTTAAATAGATATAATTAAACTTAATAATTTAATTTAATTTGATAAAAATAAAGTAACCATATTATTGTATTGATGTGATTAATTATATTTATTTAATTTAAAAAAATTAACTTAATTTTGGTTTTTTCATTTATTCTTGGTCACAATTAATTGATAAATTAATTATTGAAAAATAATAAAATATATAATTTTATTGTTTAATATTATATAATTTTTTAATTATTGTTTCTGTATATTATTTTTATTATTATTATTTTTTATAATATGAATTATTTATTGTTTAGACGGAGCAAATTACACACAAAATTAATTTTAATAGTTAAAAAATATAACGCATTAAAACAAAATAGTAAGAGTACTACAAAAATACTAAAAATAATTAAACATACTTCAAAAAATAACATTTGATAAAATATTTATATATCTATATATATATATAATAAAAATAATAATATCCTTATATACTAATTTTGTATAGATTTTATATAATTTATTATAATTTTATAATTTAATTTAATATTCATTTACGTTAACATGCCGAGTTATTAGTGTATTTTATATTATTTTTTATGTTTGATATACAATATATTTTATTATTTTTCATATATTTTTATAAAAATATTAGTGTTTAATTTTTCTTAAAAGTAACATTTTTTAATATTAAATAATAAATAACTAGCTCATTGAAACAAAGATAATTTATTTTAAATAGATCACTAATCATAAAAACTAAAATAGATCAAATAAAAAATTAAAAAATTATTGTACATAAACTGTTGTATATATTTATCATTTTTGTATTAACTTTTTTTTTTAATGTTATATCCTCTATTTAAATTTTAAATATTTTTTATTTATAAATTGTAAGTCTTTATCGGTTTATGTTGGCAATTTCAATAAATTAAATTTAACATTAAAATATAATATTTTACAAATATTATAAATATATAATTTTAAATTTTATTTTATTTAAATACATAAATTGGCTTCGTTTTAAATTATCTCCTTAATATAAAGATAAAAATTAAAATATTGCTAAATTACAATAAAAAAAAAGACAAAAGGTATAGGACTGTAGCAGTTGAACATGATAAACTTAGATAAGTCGAAAATAATAATCAAAACAACAATTTTATAACATCTGCCTTTATAGATAAAGAAACACAAACAGTACAACACAAAACAACAACATATAAATCCTAACAAACTACATTATTAGCAACTAAGTAGAAGGACAACGAAGATAAATCGACACAAACAGTAGACATAAAACAACATATAAGAACGACGACATTATTAGCAACTAAGTATGGGAACATGCATCAAGGCAACAACTTCATAACATTTATTTTTCTTCGTTGGTAAACTTGGATTCATTAATATTGATGCCTTCCTCAGCAGCATACTTTTCGCCAGACTTATCCATGATAGAGTGGCCTCCTTTACGTCTCATTTCTTGGTAACCTGCAGTTCCTATCTGCTCCTTCCTAGTCTGCCCTCTTTTTATACCCATCTCATGATATTCTTCCGATCCCAGCTGCTCCTTCCTAGTTTGGCCTCCTTTGTTCCTTCCTATACTTTTATTTATGTCCATAAGTGATACTAATGTGATCGAAAAAGATCATCTTAAAAGTATAAAGAACATTTTTTCATTTTCAAAAAGTAATAAGTAATAGCATTCATGATTCTTAAACAAATAGTATCAATTATTAAAACGAGTTTTTAATAGTCTAAATATAGGATTCAGATTTGTTCATCCCAAAAAGAAAAATTTTCATACAAAAATTGATTAAAAAAAAGTGAAAAATTTGTCTATTTTTCTTTGTCATTTAAATTTCTTAAAAAATATTAGTACGATATATTAAAAAAATTTTAAATAAAACAACATACACTTAAAAAGGATTATACAAATAATGCAAATTATTATTTAAATTATTAAATTATTTTTTATTAGTAATAATTTAATTAGACTCAATTGTGATAATAAAAATACATAAAAAATATATAAAAAATTTTAAAAATATTTATTAAAATTTATATCTTATATATTCATTATGTACTCTCATACAAAAATTAGAATTAAATTTATATTATTATTAATAAAAAATAATTTAAATAACACAAATCAATTGCATACCTTCAGTAAGGTGTTCTTGAGCTTCTAGACTCTTGCCACCAGTACCACCAGGAACCACGGTTTCACCTTGCTTTGCCCTCTCATCAAGCTCTTCACGCTTTTTTTGCCGAGTTGTCATATTGGTTCAGATTTTTTTTTCACCCTATGGAATTTTAGTTCTTCTATAGATGTCTATAGTGGTAATTGAAAACGTAATTTGAATGAGAAATAAGGCAAGAGCAGCATGATTTATATATAGTTAGAAACAACTAGGATTACATTACATGTAAACCAGTAAAGACAAAAGACGCGCGTACAATTGCATGCATCGACTCGTGTACAATTCCATGCATTGACACGTGAATGAAGACGTGCACAATGATAACACTATTAGGTGGGATGATAGTGACACGTACATATAATATAGGAAAGTTTTCAAGTGTTCCATTTACTTTATTGGAACTTCAATGTTTCATGTATGATTAGGTTATAAGTTAATTTTTTGTCTTGTAGTTATTTATAAAAAGACAAAAATAACCCTTCAATCATAAAAAAACAAAAGATAACACATTTAGCTTGAAAAAACATAGGTGCACTGCTACACACTAAAACAATGTACAGAAATTTTATTTTTTTATTTATTATAAATTATATTGTCTGTGAAGTCTCAAAAAAAAAGAGAATTTTGTTTAGAAAATGTTTAAAAATAAAATTATTTGCAATAATGTGAGGTAAACTTATAAAAATAATTAATTTATTAAAAGAAATAACACTTTTTTATATTTCAAAAATTATATATATCATGTTATTTTATATTGATTAAATAATTATGTATTTATTTTATATATTATTTCTTAATTTAAGAAGTTATGATTTATAGAATTGGCACATTAATTTTAATTGAAAAAAAAATCATAAACTTTAATCTTATCTTGTACATAATACATGACAAATTATTAAATTTAATATTTGTAAATATAATAATATTATGTTGCTACAATTTACTTTTTCATTGCTAAAATAAAATTATTCAATTTGAATAATTTATTTTTTATTTTTAAAGGTATAAGTTGTAATTATTAATTATGATCAATGATATGCCTAGTAAAAAAATTAATTAAAACTTATTTTACTTCTACTTTTTAAAATCAAAGTATTATTGATATTTTAAAAAATCAAATAATTTAATTTTTTAGTGAATTTTTTTCTTTTAAATGCATCTAAATATGTTTAAAATTTAATATATTTTATTATTTTAAAAAGTGTTTTTCATCCCAAAAAAATCTAATCCAAATAAATACTTTTTTGAGTAATACTACATATTCAAATCTTTTTATGAACCAAGTCTAACCAAATTAAATTATAAGACTTAGAATATATTAGCTATAACTGATTTTTGTTATGTTAAACTAACTTGGTTATACTTGATTATAAGTAGATATCCTTAACTTACAAGTGTAAGCAATTAGTTAATATAATTTAACAAAAATAGATTTAATATTAATTTTAAATTTTTTTTATTAAATAGTTTCTTATATACAAAAAAAAATTAATGCATTATAGCTTGACAAAATTCACGAGCCTATAATTCTAACTTTTTTTTTTAATTTGACTATAGATATCTTTCACCTAAAGATGTTCATTTATGACTTAATATTTTAATTTTTTAATAAATATTTTTCACCAATAGTATTAATGATGCACAAAATTTATTATTTATTTTTTCTATCAATTTTTTATTACTTATTTATTGTCAATTTTTAAGTTATTTCTTGACAAGTCCTACCTATAAGACTATCCATACCACTATCTTATATCATAATTTAATTAACAAGAATGATGAGATTAGTTTTTTTCCTAAGACTTATCATTAATTAATTAATTAAAAAATATTTTAATAAATTTATTTCTTTAATTGACGAATATCAAATAAAATTAATTTATTGAGAAATTTTATATTATCCTAAAAAATTTAGCACAATAAATTTAATACTTATATTTTAAAATTAAATGAGTTTAGTTGATAAAATTAAAATATAAGTAATATTATTCTTGCACAAATTTTTATTAATATTATTATAGTAATACTTACTTGAGCAATTAAATTTAACTTATACTAATATTAAAATGTTCTTTTTACCCTTTTTTTCATTATTTTTTAATTTTATCTCTTTTTTAAATAACCTAATAAAAATAGATTAATATTTAAAAAAATTAATATTTAAAATTTTAGAAAATAATATGCATTTAGTAAAATAACATGTATTTAATATAATAAAAAATTGAATTAAGTAAGTACTATATATGTATAAGAAAAACAAAACTAAATTATAAAATAGTATTATTTTATATAATAATAATAATATTTCTGTAAAATAAATAGGCAAATAAAGTATATCGTGCCAAAGGAAGTCATCTATTTTAGAAAAACGAAAAAGAGGAAGAAAAACTAATAGAGAGATAAAATGATCAATAAAAATTGGTTAAAAAAAAAAAGAAAAGTAAAAGGTGTATTAAAAGAAAACTAACACAACACATGAACACAAGTGCAAGATAGTAATTTCTTCATTCTTTCCATGGGCTAAGGAAATAACTTGTCTCTATTTTATGGTGTTCTCCAAAAAAGCAAAATCACTCAATGTATTTCTATTCAATCTTATCCTTCTAATTATTTTATTATATATCTTAATGCTAAAAAAGAATGGAATAACAGTGTACCAAAAAAATACCGTGGTACATGTGAAAACCTTCCTATAATATATAGTGAAAGAGACTAACTCAATTGCGGTGGGTGAGTTTTTAGCCTGCACCTGATACCTGATATACCTGATACTTTTTTAGTTTGTTGTCCTTCCTACCATATTGACGTGTGAAATGTGAATTGATAATTTAACATGAAGTGAGTTACTTTATAATCGATGAATTGAATTACAAGTCTTTATGCAACATATTTATTTTGATCTGGATTTATGTTGCAATAATACAAATTTGTCATGCTTAAATATAAAATATTCTTTTGGCATTGTTTTTGAATTTTTACTATACTTTATATAAAAAGTTTATGTTTTTTGAAGTTCATAATATATAAGTTGTTAGATAATAACAAAAAGGATAAGGAGCAAAAGTTACTTTAACAATTTTTAAAAAAAAGGCAACTAAAGACCGAAAAAAATTAAAACCAAGTAAAAAAAACAAAAATAAAAGTCAAGTAAAAAATAAATATACAGTACATACAAATAAAATAAAATATAAAATATAAAAAAAATTTAATCCCAATAAATACATATTATATTCAAATGTTCTATACTTTGTTTGGTCCGAGTCATTTTCAATGAGTGAAATAAAATGAATTTAAGAAAAATAGAATAACTATTTTATTTAATTATTGGTTTTACCTTGTCCGAGAATTTTACAATTTTTATCAATAGTTATATTAAACAATCTAAATAAAATAGTAATCTTTTGAGGTTTGAGATAAACACCCTATAAGAATCTCATTATAAAACTTGTATACATAATTTATGAGAATATTATTATAATACTTACATATATTTAAAAATTAAAAGGTTCTTGTTTCATATGCACATACTTATGGTTATAATGGAAACAAATATTTATATAAAGTATTTGCTGGAAAGTATAGGATCAATACTTAATAAAAATGTGTATCTATTTTGTGCATTTTTTTGCATGCGAAAAAAATTCCTGAAATAAATTAAAAAAAATATTTATTTTTATATCAAATAATTTTATTTTTAATATTTAAAAAATATTATTGTTTGTAAGAATTTAAAACAAATTCGTCCACTAAAATCACAAACTTACTCTTATTTTTATATAATCTAGATGGTATTGGTATATTTTTTAATTTAATTTACATAATTTAAATAGATATAATTTAATTTAATAATTTAATTTAATTTGATAAAAATAAAGTAATCATATTATTGTATTGATGTGATTAATTATATTTAGTTAATTTAAAAAAATTAACATAATTTTGGTTTTTTCATTTATTCTTGGTCACAATTAATTGATAAATTAATTATTGAAAAATAATAAAATATATAATTTTTTTGTTTAATATTATATAATTTTCTAATTATTGTTTTGGTATATTATTTTTATTATTATTATTTTTTTATAATATGAATTATTCATTGTTTAGATGGAGCAAATTACACAAAAAATTAATTTTAATAGTGAAAAAATATAACGCATTAAAACAAAATACTACGAGTACTACAAAAATACTAAAAAAAATTAAACATACTTCAAAAAATAACATTTGATAAAATATATATATATATATATATATATAATAGAAATAATAATATCCTTATATACTAATTTTGTATAGATCTTATATAATTTATTATAATTTTATAATTTAATTTAATATTTATTTACGTTAACATGCCGAGTTATTAGTGTATTTTATATTATTTTTTATGTTTGATATACAATATATTTTATTATTTTTTATATATTTGTATAAAAATATTAGTGTTTAATTTTTCTTAAAAGTAACATATTTTAATATTAAATAATAAATAACTAACTCATTGAAACAAAGATAATTTATTCTAAATAGATCACTAATCATAAAAACTAAAATAGATCAAATAAAAAATTAAAAAATTATTGTACATAAACTGTTGTATATATTTATTATTTTTGTATTAATTTTTTTTCATGTTATATCCTCTATTTAAATTTTAAATATTTTTTATTTATAAATTGTAAGTCTTTATCAGTTTATATCGGCAATTTCAATAAATTAAATTTAACATTAAAATATAACATTTTATAAATATCATAAATACATAATTTTAAATTTTATTTTATTTAAATACATAAATTGGCTTCGTTTTAAATTATCTCCTTAATATAAAGATAAAAATTAAAATATTACTAAATTACAATAAAAAAAAGACAAGAAGTATAGGATTGTAGCATTTGAACATGATAAGTTTAGATAAGTCGAAAATAATAATCAAAACAACAATTTTATAGCATCTGTCTTTATAGATAAAGAAACACAAACAGTACAAACAAAACAACAACATATAAATCCTAACAAACTATATTATTAGTAACTAAGTAGAAGGATAACGAAGATAAACCGACACAAACAGCAGACATAAAACAACATATAAGAACAACGACATTATTAGCAACTAAGTATGGGAACATGCATCAAGGCAACAACTTAATAATATCTATTTTTCTTCGTTGGTAAATTTGGATTCATTAATATCGATGCCTTCCTCAGCAGCATGCTCTTCGCCAGACTTATCCATGGTAGAAAGGCCTCCTTTACGTCCCATTTCTTAGTAGCCCGCAGTTTCTATTGGCTCCTTCTTAGTCTGTCCTCCTTTTATACCCATCTCATGATATCCTTCCAATTCCAGCTGCTCCTTCCTAGTTTGGCCTCCTTTGCTCCTTTCTATACTTTTATTTATATCCATAAGTGATACTAATGTGATCGGAAAATATCATCTTAAAAGTATAAAGAACATTTTTTCATTTTCAAAAAGTAATAAGTAATAGCATTCATGATTCTTAAACAAATAGTATCAATTATTAAAACGAGTTTTTAATAGTCTAAATATAGGATTGAGATTTGTTCATCACAAGAGAAAAAATTTTCACATAAAAATTGATTAAAAAAAATGTGAAAAATTTATCTCTTCTTCTTTGTCATTTAAATTTCTTAAAATCTAATAGTATGATATATTAAAAAACTTTTAAATAAAATAACATACACTTAAAAAGGATTATACAAATAATGCAAATTATTATTTAAATTATTAAATTATTTTTTTATTAATAATAATTTAATTAGACTCAATTGTGATAATAAAAATACATAAAAAATATATAAAAAAATTTTAAAAATATTTATTAAAATTTATATCTTATGTATTCATTATGTACTCTCATAAAAAAATTAGAATGGAATTTATATTATTATTAAAAAACTAATTTAAATAACACAAATCAATTGCATACCTTTTAGGAAGGTGTTCTTGAGCTTCTAGACTCTTGCCACCAGTACCACCAAGAACTACGATTTCACCTTACTTTATCCTTTCATCAAGTTCTTTACGCTTTTTTTGCCGAGTTGTTATATTGGTTCAGATTTTTTTTCATACTATAGAATTTTTGTTCTTCCAGAGATGTTTATAGTGGTAATTGAAGATGTAATTTGAATGAGAAATAAGGCAAGAGCAGCATGATTTATATATAGTTAGAAACAACTAGGGTTACATTACATGTGAATCAGTAAAGACGAAGGACGCGCGTACAATTGCATGCATCGACTCGTGTACGATTGTATGCATTGACACGTGAATGAAGACGTGCACAATGATAACACTATTAGGTGGGATGATAGTGACACGTACATATAATATATAGTGAAAGAGACTAACTCAATTGCGGTGAGTGAGTTTTTAGCCTGCACCTGATACCTGATATACCTGATACTTTTTTAGTTTGCTGTCCTTACTACCGTATTGACGTGTGGAATGTGAATTGATAATTTAACATGAAGTGAGTTACTTTATAACCGATGAATTGAATTACAAGTCTTTATGCAATATAGTTATTTTGACGTTGCAATAATGCAAATTTGGCATACTTAAATATAAAATATTCTTTTGGCATTGTTTTTTAATTTTTACTATATTTTATATAAAAGGTTTATATTTTTTGAAGTTCATAATATATAAGTTGTTAGATAATAACAAAAATGATAAAGAGCAAAAGTTACTTTAACAATTTTTTAAAAAAACCAACTGAAGACCGAAAAAAATTAAAACCAAGTAAAAAAAAAAAGAAAAAAGTCAAGTGAAAAATAAATATAAAGTACATAAAAATAAAATAAAATATAAAATATAAAAAATTTTTAATCCCAATAAATACATGTTATATTCAAATGTTCTATACTTTGTTTGGTCCGAATCATTTTCAATGAGTGAGATAAAATGAGTTTAAAAAAAATAAAATAACTATTTTATTTAATTATTGGTTTTATCTTATCGGAGAGTTTTACAATTTTTATTAATAGTTATATTGAACAATCTAAATAAAATAATAATCTTTTGAGGTTTAAGATAAACACCCTATAAGAATCTCATTATAAAACTTGTATGCATAATTTACGAGAATATTATTATAATATTTACATATATTTAAAAATTAAAAAGTTCTTGTTTCATATGCACATACTTTTGGTTACAATGGAAACAAATATTTATATAAAGTATTTGTTAAAAAGTATAGTATCAATACTTAATAAAAATGTGTATTTATTTTGTGATTTTTTTGCATGCAAAAAAAATTTCTGAAATAAATTAAAAAATAATTATTTTTATATCAAATAATTTTATTTTTAATTTTTAAAATATATTTGTTTTTAAGAATTTGAAACAAGTTTGTCCACTGAAATCGCAAACTTACTCTTATTTTTATATAATCTAGATGGTATTGGTATGTTTTTTAATTTAATTTACATAATTTAAATAGATATAATTTAACTTAATAATTTAATTTAATTTGATTAAAATAAAGTAACCATATTATTGTATTGATGTGATTAATTATATTTATTTAATTTAAAAAAATTAACTTAATTTACTCTTTTAAATTAATTTAATATTTAACAAGTTAAATATTTCAATAATGCATTAAATATTATAATATTTATATCTTATTTACTTGAGTTCCTATCTTGAGTTTAATGTTATATATTTTAAAAATTTTATTAAATTTTAAAATGAGTCTAAGATAATTATTCACATAAATTGTCTATTTTAATATAATATTTTTAAAACCGTCCATTTATTCTTGTGTAAAAGCATGTAATTAATTTATGATATTGTGAAAAGATTTAAATTGTTGATTTATTAAGGGTCTATTTAAAGAGTGTTTTTATTTATAATTTTTAATTTAAAAATAATATTAGTACATTGATTTTATAATTTAAAATTATCAATTTTAAACTATTAATTTTTTTAAATCGAATAAACATAATTAATCATGTGAGTAAATAATATGACTACGTTTATCTTTATCAAATTAAATTAAATTATTAATTTAAATTATACTTATTTAAATTAAAAATTTTATAATTTAAAATTTTAAATTATGTGAATTAAATAAAAAAATATTCTAATACAATTCAAATTATATGAAAATAGGAACTTATTGGTTTCACTGAAGTTTGCCAGCAAATTTCGTTTAGTAAATTTGTAATAAACTTGTTTCAAACTCCAAAAAGTATTCTAAAAATTAAAGATGAAATTATTTATTTTAGAAAATAAAATAAATATAAAATTTCAAATAAATAAGATCATTAATATATATATATATATAATCGAGTAAGCTCACGAGCTAATGAGTTGAGTTTATCCAAACTCAAGCTCGACTTATTTAATTTATGAACTCAATTCCAAGTTCAAGCTTGGCTCACTAGCTCACGAGCTTAGCTTATCAAGCTATTAACGAGTCGAGCTCGAGCTAGTTCATGAGCTGGCTTGACTCACTTCCAGCCCTACTTCTGACCTAAGTTAGTGCTTTGGTGTCCAGTTTTTGCTAGGGGTGGCAATGGGGCGGGTAGGGACGGATTTTTACTCTATCTGACCCTGTCGTACAACAATCCGCGTAGAACCCGCCCCACTTCTACCCGCAGATAATAAACGTTGAACCCTAACCTGCCCCACCCCTACCCGTCCCTATAATTATTAAAATTCAATAAATAAAATTAAATTTCAAAATTTATATAACCATCATCACATACATAACATAAATTAAAGTAAAAATTTAAATATAATATAATATTATTAATCATTTACTAATTATTTACATATATTATATATATTATATATTAAAATTATATATATTATATACCGGGGCGGGTATTACCTAAATCCGATCCCGCCCCGCCCCTCTAAAAAATTCTCCCATCTGAAAACCCGCCCCGATGCGAGACGGATAATTATCCTCTCCGAGCGAATAGGAGCGGGATGGGTACCCGCGAATTCGGATGATATTGCCATTCCTAACTAATTTTTGCATGAAATTCATAAAATCTCATCAGTTGCTCAAAATTATTTAATAGTCTTAAGAAAACAAATATTTTCATAAAAATCTCATACTGAACAGATGAGCCTATAAAATTATAATAATACGAATTATTTTACTTTTTTTTTGTCATGTAAATCATTTTTCTTTAAACAAGATAAACATGCGTAAGAAACTAAAGCGAAACAATAACATGAAAACCAATGTACAACACTAAGAGTTTTTGAAAAATTAAATAATGAGTTATTCATGATTTATTATTATATTTAAAAAAAATTATTTTTTAAAAATAATTAAATTAAAATTTAAATATTTTAAATTTAAAATTTATTAAAATTTTAAAATAATTTTTAATATAATAAAATATCTCAAAAAAATAAAATCATCAATAGTTTTTTTCTTCCTACTAGCCAAATGCCATAAAAAAAAAAGCCAAAGCCAAACAAAGAAAATAAGATGGCTTATATATACACATGTACATACATATATAAGCTTGGGTCACTTTTATTAGCAATAACTTAAATTATCATTTGTTTTAATCACAATGCCTTAGTTTCTTTCTTTCTAACCGAAGAAAGAAAACAACGTGGCTAAATGTATTCATATATATATATATATATATATATATATATATATATATATATATGACACCTATCCTTCTATTTATTAAGGAAAAATATATAGAATCAAAAAGGTATCGACCAAAAACTAAACAAAACTATATTAATTTATATTAATAATTAATTTAAAATTTTTTAAATTCAAAATTTAAAAAATTTAAAATTGATTAACTAAACTTAATTAAAACCTATAAAAACCTTCATTTTCTCTCTCACATTAATCTACCCACCTCTAACAATCACACACACAAATCTTTCTCTCTCATCGTCAGTCGCCAGTCCTCTCCGCCTCTCCACTGTGATCCACTCCTCCGATCGCTCCGCTTCCAGTCGGAACTGTCTTTACCAGATCGAGAACTCGTGAACCTCATGTTCGGACTCGGACTCGGCTCTCGGAGCTTCCACACGTCAGCGCACGTGACTTTCCCCTTGGAGCCGGCGTCAACAGCGACAGGAATAGACGCGTCGAAACCAAGTAGGATCATGCCGAGTAAAGTGCTGTCATCGATGAGGAAGTCGGAGTCTTCAAGTTTGCGTTTTGATGGAAGGTGGTGATCGATGGTGGGGCCACCGTGGAAGACTCCGTCGTGGTTACGGATGAAAGACATGAAGCATGCGGCGCTGCGGGTGGTCAGCAGAGGAAGGCCATTAACAGTTGAAAAGTTGGGGTTTGTGAGTTGAGGCCAATCAAATGGTGTGCAATCGTACAGAGAATTGAGAATTTCAGAGGCTTGGGGAACTTTCTTGGGTTTATTTTTTGGTGCATTTTATTTTTTTGGGTACTTTCTTAGATTTTGCTTGGCTGCTTGCATTCTTCCTTCCCTTCTCATTGTTTTCTATTTATTATTTTTAATAAAATATTTTTATCTTCAATAAAATTTTATTATTTTAAAAGAATTATTTATCATCACGATGTTGCTCTCTGCGTTTTGGGATATTAGGTGCCATTTTGATGATTGAAGAGACTGCAAATTACACAATTATAGAAATATAAAAAAAACATTCATTTAATATGAAAAAAATATCCTAATACTTAACAAAAAAAATATCCAATTATATTTTAGCAAAAATAATTAAATATCTATAAAATTTAAAAAAAAATATGAAATTCTTAAAGAAATAGAGGCATTCACATTTGCAATACAAAAAAATTCGAAAAATATATAAAAGAACATCCATTTAGTATGAAAAAGAAACATTCGGATACTTAGCAGAAGAAACATCCATATATATTAACTCGTAGAGATTTTGAATTCACCAAAAGTATTTTGGCTGGTTTTTAGCTAATACCTTTTTGGTTCCCTAGCATTACTCATTTATTAATTATCATTACCATCTTTACTTCATTTGATTTCTTTTATTACCGAAACCAAAATTCAAGGATTAAGGGAAAGAAAGAGTGACCGAAAGTGAGGGAGAGAAACCGTCGAACCTTCAAATTTTCGACTCCGATTACTTTAAATTTCTAACTCCAATAAAAAATCTAATCCGATAAAAGTATTTGTATCCTCCTTCTCTACATGTTGGTATTATTCTTGTCCGCTAAAAGTTGACGGTGACATAGTTCCTCTCCTCCTTGAATTTGGCCAATTGGAGTTCTAGGAGGCACAGAAGATTTTCGACGTTTTTTTTGGCTACTCGGTCAGAAAGTTTCTTCAGAATTTTGAGTATTTTGATTTCGTAAGAAGGTAGGGTTTGGTAACTTTATAATAATTAAATTTGAATTTGATAAGTGAATGTCGATTTTGTTAATTATTGTTTGAGTTTGAATGAATTTGTGTTGAATTATTATTGTTGCTTGTGATTTGTTAGTTTGGCTATGAGGAACAGCTCAACTGTGGTTGTTTTATTGATTTTGAGACTGTTGTGATATGATATTTTTGAGGAAATTGGTGAGATTTGGTAGTTGAAAGATTGAATTAAAAATTGAAAAAAAAATCGGTAATAGTAAAACTTAAAAAATAGACTTAAAACTCAAGCTAAAAACTTGAAGAATTTTGGAAATGAGATTCAATTTTTTGATAAAGTTATAATCGGAGAATTAAGATTTATATTTGAGAATGAAATAGTAATTTAATAAAAACTTGAAGTTAATTTTATAATTATATATATTTTTTGGGTATTTTGGGTAATAAGTAAAATTTAGGGGTAAAATAGATATTTTATAAAAGTTCAAACTATTTTTATAGATATGAAAATAATTGAGGATTTGAATATAATTTTATAAAATATTGAGGTTAAAAAAATAGAACATTAAAAGATTCGTGATTTAGAATGCAATTGATAAAAGTTTAAAAGTAAGATTTTATAAACTAAGTTTTAAGAAAAGATATAAATATATTATTTATTTACTATTTAAAATATCTTATTTATATTATTGTTGTTATTATTTTATTAAGAATATTATCTAGTAAAGATATTATTAATATTATTATATGTTAGAGAAGAGCAAACAGAGTAATCTTAAAAGTTTTAGAGAACGCAAACTTAATTAAAGTACTTTACAATTCTTTTCCATAAGATACTTAGGAAAATGCGAGGGAAGAATGTGAAGTTGAATTATGATAAAGAATTAAAAGATTGAAAAAAAGAAAAGAGAAAGAAAAGAAGTAAGAAAATAAAAAGAAAGATGAGAAAGAAAAGAATGTATTAACTAAAGGAATATCTGCCACAGGAGAGCAGAGACCAAAGATAAAAAGATTTTAAAAGACTGTCTGCCACAAGAGAGTAGCGAGCAAAGACTAAAAGATTTTTATGAACGTCTGCCACAGTAGAGTAGATAGAAAAGAAAGTATTAATTAAAGGGATCTCTACCGCAGTAGAGTAGAGAGCAAAGATTGAGGAGAAATTGAGTGTTGTTTGGGCCTTAGTGCCAAGTGTCTAGTGAAGACGCGATACGTAACGCTCACTTGACACTATAAGGACGGCTCAGTGAGGACGGCGATGCGTAACGCTCACTAGAGAGTGAAAGAAAGGTTCCCCATGAAGACGGCAATGTGTAACGCTCATGGAGGAGACGTTGATACTACAGGGACGACTCAGTGAGGACGGCGATGCGTAACGCTCAATAGAGACCGTAAAGAATGTTCCTATAAGAACCGATTTAACCGCTTTAATAAAATAATAATTTAATTATCCGAAATAAGTTTGAAAATATAGAAATGATATTTTGAGAATAAAAAGGTGAAATTTGATTTCAATGAATTTTTCTGAGTTGGAAAATGTATCTTTTTTAAAAGTTTTTGTAAAAATACGTACTGGCGCTTAAGCCGGCAATATCGGCTCTAGTCTGTCCAGTACCGCATATTTTGGAAAATAAGATTTTGAAAAAATTAAATTTATTGTTTTGAAAGGATAAAGATAATTTAGAGTAAAAAACCGAGTACTAATTTTAAAGGTTTTTACCCAAAATGGGCCAAACGAACCAAAAACACTTAGCGGATCAGATCGGGCCCAAGTCCAACATATATATGCCCTAACTAACGAGCTTTGAGCTCATTTTCATTGCAAAGAGAGAAAGAGAGGCGCAGTTTGAGAGAGGAGGGAGAAGAAATGGGGTAACACTATTCATTGTCACTTTTCGGGAGCCATGACTTGAGCTACGGAGCTCCGATTGACGAGTCGTTTACGGCCACGCGAAGCTCTTGACAAGATCTTCGTTTCTATCTAGATTTTTCTGGTAAGATTTTGAAACTCAAGCTCCAATTTTCATCCCTAGAATTTCTACTTTTTTGTGTTTGATTTTTTAGTATATTTTGTGATTTTGTTTGTTTAGGTAATCTCTAGTAGCGGGTAATTTCGAGCTTTCTCCCAATCACCATTAAATAAGGTAAAGAACCTCTATATCCTTGTGGTTTAGTGTAGTGTGAGTTTTAGTTGTTAATGCATGGTTATGTTGTATGTATGAAGCTTATTTTTGGAGTTATTGTTGGTGGCTTTTGGTTTGGCTTTGGTGGTTTGGAGTTTGGTGGAAGCTTATTGGAATCCAGTGTGGGGTTTGAGTATATTGAAAATCAGCCAATATATGGTTTCGATTTTCTTTATGTAATATGTAATGTTTCTGGAAACTTAGGCTAGTAGACCTTAGGATAGGATTGAA
Organism: Arachis stenosperma; assembly: GCF_014773155.1. Classification (NCBI taxonomy): domain Eukaryota; kingdom Viridiplantae; phylum Streptophyta; class Magnoliopsida; order Fabales; family Fabaceae; genus Arachis; species Arachis stenosperma. The sequence goes on along the minus strand of NC_080380.1, from coordinate 120,079,736 downwards.
TTGATGTTAGTTGTTGGTTGTTATTGATTATTGTGGTTAATGATGATTGTTGGGAATTATTGGTGTTGATGAGTATTGATGGTGATTGGTTATATTGATGATTCATGAGGATTATGAGAATTTATGGTAATAAGTAAATGTATAATATTTGCGATGGTTTGGAATTATGAATATGTCACTTATTAATTGTTGAATGGATTGTTGGTTATAATGGAGATTTGTGTTATAGGAATTGTGGGAGAAATAGAGGATTTGAAACTAAATGATTTAAGTATAGTGTAATGGTTGGGTGAATTTGGTATGGAAATGATGAAAATGTTAATTTTAGGTTGTTGAATGAATTGGAGGATAAGTGAATATAGATTTTTGGTTAACTTTGACAGATCATATCTTGAGCTACGGTTTTTGAAATTGAATGATTTTTGTATTAAATTAAAGATAATTTAAGGAGCTTTAAAATGGTATAGATTTTGTAGAAATAAGAATTTTGTAGAGAAAGATATTATCGTCGGAAGTTGGTGCCAGGAATATGAAATTCTGTGATGTTGCAGAATTGTGATTTCTGGTTTGTGTGCGCACGCACACTCTGGTATGCACGCACACGCTGGAAGGTGCATTCTGTTGAGGGCGTTCACACGTATTTGTGTGTGTACGCAGAATGAAAAATTTTACTCTCTGTGCGTACGCACACGTCTTGAAAATCCTCCTGGGCGTGCGTACGCACAACCCTATGCGTACGCACACTGCCCTGTTTTTCAATAAAAATCTTGTTTTTAACCGTTTTACCTTTTCGACAAGCTTGCAAACTTCTGTAAGACTTGTTTAAAACCTTTTTGCCAGTTTTAGGATCTTGAATCAAGGGAGAAAATAATAAAAAAAATAAAAAGTGTATTTTAGTTATGAGTTTAAAGTCAGTGACCTAGGTTTGGAAGGTTTGTGTAATTTCTAGTTTGAGTGGTGAGTGTTGAGTTGTGAAGTATATGGTTGAAGAGATTTTTGAGAAGTTGAAAACTGGTAATGGTTATGATGAGTTGAGGGCTTGGAAATGAATGAGGAAATTATTGGATTATATGGGAGTGTGCGGAGCCTATATCCCTAGCATGGTAGATTTCTTTGTTGCATGAGTGTGCGAGGCTTATATCCCTGGCGTGGCAGATTTTTCTGCTGCATAAGTAGTTGTGGTTGTTTCCTTCTCTGCTACATGAAGTGTGCATGGCCTATATCCCTGGCGTAGTAGACTCCCTACTGCATGAGTGTGCAGAGCACTATATCTCTGGCATAGCAGATTCGCTACTGCATGAGTGTGCAGGACACTATATCTCTGGCGTGGTAGAAAAGGCTACATCCGAAATGATGTGTCGAGTTGGCATTTACGGACCGACAAGTGATATCATGAGCCAATAGGACATGCATTCATCATATACATCTCTTATGTGCTTGTTTGCTTTGATTACTTGAGTTTGCCTAATTGTATAATATGCCTACTTGCTTCTTGAATTACTTGTTATATATGAATACTACCTATATTTTACTTGCTTGCATTATCTGTGATTGTCCAGTGCTGAGGAGGTTAGGTAGGCGGTGGCGATAGGATCGCATGGAGGGTAGGTTGGTGAATGCTGTGGGACAGCGGTGACTAGTTTTAGTTAGAAATCCCCTAAGTTTAGATAACCATATTTATGGTTTATGGTTTACGTTATTTATTTTGTTAAGGCTTGAATATTCCCTATCGATGTGAAGTTCTAGGATTGCCTTCGGCGTCCCAAAACCTTATATCTTACATTATTAGGCCCTGTTACCATATTGAGAACTTTCAGTTCTCATTCCATACTTTGTTATTTTTCAGATGCAGGTTGCAACCCACCATGGTGAGTTTGCAGATGTGGTAACAGAGCGGAGTATGATCTTCCTTAAGTTTTCTTTCATTTTACTTTTGTTGTAGTACTCTCACCTTTTGTATATTTAACGTTGTGGTCTTAGAGGATTTATTTCTGAAAAACTTTGAGAGATAGGTTGTTGCTGCTTTAAACTTCAAAACTCTGTTGTATTCAGTTAGATTAGCTGGCCTAAACTTCGCAGGCTGTGACTAGTCCTCTTTTTGATATTTCATACTTATATATATCTTGTTAATTTAATTATTTCCTTGTGTAACCTGGAGTTATCTACAAAGTTTTATATGTATTACGTTTTGTCTTGTTCGTACTTGCGCTTTTGTTATCGTGTGTGAACGCTCCCCGTTTTGTAAATCCGCTTTATGCTATTCTTGAGTTTTTATTCTTTTATAGGGCTTCTAGTATTACTATTTTCTTCTAAATATATTATATATTATAAGTTTAGAATTGTTGTAGTACTTTGTTATCCTTTACTTTACGACTAGAGGTAAGGTTTAGGGTAATGGGATGTTACAGTTCCGCATGAAGATGGCGATGCGTAACGCTCATGAAGGGGGACGTTGGCTAAGATAAGGACTGCAGTACGAAATGCTTATCTCAGGACCAGTGTCGAAAATCGGGCAACAAACTGACACATGAGCTCATGACCTATGTAGAACTAGACATACATCATACTTGTTTGTGCATACTTATATTGTGATTATGTTTTCATAATTGTGTGTGCTTGAGATTGGATTCTATGTTCTATAATTGCCTTTTAATTTGTGTTTGTCTTGCATTGTTTGTGCCTATGATTGATTCTGTTTTGTGATTGAGTTTTGATGGTGATTCGTGTTGAATTGGACCGTAGGCCGAGTTGATTTGGACCTAAAACCGAGTTGATTTAATTTGGGCCAAAGCCCGTGATTGGAAGGACCAGCAATAGGCTTTGGTTAAAATGGTTTCTTAGTAAGTGGTGAAATATATGAAATGTCATTTTGCGTGAATTTTTTTATAGGAAAAATAAGAGTTTTAAATTTGGATAATGAACTTAACTTCTAACCCCGACCATACTAAGAACTCCCTAGTTCTTACCCCCTATCTCCACCCCTTTCAGCTACAGGTGCGAAGGCTTATTGCGAAGTTGCGGGAGCACAAAGGAATATGTTTATGGGTTGAGTTGTTAGAATTTATTTTTCCCCTCGCATTGTCAGTTAGAGTTTTATTCAGATAAGTAAGTTCTGTAATTACTTTTGTATGTAATACTACAATGTATTATTAATATTAAGTATGTGAATATGTGTTGTTTGTTCTTGTTAAAAAAGTTATAAGTTTTAGTAAAACCATCGATAGTTTCATATGTAAAGGCTCAATATTAAATAGATAATAAAAATAATTAGGTTAGTAACGCCTCGCTTTTGGTATAATCCTGAGGTACTAAAAATTAGGGTGTTACACAATGACTATTAAAAAAAATATATATCAACGAAGAACATAAAATATATGTTGGAGGGAAATTTTTTGAAATAAATTAAAAAAATTATTTATTTCTCAAAATAAATGATTTCATCTTTAATTTTTAGAATACTTTTTTTTGGAGTTTAAAACAAGTTTATCAAGAACTTACTAAACCAAATTTTCCGACAAACTTCATTGAAACCAATAAGTTCCTATTTTCATATAATTTGGATCGTATTTGAATATTTTTTTATTTAATTCACATAATTTAAAATTTTAAATTATAAATTTTTAATTTAAATAGGTATAATTTAAATTAATAATTTAATTTAATTTGATAAAGATAAACGTAATCATATTATTGTACTCATATAATTAATGATGTTTATTCGATTTAAAAAAATTAATCGTTTAAAATTGATAATTTTAAATTATAAAATCAATGTACTAATATTATTTTTAAATTAAAAATTATAAATAAAAACACTCTTTAAATAGAGTTGGCACTTAATAAATCAACATTTTGAATCTTTTCATAATATAATAAATTAATTACATGATTTTACACAAAAATAAATAGACAATTTTAAAAACATTGTATTAAAATAGACAGTTTATGTGAAGATGGATCTTAGACTTATTTCATAATTTAATAAAATTTTTAAAATATATAACATTAACTCAAATTGGGAGCTAAAGTAAATAAAATATAAATATTATAATATTTAATGCATTATTGAAATATTTAACTTGCTAAATATCACATTAATTTAAAAGGGTAAATTAAGTTAATTTTTTTTTAAATTAAATAAACATAATTATTCATGTGAGTACAATAATATGACTACTTTTATTTTTATCAAATTAAATTAAATCATCGAATTAAATTATATCTATTTAAATTATGTAAATTAAATAAAAAATATATCAATACGATCTAAATTATATAAAAATAACAGCAAATTTGCCATATCAGTGGACGAACTTGTTTCAAATTCTTAAAGAAAAAAATATATTTTAAAAATTAAAAATAAAATTATTTGTTTAGAAAATAATTATTTTTTAAATTTATTTCAGAAATTTTTTCGGATACGAGAAGATGCACAGAATAGATACACATTTCTATTAAGTATTGTTCCTACACTTTTCATCAAATACTTTATATAAATATTTGTTTCCATTATAACTATAAGCATGTGCATATGGATTCAAACAAAATCTTTTAATTTTTAAATATATGTAAGTATTATAATAATATTCTCATAAATTATGTATACAAGTTTTAAGAGATTCTCATAGGGTACTTATCCCAAAAAGTCTCAAAAGATTATTATTTTGTTTAGGTTGTTCAATATAACTATTGATGAAGATTGTAAAGTTTTTAGACAAGGCGTGAAACCAATAATTAAATAAAATAATTATTCTATTTTTCTTAAACTTGTTTTATCTCACTTATTGAAAATGACTCGAGTCAAGTAAAATATTGAACATTTGAATATAATATGTATTTATTGGAGATTAAAAAAAACTTTTATATTTATTTATTTTATTTTATTTTTATATACTTTATATTTATTTTTCACTTGACTTTTTATTTTATTTTTTTCAATTTTGCTTTACTTTTTTTTAATCTTTAGTCTTTAGTTTCGCTTTTCTAAAAAATTGTTGAAATAACTTTTACTCCTTGTAATTTTTGCTATTATCTAACAACCCATATGTTATGAATTTCAAAAAACATAAATCTTTTATATTAGTACAGTGGAAGTCCAAAAGTAATGAAAAAAAAATATTTTATATTTAAGCGTGTCAAATTTGCATTATTACAACATAAACCCAGAATTAAGGTAACTATGTTGAAAGATCTGTAATTTAATTCATCGGTCATAAAATAACTCATTTCATGTCGGATTAATAATTCACATTTCAGACGTTAACATTGTAGAAAAAACAACAAGCTAAAAAATATCAGACGTATTATTCACCATTTCACTTTATTTAGCCTCATCGTTTAAATAACAGTAATTTAAATGATAGTGACACGTATATTTATTAATTTCAGCACTATTACGGTGAAAAAAACTAATTCGGATTAGGTAATGTATTTTTTAATTTGGTAAACACTGAAAATATGTGTATAATTTTATTTAAATAACTATTAGATTTGATGATAATGATGAACATATGTATTATTGATTTTAGCGCTATCACGATAATGTGATACATTTTTTCAATTTGATCAACACTAAAAATATTTGTATAATTTTGTTTAAATAATTAATTTTTATATATACTAACTAAAAAATTAGAAGACGAAGATATTAGATGCAAATGATATTTCTACTTATAAATTAGTATTAAAACGCAGCTTCTAGAAATTTTTGGATTAGCAATACTTAGTATTTTTTATTATTATTTGATTAATATAAATATTAAACTATTTTTAATAAATAAAATTTATTAATTTATATATATAAATTTTAAAAAAATAAATATAAATTATATTAATTTATGTATATAAATTTTACTAACTATAAGTGTAAATTATATAATTTTTGTATATAAAATTTTTGTAAATATAAAAAATTATTAATTAAATATTGGCCAAAATAATAATATTTACTGATCATATAATATTATTCACATATAATATAATAATAATTATTATTATTAATTAAAAATATTTAATACTAAAAACATCTCCAATACTTAAGGTTTTAATTTTTTTATTTATTTTGAATCTTATAAAATGTCGTATTTTTGAGATTATATATCATAAAATTTAATTTTAAATTTAATATAAGATTTATTATTTTAATATTTGACTTTATTTTAATTTAAAATTAAATATTTTTTAATTATTTCAAAAATTAGAATTCTATAGATGTAAGAATTGAGAATTTTATACATTCAAATTGAAAAAAAATTAAAGTTTTATAAATAATTAATAAAACTTATATTAAATTGATTTAGATATATATATTTTTAATCAAATTAATAAAAAAATAAAAAAATAGAATAATAAAATATAGGAGTACAATTGAATACTTCTAATTGATTTGAGTATATTTTGATTAAGTGTTTGTTGTAATGTTATAAAAACAATATTACAATGTTCATTTAATAGTTGGGTATTTATAGAAATTTCTCGAATGGTACCACAATTCACCCGTCGTACAACAATGTGCTGAACTATTTCAACAAGTCTGTGAGTAAGATATTCAACATCTGATGTTCGTACAGCAGTATCCACAACTTCTTTACGATTCCGTAACAAGAAATTATATATTCTGTTAAAGAGAGTAAATTACTTTGAATGGATAAATCAATCAGCATATTACTCATCTTTCTTTAAAATAATACAGTATCTCCTTATTGTTAACGTTGCAGTTGCAAATGTGAGAAGTATATGAATTTAGTCGCACATCAAAGAAATTAAGAGTGAGGGGTTTATAAAATAATAGACCCATTAATTTACTATCTTAAGATTTTGAGTTGGATATGATGTTTTCTCATTTTATGTTATCTTGATTCCTCTCTTCCTGATCGGTCGAAAGCTCCATGTTGATTAAAAAAAATAACAAATTTTATATTAAATCTTAAATTAATTTTTATAATATATAATCCCATAAATATTTATGTCGTATTATATGAAATTTAAAATAAAATTAAATTAAAGTAAAACTAAATACCAAAGATACTCTTGATACTCGTATTAAAATGGTATCTAATACTACGTCAAATTAATTTTTATTTAAGTGTGCATTTTCTAGCTCTATTATTCTTCTTCTATTGAACTTCTATATATTAACTTGAGTCAGATTAGGACTTGCTAAACATAAATGCTATAAACTTCTACTCTACAGTCTACAGAAACTAAACAAGTCAACAACCATCTAAACCCCTATGGCAGCTGAAAGCCTCCCTATACATTATAAGAATTATATTTAATTAGGTGAAAATTCAGTTACAATCGATTTTATATTAGGAATATGTATAAGTCTGTTGAAATTGGATTTGATGTGATTCAGACTCGTCCTGAAATATATTTCGAGCCTATTTATTAGATCCGAACCCGGTCCTAGACCTGATGAAACCTATACACTTTCAGACCACGATTATACCGGTAAAAATTGGGTGAAAACCGGGCCATTAACATTACATTATCTTGATACTTTTTATAAGCTAGCATGTGAAAATATCCAAATTTCCAAGGCTCCAACTATTATTTGACATGGTAAAATTCACTTAGAAAAACAAGAACCGACTCTTCTCTAAAATTAACGCATAATCATAATCAATACTAATATTGTATAATAACACCAAATATTTAAATCAATACAAATAACACAACATTATGCATTAGTCTAAAATCTTATGCATTTTAAACATAAAACATTAACTTATAGTCTTATAATAACTAATAACACAAAATATTAAGGTTTACAATACTTAAATTTCACATAAGAATAGCCATCATCCATCACTAATAACACAAAATATTAATTGTGTATGATGACTGGGCCGACTTCGGGTGACCTGAGCCATGGCCCAGACCCGACCCGAAATAATGACCGAGTCTATTTTTGAGACCCTTATCCGACCTTAGACCCGATGAAATCACACCAAATTAGGCCCTAAAGTGCTCGGGGCCGGGCCAGGTCTTCAGACCGGGCTGGGCCATGTACACCCTACTTCACGTGAAGTTGATAGTTGAGAGTTGTTAGATGAAAATTTAGTTAAATTAGTCAGATTATCTAACGGCTCTCAATTATTAACTTCACGTAAAATCAACTATATCTGAGTTTCTACCATTTAATTAAGAAAATTTTTTAATAAAAATTTTTAAAAACCTCTAAAACACACTTTATTTATGATAATTTATAAAAATCCTTTAATAGTTAGTTTATAAAATTTAAACTCTCACCCTAAAAAAAACCCTCTTCTACTGAGTTTTCAAAACTCACCGAGGCAGAGAGAAGACAAGAGAATGGTGTAGCTGTCGTTGCAGTCGCCGTTTCAGCCGTCGATTCCATCGCCGTTGTTGCCACAGTTGTCGCAGGAAGCTTCTCAATCGAGCCGCAGTAGTTGCCCCGGTCGAAAGCTTCTGAATCGAGCCACTGTTTTAGATTGTTTTCTCCTTCGAGCTACCGCTGGTATTCTTCTTCTTCTTCTTCTCCATATTTCACTTGTCTCTGTCTCTCTGCTTCTTTGAAGTTCCAATTGAGATTGTTCTGTTCTTCTTGAATGGTGAGTCCCACCTTAGTCACGAAGGTACTTTCCTCCATTTTCTCAATATTTTTGTTTGCTTATAATGGTGACTGATAAGCTTGCGAAGTTCTTTTGTGCATCATCCAAATTGAACAAGTTTCTTTTTTACCTTCTTATATTTCTTTTTCACTAATCTTATTTAGTATGATTTCATTTTATCCTTTTGCTACATGTTTTATGTTCCATTATCACATTATATCAACTTTTTATCCTCAATAGTTAAGGATGTCTCCAACACTAGTATGTGATTGTTCTCAACAACTTATATATGTTGTTTTTAAATATATATTCAATTTGGTGATTGTGGAGCAGAACCCCCTTCCGTATCTTGCTCGTTATCCTGAAGCAGATGTATTGACGTCTAGCGATCAAGTTATACCAACAGTTGTTGATGATATCTGGAAGTTTGGCAAGAAGGTGAAAATCTGATAATGAACAGAACTTAATGATTTAGATTTTAGTGTGACCTGATTGCTCTTCTAGTGGGGCTTATTTACTTCAACTGCATAATTATGAATCATGTTGAACTCTTAACATATCATTTGCAAGTGATAATCAAGTGAAACCTATTTATATGAGAATGCTCCTTATAATGATAGTCACCTTTTATGCCATTTTGTACACACTTAGTTTTTCAGGCATCATTTTAGATTTCCTCATCATGCTTTTGGAATGACTTAAGATATGAAACCAGCAAAATTTATTTTCAGGATGAAGCTTTTTACTGTAGTATTATTGGTATTCTTTGGTTTCAGAAACAAAATTTAATCTTAAATGAGATAAGTAGCTAATTGATAAATAAGTAGATGATACCTTTTACAAACTAGGTAAGTTTACATTTCCATTCAACAAGGCATTCAAGTTGATAGTGCATTAATTTTTCTTCATATGCTATGGAGGTTATGACTATGATTTTATATACTTAATAATTATAAAAAAAAATTTCCTATCTTTTGTTGGGTCTATTAGCTCTTGAAGTCAAGGTTTTGAAGTGTAGAAACATATAGATATAGACCTTTTTTGCTTAAGCTGTTGTGTAACACTGCATTTTCCTTTTTTGCCAATCACTACATAGGTTGTGATTAGGATTGTATTCGGAAGTCAACAACTGCCATAAAATTGTCTGTATGGCATTAAAAATTTTGGTCGGCTTATCCTTTCGTTCATTAGTAATGCACTAAGCATGGTTTTGAACATCTTCATGTAGTGCTGTGGCCTGTGGATAACGAAACAGGATAACAAACTTGGTAAAGAAACGAGTTTATTGTAATTAGGAGGTGCCTTGTGACATTTTAGAGATGAAATCGGTTGAAAACGGTACTGTAAAAATGTTCTATGTAAAAATGTTATCCAAATTGGATTTATTGCATGATAATATTTAGGGTGCACAATCTCACAGCATAATGAACTCCATGACGGGTTGTTATTTAGTTTTAAAATTTTTTTCCGCTTTGGTTCTGGGTGTGTGCTTTTGAATGTAATTGGGCCAGAGTCCTTGTGAGTTGTTGTTATATCACTTGTCTCTGAAATTTTCTGTTTCAGTTTATGAAGTCTTATTCATAAATTAAATATTAAAAGAGATTTAAGCATAAATGCGCTTTAAACACACAAGGCTTTGTTGTTGTCGTCATCGTTGTTTGGTTTATAAAGCTTTGTATATTTTGAGGAACATGCCACAAAAACCATATAGCCAATGAAACTGTATGTCTTTGTCTAATGCAGTTGTTTCTATTTGACAGATGAAGGCATGTGATGTCGTCAATAGCAGAATCCACTTTTGTTGTTCCAACTTAGTTGACACATGCTTGCTTTGATTATTTATTGGCAAGAGTAGTTATTCTTGACTAAAAATTAATCCATCCAGATTTTGAAAAGGAAAAGTAAACTAGTTGGTTTAGATTGTTAGAAAAATAAAGTAAATTTTGACTAAGTATTTTATTTATTTATTTATATATTGTGTGCTACAAAAGAATTTCAGGTTTTTATGATGGGCGAGTCAGGAACATCAAGAAGAATGGAAACGTGTTCCCTAAGAATGGAAAAGGTACGATCCCCAACAAGCTTCAGAATGTTCTTAAGGTAGGTCAATCAATTATATTTTCAGCTTATGGGCATGTTATTGTTAATTAGCATTTCATTTCTCTTTATGGGCATGTTCTATCTTATAGAAAATCTTATTTTTGTACATGCAGTTTTTTTGGATCTTAGTGGTGTATTGTTTTGAAGCCAATAGTGAGACAATAATATATACCATGCATTTCAGGTCCATATTACTAATGCTAAAGTCTGGAATGCATAGGATCCAAGTATCAAGGAACTGGCTGAACAGATCAGCTTGAGGAGAGAATGGCACGCATAAAAAAAGATCCATCTTTGAAGCATATTTTAGATGAGATAGAGACTGGTGGCCCTGCTGTTATGATGAGGCTTAGATGGCAAAATTTCTTATCATTTTGGCCATTTTAAAATTTCTATCAGTTCAATGTTTTCCAAATTTTAAATAGTTTCTGAAGTGTTTCAGGTTGTTTGTGCAGTTTGTGACACTGAGCAGCCGGTAAGTATTTTTCTTCCAACTTATTTCTTGGAGATGGACTAGGCTGAATTTGATGCATAATTCCAGCCAGGGATTGTTAATATTCTTGCTTCCTCAATGATGCTGAATGTTTTTTTAATCAATTTGCAGATAGGGAAACAACTGTTTCATTGTGATGATTGGGAATCTGTAGGTGCGATTCACTTAGCTGTGCTTGAGTATATCCATCTCTTATGTCACCTGAATTTATGACATACAAGCTAATTTTTTATGATCTAATTTGGAAACAGGGTCGGTGGTCAAGAGAATTATCTCCACTGCGAGAAGTGTGGTATGCATTCATCATTCAACCAGCATTGTGCATTTTTTTTCTTTCCCTTTTGTTTGCTTTTCCTAAGCTTGTCCATACTTTGTTTTTCTGTGAATAATTAGAAGGGTTTACTCCTTTCAGGCTTTGGTTTATCAGTATCATAGAATAATTTTAAAATTTAGTCCTTGATCAATGCCATGCAAGGTCATGCTAGTCATAGAATAATTTTCTGTGAATAATCTGCAGGGTCTTACTATTCAGTTACACTACGTGACAATCATTGTGTGGAGAACTTCATGGGCATGTGCATTACTGATGCTGCTGTTATTGCAATTATGTAGTTAGATGATATGTTTGGAACTATTGACATTGAGTACTTTTATATATATAGAGAAAGAGTTGTCTTATATTGAGAAATTACTATTTTTGGTGTCATTAAGGAATTATTGTGCTATAAATGATTTAATTTTTAAATTTTAATGTTAAAAAAATTTAATTTGAGTAGTGCGTAAATGAGATGAAATTAATGAATATTTTGAAATGAAAAATAAATAAACAATCAAAAGGTTTGTGAAAGTTTAAAAATCTCGTAAAATAGATTATTTTTGTTAAACTAGAAAATTAATTTGTAAGAATTTTAAATTGCCATAAAAGTAATTTAAAATTATCACAAAATACTGGTATAAAATTATGTGGCATTTTAAATTTTAGAGGTTTTAAAAATTTTTCAAAAATTATTTAGTGGGGGTTATAAACTTTCATAAATAGGAGAAAAAATTTTCACAAATAAATAAAAACTTTGTAATGCTAGGACGCTGAGAATAGAATCATAAAATTGCATATTTTATATTTTATATGAAAGTGGCAGTTTATATATTCATATCTTCACATAGAAGAAGAGAATTTCCTCTTAAACACAGCGAGAAATTTTAAAGTTGAAAACAAGAAAAAAAAAAACTCAGTCTATTCGTTAAAAAAGTTTTATTATTTAACAGCGACAATTAAAATAGCAATATAAAAAGAAGTCTTAGAATTTTTTTAGTATCATTAAGTTAATAGAAAACAAATTTAATAAAAATATTTTTTTAGTATATTTGATAAAATTTTAATAATAAAAATAAAATATAAAAAAATCTAAAGTTATAATTTATATTTTTTCTAAAATTTTTTATTTAAAAAATATATTTTTAATATAATAATAAAATATAGGTTTAATTATTCTGTTGGTCTCTATAGTTTTGCAAAATTTTTATTAGGTCCCTGTACTTTTTTTTCTTTTAATTGAGTCTTTGCACCAAAATTTTTTTTATTTAGGTCCATACACTTTTTTTTTCCTTTTATTTGGGTTTCTATACCAATTTTTTTTAATTGAGTCTCTATAAAATTAAGCCAATTACTACCAAGAGAAATCTAATTGAAAAAAAATTTGGTGCAGGGATCCAATTAAAAGAAAAAAAAGTATAGGGACCTAATTGAAAATTTCATGAAATTATAGGGACCAACAGAAAAATTAAACCTAAAATATATTATTGTATTTAAATATAATTGTTAAATAATTTTTTATATAAAATATTTAAATATAAAATTATTTTTACTTTATTAAAAGTGTTTTAAAAAAATAGATTATTTTAAAAAAAATTGTAAAAATTTATCCAAATAAACTCTTATTTTATCTTTTTAAATTTAATATTAAAAAAATATATTTTGGCCTTTTAAAATGTATTCTTAGATATTTTAATTTTTGTTGAAGTCAAATTTAAATTTAATTTTTAATACAATTTAATATTTTTTAATTTAAAATGGTATCTTAATTCTTTTCTAATTAATATTTTTCTAAAATATTAAAAATAACATTTTAATACTTTTACAACATTATTCAAAGGAAAATTTTTTAAATAAATAATTTAATTATTTTATTTACTAAAATATGTAATTTGTAGTGTATTTATTAATTTACATTGCATTGATTTATCTCGTTTACTGTATAAACGATATATATATATATATATATATATATATATATATATATGGTGAGTTCTACCCAACCCCCTCTATTTCAACATGTAAATTACCCCTCGTGACGTGACATGCTTTAATTGGATGCTTAGTTTTAGTTTGAGTTAATTTAACTCAATAAGAGTTAATATGTTAACTAAAGTAGGGTAATTTTGTAATTAAATATTTTTATAAGAGATAAATATATAATTTTTATAAACATTAAAAAATAAAGTTATATTTTTATCATTGTGTAGAAATTCAATTTACCCCAGTCCCATTTCTCTCTGAAATTGAAAGTGTTCCATATTTTGATGAACCAGGAGTATTTAGAGAAAATAACTAATTAAATGGCCAGAAAAAAATATTTGAGTCTGTCAGAACACCGTGAGACCATCTCGACCACAAGGTTTTAGCGCGAACGATCCTCCACCATTCAGATGGCATGCGCTTTGGAACAATTAATCACGCTCTGACCTCACGGTCATAGTTCAACCAAAGTCTTCTTAGAACTCAAGGATACAGATGTACGAGCCTATAGAACAGATCCTGTTCAAGTAAGGTCGTGTTCTGTGTTTTGTGTTCTTTGTGTTTAGTGTTCTTTGTGTTTAGTTATAAAAACTGCTTTTGTTTTGTGAATCTAACCCAGGTGTGATGGTGATGGTGATGATGATATGGGATTTCTGGATGGCATTGAAATTAAATTTGGAGGTATTTAATTACATAATCATCCACTTTGGGCTATAATTTAATTACCAATAATTTAACCATAGTTAACATAGCAACCAATTAAAAGATGACATGTCACAGAGGGTAAATTACATGTTATTATAGGAAGGGTAGGCTAGAATTTACCTATATATATATATATATATATATATATATATATATATATATATTAAAATCGCTTATCTTTTCTATTATTTGGAAGCGTTCTATTTTTAAGAATTTGTTCTAATTTAAATTATTAATATTTTTTATTATTTTTAAAAAGTATATTTTTTATTTATAAATACACATATCTCGTTTACATTGTAAACGAAATAATTATGAATGTATTTCGTTTATACCGTAAACGAGATAGATATATTTTTTAAATTTCATATATCTCGTTTATACAGTGTAAATAAGATAAATTAATGTGATGTAAATTAATAAATACGCTACAAATTTAATTAAAATAATTAAATTATTTAGTTTAAAAAATTTTCTTATTCAAAAAATATTTTAATTTTCTTATAATTATTTAAAATAATATTTTAGTATAAAATATCATATAATATATTTTTAAATTAAATTAATATCTGAAATAAAATTATAAGAAAATATAAAAGTTAAATCTATCTTGTCTTCATATGCAATTAAATAAGATTCGGCTTTTGTAACTGTGAAAAAAGATAAACTAGACATAACATGTTGAATGTATATTAAAATTAGTTACTAAAATTAATTATTATATATTTATATATAAATATATGTATAATTTAGTTTATTTTTTATATGTATTTTATATTTTAATGTGTATTTTACTTTAATAATTAATTTTAATAATTAATTTTAGGGTATAAATAACATTCGATAAAAATATGATCCTATAAAGTTTTTGTTCTTTTAGAAATGTTTACAGTGATAATTAAAGACGCAATCTGAATGAAAAATAAGTAAAGAATAACATAATTTATACATAGTTAGAAATAAATAGGGTTACATTGCATGTAACCACTAAAGATAGTAGACTCGTGTACAGTTCCATGCATTGACTCGTATATACGACTGTTATATGCTTCCATACATTGACACGTGAATGAAAACGTGCACAATAATAACACTCTTAGATTGTATGACAGTGACACCTACATTGTAGATTTCAGCGCTAATACGGTGAAAGAGACTACCTTAATTGTAGTGATGCATTTTTCAATTGAATAAATATTAAAAATATGTGTATATTTTTATTTAAATAACTGTTAGGTTAGATGATAGTGATACGTACATTATTGATTTCAGAGCTATCACAATAAAAAATACTAATTCAGAGTACTTTTAATTGATTTGAGTATATTTTAATTCAGTGTTTTTTATAATGTTATGATAATATTTAGAGTAATTTCAATGATATATTATTTTATTTTATTTTATTTTATTTGTTAAGAAAAAATTAGAACCCGCAATCTTGTAAATGAATATAGAGAGATTATGTCATTTGAGCTATAATTAATTGGCAGCATATTTTTTTATTACTTTGAGCTTTTACAGTAATTGAATTAATTTAAAATTAAATTTTTTATTAGATATTATTTTTAAAATAATACTCATATTAGTAAAATAATACCATATCATTTTAAGGAAAAACTAATAAAATACTATCTGTATATCTATTAAATTCATTAAATAAACATTATAATTTTGTTATTTAATATTAAGTTAAAATAAAACAAAGTATTAAAATAATAAATTTTATATTAAATTTTAAATTATTTTTTATAATATATAATCTCATAAATATTTATGTGGTATTACGTGAAATTTAAAATAAAATTAAATTAAATTAAAACCAAATATTAACGATACTCTTGATGCTAGTATCAAGACCAAATACTTTATGTGTGTATATTTTAACTCTATTATTTTTCTTCTATTGAATTTCTATATATTAACTTCAGTCAGGTTAGTACTTGCTAAACATAAATGTCCTATATATAACCTTCTACTCTACGGAACTAAACAAGTCAACAACCATCTACACTTCCATGATAACTGAAAGCCTCCCTAGGACGTTGAGAATAGAATCATAAAGTTTATATATTCATATCTTCTTCACATAAAAGAAGAGAGTTTCCTCTGAAACAAGAAATTTTAAAGTTGAAAACAAGGAAAAAAAGAAAACTCTCAGTCTATTCGTTAAAATGGTTTTATTAGCGACAATTAAAATATCAATATAAAAGGAAGTCTTAGAATTTTTTTAGTATCATTAAGTTAATAAAAAACAAATTTAATAAAATTTTTTTAGTATATTTGATAAAATTTTAATAATAAAAATAAAAATATTAAAAAAATAAAAAATTTAAAGTTATAATTTATATTTTTTCTAATATTTTTATTTATAAAATATATTTTAATATAATAATAAAATATATTATGTATCTAAACATAATTTTTAAATAATTTTTTTATATAAGATATTTAAATATAAAATTATTTTACTTTATTAAAAGTTTTTCTAAAAAATAGATTATTTAAAAAAAATAGTAAAAATTAATATTTTTAATATAATTTAATTTAAAATGGTATCTTAATTCTTTTCTAATTAATATTTTTTAAAATATTAAAAATAGTATTTTAATACTTTTACGACATTATTCAAAGGAATTTTTTAAATAAATAATTTAATTATTTTAATTACCGAAATATGTAATTTATAGCGTATTACTAATTTATATTGCATTGATTTATCTTGTTTACACTTTACAGTGTAAACGAGATATGTGTATTTGTAAATATAAAAATATAATATTTGAAAATAATATAAAATATTAATAATTTAAATTAGACCAAACTATTATGTGAAACCGTCCATCTTTTCTATTATGTAAAATTATCCATCTTTCCTATTATTTGAAAGTGTTCTATTTTCAAGAGTTTGGTCTAGTTTAAATTATTAATATTTTTATTATTTTTTATATATCTTGTATAAACAAAATAAATCAATGCGATATAAATTGATAAATATGCTACAAATTTAATTAAATTATTTATTTTAAAAAATTCTCTTATTCAAAAAAATATTTTAATCTTCTTATAATTAGTTAAAATAATATTTTAGTATAAAATATCATATAATATATTTTTAAATTAAATTAATATCTGAGATAAAAATATAAAAAATATAAAAGTTAAATGTATCTTGTCTTCATATGCAATCAAACAAGATTCAGTTTTTGTAACTGTGAAAGAAGGTAAACGAGAAATAACATGCTAAACATACATTAAAATTAACTATTAAAATTAATTATTATATATTTGTATATAAATATATGTATAATTTAATTATTTTTTTATGTGTATTTTGTATTTTAATGTGTATTTTACTTTAATAATTAATTCTGATAACTGATTTTAGTATGTAAATAATATTTTTGGACTGAGACATACAAAGAAATAAATGCAAAATACCCCTTAGAAAAGCCACTAATATTGCTTGAATATGGTCATCTTCTTGAAGGTGATAACCAATGACAAAGAAGGCATCAACAAGTTTTCTTATTTTGCCAAAATAATTAGAGACAAAACTAGTCTTTCTCACCAATTAAGCTGGGATTTAAGACTCTGAATCCGTGTCTTGGAGGATGTCTGAAATTAATTCTAAATTAAAGACCAGACTTAATGAAATTGATAAAATGCTACGATCTTGTTCGTGAAAGGAGTAATATGACAGAAGCAAGCAACCAAGTAAAGAGAGTCAAGTATAAAATCTATCAGAAAGATAAGAGAAAATTTCTATTGATGTATTGTGAAACTGTGAATGATTCGTAGCACCTTGTCAGTGACACACTATAGCTATATATAGCCTCACTTCATCAGTAACAAAATATCACCAATACTAACAGATTCTGTTAACTATATGTCCAAGTGAGGAAAGTAGTTATAAAGTAGTTACACAGTTTCACCAGAATTAACACAACTAATATTCCTTTCCTCCTGACAGTAAGTTCTCAAAAACATGAAAGGAAATCGTTGTGTCAAAATAGTGTTGGGAATAAGGAGTATGACCACAATCCAATCAATCATGTTTCAAATAATTTGTTATTGTTATTATATTAAATGTTAATATAATAATGTCCTTGATTAAATTTAGAGATTTATCATTGTGATAGTGATCATAATATTGAGAGATAAATCTTTTATAATTTAATCTAAATTGTTCTTGATCATAGGATTATTAAAAAGGGCATTAATAATCCGGAAAGACCAATATATATATAATGGTCTTCATTGGATGAAGATTAATAGATCTCATTTATTAAATTATATATATAGATGGTGCATATAGAGATATGACCATTGAACTGACTCACTTTGAGAATTCCTAATGGTTATAATTACCGGATATTTGTCAATAGGATATTCTCAAGATGAACATAGTAATAGAGTTTCCTTTGACCTGCGACTGTCATAGTAATTAACAATGTATTTATTATACTTTGATTCCGGACACCTAATACCCTAGGGTGCTAGTTGAATGGATATTGGGTATGATTTAAATACTTGTAGAATTAATGATTAGTCAATAAGGAATCCGTCAACTCTCGGTAAAGAATTTGAGCTATATGATTATAATGACTGAGATGAATAAAACCTTGGCCAAGGGGATTGAATGAATGAAGAAATGAGTTTCTTAGGTCATTCACAATTCATTATAATAATGGTAACATGTTAGAGTTTGACAATTAAACCATACTCTAAGGGTTAACCAAGAGCTGGAAAGATGGAAGGAAATATACTTTGTTCTTCTAAGGTTCTTAGTAAAAATATATTACTTCATACTATCGGGCCGTTGAGGAGTGTTGCTAGACGCCAACCTTGATTAGTAAATTTAGTATGACTAATTTACTACCCGCTTAGTATTGAACCTATGGGGTCACACACTAACGAGTGTTCTAATCTTTGCTATAGAATTATTTAATTATTATTTTGATTTAATCAAATAAATAATTATATTAATTCAAATGGAATATTATTATATTTTTTGCTAGCACCAAAAATATAATAATAGTATGATAATTGAGAATATTAAATGAGATTTGAGAATAATTAGTTATTCTATTTCTAAATTTGAATTATAAAGTTGGATGAGATCCTAACTGATTCTGTTTCAAATTGAGTTATGATATGATTCATAAATTTGAAGGATTCAGATTTAGAATTTTAAGATATGATTTAAATTTGAATTGAGATTCAAATTTAAAATCAGTAACAAATCTCATACTATATATATGTATGCCAAGAGTAGAAGAAAACATGAGAAAGACAGAGAGAATAACAAGGGTTGTTATTCCTTTATCTCTACGCACATAAATGTATATGAACCTAATTCTTAGAGACGAATTTTATGGTGTGCAAAGAGTTGCAAGAGGTTTCTCAATTAGATCAGATGTCCATTGGTCAAGGGATTGACAGCAAATATTGGTCTCGGTGTGGATACGCATAGCGCCTTCGTACCATCGAAGGAGAAAAGGATTTTTACTAGCGTACTCAGGTATTTAAATCTGATATACTACTATCTATATATTATTGGAATAAAGTTTAAACACAAAATATATCTTTAAGGATTACTTTCTTTTCTTCCGCTGCGTGTGTTATGAACACATGGTAATCCTTCAGTGGTATCAGAGCTTTGGCTTTTTGTGTTTAAATTTTTATTCCTATTTTTTAAAGTTTGTAAATTAATAGGATTAATTCAAATTACTTTTTTTAGTATATGATGTATTTATTTCCATTGAGATGGTTTTCTAATAAATTAATAGTTAATTTATTTTAATTATGTAATTGTGATTAAATTATCCGTTTTTAATATAAAAGTTATATTTATAATCAAATATTTTGTATGATTTTATTTATTTATTAAATTTTATTGTGATTTTGATCACAATAAAAAGAATAAGATACAAAATATCTTTTGTTCATTTTTTATATATAAGTGTATATATAAAGGTCAAATTTGATTTGATCATTTTAAATGCTAAACGTTAGTACATGAAAAATCAAATTTTGATTTGATTGATGTGTTTTGAACACTATAATTTTAGAAATTAGTTTTTCTAATATTCTTGATTATAAAGAGCGGCCTGACAACCAGGAGTTTTATTTTCAAAATAATAATCAGTGTATACATTTGATGTATTAAGAATTTAATTTTATATTTTTTACCTAGACAACCTGGGAGTATAAAATTTAATCCATGAATACTGATAGAAATTCTCTAACAAATGAAATAAATCCTAAAAGTTAGGATATTGTCAAAAATAAATTTTATCTATTGTTTACAAGGAGCAACCTGAGAATCAGGAGACTTGTACTCAAAGACAGAATTTATTTATTCATATGATGATGTATAAGGAGAATTAATTTTATACTTGAACCTAGACAACCTAGGGGTATAAGATATAATTCAGTTAAATAATTGTTTGACAACCAGATAATTATTTGGGATTATAATTGTATGTCATACAATTTAATCATATTTATTTGGAATAGGTATGAGCAACAACTTGACAATCAAGGTACTCATTCACGATTCTAAATAATTTTGCCAGAAATATAGATTTCTTGGTTTACTTTCATGTTTTAAATTTTTAAATATGTCTATCTTTTGTATGGCATGCTTGAAAGTAATAAATTGACTATACATTGAGAATTGTTCTTATGTATAAAAGGATTCCATGGACATGATAATCCTATTGAAATAATATTGTCCAATAAAAATTGGTGATAGAATAATAAGTACTTGTGAAGTATTTAAAATATTATTTTATTACAGTATGGATTGTTTTTGACAACTATGAGTTCTAATTTCAAAAGCATATACCCACTATTTATTATTGAACATCTTGAGAAGATGTATGGTGTCCAAGTAAGATAGTATGACTATCAAATATTTTATCTAAACTAGTGGGAGTATTGGGCAATATATTTTGAATTAAATAACTTTAGAAGTTGGAATGCCATTAGCCAAATGGCTTTAGCGAGAATTGTTCTTGCAAGCATTTTTAGAGATTTATTTTGTTACAAACAATTTATAATTGGCCCTAATATGATTAAGGTTTGCAATCTTTTTGGAAAAGCTCAATATGAGTATTGAGGATGCCAATCAAAATTGCTCTTAAGAGTTGGTTTGACCAATAATAAAGATATTGAGTATTTTTATTATAAGAGCTTAAAGTAAAATCTCTAATTATCTAATTGATATTCTATTGAATAGAGAATGAGATTCTCTTCATGCACAAATACTAGTACTCTATGTACTCCATTATATTTAAGAAACATGAAATTTGATTTAGTTGACTATTTTGTTAAATATTTGGATTACATTTTAGAAATTTTGCTAAATTAACAAATTTCTCACTAAATCAATTTTTTTTACCATATGAGATATGGAAAACACATAAGCTAAAACTCAAGAACATTAGAGTTTGGAGATGTCTTATATGTGTTAAGGGATTGCACAACAATAGAATTGATATTAGGTCCGATAAATGAGATTTATTGGTTACCCTAAAGAAATAATGAGATTATTTTTATCACTCTTCTTATGACAAAGTGTCTATGACAAGAGGTTCAACTCTTTTTTGGAAAAGGGATTCCATCTTAAAGAAAGAGTGGGAGTACAATTACTTTTATTAGAATTATATACCACTCAATAGAGGATGTACTTTCTCCTAAAAGTATAAAAAGTTTGATCGTCAAACTAACTTTTCGAAAAAGTAGCCTATTTGTATAATGATACAATTTTATAAAGATAGATCTAATGGTTACTTAGATTTTTTTATAATTATGTTCAATAAGGATTGTCCTTAAAATAAAATTATGCATTATTGTAGTGGGAGATTTCATGTTTTAAGAAAACGTGATATTTATTATACATTAAGTGTATTTTGCAAAAGGTCAAAGCACACATGCTCAAAAAGCTAAGGTGTTTAAGGTCAAAAGAGTTTTGATAAACACAAATGTGCATTGAAAAATTATACACATGATTGATTGGCTCTAGTGCAAGTGGAAGATTATTGTGATAATAGTATGCCCAAGATCCAATCTATCATGATTGGCTCTCGTGCAAGTGGGAGATTGTTGGGAATAAGGAGTATGACCACAATCCAATCAATCATGTTTCAAATAATTTGTTATTGTTATTATATTAAATGTTAATATAATAATATTCTTGATTAAATTTAGAGATTTATCATTGTGATAGTGATCATAATATTGAGAGATAAATCTTTTATAATTTAATCTAAATTGTTCTTGGTCATAGGATTATTAAAAAGGGCATTAATAATCCGGAAAGACCAATATATATATAATGGTCTTCATTGGATGAAGATTAATAGATCTCATTTATTAAATTATATATATAGATGGTGCATATAGAGATATGACCATTGAACTGACTCACTTTGAGAATTCCTAATGGTTATAATTACCGGATATTTGTCAATAGGATATTCTCAAGATGAACATAGTAATAGAGTTTCCTTTGACCTGCGACTGTCATAGTAATTAACAATGTATTTATTATACTTTGATTCCGGACACCTAATACCCTAGGGTGCTAGTTGAATGGATATTGGGTATGATTTAAATACTTGTAGAATTAATGATTAGTTAATAAGGAATCCGTCAACTCTCGGTAAAGAATTTGAGCTATATGATTATAATGACTGAGATGAATAAAATCTTGGCCAAGGGGATTGAATGAATGAAGAAATGAGTTTCTTAGGTCATTCACAATTCATTATAATAATGGTAACATGTTAGAGTTTGACAATTAAACCATACTCTAAGGGTTAACCAAGAGCTGGAAAGATGGAAGGAAATATACTTTGTTCTTCTAAGGTTCTTAGTAAAAATATATTACTTCATACTATCGGGCCGTTGAGGAGTATTGCTAGACGCCAATCTTGATTAGTAAATTTAGTATGACTAATTTACTACCCGCTTAGTATTGAACCTATGGGGTCACACACTAACGAGTGTTCTAATCTTTGCTATAGAATTATTTAATTATTATTTTGATTTAATCAAATAAATAATTATATTAATTCAAATGGAATATTATTATACTTTTTGCTAGCACCAAAAATATAATAATAGTATGATAATTGAGAATATTAAATGAGATTTGAGAATAATTAGTTATTCTATTTCTAAATTTGAATTATAAAGTTGGATGAGATCCTAACTGATTCTGTTTCAAATTGAGTTATGATATGATTCATAAATTTGAAGGATTCAGATTTAGAATTTTAAGATATGATTTAAATTTGAATTGAGATTCAAATTTAAAATCAGTAACAAATCTCATACTATATATATGTATGCCAAGAGTAGAGGAAAACATGAGAAAGACAGAGAGAATAACAAGGGTTGTTATTCCTTTATCTCTACGCACATAAATGTATGTGAACCTAATTCTTAGAGACGAATTTTATGGTGTGCAAAGAGTTGCAAGAGGTTTCTCAATTAGATCAGATGTCCATTGATCAAGGGGTTGACAGCAAATATTGGTCTCGGTGTGGATACGCATAGCGCCTTCGTACCATCGAAGGAGAAAAGGATTTTTACTAGCGTACTCAGGTATTTAAATCTGATATACTACTATCTATATATTATTGGAATAAAGTTTAAACACAAAATAGATCTTTAAGGATTACTTTCTTTTCTTCCGCTGCGTGTGTTATGAACACATGATAATCCTTCAAATAGTACATTGTGTTTAATTTGTTAGGCTTTCTAGACAGACATTTCTTCTCAATCAAACCTCACGGAATAATTAAACGGCACCAAAAAGAAAAAATGAAATATACTAGAATGCACCTGCCTTAATAATATCACTTCTTCATCTAATTATTAATTCGATCTACATGAATTCCTTGGCTTCCTATCATCCTATGTAACTTTCGTACATTAACTAATCATCAGTGGCAACTTGCAAGAGCAGTCACCAACATGCCAAGTACGAGAAATGGCTCTGCACTAGCCTGCAAACATTAAAATAAGACACATATTTCATTTGATATAAGTGTAACTCCGCTCTTTAGATTTTCATAATAGTAATTTTCCTTGTAATAAATGCAAACAATTATGTTTATTTTCAGATTATTCGTACGTACTTCTTCGATCAATGATGGATAATAGATAATTGAAAAAGAGAAAACTAATAATTTGTAAGGACATATATAAGAAAATGCGTCTAAACTATTTTATTTAAGAAGCAGAGATAGTGTCAACCAAAGTTTCACGTAGTGACTGGTGAACATGTACTTATATTTAACATCGTATTTCTCAGGGTCCTTGAGGAAGTACTGGAACTGAAAGGCAAAAGCCATTAAACTAATCATTTAATATTGTTATGCAATTTTTTAGCAAATTTGAGTTGGTTTAATATCTAATGATTGGGGAGCGAAACCTACTTCTCTTTATAAATACCAGTTTTAAATTGTGCACTTTGTCCGTGTTAAAAATTTGAAATGCCTCGACTTTTTTAGAATAGGTCCGAGTCAAATAACAATGATTTGAAACACTTTACACTATTTCGAAAATTCAAAGACACAATCGTATGGATATGTAAAATACTGAATTTTCAATCCTAGCAAGAAAAGGGGGAAACGAATACTCAATTTCAAAGTGAGAAAATAGAATTCCATACTCGATCTCATAGATACATATGGATACATATAGAATTCTGTGGAAAGCCGTATTTGACGAAAGTCGAATGCACGGCTTGGGGGGAGATCTTTCAAAAATCTTAATTTGAACTAACAAAAAAAAAACTTGAAATGAAAAAGGGAAATTGAAAAGACTAAAATAAAAAAGAATTCAAAAGAAACAAAGATAACGAAATAAAACTAATTTAAATAAATAAAATATCTCTGACATGATCCGAAAACTTTGAATTCAAATACAATGTGTAAGCATAAAAGAAAGTAAAGAAAGGAAAAGCTTTGTAAAGAAAGTAATTTGCAAAAAAAAAAAGGAATGTAAAATAGTGGAAGGAATCCAAGAGTAAGATAAAAAAGTTGTTGGGATGTGAAATTGCTGAGTGTTTTTTGTAAAACAAATTCCAACCTCATTTCCTTCCAAACTTTGTCTATTTATAGCCAAATTCAACCAATCAAATTCAATCACGTGTTTTGTAAATGAAAAATCAAATATAACTGTTTCCGCCATATAAATGATGTAATAACCGTCTTTAATTATCTCAATTACTAGTCTTTCTATTGCTTCGATCATCGAATCTTACACAAACCTTTTCGATCAATATTCCTTGTTCATCGATGACCACCTTCAATAAACTCAAGAACCTACTCGACGAATTCTAACAAATATTGTTGATATATTTACTACTAATTTTGGATTTATTTCGAAGCAACAATTTGCCCCCTTGAATCGACGACTTCTAGGCTTAGAAAACAATAAGTCTGTCGATTCAAACAAATTTTTCTTTTTCCTTTTTATCTTAGTAAAATTTGCGAAGAAGAAAAGAATTTAAATCTAAAGAGAGAAAACGTTTGGAATCCATAATTGACATCAAATATGAAAAACTGCTCCATTAAGTATATCTATTAAATGCGCATCCCATCATGCACACTTCCCTATTAATTTCAGAGGTTTAACTTCTCCTTTATTAAATCCTTTCATTTTCTTTTATATATACTTCACTTCATGAACTTTTGAATTTTTTCAAAAGCTTCTTCATTACACACCTTTCTTTTTCTAATGTAATATTATTTCAATTACCTTGTTCTTTGTCTATAAGCAAAAATCTTTTCCTTTTCAAAATTTTTATTGTCTGCGGAATTCAACTTCATCAACTCTTTCTTTTTTCAAGGTTTTCAAATTTCCACTGTTGGTGGAATTCAGCTTCATCAAACTTCTTTCTTTAAGGTATTTTTCGTATACTTGCCACATACTTTTGAATCATCAATTAAATATAGGTTTAATTACTCTGTTAGTTCTGATAACTTCACCAAATTTTTAATTAATTTTCTATACTTTTTTTTCTTTCAATGGGTTCCTATACTACTTTAATTTTGTAATTAAGTTCTTCCTAATGTAAAAAATATTAGAGTTAACTGAATATTTCTTCGCAAATTAAATGTATTTATAATTAAAACCTTAATTAAATCTTTGACTGCATACATTCTGATTTAATTTTAACATTTTTAACATGAAAATGACATAATTATAAAATTAAAAGCAATATAAGACCCCAATTGAATGTATGTTGAAAATTGGCCCAACCATAGGTGAAAAACCTGTCACTATTGCTGCATCGAAGAAAAAAGCAGAATCATCCAAAGTTTCAAGAAAAAAAATGAAAGCCTCGAAAGCTTCTTCTGCAGCATCAAGTTTGGCATATGTATCAAAACAAACAATATTTCTAATTATTTTTTATACTTATGTTTCAAAGATAGTTATCTAATTTTTTTAGGCAAAAAAACAACACTCTAATAAGTCAGTCGAATCTCCTTTAAAAACACCAAGTACCAGAAATTTTCCATCAAACACTGCAAGTGTTGAGGTTGACCCTGAAGACATTTTTTCTAATTCTTAATTATAACTTAGAAGATTCTGAGGAAACTAAAGCATTTACATTTTTTATTACATATACAAACATAAGAATACAACCTCTTTAATTGAAAGGTTTGTATGCAAGAAACAACTCCTCCTCAAAGTTCACCAATTGTCTTTTACTTCTTTTAGTGCCAACTCGTCTTTACCAATCAATACTGAGCCAAAAAAAAAAAACAAATATTAAAATAAATTTATTGCAAACTCATTGAAGTTCCATCGACTACACATGATATCATCATAAATACTCCTTTTAACAAAGTCGAGCTCACATCCTTTGCATAAGATCCAATTTCTTATTTGCTTCAGACTAGAAATACAGAAGTCATAAACCAAAAAGAAGAAATCATTGATATCAGCCAAGGTGATGATGTTGTTAGTGAGTTTCTTGGGGTTATCTCGAAGATTTCCAAAGGCAAAAAAGCTAAGTTATCAAGTTCTGAGAACAAATCAGTTCATCTAAATCAGAACCCATAAGTTCCTAATCTTCTTGAAAGCACACATGATCAAAATATAACAAGAGATTCTATTGATCCAGGTGTTTTCAATCTTCTTCAGAAACTAAAACTTCTGCTTGTCAATCCTGTTGAAGTATGGTTTTCACAAGATGGACTTAATGCTGAATTTAATCAGATTTTGATTTCTAATATTCTCCTTCAAGATCCTTCTATTCAAGTCAAGCCACTCGTATCTTTTATCAATCACACAAAAAATTTTCTCATGCCAAAATGAACTTGAGCTCCATCGAAAAGGAATGAAAGAGATTAAAAAATCAAAGTGTCTAGGTTGAAGTTTCCTTAGCTGATAGAAAAAATAAAGCATCAAATTATGAAGCTCATCTAACTGATGCTTCTATTGAAATGAATCAACTAATCATTAGAGAAAAGGAACTCGAAAGAGAACTCGCTGAAATCAAGCAAAATAAAGTTCTTCTCCAAAAACCTCTCGATAAACTTCAAAATACCAAACGTTTACTTGACAAAGAGGTTCTTTCAGTTTTAAAGGAAAAAGATGATTTGGACAGTCGAGCTTTCCAACATCAGACTGCAGAAAGCGAGCGTCTTCAAGAACTTCAGTCACTTGCATAAGATCACTCCTGGATAAAGGAACAACTAGACCAACTCTTGCAACTCTATGAAGATTGAAAGCTTGGAATGTCAAGTTTCTTTTTTGTAAAGACATTTTGAATTTATCTTTACTTCAACTTCAAACTCAATTACCGTTTTGCAAACATCGATACTATTTTAAGTACTTTCTATTTACCGATTTAATTTCTATTCCAGTATCAATATGTTTAATTCGATATACATTCTCTGCATAAAAATTAATTATTTGAAAAGGTTCTTCTCAAGTAGGGAACCATTTTTCATAAACTCTATTTTTTATTAATCCGCAAAATAACTTTTAAAACTAGTTCACCAATACCAAATACTTTTTCTTTTACTCGTCGATTATATATGCGAGCCACATTATCTTTTTGATGAATAATGTGATCGAGTAGTGCTAATAAATACTCATTATCCAAGTCAACTTATCAAATATTGCATTCCAATAATTTTTAATTAATAATTTCTCTTGACGCATCATCCTCATAATATTAAGATTAATTTCTAAAGGCAAAACTACATTATAACCATAAACTAATTTATAAAGAGAAATTGATGAAATAGATCATTACTAGTAGTAATAATTTTTGTGATATTGATAATTTTTTATTTTTATTTTTCAAGATTTTATCAAAAACAAAACAGAGTGAAAAACAATAAACAAAAGATAGAATTATATATGCTATTTTTTTATTATAACTTTGACTCTTTTTTTCCATAAAATTTTAAAAATGAAAGTACAAAATATTTTTCAAACTAAACAGGTCTTTATATTTCTTAATTTTGAAAACCACCATATTAGATGTACACAAAAAATAATCATTAAATTATGTTTTAATACAAAATACACTTTAGGTGAATTCTATCCAACTCTCTGTAAAATAACATGTAAATTATCCTTCATGATGTGTCATATTTTAATTGGTCATTATCTTAACCATAGTTGGATTATTTTGTAATTTATTATTTGAAATGAGTAATGATATAATTTTTTAAAATATCAAAACTTCACTCCTGTTCATTGAAGCATCTTTCCATTCCTCCGTTCTTTCTCCGTCACATAGCTTCCGTCATTCCAAGCATCGCCGTCGCCGTGGTGGCAAGAAGCGCCAGACGTTGTCATCATCTACTGCCCTCTCACAATCTCTTTTTCTTCCTCCTTTAACGACGTCGTCGTTAAATTTCCGTCATCAGTAACTTTGCCGTTCTATTCAATATAGCCAACGCTGACGTCATCGCTATTTTCTATTCTCTCACTCGATCCCTCTGTCCGTCGTGGATCACTCTTTACTAACATAAGTAATGTTTAGTTTGGTTATTAAATTGTTTCATTCAAATAAATCTTTATTTAATTACACGATAGAACATATATTCATATGTAAAATATAATATAATAAAATAAATCTATTTAAAATAGTTAAAGATATAATTAAAATAAGGAACATACAAATATAATAGTAAAATTTATAGTCTAAACAAGTAAACATATCTTTTATCATACATAAATTATTTTAAAAAAGAATAAATTATTAAAATTAACAACACAAGTTTAAAATGATAAAATCTAACTTTCTTATAAATATTTTCTATAATATTTTTATTCTTTAATTTTTAATTTATTTGTACTTTATTATTTAATTAATGATTAAATAAATTATTTTTATGAGAAATTATTTTTTTGTATTATCTTAAAAGAAGAGACCAATATAATCGTTTAAAAAATAATGTAAAAATAATTTTTAAATAAAAAATAGATAATATTAAAATTTTTAAATACAAAAATAAATTGTATAGATAGATATTTAAGAGATAAATATGAAATACATGTCTAAAATAAATAAAACAGACAAAAATAATTCTCTATTTCTCAAGAGTCCTCCTATTTTATCTGTTTTATTTATTTTAGGTATGTATTTTATATTTATCTCTTAAATATTTATATAATTTATTTTTCTATTTAAAATCTTAATATTAAATATTTTTATTTAAAAAATTTTTTAAATTTATTTTTTAAATTATTATATTGATCTCTTCTCTAATATAATATAAAAAATAAATTTTTGTAAAAATAATTTATTTAATTATTAATTAAATAATAAAGTACTAATAAATTAAAAAAATAAAAATACTCTAAAAAATACGGTAAAAAAGTTAAATTTTATCATTTTAAATTTCTGTTATTAGTTTTAATAATATATTTATTTTTTAAATAATATATATGATAAAAAACATGTTTATTTTTTTGGAGTATAAATTTTATTATTATATTTGTATATTTATAATTTTAATTATACTTTTAAATATTTTAAATAGATTTATTTTATTATATTATATTTTACATATAAATATATGTTTCATCACGTAATTAAATAAAGATATATTTTTTTAATGAAAAAATTTAATAATTAAATTAACCATTAATTATGTGGGTAAGTAATGATTCATGGCAAAAAGAGGCGCTAGCTATATTGAGAAGGACGACGAAGTTACAAACGATGAAATTCAATGACGTGACTAAAGAATGATGCACTGAAGAAAGAGATTGTGTGGGAGGGCAGTAGATGGCGTCGGCGCTTTTTGTCATGAACGCGACGGCGGTGCTTTGAAGGACCTAATCTACGTGATAAAGTGAGGAAGAAAAAATGGAGGAGTGGAAATGTGCTTCAATTCACAGGAGTGAGATTTTGATATTTTAAGAAATTATACCATTTCTAATCTAAAATAATAAATTATAAAATAACCCAACTATGATTAAGACAATGACCAATTACAATGTGACACATGATGAAGAATAAGTTACATGTTATTTTAAAGGGAGTTGGATAGCATTCACCTATATATATATTAGCTAATTTGGTGATTGATTTTTAGTGTGAACATAGCATTTTTTTTGTTTCACAAAATAATGACCTCCTGGCCTCTTCTTCTTGAAAATAAATAAGCTAAGCAACATTCATTTTTAGAACTAACTAACTCTACTTCAGCATGCACCGGATAAATACCAAAACACTGAATTTTAGTTGAAAGTTACTCGTTGAAAAACATTTAAAAAAAAAACAAATAATCAAATCAATAGCAACTTGCTACTAGATCTCTTAGCACAGTAAAAATGTACCACACCATGGCAAACTGATGTAACTTGCTCCAAGGGCCAGGTTTCCTATCCATCCATTTCGTTTTAACTAGAAAAATTAGAACACTTGTGAAGCTTAGACAAATGACAATACAAGATAAACGAAACAAGTGATGAAATATAGACAAAAGACATGGAAGATAATATAGTTGTAAACTCACCTTTTAAATCGGGTACCAAATTACATGGTCTATTTAAAATCAGCACATATACGAAAGGATTAACATGCCTAAGATAGATGAAAAACTTCTTTTTGTCTTTCATTTTTGTTTTTTGGTCAACAGAGGATATTATTAGAAAGGGTAATGTTTTTTTTTCTTTCGGGATTACAATGAGTTTCAAAAATATTTAGTATTTCATTTATTTTGATTTTATTTCTAATGTTTACGATTAATTTTAAAAATAATTTTTTATTAATTTTTTATAAATAACAATTAGTCAACTTTTTTTTTTTAATTTTACCCTTTAATAATCCTCTATTCTAAAACACTAACTCAGCATAGAATTTGATGGCGTTGCTATATTTGAAACTTTTAAGTTGTACCAATTAAAAGTTAGAAAAATTATCCCGCATGCCACTTGCTTTTAGGCTTTTAGCAGAATATGGTATGGTAGATACGAACAAGTTGTCCAAAACTTGTTTGTCGTATAGGGATGGGTGAATAAATTAACTGTGATAATCCTATTTTTATTAGTCGAAATGTCTTAAATGCCCAACTCAATTTTTTTTCATGATATCTTTTAATTTGATAGGTTAAAAACTAATTTATTGTAATATTGAACTCTATTAAAAGTTTGTTACTAACCTATGAGTAACCAACTCAATTTTAACATAGAAGGGTGACGTGTGATAAGAGAAGCTTTATTTTTTTTTGTATTAAGACGGGACTAAAAGTTCTGTGACTTTGTGAAGAAGTTTTTTTTTGTCGGTTAATTGAGAGCCAATCGATGTTGGGCTTAGGGGTGCCAAGCGAAAAAGTCCATCCCGTTCTGTCCCGCTCCGTTCTGTCAAAAACCCGTCCTTTTGTGGGTTGATCCGTTCCGTTCTGCCTAGTGAGTTGGTCCCAAAATTCCACCCCGCCATGCCTAACAGCGGACTGGCGGGTTGGCGGGTTGGCGGGTTAAATCCGCCAAATATCATCTTTTTCTTTAACTATTATAATTTCTAAAGGCATAAAAAAATTATAATTTTTATATTCATAAACATTAAAGTCTTTGTAATTATAAATATCTAATAAACATAATTATAAATAAAGTTTTCATCCAAAATATAATTATAAATATTGTCTTCAAAGCAAAATAAATATAATTTAAAACATAATTATAAATATTATCTCCAAAACAAAATAATTGAATTAAAGGAAGTTGAATTTTAACAAAAAAAATTGTAAAAATATCTCTTATCAAAACATACTAAATTCAATGAAAAAACCTGTCCCATTCGCCAAAACTCAAGATTTAAGTTGTATAAATTAAGCGAATTTTTACTATTTGACTGTTCTAATTTTTTATCCTAACTTACTTTTTTTTAATGAGTTACGTAGATTGATCTGACGAATTTAGACGTGTTTGTCATCCTAATTGGAGTAAGCTGTTTTTGTTCGATTCAAAGGAGTTTCTTTTAGCAGTGTCAGGTTGTTGAACTTACATTGAGAGGTGTTGCGTTTTGTTGGTGCGTTTTGTCTGACGGCTTCATTAGAATCAGGCACTAATAAAATACCAAAATAATACATCTAATTGAATTGAATATATTTTAAATTTTTATTACAATATTATAATAATAATAATATTATAATTATCATTCAACAAATTTAATAAATTATATAATTAACAGTATATTATTTATTTTTTTTAAAATAATACGATATTTTTTTATTGATTTTAATATCATTTAAATAATATATCTAATACAAATTTTAATTTTAAATTATTTCAATTACATTTAAAAATAAAAAATAATATCTAAAATTAATTCCATTAACATTGTTCTAAATTTAATATTAATATTAAAATAGTATCTAGTACGCTTAATTAATTGTTATTTAAGTGTGCATATTCTAACTCTATTATTCTTTCTTTATGGAACTTTATATTAACTTGAGTTAAGTTAGCACTTATTAAACATGGATGCCTTTTATATAAACTTTCCCTTTACATAATTTAAAAGAACAAGTCAACAACCATCCAAACTCTCATGGAAGCTGAAAACCCTCCTGACTCTATAAGAAGATGTAGCATAATGACTTGAATGAAGAAACCAAGAGCAACGTAATTTATATATAGTTAGGGGGTAAATATGAAATTGCATGTAAAATAGTAAAATCATAAATAGTAAATAACAAAGGATACGTTCCATATATTGACACATAAAAACAGATGTAGCTAAAAGTGAATTAAGACGCGCACAATAATAATACTGTGAAGATAAATTATATTAACGAAGATATACACAATAATAACACTGTTAAATTAAATGATAGTGACACGTACATTATTCTTTTAGCGCTATCACAATAAACGAGACTAATTCAGATGCAGTGATGTATTTTTTAATTTGATAAACACTAAAAATGTGAATAATTTTGTTCAAATAATTAATTTATATATATACTAACTCAAAAAGATAGAAGAGGAAGATACATGTGCAAATAATATTTCTACTGTTAGCTGAATTTTGTTTATAAATTAATATTAAAACCCAGCTTCTGCAGCGGTCTGTCAAATATATAACGAGAAATTGTTGGGTTAGAAATATTTAGTATTTTTTTATTATTATTTGATTAATATAAATATTAAATTATTTTTAATAAATAAATTTTATTAATTTATATATATAAATTAAAAAAATCAGTATAAATTGTATTAATTTATGTATGTAAATTTTTATAAATATAAAAAATTATTATTAATTAAATATTAACAAAAAATAATAATATTTACTGATCATATAATATTATTCACATATAATATAATCATAATTATTATTAATTAAAATTATCTCCAATGCTTAGGGTTTCGTTTTATATTTATTTTGAATCCTACAAAATGTTATATAGTATTTGTAAAATTATATATTATAAATGTAATTTAAAATTTAATATAAAATTTAGGGTAAAAAACACAAATAAATCATGGGAGGAAAGTTGTTACATGAATAAGCCAAATTGAAGATTGATTCACGAATGAGTCAAAGCATACTTATATGTAATTCGAACTTATTTGGTTCGAACTACATTTCCATATAAATCGAACCTATTTGGTTTGAATTACACACACATAATTCGAACCTAATTGGTTCGAATTACACACGAATAGGTGCCATCACATAATTCGAACCTAATTGGTTCGAATTACTCATGATTAAGTGCCACCACAAATTCAAACCTAATTGGTTCGAGTTACGTACAATTGGGCTATATAAGGAGTTCGAATCAAGCAAATTCGAACCATTTCTCATTTTTCATTCTCCACCAAATCCCAGAGAAAACGACCCAGATTCAATCCGAGAAATAGTAGAACCGAAGACTCAGCTGATGGGGGACGATCCTGCAAGGCTGTACCGGTTGGACGGGGTTGCTCATATAGCCGGGGTCATCAACGACGAGGTTAGTACATAGAAAACTTTGTGCACATGGTTTATTTGAGTTAGTGGTTTTGCATGTGGTTTTAGTGGCAGTTTATGTTAGTGGTTTATCGTGGTGGTATTGCAAATGGTTTATATTAGAGGTTTTGCATGCGGTTTAGTTGGTGGTTAATGGTAAGTGGTTTTTTGTAAGTGGTTTTATATGCGGTTGTGTTAATGGTTTATGTAAGTGGTTTATGTTAGGTGGTATTGTTAGTGGTTTATTGTAGTGGTATTGCAAATGGTTTATTTTAGTGGTTTTGCATGCGGTTTAGTTGGTGGTTTAGGGTAAGTGGTTTTATATGCGGTTGTGTTAATGGTTTATGTAAGTGGTTTTTGTTAGGTGGTATTGTTAGTGGTTTATTGTAGTGGTATTGCAAATGGTTTATTTTAGTGGTTTTGCATGCGGTTTAGTTGGTGGTGTAGGGTAAGTGGTTTTTTGTAAGTGGTTTTATATGCGGTTGTGTTGATGGTTTATGTAAGTGGTTTATGATAGTGGTTTTATATGCAGTTGTGTTGATGGTTTATGTAAGTGGTTTATGTAAGTGGTTTATTGTGTTAGTTTTTTTAGTTACCAGTATTGTATGTGGTTCTAATAATGCGGTCCATTTAATGCGCAGCCGCAGCGATGCATTAGGAGCATGCGGCGGCAACAAGGCATGCCACTCGATGAGCGTTATGTTCCCTACTTACAGATGGCCGAGTTATACCATCTGGCTAGGCTGAACGATAGATGGTTCCGGTTAGATGAGCCCCTTGTCAGCGCCTTCGTCGAGCGGTGGCATCCTAAGATGCACACCTTCCATATACCCTTCGGAGAGTGCACGATCACGCTTCAGGACGTGGCGTACCAGTTGGGGTTGGTAGTGGAGGCGTTATGTCAGCGGTTGCCTTACAGATTTCCATATGTATATCGAGGGTGGACGTCCAGATTGGGTGTGGTTCGAGGAGTTTCTTGGAGTGATTCCTCATCCGAGCCAGGTTCAGAAGTTCGCAGTAAATTGCACCTGGTTCCAGGAGACTTTCGGAGAGTGTCCCGAGGGAGCCGATGAGGAGACTGTGCGGCGCTTTGCTCGTGCCTATATCATGATGTTGTTGGGCACTCAGCTGTTTGCCGACAAGTCCGGCAACTGCATTCACATCAGATGGCTTCCCTACGTAGCTAGGCTTGAGGAGATGGGTTCCTACAGTTGGGGGTCTGCAGCATTGGCATGGTTGTACACTTGTACCGGTGCATGTGCCGAGTGGCAAACAGACATGTGGTGAAGTTAGCGGGCCCACTTCAGCTACTTCGGTTCTGGATCTTCCAGCACTTTCCCAAGTTTAGGCCTGCTGGGTATGATACGTGCAGCTGGCCTTTGGCATCTAGGTACGCTACTCAGACTTTTCTATTTCAAGTTAAAATAACTAATGTTCATGTACACTTGTACTATATTACAAATCTGTCATACTTCTGATTAAACATAACACCCATGTGCGCTGCAGGTGGTCAGGTTACAGCCCTTCCTACAGCGAGAAGGGTCCTAGAGTGCAGAGCACGAGACTGAAGATAGACATGTTACAGCCTAGGAATGTGAGTGTTGTTCCAGTTATTTTTATTTGAATAACTAGACATCAGATGTTTCTGTAGAGGGAGTTGGCGTGACAACATAGCTATTTTTTTGTGCAGTTTATCTGGATGCTGTATAGCTCCCCCGAGGTACTTCAGGTTGTGCATCCGGAGGCGTTGGAGCCTCGACACATGGCGGTGTGGCGGTCTGTCACGTCGCTGATATACTTTACCGTTGTAGAGTGGCATTAAGTAGATATGGTTCTACCACAATTCGGTGGTGTGCAACCCCTCCCGCGTCCCGCCCTTAACATCAACTTTCTGATGTCGAAGGACGGGAGAGGCGGTGATCGTTGGTTCCCGTCCGCTTTACAGCATTGGCATATTCTTTGGGAGACCCGTGCGGACCACGTCCTTCGGTTCGATGTTGTTGCTGACCCTGGACCTTCGCACGCCTACCTAGACTGGTGGAGTCAGCATGGAAAGAGGTTCTTGTCACCCGAGTTTTATCTGGGGGATCCGAGGGGCGTTCCTATTCCTGTCGAGGCGTCACAGAGGGGTCCTGGGCGAGTTCCTGACATGGATCGAGTCGACGACATCCCTGATAGGTGTCGGGTTGAGAGGAGAGCTCGTGTCGGGACATGACGGAGTCAGCGTGAGTGGAGGTGGCTAGAGCAGGCTATGAAGGAGGCTGATGAGGCAGGTAGGGGTGGTGGTCGAGGACGAGGACGTGGAGGCAGACGGAGGGCACCCGTTGCGGGCCACGACGATGGTGATCTTCGTGACGTGGATGGTGGGGGAAGGGGTGCAGTCGGGGTTGTTAGTCCCCATCATGGCGACCTTGGTGGAGAGGGATACGCCACCGGAGATCCTACTGCCCATGGTGAGGCTAGACTTAGGGAGGGGCCGCTCGGAGATTACTTCGTTGAAGTTCCCCCTGACGACCACACACTTCAGGAGAGTACGCCATGGGTGAGTCCGGGCAGCACGTTTTCAGACCTCCTTGCCAGTGTTGGGTATGATGGGGATTTTGGTGGATCCCCCTTCTTAGATGAGATCAGTGCTATCATGCATGATGATGAGGCTGCCCATGGGCGGAGTCAGACGACGGAGACACAGGCACCGTTACATGTCGATCTGAATGAGCCTCCCTCCGTGCCTCCTCCTGAGTATTTCGCTTTGGGTGGTACCCCAGTTTCGGCACATACTGCTGGGTCGCATTTAGTTGTCGGGCCGTCCTCATCCCAACCGGTACATGTCCAGCCTAGGACGCCTGCACAGCCAACCCCGCAGGACGAGGACGAGGACGACGAGATCGAGGATGAGGAGCCGCTTATCTGGAGAGGTCAGAGGACACGGATTCCACGTCGTTGCTTCACGGGGTCGCACCTGTTTAGATGATTTCTTTTTCGAGTTGTATGTTACCTATCTTCGTCTATGTATTTTGTTATCAGTGTTATTTCGTATCCACCTTTAGATGTTTGTGTGTATTACTATGAAAACATCTGTACTTTACATTTTGATGTTATTTAATTTCCGCATCATGTCTTAATTAATTTAATTCGTAGACTAATTTATTCCCATGTGTGTTTAACAGACATTTCGTTTAAAACTCCTTAAACGAAACATATTCATCAATTACGATCCCATGCACGTAACATATTCAGGTCTGTTCCTTAGTAATTCGAACCATCTTGGTTCGATTTACAATTACTGGAATTCGAATCAATTAGGTTCGAATTATGTGATGGCACCTATTCGTGTGTAATTCGAACCAATTATGTGTGTGTAGTTCGAATCAAATAGGTTTGATTTATATGGAAATGTAGTTCGAACCAAATAGGTTCGAATTACATATAAGTATGCTTTGACTCATTCGTGAATCAATCTTCAATTTGGCTTATTCATGTAATAACTTTCCTCCTATGGTTTATTTGTGTTTTTTACCCTAAATTTTATTATTTTATATATATAAGTTTTGATAAATATAAATTATATATTTTTATGTAAAAAATATCTGTAATATAATTAATATTATTATTCATTAATTAATTAAGATTATTTAATACTAAAAACATCTTCTTTAATTTATTTTGGATTCCATAAAATGTTCCATAAATATTTGTGAGATCACATGGAAACCGACCTTAAAAAGCTAACAGATTTATTTTGACTCGAAGTGATTCAAAAAGAAACCAAATTAAACCAGGTCGATTTCATGAAACATTAGTATATACAAATTTATAAATTTTATATATTAAAATAATAAAATTTTTCTTTTAAAAAGTAAATTTAACAAATGTTATATGATATTTATATCAAAATAAATTATTTTAAAACAAAAATATTACCATATAATATAAAAAATATTAATTGAATTACAAAAATATAAAATAACATTATTAATTATATATATATATATATATATATATATATATATATATATACTTTTTATTGTAAAGAGCAGTTTTGAGCCGAGTAAGTGACTCGAAACAAAATTTGAATCTGACCAGAAAATAACACCAGCCAAAAATAGAAACTGAATCTGACAAAATATATCTCGAATTCGAACCAGGCTAGATTGGATCTTGAACACCCCTAAAATTATATATCATAAAATTTGATTTAAAATTTAGCGTGAGATTTGTTATTCTAATACTTAGTTTTATTTTAATTTTAATTTAAATATTTTTTAATTATTTTAAAATTAAAAAAATTAGAATTCTAAAGATGTGAAGATTTAAATTAAAAAAAATTACAT
This sequence comes from Arachis stenosperma, assembly GCF_014773155.1. Lineage (NCBI taxonomy): Eukaryota > Viridiplantae > Streptophyta > Magnoliopsida > Fabales > Fabaceae > Arachis > Arachis stenosperma. The sequence goes on along the minus strand of NC_080380.1, from coordinate 120,040,783 downwards.
TAAATTGATTTTGATCTATTTTTTATTAAATTGATAAAAAATAATTAAAAAATAAAATAATAAAATACAACAGTACAATTGAGTACATCTATTTGATTTGAGTATACTTTGATTAAGTATTTGTTGCAATATTACAATAATAATATTATAACTTATCTTTCTTTAAAATGATACGGTATTTTTTTATTAATTTTAATATCATTTTAAAAATAATATTCAATACAAATTTTAATTTTAAATTATTTTAATTATGATTAAAAATAAAAAATAATACCCAAATTAATTCTATTAAAATTACTCTAATATTTAATATTAATATTAAAATGGCATATAGTATGTCTAATTAATTGTTATTTAAGTCTGCATATTCTAACTCTATTATTTTTTTTAATGGAACTTTATATTAACTTGAGTCAAGTTAGCACTTGCTAAACATGGATGCCCTCTATATAAACTTTCACTCTACATAACTTAAAAGAACAAGTCAACAACCATCCAAACTCCTATAGGAGCTAATTCCTTGCTGACTCTATAAGAAGAAGCATCATATCGACCGATTTGAATGAAGCAGCAGTCAAGAGCAACATGATTTATATATAATTAAGGGTATGTATGGTTGCATTGCATGTGAAATAGTAAAATAAAAATTAAAATAGTAAATAATAAAAGACTCGTTTTATGCGTGGACACGTAAAAACAGACGTAGTTAAAGGTGAATTAAAGCACGCACAATGATAATAGTGTAAAGTTGAAACATGGTGACACATGCATTATTACTTTTAAGATTAGCGTGCTGAATTATACCAGTCATAGTGATATATCTTTTTGATAAAAAGTAAAAATAATTTTATTTAAATAGTTAATTTTTATATACACTAACTAAAAAAATAAAAAATAAAAAATAAGAGATGTAAATGATATTTTTTAATCTGAATTTTGTTTATAAATTTGTATTAGAGCCTGGCTTTGATAGTGGATCTGTCAAATATATAATGAGAAACATTTGAGTTAGTAATATTTAGTAGTTTTTATTATTATTTGATTAATATAAATATTAAATTATTTTTAATAAATAAATATTATTAATTTATATATATACTGATAAATATAAATTATATATTTTTGTGTATAAAATTTCTGTAATATAATTGTTGATCGAAAAATATTTTCGATAAAAATAAGTTGGTTCGAAGCAATAGAGAAGTCAGAGACAAACAGTTTTCAAAAAGATATGCGTGTAAGCATAGGCTGGAGGTTATCGACGCGGATTCGATTACATTTATTTTATTAAATCGAATGGGCTTAATCGAACAAGATATTTGAGATACATAATCAAACGTGATATTCGAATCAGTGGATCGAGTAGTTATGGTAGCGGAGAAGTCAAACGTTTTTATCACGCGAGGAAATCAACGTTTATAGCCAAGAAGTGGGAACGATCACTAAGGAGTATGCATTTAAGGTTGTGATTTTGTAATTGATTGTAATTAATTGTCAATTACCAAAAGTAGATTATAAATACTAGAAAGTTTTAGGGAATAAAGGTTGGAACTTTAACTCAGAAAAACACTCAAGCCCACTCACATCTCCAGAGAATTCTTGAGTCTGCGATCGAGTCACTTTTCTGTAGGGTTCCTTCCACATTTTCTTCTTCCAATTTATTTTCTTGTAAACTTTATCTTTCAAGCAAGTTTATCTTTCAAGTGCTTTTTACTTTCAATGTCCAATTTATATTTTTGCACTTCTAGTTTTCATGTCAAAGCCCATTGACCCAGTCAAAGGCATTTTTTTATTGCTTTTCTTTTAAGTTTCAATGCAAACTTTTCCGTTTCCAGTATATTTTCTTTTCGAAAACTTTATTCATTAATTTCCTTTATCGGTTTCTAAATTTTATTTTATCTTTTATCCCGAACGCCATCTAATCGAAGACACTTTGATGCACTTTTAGAAAACTGGTACCTGCAAAGAAGAGTAGGTTTCGCTCCCAGATCACTAGATATTGAACCACCATCGATTTGCTAAAAATCGACAAAACAAAGTGGCACACCCAGTGGGACAGTTTTTAAAAATTTGAAGTGTGTCAAATAAGAAATTTTGGTGTCATTTGGTGTTGCGATTACGAAGTGGAAAGATCATTCACATGGCCTATGAAATGTCAAATATGATTGGCAGTTCATCCACCAATGATAGCATACCAGTAATTGTGCAACAAGCAGACGTGACTTCACGTTCGGAAAGTGCAATTGGAAGTGAAAGTATAGCAGTTACAACTGTTCAAACTGAAAACGTTGGACATAACACTCGTCCACGTGGTACTTTGCTACCATACCAGCCTCCACTAACCGCTGGTTGGCCTCGTTATGGTCTTCTGATGAGCGGATAATTTGTACGCTTTTTGGCATTATTTTTAGTATGTTTTTAGTAGTTTGAGTTGAGTTTTTAGTATATTTTTATTAGTTTTTAGTTAAAATTCACTTTTCTGGACTTTACTATGAGTTTGTGTGTTTTTCTGTGATTTCAGGTATTTTCTGGCTGAAATTGAGGGACCTGAGCAAAAATCTGATCCAGAGACTGAAAAGGACTGCAGATGCTGTTGGATTCTGATCTCCCTGCACTCGAAGTGGATTTTCTGGAGCTACAGAAGCCCAATTGGCGCGCTCTCAACGGCGTTGGAAAGTAGACATCCTGGGCTTTCCAGCAATATATGATAGTCCATACTTTGCCCAAGATTTGATGGCCTAAACCGGCGTTCAAAGTCACCTTCAGATTTTCCAGCGTTAAACGCCGGAACTAGCACCAAAATGGGAGTTAAACGCCCAAACTGGCACAAAAGCTGGCGTTTAACTCCAAGAAGAGTCTCTACACGAAAATGCTTCATTGCTCAGCCCAAGCACACACCAAGTGGGCCCGGAAGTGGATTTTTATAATTTTACTCATCTCTGTACACCCTAGGTTACTAGTTTTCTATATATAGGACCTTTTACTATTGTATTTTCATCTTCTGATCTTTGGGATCTTCTGATCTTTGGAATATTTTGATCACTTTAGATCTCTAGATCATCTTTGGACATCTAGTTCTTAGATCATTGGGAGGCTGGCCTCACGGCCATGCCTAGACCTTGTTCTTATGTATTTTCAACGGTGGAGTTTCTACACACCATAGATTAAGGTGTGGAGCTCTGCTGTACCTCGAGTATTAATGCAATTACTATTGTTCTTCTATTCAATTCCGCTTGTTCTTTGTCCAAGATATTCATTTGCACCCAAGAACATGATGAATGTGATGATTATGTGACACTCATCATCATTCTCACTTATGAGCAAAGTGACTGACAACCACTCTTGTTCTACAAGCAAACGAGGCTCTAATGTTTATCTCTTGGATTCCTGATAACATGATGCATGGTTGATCGCCTGACAACCGAGTGCTCGCCTGACAACCGAGCCAGCCATTCCGTGAGATCAGAGTCTTCGTGGTATAGGCAAGAACTGATGGCGGCATTCAAGAAAATCCGGAAGGTCTAACCTTGTCTGTGGTATTCTGAGTAGGATTCAATGATTGAATGACTGTGACGTGCTTCAAACTCCTGAGGGCGGGGCGTTAGTGACAGACGCAAAAGAATCACTGGATTCTATTCCGGCCTGATCGAAAACCGACAGATGGATAGCCGTGCCGTGACAGGGTGCGTTGAACATTTCCACTGAGAGGATGGGAGGTAGCCACTGACAACGGTGAAACCCTTGCATAAGCTTGCCATGGAAAGGAGTAAGAAGGATTGGATGAAGACAGTAGGAAAGCAGAGAGACGGAAGGGACCAAGCATCTCCATTCGCTTATCTGAAGCTCTCACCAATGATATACATAAGTATCTCTATCTTTATCTTTATGTTTCATTCATCATCTATACCCATTTGAGTCTGCCTGACTAAGATTTACAAGGTGACCATAGTTTGCTTCATACCAACAATCTCCGTGGGATCGACCCTTACTCGCGTAAGGTTTATTACTTGGACGACCTAGTGCACTTGCTGGTTAGTTGTGCGAAGTTGTAGTGATCACGATTTCGCGCATCAAGTTTTTGGCGCCGTTGCCGGGGATTGTTTCGTGTATGGACAACTGACGGTTCATCTTGTTGCTTAGATTAGGTATTTCTCAGAGTTTTTAAGAATGAGTTCTAGAGTTTCATGATGATCTGTTGAAGTCTGGCTGGCTGTGAAGCCATGTCTAATCTTATTGGACCGAGGTTTCAACTGATCATCACAAGAGCTTATTGATTTCTATCAATCTTGCTATTGGAGCAATGATCTGCTAAGGCTTGGCTGGCCATTGGCCATGTCTAGTGTTTTGGACCGAAGCTTTCTTTGAAAGCTTGGCTGGCTGTAAAGCCATGTCTAATTCCTGGACCGGAGTCTTAGACTAGCATTGCAATGATTCCTGGAATTCCAATTAAGAATTCTGAAACCTTTATTTTCTTCTTCCACTTAATCTTCGAAAAATCCAAAAAAAATTTCAAAATCATAAAAACCAAAAATATTTTATGTTTCTTGTTTGAGTCCAGTGTCTAATTTTAAGTTTGGTGTCTTTCATGCATTGTTTATTTGATCTTGGTTCTATTTTCAAGTCAATAGTACTGGGAACTGAAGATTCAGAACATGCAACAAAGGAATTACACAGAAAAAGCTGGGCGTTCAGAACGCCCAGTGAAGAAGGACAGACTGGCGTTTAAACGCCAGCCAGGGTGCCTGGTTGGGCGTTTAACGCCCAAAAAGGTAGTGCATTGGACGTTAAACGCCAGAATGTGCACCATTCTGGGCGTTTAACGCCACGATGGCACAAGAAGGAAGATTCTGTTTTTAATTCAGATTTTTTTCAAGTTTTCAAAGTTTTTCAAAATCAAATCTTTTTCAAATCATATCTTTTCAATCAAATCTTTTTCAAAATCAATTTCTTTCCTTTTTCAAAGATACTTGCTAACAATTAATGATTTGATTCAACATTTCAAGTATGTTGCCTTTTCTGTTGAGAAAGGTTTAATGTTTGAATCATATCTTTTCTTGTTAGCCAAGTCATTAATTTTTAAAATCAAATCTTTTTAAAATTGTTTTCAAATCATATATTTTCAATCATATCTTTTTAAAACCATAATTTTTCAATCATATCTTTTTCAAACTAGTTTTCAATCATATCTTTTTAATTTCTTATTTCAAAATCTTTTTCAAAAATCACTTGACTTCTTTCCCACTTTTTGTTTTCGAAAATTATCAATCAATTTTTCAAAATGTTTTTAAAATCTTTTACTTTATTTTCGAGAATTTTTTCTCCTCTTCTCACATCCTTCTATTTATGGAGTACCACTCCTCCTCAATGCACAATTCGAACTCTGTCTCACTAAGTTCGAATTCTTCTCCTTCTTCCTTCTATTTTTCTTTTCCTCTGACACCTCAAGAAATCTCTATACTGTGACATAGAGGATTCCACATTTTCTTGTTCTCTTCTCTGTCATATGAGCAGGAACAAAGACAAAGGCATTCTTGTTGAAGCTGACCCTGAACCTGAAAGAACCTTGAAGCGAAAGCTAAGAGAAGCTAAAGCACAATTCTCTATAGAGGACCTGACAGAAACCTTCAAAGAAGAAGAACCCATGGCAGTCGAAAACAACAACAATGCCAACAATGCAAGGAAGGTGTTGGGTGACTTTACTGCACCTACTCCCGACTTCTATGGGAGAAGCATCTCTATCCCTGCCATTGGAGCAAACAACTTTGAGCTTAAGCCTCAATTAGTTTCTCTAATGCAACAGAATTGCAAGTTCCATGGACTTCCATTGGAAGATCCTCATCAGTTCTTAGCTGAATTCTTGCAAATCTGTGACACTGTCAAGACTAATGGGGTTGACCCTGAGGTCTACAGACTAATGCTATTCCCTTTTGCTGTAAGAGACAGAGCTAGGATATGGTTAGACTTACAACCTAAAGACAGCCTGAACTCTTGGGAAAAGCTAGTCAATGCCTTCTTGGCAAAGTTCTTTCCACCTCAAAAATTGAGTAAGCTTAGAGTGGAAGTCCAAACCTTCAGACAGAAGGAAGGTGAATCCCTCTATGAAGCTTGGGAAAGATACAAACAATTGATCAGAAAGTGTCCCTCTGACATGCTTTCTGAATGGAGCATCATAGGTATTTTCTATGATGGTCTCTCTGAACTGTCCAAGATGTCTTTGGATAGCTCTGCTGGAGGATCTCTTCATCTGAAGAAGACGCCTACAGAAGCTCAAGAGCTAATTGAAATGGTTGCAAATAACCAATTCATGTACACTTTTGAAAGGAATCCTGTGAACAATGGGACAAATCAGAAGAAAGGAGTTCTTGAGATTGATACTCTGAATGCCATATTGGCACAGAACAAGATATTGACTCAGCAAGTCAATTTGATTTCTCAAAGTCTGTCTGGAATGCAAGCTGCACCAGGCAGTACTAAGGATGCTTCATCTGAAGAAGAAGCATATGATCCTGAGAACCCTTCAATGGAAGAGGTGAATTACCTGGGAGAACCCTATGGAAACACCTATAATTCTTCATGGAGAAATTATCCAAATTTCTCATGGAAGGATCAACAGAGACCTCAACAAGGTTTCAATAACAATAATGGTGGAAGAAACAGGTTTAGCAATGGCAAGCCTTTTCCATCATCTTCTCAGCAACAGACAGAGAATTCTAAGCAGAACCACTCTGACTTAGCAACCATGGTCTCTGATCTAATCAAAACCACTCAAAGTTTCATGACTGAAACAAGGTCCTCCATTAGAAACTTGGAGGCACAAGTGGGACAGCTGAGCAAGAAAATTACTGAACTCCCTCCTAGTACTCTTCCAAGCAATACAGAAGAAAATCCAAAAGGAGAGTGCAAGGCCATCAACATGGCCGAATTTGGAGAGGAAGGAGAGGCAGTAAACGCCACTGAGGAAGACCTCAATGGGCGTGCACTAACCTCCAATGAGTTCCCTAATGAGGAACCATGGGAATCTGAGGCTCAAAATGAGACCATAGAGATTCCAATGAATTTACTTCTGCCATTCATGAGCTCTGATGAGTATTCCTCCTCTGAAGAGGATGAGTATGTCACTGAAGAGCAAGTTGCTAAATACCTTGGAGCAATCATGAAGCCAAATGACAAGTTGTTTGGTAATGAGACTTGGGAGGATGAACCCCCTTTGCTCACCAAAGAACGGGATGACTTGTCTAGGCAGAAATTACCTCAAAAGAGACAAGATCCTGGGAAGTTTTTCATACCTTGTACCATAGGCACCATGACCTTCAAGAAGGCTCTGTGTGACTTAGGGTCAAGTGTAAACCTCATGCCTCTCTCTGTAATGGAGAAGCTAGGGATCTTTGAGGTACAAGCTGCAAGAATCTCACTAGAGATGGCAGACAACTCAAGAAAACAAGCTTATGGACTTGTAGAGGATGTTCTGGTAAAAGTTGAAGACCATTACATCCCTACTGATTTCATAGTCCTAGAGACTGGGAAATGCATGGATGAATCCATCATCCTTGGCAGACCCTTCCTAGCCACAGCTAAGGCTGTGATTGATGTTGATGGAGGTGAACTGATCATTCAAGTGAATGAAGAATCCTTTGTGTTTAAGGCTCAAGGATACCCCTCTGTCACCATGGAGAGGAAGCATGAAGAGCTTCCCTCAAATCAGAGTCAAACAGAGCCCCCACAGTCAAACTCTAAGTTTGGTGTTGGGAGGCCACAACCAAACTCTAAGTTTGGTGTTGAACCCCCACATTCAAACTCTAAGTTTGGTGTTGGGAGGTTCCAACATTGCTCTGAGTATCTGTGAGGCTCCATGAGAGCCCTCTGTCAAGCTACTGACATTAAAGAAGCGCTTGTTGGGAGGCAACCCAATGTTATATTTTATCTATTTTCTTTTGTTATTTTATTTTTTTTGTAGGTTGATGATCATAAGAAGTCACAAAATCAATTGAAAAAGCAAAAACAGAATGAAAAACAGGAAGAAAAACAGCACACCCTGGAGGAAGAGCCTACTGGCGTTTAAACGCCAGTAAGGCTAGCAGGTGGGCGTTTAACGCCCAGTCTGGCACCATTCTGGGCGTTTAACGCCAGAAAGGGGCACCAGACTGGCGTTAAACGCCAGGAAAGGGCAAGAACCTGGCGTTAAACGCCAGAAATGGGCACCAGCCCGGCGTTTAACGCCAAAATTGGCTAAAAACGCAATTTTGCATGCCATTTGGTGCAGGGATGACTTTTCCTTGACACCTCAGGATCTGTGGACCCCACAGGATCCCCACCAACCCCACCACTCTCTCTTCTTCTTCACCCATTCACCAATCACCTCAATACCTCTTCCCCAAAAACCCTTCACCTATCAAATCCCATCTTTCTCTTCACCACTCACATCCATCCTTCATAAAACCCCACCTACCTCACCCTTCAAATTCAAACCACTTTCCCTCCCAAACCCACCCATACATGACCGAACCATGAGCCCCCCTCTCCTATATAAACCCTTCTTCACCCCTTCATTTTCACACAACCTAAACACCACTTCTCCCCCTCTTTGGCCGAAAACAAAACCATTCCCTTCTTCCTCATTTCTTCTTCTTCTACTCTCTTCTTTCTTCTTTTGCTCGAGGACGAGCAAACCTTTTAAGTTTGGTGTGGTAAAAGCATTGCTTTTTGTTTTTCCATAACCATTTATGGCATCCAAGGCCGGAGAAACCTCTAGAAAGAGGAAAGGGAAGGCAAAAGCTTCCACCTCCGAGTCATGGGAGATGGAGAGATTCATCTCAAGGGTGCATCAAGACCACTTCTATGAAGTTGTGGCCTTGAAGAAGGTGATCCCCGAGGTCCCTTTTTCACTCAAAAAGAGTGAATATCTGGAGATCCGACATGAGATTCGAAGAAGAGGTTGGGAAGTTCTCACCAACCCCATTCAACAAGTCGGAATCTTAATGGTTCAAGAGTTCTATGCCAATGCATGGATCACCAAGAGCCATGATCAAAGTGTGAACCCGAACCCAAAGAATTGGCTTACTATAGTTCGGGGGAAATACTTGGATTTTAGTCCGGAAAATATAAGGTTGGCATTCAACTTGCCTATGATGCAAGGAGATGAACATCCTTACACAAGAAGGGTCAACTTTGATCAAAGGTTGGACTAAGTCCTCACTGACATTTGTGAAGAGGGCGCCCAATGGAAGAAAGATTCAAGAGGGAAGCCAGTTCAATTGAGAAGGCATGACCTCAAGCCCGTGGCTAGAGGATGGTTGGAGTTTATCCAACGTTCAATCATTCCCACTAGCAACCGATCCGAAGTTACTCTAGACCGGGCCATCATGATTCATAGCATCATGATTGGAGAAGAAGTGGAAGTTCATGAGGTTATAGCCCAAGAACTCTATAAGGTGGCGGACAAGTCCTCTACCTTGGCAAGGTTAGCCTTTCCTCACCTCATTTGTCACCTCTGTTATTCAGTTGGAGTTGACATAGAGGGAGACATCCTCATTGATGAGGACAAGCCCATTACTAAGAAGAGGATGGAGCAAACAAGAGACCCCTCTAATCATGAGATCCCTGAGATGCCTCAAGGGATGCACTTTCCTCCACAAGATTATTGGGAGCAACTGAACACCTCCCTAGGAGAATTGAGTTCCAACATGGGACAACTAAGGGTGGAGCACCAAGAACACTCCATTCTCCTCAATGAAATTAGAGAAGATCAAAGAATCATGAGAGAGGAGCAACAAAGACAAGGAAGAGACATTGAGGAGCTCAAGCACTCCATAAGACCTTCAAGAGGAGGAACAAGCCGCCATCACTGAGGTGGACCCGTTCTTTAATCTCCTTGTTCTTTATTTTTCTGTTTTTCGAATTTTCATGCTTATGTTTATCCATGTTTGTGTCTTATGATCATTAGTGTCTTAGTGTCTATGCCTTAAAGTTATGAATGTCCTATGAATCCATCACCTCTCTTAAATAAAAAAATTTGTTCTTAATTGAAAAAGAGAAGAATTGCATGAATTTTGAATTTTATAATAGATTAATTATTTTGATGTGGTGGCAACACTTTTGTTTTCTGAATGTATGCTTAAACAGTGCATATGTCTTTTGAATTTGTGGTTCATGAATGTTGGCTCTTGAAAGAATGATGAAAAAGGAGACATGTTACTGAGGATCTGAAAAATCATAAAAATAATTCTTGAAGCAAGAAAAAGCAGTGAATACAAAAAAAAAGAAAAAAACGAAAAAAAAATGAAAAAGAAAGAAAAAGAAAGAAATAAAGTTGTGATCCAAGGAAAAAAGAGTGTGCTTAAGAACCCTGGACACCTCTAATTGGGGACTCTAGCAAAGCTGAGTCACAATCTGAAAAGGTTCACCCAATTATGTGTCTGTGGCATGTATGTATCCGGTGGTAATACTGGAAGACAGAGTGCTTTGGGCCACAGCCAAGACTCAATAAGTAGCTGTGTTCAAAAATCATCACACTTAACTAGGAGAATCAATAACACTATCTGGATTCTGAGTTCCTAAAGAAGCCAATCATTCTGAATTTCAAAGGATAGAGTGAGATGCCAAAACTATTCAGAGGCAAAAAGCTAAAAGCCCTGCTCATCTAATTGATACTGATCTTCATAGATGTTTTTGGAATTCATTGCATATTCTCTTCTTTTTATCTTATTTGATTTTCAGTTGCTTGAGGACAAGCAACAATTTAAGTTTGGTGTTGTGATGAGCGGATAATTTGTACGCTTTTTGGCATTGTTTTTAGTATGTTTTTAGTAGTTTGAGTTGAGTTTTTAGTATATTTTTAATAGTTTTTAGTTAAAATTCACTTTTCTGGACTTTACTATGAGTTTGTGTGTTTTTCTGTGATTTCAGGTATTTTCTGGCTGAAATTGAGGGACCTGAGCAAAAATCTGATCCAGAGACTGAAAAGGACTGCAGATGCTGTCAGATTCTGACCTCCCTGCACTCGAAGTGGATTTTCTGGAGCTACAGAAGCCCAATTGGCGCGCCCTCAACGGCGTTGGAAAGTAGACATCCTGGGCTTTCCAGCAATATATGATAGTCCATACTTTGCCCAAGATTTGATGGCCCAAACCGGCGTTCAAAGTCACCTTCAGATTTCCCAGCGTTAAACGCCGGAACTGGCACCAAAATGGGAGTTAAACGCCCAAACTGGCACAAAAGCTGGCGTTTAACTCCAAGAAGAGTCTCTACACGAAAATGCTTCATTGCTCAGCCCAAGCACACACCAAGTAGGCCCGGAAGTGGATTTTTATAATTTTACTCATCTCTGTACACCCTAGGCTACTAGTTTTCTATATATAGGACCTTTTACTATTGTATTTTCATCTTCTAATCTTTGGGATCTTCTGATCTTTGGAATCTTTTGATCACTTTAGATCTCTAGATCATCTTTGGACATCTAGTTCTTAGATCATTGGGAGGCTGGCCTCACGGCCATGCCTAGACCTTGTTCTTATGTATTTTCAACGGTGGAGTTTCTACACACCATAGATTAAGGTGTGGAGCTCTGCTGTACCTCGAGTATTAATGCAATTACTATTGTTCTTCTATTCAATTCCGCTTGTTCTTTGTCCAAGATATTCATTTGCACCCAAGAACATGATGAATGTGATGATTATGTGACACTCATCATCATTCTCACTTATGAGCAAAGTGACTGACAACCACTCTTGTTCTACAAGCAAACGAGGCTCTAATGTTTATCTCTTGGATTCCTGATAACATGATGCATGGTTGATCGCCTGACAACCGAGTGCTCGCCTGACAACCGAGCCAGCCATTCCGTGAGATCAGAGTCTTCGTGGTATAGGCAAGAACTGATGGTGGCATTCAAGAGAATCCGGAAGGTCTAACCTTGTCTGTGGTATTCTGAGTAGGATTCAATGATTGAATGACTGTGACGTGCTTCAAACTCCTGAGGGCGGGGCGTTAGTGACAGACGCAAAAGAATCACTGGATTCTATTCCGGCCTGATCGAGAACCGACAGATGGATAGCCGTGCCGTGACAGGGTGCGTTGAACATTTCCACTGAGAGGATGGGAGGTAGCCACTGACAACGGTGAAACCCTTGCATAAGCTTGCCATGGAAAGGAGTAAGAAGGATTGGATGAAGACAGTAGGAAAGCAGAGAGACGGAAGGGACCAAGCATCTCCATTCGCTTATCTGAAGCTCTCACCAATGATATACATAAGTATCTCTATCTTTATCTTTATGTTTCATTCATCATCTATACCCATTTGAGTCTGCCTGACTAAGATTTACAAGGTGACCATAGTTTGCTTCATACCAATAATCTCCGTGGGATCGACCCTTACTCGCGTAAGGTTTATTACTTGGACGACCCAGTGCACTTGCTGGTTAGTTGTGCGAAGTTGTAGTGATCACGATTTCGCGCACCATCTTCCTCCTGGTTATATCCCACCAATGGGTGGTTTTGTTCCACCTATTCATTTTGGGAATACAAGAGGAGTGAATAACACTCAAAATCCACAACAGCATTCCGAGTATTCTCGTGATTATAATGTGAGCTCTACTTCGAATGCTGCTAATTCAATGGCAGTATATCGACAACAAGTAGAGGAAAGTCATCATGACTTAGTCAATTTGTTGACTCAACAAATGACTACGATTCTAAACCCCATGATGGCTGATCATGAATCGAAATTCGAACGTCTTGCTAGACAAGTCGAATGAATTGCTCAAATTATTGATTATGATGAGGGCGAAGAGCATAATGCCAGAGAAAATAATGAAGGATTTGGGAATGGATTTCAAAATGAAAACAATATTTTTAATGGAGAAAATCCTCATATAGTTCCTCGTGGGAAAAATGCGGATAAAGTTCTGGCCAGGTTACGTGCTAATCATGGCGGTGAACATTATCAAGTCACCAGAATTGTAGAAGAAGTACTGAATTGAGTTGGTCTGAATGTTAGTTTTATGAATCAACCACACTTTGTGTCTGCTTTTTCTCAAGTTGTTCAAATGGTAGAAGTGCCAAGAGGGGTAAAAAATCCAAAGATAGTCACAAAGTTTACTGGGGAAGTTGGAGAATCAACCACTGAACATGTTGCTCGATATTTGGTTGAGATTGGGAACTTAGCCAATGATGAAAATTTGAAAATGAAGTTTTTTCCTTCTTCGTTAACGAACAATGCATTTACTTGGTTGAATCTCAGACCAAATTCGATAACAACATGGAATCAGTTGGATACTACTTTTCACGCTCAGTTTTATCGAGGGAAAATGAATGTGATAGTTACTGATCTAGTGGCTCTGAAACGTGAAGATGGTGAAACCATTGATGATTATCTAATACGTTTCAAGAACGCTAGAAGTAGGTGCTATGTGTCATTACCTGAAAGTAAGATAGTGAAAATAGCAACTATGGGGCTAGAATTTTATATGCGCAGAAAGCTGCTCAATATGCATATCCCTGATTTAGCCCATTTGGCTAAAAAGGTTCGTCAGACTCATGAAAAAGGAGAAAGAGAAATATAGGAGTGAGCAAAGATCGAAGAGTAAACCCTTTACTCGAAAAGAGAAAGTTGCTTATGTGACTATGGAGTCCTCGGAGGAAATCGATTTCGAAACAGAAGTCGATTTGGCTAAACTTAAGAAAGGCCCTCCGTATGTTTGTTCTTTACTCAAAAATCTTCCTAGTAATGAAAAGTTGAATGATTCAAAACTAAAAAGTGAAAAGAAATACAGTTTTGATATTTCAAAATCTGATCAGATTTTTGATGTGTTGCTTAAAGATAAACAATTAATTCTGCCTGAGGGTAGAACTTTACTTTCAGTGAAAGATTTAAAAGGGAAACCTTATTGCAAATTTCACCAAGCAACAAGTCATTCGACTAACAGTTGTGTTCATTTCAGGGACTTAATTCAGGAACCAATAATGAAAGGAAGGTTGAAATTTGATGATGGCAAGAAAGAAATGAAGGTTGATGTTGATCCCTTCGAAGTTGATGCCAGCTTTGTCGAGCCATGTTTTGGAGTGAACATGGTTGGCATGTCCTATGATTTTGATGTGGCTCTTGATGATTTTAAGTCACCAGTAAGATCGGTGTATCCCCGGGCGGGAGATAGTTTGTTGGACTTCCTAGTTCAGGCAAAAGATTAAAGATCGGGATGTATCTCTGTGTCCACGGTGTAAAGCTATTTTTGATGTGAAGCAGCAGCAATATTCAAAAAGGAGAATGAAGAAAGAATTGGCTCATAGAAAAGAGCAAGTGTGCCGGAGACAACCGATTCGGCGCATAGAGGGTCAGAGTTCTAAGACTCCTCAACAAAGTGTGTCTGCACCTTTAAGCCGATCTCAGGCTATAGGTGTTCAATGGATTCAGAATTGTCAAGAGTTCTAAAAGCGGGATGCTCTGTATCGACACAACCCTCAGTGGGGACATCGAGGACCACCTTGAAATCAGTATCCCTATTATCGTAGCAGAGACAGAGGGTATCCGAGAGGTAGAGGAGGAAGGAAAAACTTCAATCAAAATAAAAAGCCTCAGACAGAAGTAAGTAAGGGGAAACGCGTGTGAAGGTTGGATTATCCAAACGAAACACTGTATTTGTGGTGGTACCATCAAAAGCAAGTTATAATGCTTTGTTGGGGCAACATTGGATCCACGGTTTAGGGGATGTACCTTCTACTGTGCATCAAAGCGTGCTTCTTTGGTCAAAGGATGACAAGCCTGAAGTCATTAAGGCAGATTCGAACATCTATGTCGAATAGTTGCACGTTGATTTCAGGATGTATAATCCTAAATTAAAACCTCTGAATGTTGACAGGACACTGAATTCTTATAATTGTGAAGATTGCTACCTGTCTTCGGAAGGTTTGTCTGTGAAGCTGCGTTATCCAGAGTTGGGATTTGCTCCAACTGGTTGGAACTGTCTGTCTTGAAGATCTCTTGGAGATTGCCTTATGGACCAGGTTGAGGAAGTTTCCGATTACCTGGTAACTTTACGTAATTATTTAAGTAATTTTCTTCTTGTAGAAAATAAAGATGATTCTTCTGATGAAGTGGGATCACATAGGGTTAGTAGTTCTTATAATTATCATTGTATCAGCTCGATTTCTTCAGTCGAGTCTTGTCATGATTTAGATATTTCTTCTATATGTAATGAAAGTGGTGCTTCAAGTCCAATGGCTAATTTAATAGCAGAAGCACATTGTAATGAAAGTCGAAGGGATATTAATAAAGTAAATAAATCCGTTTGTTCTATTTCTAATGACTTTATTGATTTCACCTTTGACTGCATCTATGATTTGGAACCTTTGAGTTTCGAGAAACATTATGTAAAAGATGAGGAGCAGTTTAAGTGATTTGAATCTCAGGATCCCTTAGAAGAAATTAATTTGGGAACTGCTGAGGATGTTCGAATTACATATATTTGCAAGGGTCTTGCTAATCCTTTTCGACCTGAACTTTTTCATCTTTTACATGAGTTTAAAGATTGTTTTGCTTGGGATTATCATGAGATGTCCGGTCTCGATCGTTCCCTTGTGGAACATCGATTAGTATTAAAACCAAATGCTAGACCTGTGAAGCAAACTCCACCACGTTTTGCTCTAGAAATCAATGAAAAGATTAAAGAAGAAATATAACGCTTGACTAAAGCAAAATTTATTCGAAGTGCATATTATGTTGAGTGGGTTTCAAATATTATTCCTGTAGTGAAGAAAAATGGGAAGTTGAGGGTATGTATTAATTTTTGAGATTTATTTCGAATCTTTCTGATCGAACCCGAGTATTTTCACCTTTGGTAAAATTAAAGAATGATTCGCAGTTCGAATGGACGAATGAACATTAATTAGCATTCGATTCAATTAAAGATTATTTAAGGCTCCGATCATGGCGAATGTTTGTTCGCATGAGCCCTTGAAATTATACATTGCAGCATCTAAAAACATAATTGGGTGCATGTTAGTCCAAGATGATGAAAATAGACATGAGCGGGCTGTTTATTACCTTAGCCGAGTTCTAACTGATATCGAAACAAGGTATTCCCCGATAGAGAAGCTATGTTTATCTTTATATTATGCTTTTATGAAACTTAAATGTTATATGGTGGCTAAATTGGTGAAGGTTATAACACAAATTAATCTCATCAAATATATGTTAAGTTTCCCAATGTTACGGGGACGTCTAAGGAAATAGATGCTGGCATTAACAGAGTTTGATTTACAATACGTCCCAGCCAAGGCTGTAAAAGGGTAGGTCATTACAGATTTTCTTGTGGGTAATTCGAATAATCTAAATAACCAGGGGCAAATGTAATTGATATCGAGGTCGATTATTGGTAGTTATATTTTGAAGATCGAAACATAAGGATGGTGTAGGAGTTGGAATTCTTATTATCTCACCAGAAGGAATTCCATCAGAATTCTTGTTTGAACTAAAATATCCCTGTTCGAATAATGTGGCAGAGTACGAAACTTTGATTTTGGGTCTTGAAATATTAAATAGTAACGGAGATTTAGAAGTTCAAATATTTGGGGATTCTCAGTTGGTTTTAAAGTAGTTATCAAAGGAATTTAAATGCAATAATGAGAAGTTGCAAACATATTTAACAACTGCTTGGGAATTGTTAACTTCCTTTCGAAAAGTTTCTTTGGTTCAAATCCCCAGGGTCCATAATGAAATTGCTAATGAAAGAGAAGTTTTGTGTATAGATGAATGGAAAGATAATGATTGGAGAAAGCCTATTGCTCAGTATTTAAAGAATCCCAATATTCCAGTTGGTAGAAAGATGAAATTGCAAGCAATAAATTTTGTCTTGATGGCTGATGAGTTGTATAAGAAAGGGATCGATGGGAGTTTGTCGAGATATTTAGGCCAAGATGATCAAAACATTGCCTTGGGTGAAGTTCGTAATGGGATATGTGGGGCCCATCAAGCTGAAAAAAAGATGAAATGGATGTTATATCGCAACCATGTGTATTGGCCCACTATGATAAAGGATTGTATCGATTATGTAAAGGCATGTCAGGTTTGCCAGAAACACAGTTCAATACAGTAGATTCCGGTAGCCAAGTTGCATTCGATAATCAAACCATGACCATTCAGAGGTTGAGCTTTGGATTTGATTGGGTTGATTCACCCTCCTTCATCAAAACAATATAAGTTTATCTTGGTGGCAATTGATTATTTCACAAAGTGGGTTGAAGCAATTCCCCTAAAAGAAGTTGGTCAAAGTGAAATAATAGACTTCATCGAGGAACATATTATCTATCGATTTGGTATTCCTCAAACATTAAGTACTGATCAAGGAACTATGTTTACTGGTCAACGAATTAAAAATTTTGCAGCCTCGAGGAGTATCAATATGATTACCTCAACCCCTTATCATGCGCAGGTTAATGGGCAAGTAAAGACAGCAAATAAAATCTTAATAAGTTTGATAAAAAAGCATATTGGGAACAAATGTCGAACGTGGCACAAGACTTTAAGCTAGGTATTATGAGCTTATCGAAATTCACCAAGGGGGTCAACGAATACTTCACCCTATAAATTAGTTTATGGCCATAATGCAGTGCTACCATTAGAAATTAATTTGAATACTTTGAGGATATCAAAGCAACATGATTTGCCAGTTGATGATTATTGAAATTCAATGTTTGATGAATTGAATAAATTAGATTCAGAACGAATCCTGACACTTGATAATATGATTCGACAAAAAGAAAGTATTGCTCGAAGCTATAATCATCGAATAAGAGAGAAGTATTTTAGTATAGGTGAGTTGATTTTAAAAGTAATTTTGCCAATGGAAAAGAAATCAAAATTTCTTGGCAAATGGTCCCATACTTGGGAAGGCCCTTTTCAGGTAGTAGGGTCATATTCTGGAAATGCATATCAGATCAAGGATATCGAGTCAGGAAAAATAATTGATTTGATCAATGGAAAGTACTTGAAATAGTATTACTATTGGTTAAATTAAAGTCAAACATGCATAAGTCTAGAAAAGAAAATCATTACAAAAAGTAAAGCCTGAAGTAGAGAAATTCAAGATGCCAGAAGTTTTGCCAAGTCTTAACGCAGATTTGCCCTTTTGTTGTCCAAAGCTGTAAGTGCCTCGATCTGCTTAAACTTGTCGAATTGGACTATCTCAAGTTGTTTCTCATATTCTTCTTGCTTAGTCTCAATCGAAATAATCTCTTGGATGAGATGTTGTTGTTTCTGTTGGGCAGTAGTCAGAGGTGTGGCTATGTCAGTTCGTCTTTGGTGTACTTTTGCAAGCTTTTCATTAATTTGAGCTAACTCTGTTTCAAGTCTTGCTTCTTCTTTATCATAAAAAGTTTGAATAGAGATAGCACGAGAGATGCTTAGATCGAATTCCTCACGGGAAGCTTTGATTGGTCGAAGGGTTGTAGTGCAATTTGATGAGCGGATAATTTATATGCTTTTTGGTATTATTTTTACATAGTTTTTAGTATGATTTAGTTAGTTTTTAGTATATTTTTATTAGTTTTTAAGCAAAATTCACATTTCTGGGCTTTACTATGAGTTTGTGTGTTTTTCTGTGATTTCAGGTATTTTCTGGCTGAAATTGAGGGACCTGATCATAAATCTGATTCAGAGGCTGACAAAGGACTGCTGATGCTGATGGATTCTGACCTCCCTGCACTCGAAATGGATTTTTTGGACTATAGAAATCCAAATGGCGCGTTCTCAACTTCGTTGGAAAGTAGACATCCAGGGCTTTCCAGTAATATATAATAGTTGATGAGCGGATAATTTATACACTTTTTGGCATTGTTTTTATATAGTTTTTAGTAAGTTTAAGCTACTTTTAGGGATGTTTTCATTAGTTTTTATGTTAAATTCACATTTCTGGACTTTACTATGAGTTTGTGTGTTTTTCTGTGATTTCAGGTAAATTCTGACTGAAATTGAGGGATTTGAGCAAAACTCTGAAAAAGGCTGACAAAAGGACTGCTGATGCTGTTGGATTCTGACCTCCCTGCACTCGAAATGGATTTTCTGGAGCTACAGAACTCCAAATGGCGCGCTCTCAACGGCGTTGGAAAGTAGACATCCAGGGCGTTCCAGCAATATATAATAGTCCATGCTTTATTCGAAGAATGACGACGTAACTTGGCGTTAAACGCCAAGTACATGCTGCTGTCTGGAGTTAAACGCCAGAAAAACGTCATGATCCGGAGTTAAACGCCCAAAACACGTCATAACCTGAAGTTTGACGCCAAGAAATGCCTCTACACGTGGATTGATCAAGCTCAGCCCAAACACACACCAAGTGGGCCCCGGAAGTGGATTTATGCATCAATTACTTACTCATGTAAACCCTAGTAGCTAGTCTAGTATATATAGGACCTTTTACTATTGTATTAGACATTCTGGATCCTGGATTGTATTTTCTATCCGGTGATCACGTTCAGGGGGCTGGCCATTCGGCCATGCCTGGACCTCTCACTTATGTATTTTTAACGGTGGAGTTTCTGCACACCATAGATTAAGGGTGTGGAGCTCTGCTGTACCTCAAAGATTAATGAAGTTCTATTTTCTTTTATTCAATTCCTCTTTTATTCTTATTCCAAGATATTCATTCGAACCCAAGAACATGATGAATGTGATGAGTTAATAACCCTCATTATTATTCTCACTTATGAACGCGCGTGATTGACAACCACTTACGTTCTACATGCAACACAAGCTTGAATGTGTATCTCTTAGATTCCCCAACAGAATCTTCGTGGTATAAGCTAGATAGATGGCGGCATTCATCTGGATCCGGAAAGTCCAACCTTGTCTGTGGTGTTCCGAGTAGGATCCTGGGAATCCGGAAAGTCTCACCTTGTCTGTGGTGTTCCGAGTAGGATTCCGTTCATGAATGACTGTGACGTGCTTCAAACTTTAACCTGCTGGGCGTTAGTGACAAACGCAAAAGAGGGATTCTATTCCAGTAGGAGCGGGAACCAACCGGTGATTGGCCGTACTGTGACAGAGTGCGTGCATAGCTTTCACTGCGAGGATGGGATGTAGCTATCAACCATGGGTGATGCCTCCAGACTGGTTAGCTGTGCGAGTGACAGCCGTACAGGTTATTTCCCCGAGAGGAATGAAAGTAGCCACAGCTGATAGTGAACCCCTATACAAAGCTTGCCATGGAAAGGAGTAAACTCAGGATTGAATTGAAGCAATAGAAGAGCAGGCGTCCGAGAGCTCTACAGCATCTCCATTCCGCTTATCTGAAATTCCTACCAATGAATCTGCATAAGTATTTCTATCCTTTTTATTATTTATTTTCTTTTTATTTTCGAAACCCATAAATCCATATTTAATCTGCCTGACTGAGATTTACAAGGTGACCATAGCTTGCTTCATACCAACAATCTCTGTGGATTCGACCCTTACTCACGTAAGGTTATTACTTGGACGACCCAGTACACTTGCTGGTTAGTTGAACGGAGTTGTGAGTTCCAATAAAGAAAACCTCACACAGGTGCTGCCCCTTAGAAGCCTTCATCTCAAAATAAACAGTGTCCTAAGGGTATATTCATACTAAAGCTCAAAAGATAGATTCCATACAAACTTAAGGATGTTGAATCACAATTTCGTCCACCAATAGTCCATACTTTGCCCGAGTTTAGATGACGCAAACTTGCGTTTAAGGCTAGCTTTCTGCCCTATTCTGGCGTTAAACGCCAGAAACAAGTTGCAAAGCAGAGTTAAACGCCAGAAACAAGCTACAAACTGGCGTTTAACTCCAAGGAAGACCTCTACACATAAAAGCTTCAATGCTCAGCCCAAGCACACACCAAGTAGGCCCGGAAGTGGATTTCTGCATCATTTACTCATTTATGTAACCCTAATAACTAGTTTAGTATAAATAGGACTTTTTACTATTCTATTTACATCTTGGATCTTACATCTTTGATCAGTTTTATGCTATCTTAGACTTTTATGGGGGCTGGCCATTCGGCCATGCCTGGACCATTATCACTTATGTATTTTCAACGGTGGAGTTTCTACACACCATAGATTAAGGTGTGGAGCTCTGCTGTTCCTCGAGTATTAATGCAAAATACTACTGTTTTCTATTCAATTCATGCTTATTCTTATTCTAAGATATTCATTCACACACAAGAACATGATGAATGTGATGATTATGTGACACTCATCACCATTCTCACTTATGAACGCGTGATTGACAACCACTTCTGTTCTACATGAAGACAAGCTTGAATGTATATCTCTTGGGTTTCTAATCAACGATTCACATCGACTCCCCTCTGACAATGGGGCATCTGAATATGATATTGGAACCTTCGTGGTATAAGCTAGAATCAATTGGCAGCATTCCTGAGATCCGGAAAGTCTAAACCTTGTCTATGGTATTCCGAGTAGAATCTGGGATGGGATGACTGTGACGAGCTTCAAACTCGCGACTGTAGGGCGTGGTGACAGACGCAAAAGGATAGTAAATCCTATTCCTACACGATCGAGAACCAATAGCTGATTAGCCATACGGTATCTGTGCATGATATTTTTCATCCGAGACGAGCAATCTGACAGTTGATTAGCCGTACAGAAACCGTAGAGGACCATTTTCACTGAGAGGACGGAAAGTAGCCATTGACAACGGTGACACCCAACATACAGCTTGTCATAGAAAGGAGTATGAAGGATTAAAAGAAGGCAATAGGAAAGTAGAGATTCAGAAAGAACAACGCATCTCCATACGCTTATCTGAAATTCCCACCAATGAATTACATAAGTATCTCTATCTTTATTTTATGTTCATTTATCTTTTAATTTTCAAAACTCCATAACCATGTGAATCCGCCTGACTGAGATTTACAAGATGACCATAGCTTGCTTCAAGCCGACAATCTTCGTTGGATCGACCCTTACTCACATAAGGTTTATTACTTGGATGATCCAATACACTTGCTGGTTAGTTGTGCGAAGTTGTGAAAAAGAGTTGAGATTACAATTGTGCGTACAAGTTGTTGGCGCCATTGTGTATCACAATTTCGTGCACCAAGTTTTTGGCGCCGTTGTCGGGGATCGTTCGAGTTTGGACAACTGACGGTTCATCTTGTTGCTCAGATTAGGTCATTTTCCTTTATTTTATTTTCAAAAAGTTTTCAAAAATCTTTCAAAAATTTTTTTCTTCTTTTTCGTTTCTCCAAAATAATTTTCAAAAAATTAAAAAAAAATCATAAAATCATAAAAACTCAAAAATATTTCATGGTTCTTATTTGAATTTAGGGCCAAATTTCAAGTTTGGTGTCAATTGCATGATTTTAATTGTCTTGCAATTTTCGAAACACATGCATTGTGTTCTTGATGATCTTCAAGTCGTTCTTGATGAATTGCCTTGTTTGATCTTCATGATTTATTGGTTTGCACTGCATGATGTTCTACATATGCATTCTTGCATTCATATGGCCCAAACATGAGAAAGTTTTAAGTTTGGTGTCATCCATGTTTTTTTTCATTAAGAAAACTGAGTTCTTGATGTTCATCTTGATCTTCAAGATTGTTCTTGGTGTTCATCTTGACGTTCATAATGTTCTTGCATATATCTTGTGTTTTGATCCAAGAATTACATGTTTCGACTCATTTTGTTGTTTTTCAAAATTGAAAACATATCTTCTTGAATAAAGGATTTAGCAAAATGAAGATCCAAGAACATAAAGTAGAGGAATAACAGAGAAAAAGCTGGGCGTTCAAAACGCCCAGTGAAGAAAGAAAACTGGAGTTTAAACGCCAGCCAAGGTACCTGGCTGGGCGTTTAAACGCCCAAACCATGCAGCAATTGGGCGTTAAACGCCCAAAACATGCAGCTCCTGGGCGTTTAACGCCAGGATGATACAAGGAGAGGAATTTTGTTTTCAAATAAAATCTTTTTCAAATCTTCATAATTTGTCAAAATCAAATCTTTTTCAAATCAAATATTTTCAATCATATCTTTTTCAAATCATTTCTTTTCAAACATATCTTTTTCAAAAATCAAATCTTTTCCTCATATTTTCAAAAATCTTGATTAAAAAATTTCAAGTTTGTTACTTTCTTGTTAAAAAAGGTTCAATCTTTAAATTCTAGAATCATATCTTTTAGTTTCTTGTTAGTCAAGTCATCAACTTCAATTTTCAAAATCAAATCTTTTTAAAATTTCTTTTTCAAATCTTTTTCAATATAAATTTCAATCATATATTTTTAATCATATTTTTTTCAAATCATATCTTTTTCAAAAATCTTTTCTAAACTTCCTATCTTTTCAAAATTACTTTTCAAATCTTTTTCAACTAACTAATTGATTTTTTGTTTGTTTTACTATTTCTTATCTTTTTCAAAACCACAACCAATTTTTCAAAAATTTATTTTAAATTTTATTCTTTTTATTTTCGAAAATTCTTCTCCCTCTCTTATCTTTTTCTATTTAAACACTAACATTCCTCCTCTATTGTCAATTCGAACTCCATCTCTCTTTGAGTGTTCGAATTCTTTCTTACCTACCTAATCCTTCCATTCTTGTTTTCCTCTGACACCTCAAGGAATCTCTATACTGTGACATAGAGGATTCCATATTTTCTTTGTTTTCTTCTCTTTTATATGAGCAGGAACAAAGATAAAGGCATACTTGTTGAAGCTGATCCTGAACCTGAAAGGACTCTAAAGAGGAAGCTAAGAGTAGCTAAAGCACAAAACTCTGAAGAAGACCTCAATGAAATTTTTGAAAAGGAAGCAGCAAAAGAAACAATTATGGCCGAACCAAACAACAAGGCAAGGAAGATGCTTGGTGATTTTACTACACCAACTTCCAACTTTTATGGAAGAAGCATCTCAATCTCTGCCATAGGAGCAAACAATTTTGAGCTAAACCCTCAATTAGTTTCTCTACTGCAACAGAACTGCAAGTTTCATGGACTTCCATAAAAAAACCCTTATCAGTTCTTAACTGAGTTCTTGTAGATCTGTGATACTGTTAAGACCAATGGAGTTGATCCTGAAGTCTACAAGCTTATGCTTTTCCCTTTTGCTGTAAGAGACAGAGCTAGAACATGGTTGGACTCACAACCTAGAGATAGCCTGGACTCTTGGGACAAGCTGGTCACGGCTTTGTTAGCCAAGTTCTTTTCTCCTTAAAAGCTGAGCAAGCTTAGAGTGGATGTTCAGACCTTCGGACAAAAAGATGGTGAGTCCCTCTATGAAGTTTGGGAAAGATACAAGCAACTGACCAAAAAGTGTCCTTCTGACATGCTTTCAGAGTGGACCACATTAGATATATTCTATGATGGTCTGTCTGAATTTTCCAAAATGTCACAGGACCATTCTGCAGGTGGATCCATTCACCTAAAGAAAACGCCTGCAGAAGCTCAGGAACTTATTAAAATGGTTGCAAATAACCAGTTCAAGTACACCTCTGAGAGGAATCCTGTGAGTAATGGGACGCCTCAAAAGAGATGAGTTCTTGAAATTGATGCTCCGAACGCTATACTGGCTCAGAACAAAATATTGACCCAACAAGTCAATATGATCTCTCAGAGTTTGAATAGATTGCAAAATGCATCCAACAGTACTAAAGAAGCATCTTCTGAAGAAGAAGCTTATGATCCTGAGAACCCTGCAATGGCAAAGGTGAATTACATGGGTGAAGCCTTTGGCAACACCTATAATTCTTCATGGAAAAATCATCCAAATTTTTCATGGAGGGATCAATAGAAGCAAGGCTTCAATAATAACAATGGTGAAAGAAACAGGTTTAGCAATAGCAAACCTTTCCCATCATTATCTCAGCAACAGACAGAGCATTTTGAGCAGAATCCTTCTAGCTTAGTAAAACGTAGTCTCTGATCAATCTAAGGCCACTCTTAGTTTCATGACTGAAACAAGATCCTCCATTAGAAATTTGGAGGCACAACTGGGCCAGCTGAGTAAAAGGGTTACTGAAACTCCTCCTAGCACCATCCCAAGCAATACAGAAGAGAATCCCAAAGGAGAGTGCAAGGCCATTGATATGATCAATATGGACGAAACCTTAGAGGAGGAGGAGGACGTGAATTCCAATGAGAAAGACCTCAGGGAACGTCTAATGGTCAGTAAGAAATACCTTAATGAGGAACCAAAGGAATCTGAGGCTCATACAGAAATCATAGAGATTTCCTTGGACCTTCTTTTACCATTCATGAGCTCTGATAACTATTCATCTTCTGAAGAGGATGAAGACATTGTTGAAGGGCAAGTTGTCCAATATTTAGGAGCAATCATGAAGCTAAATGCCAAGCTATTTGGTAATGAGACTTGGGAGGAAGAGCCTCCCTTGCTCACCAATGAACTGAATACATTGGTTCAGCAAAATTTACCTCAAAAGAAACAGGATCCTGGTAAATTCTTAATATCTTATACCATAGGCACCATGACCTTTGAAAAAGCTCTATGTGACCTGGGGTCAGGGATAAACATGATGCCCCTCTCTGTAATGGAGAAACTAGGAATCTATGAGGTACAGGCTACCAATTTCTCATTGGAGATGGCAGATAACTCTATGAAAAAGGCTTATAGACTAGTAGGGGACGTGCTAGTGAAGGTTGAAGGCCTTTACTTCCCTACTAATTTCATAATCCTAGACACTAGGAGGGATGAGGATGAATCAATCATCCTTGGAAGATCCTTCCTAGCCACAGCAAGAGCTGTGATTGATGTTGACAGAGGAGAGTTGATCCTTCATGTGAATGAAGAATTCCTTGTAGTAAAGACTCAAGGTTCTCTATCTGTAACCATAGAGAGTAAGCATGAAGAGCTTCTCCCAATACAGAGTCAAACAGAACCCCCACATTCAAACTCTAAGTTTGGTGTTGGGAGGCCACAGCCAAACTCTAAGTTTGATGTTGAGAGATCTCAACCGTATTTTGATCATCTGTGAGACTCCATGAGAGCTCACTGTCAAGCTATTGACATTAAAGAAGCGCTTATTGGGAAGCAACCCAATTTTATTTTAATTTTATCTATATTATTTTGTTTTCTTTTAGGTTAATGATCATGTGAAGTCACAAAGACAATTACAAAAATAAAGAAAAAAAATTCAAAAACAGCATTGAAAACAGCACACCCTGGAGGAAGGACTTACTGGCGTTTAAACGCCAGTAAGGGTAGCAAAATGGGCGTTTAAACGCCCAATCTGGCACCTTTCTGGGCGTTTAACCGCCAGAATAGGGCACCAGACTGCCGTTTAAACACCAGAACAGGGCAATAAACTGGTGTTTAGACGCTAGAACAGGAAGGAAAGCTGGTGTTTAAACGTCAGAACAGGGCAGCAGACTGGCGTTTAAACGCTAGGATTGCACTCTAAGGAGTTTTAAATGCCCAATTGGAGCAGGGATGAAGAATTCCTTGACCCCTCAGGATCTGTGGACCCCACAGGATTCCCATCAACCTCAACTCACTCTCTCTCCCCTTCACACCTTTCTACAACACTCTTCCCCAAATACCCTCACCAATCACCTCCATATCTCTTCCACAAATACCCTTCACCAATCACTTCCTTAATTCTCTCCCTCTCTTTCCCTATAAATACCCCTCTTCACTCCTTTATTTTCACACATCACAAACCCTTTCCTACCCCTTGGCCGAACCCATCTCTCCCTCCATCTTCTCCATTTTCTTCTTCTTCCCCTTCTTTATTTCTTCTTTTGCTCGAGGACGAGCAAACCTTTTAAGTTTGGTGTGGTAAAAGCATTGCTTTTTGTTCTTCCATAACCATTTATGGCACCTAAGGCTGGAGAAACCTCTAGAAAAAGGAAACGGAAGGCAAAAGCTTCCACCTCCGAGTCATGGGAGATGGAGAGATTCATCTCAAAGGTCCATAGCTCAGTAATAGAGCATTTGACTGCACAACAAGAGCGCCCACTCATGGACCTCAATAAGAGCATGAGGAAGTCCCTCATCAAGAAATCCCTGAGATGCCTCAAGGGATGCAATTTCCTCCACACAATTATTGGGAGCAACTCAACACTTCTATGGAAAGCTTGAGTTACAACATGGACCAATTAAGGGTGGAACACCAAGAGCACTCCATCATTCTCCATGAGATTAGAGAAGATCAAAGAGTTTTGAGGTAGGAACAACAAAGGTAAGGAAGAGACATAGAGGAGCTCAAGAGCACCATTAGTTCTTCAAGAGGAGGAAGACGCCACCCTCACTAAGGTGGACTCATTCCTTAACCTCCTTGTCTATTTATTTTTCTATTTTCATCTTTATGCTGTAGGATCTATCTATTTTTGTGTCTTCACTACATGATCATTAGTGTCTAGTGTCTATGTCTTAAAGCTATGAATAATTCCATGAATCCTTCACCTTTCTTAAATAAAAAATGTGCTTAATTAAAAAAGGACAAGAAGTACTTGGATTTCAAATTTTATCTTGAAACTAGTTTAATTATTTTGATGTGGTGGCAATACTTTTTGTTCTCTGAATGAATGCTTGAACAGTGCATATTTTTTATCTTGTTGTTTATGAATGTTAAAATTGTTGGCTCTTGAAATAATGATGAGCAAAAAGAAATATTATTGATAATCTGAAAAATCATAAAATTGATTCTTGAAGCAAGAAAAAGCAATGAATAAGAAAGCTTGCGAAAAAAATGGCAAAAAAAGAAAGAAAAAGAAAAAACAAGCAGAAAAAGCCAATAGCCCTTTAAACCAAAAGGCAAAGGTAAAAAGGATCCAAGGCTTTGAGCATTAATGGATAGGAGGGTCGAAGGAAATAAAATACAGGCCTAAGCGGCTAAATCAAGCTATCCCTAACCATGTGCTTGTGTCATGAAGGTCCAAGTGAAAAGCTTGAGACTGAGTGGTTATAGTCGTGATCCAAAGCAAAAGAGTGTGCTTAAGAGCTCTGGATACCTCTAGCTGGGGACTTTAGCAAAGCTGAGTCACAATCTGAAAAGGTTCACCCAGTTATGTGTCTGTGGCATTTATGTATCCGATGGTAATACTGGAAAACAAAGTGCTTAGGGCCACGGCCAAGACTCATAAAGTAGCTGTGCTCAAGAATCAACATACTTAACTAGGAGAATCAATAACACTATCTAAAATTCTGAGTTCCTATAGATGCCAATCATTCTGAATTTCAAAGGATAAAGTGAGATGCCAAAACTGTTCAGAAGCAAAAAGCTACAAGCCCTACTCATCTAATTAGAACTAAGTTTCATTGATACTGTGGGATTCATTATATATTCTCTTCTTTTTATCCTATTTTGTTTTCAGTTGCTTGGGAACAAGCAACAATTTAAGTTTGGTGTTGTGATGAGCGGATAATTTATACGCTTTTTAGCATTGTTTTTAGGTAGTTTTTAGTAGGATCTAGCTACTTTTTGGGATGTTTTTATTAGTTTTTATGCAAAATTCATATTTCTGGACTTTACTATGAGTTTGTGTGTTTTTCTATGATTTCAGGTATTTTCTGGCTGAAATTGAGGGACCTGAGCACAAATCTGATTCAGAGGCTGAAAAAGGACTGATGATGCTGTTGGATTCTGACCTCCCTTCACTCGAAGTGGATTTTCTGGAGCTACAGAACTCTAAATGGCGCGCTCTCAATTGGGTTGGAAAGTAGACATCTAGAGCTTTCCAGCAATATATAATAGTTCATACTTTGCTCGAGTTTTGACGACGCAAACTGGCATTCAAATGCCCTTTCTCTGCCCTATTCTGAAGTCAAAACGCCAGAACTGGCATAAAAGCTGGAGTTAAACGCCCAAACTGGCACCAAAGCTAGCGTTTAAATCCAAGAGAAGCCTCTACATGTGTGAAGCTCAATGCTCAGCCCAAGCACACACTAAGTGGGCCCGGAAGTGGATTTCTGCATCATTTACCTATTTCTGTAAACCCTAGTAGCTAGTTTCATTATAAATAGGACCTTTCACTATTGTATTTTCATCTTTTTGATTATCTTTTGATCTCTTGATCATATTTTGGGGGCTGACCTCACGGCCATACCTGGACCATTATCACTTATGTATTTTCAATGGTGGAGTTTCTACACACCATAAATTAAGGGTGTGGAGCTCTGCTGTTCCTCGAGTATTAATGCAAAGTACTATTGTTCTTCTATTCAATTCATGCTTATTCTTATTCTAAGATATTCATTCGTACACAAGAACATGATGAATGTGATGATTATTTGACACTCATCACCATTCTCACTCGTGAACGCGTGATTGACAACCACTTCCGTTCTACATGAAAACAAGCTTGAATGTATATCTCTTGGGTTTCTAATCAACGATTCACATTGACTCCCCTCTGACAATGGGGCATCTGAATCCGAGATTAGAACTTTCATGGTATAGGCTAGAATCCATTGGCAGCATTCTTGAGATCCAGAAAGTCTAAACCTTGTCTGTGGTATTCCGAGTAGGATCTGGGATGGTGGTGCACGAAAATTACACTCACACTATGTAATTCCGCATAACTAACCAGCAGGTGCACTGGGTCGTCCAAGTAATACCTTACGTGAGTAAGGGTAGATCCCACGGAGATTGCCGGCTTGAAGCAAGCTATGGTTATCTTATTATTCTTAGTCAGGATACCAATAGGGTTCTTTAGTTTCAATTATAAAAAGTGAAAGAGCATGAAATGAGTGTTTGTTACGCAGTAATGGAGAATGTGTTGGAGTTTTGGAGATGCTTTGTCTTCTGAATCTCTGCTTTCCTACTGTCATTTTCTTCACGCATGCAAAGTTCCTTCTGTGGCAAGCTGTATGTTAGTGGATCACCGTTGTCAATGGCTATCATCTGTCCTCTCAATAAAAATGGTCCAAGTGCGCTGTCACTGCACGACTAATCATCTGTCGATTCTCACTTATGCTGGAATAGGATCCATTGATCCTTTTGCGTCTGTCACTACGCCCAACCCTTATGAGTTTGAAGCTCGTCACAGTCATTCAATCCCTAAATCCTACTCAAAATACCACAGACAAGGTTTAGACTTTCCGTATTCTCAAGAATGCTGCCAATGGATTCTAGCTTATACCACGAAGATTCTGATTAAGGAGTCCAATAGATACTCATTCAATCGAAGGTAGAACAGAGGTGGTTGTCAGGCACGCGTTCATAGATTGAGAATGGTGATGAGTGTCACGGATCATCACATTCATCATATTGAAGTGCGAATGAATATCTTAGATAGAAACAAGCGTGTTTGAATGGAAAATAGAAATAATTGCATTAATTCATCGAGACGCTGCAGAGCTCCTCACCCCCAACAATGGAGTTTAGAGACTCATGCCGTCAAAAAGTACAAATTTCATATCTAAAATGTCATGAGGTATAGAATAAATCTCTAAAAGTTGTTTAAATACTAAACTAGTAACCTAGGTTTACAGAAAATGAGTAAACTAAGATAGATAGTGCAGAAATCCACTTCTGGGGCCCACTTGGTGTGTGCTGGGGCTGAGACTTGAGCTTTTCACCTGTCTGGACTGTTTCTGGAGTTAAACTTCAGGTTATAACCTGTTTTGGGCGTTTAACTCCAATTTGCAACCTGTTTTTGGTGTTTAACGCCAGAATGGAACATGGAACTGGCGTTAAACGCCAGTTTACGTCATTTATCTTCAAGCAAAGTATGAACTATTATATATTGCTGGAAAGCCCTGGATGTCTACTTTCTAACCCAATTAAGAGCGTGCCAATTGGACTCTTGTAGCTCCAAAAAATCCATTCCGAGTGCAGGGAGGTCAGAATCCAACAACATCAGCAATCCTTTTTCAGCCTGAATTAGATTTTTGCTCAGCTCCCTCAATTTCAGCCAGAAAATACCTGAAATCACAAAAAAACACTCAGACTCATAGTAAAGTCCAGAAATATGAATTTTGCCTAAAAACTAATAAAAATATACTAAAAACTAACTAAAACATACTAAAACTACATGAAATTACCCCCCAAAAAGCGTATAAAATATCCACTCATCGGATGGGATGACTATGACGAGCTTCAAACTCACGACTGTAGGGCGTGGTGACAAACACAAAAGGATAGTAAATCTTATTCATACACGATCGAGAACCAATAGGAAAGCAAATATTCAGAAGGAACAACGCATCTCCATACGCTTATCTGAAATTCCCACCAATGAATTACATAAGTATCTCTATCTTTATTTTATGTTCATTTATCTTTTAATTATCAAAACTCCATAACTATGTGAATCCGCCTGACTGAGATTTACAAGATGACCATAGCTTGCTTCAAGTCGACAATCTCTGTGGGATCGACCCTTACTCACGTAAGGTTTATTACTTGGACGATCTAGTGCACTTGCTGGTTAGTTGTGCGAAGTTGTAAAAAGGAGTTGAGATTACAATTGTGCGTACGAGTTGTTGGCGCTATTGTGTATCACAATTTCGTGCACCAGGAAGTTACGCTGTCATTGGTAAGTTGTTTGCACTGTTGGACTATGGTAAAATATGGAGTAGAAGCCGGAAGTTCAAGGGTAGAATTTAGAAGATCGGATAAAAGCTGGTTAAGAATAGCATCACTGATCCAGGCAGCAGGTGGATAGTCCAAGAGTTTGAGAAGAGAACGAAGCTGTTCTCGAGTATCAACACTCAATTCGAACGAAGGCCTTATTGTAGAAGATCTTGGAAGTGTTGGTATTGGTACAGGCACTTCGTCTTCCTGGATAACTTTGTTTAAGACAGAGATCAAGTTGGCTAAAGTAGCACTTGGAGGTGTGGAAGAAGCCATCGAATTTCCAGACCCTGGTCCAGGGAGAGTTTGAAATCCAGCCTGTTGAGGAGGGCTGGAGACTCCTTGAGGAGTCTCTAAAACTCTGGATTGAGACGAGTCTGAATTTGTCATTTCAGCAATTTGAGAGGCAGAATCAGAGTCTGGAGCTACTTGGTTCTCAGCAAAAAGTGCAGTTTGATTGTTTGGTGAGGCTAGACCAAGGATTTGAGTTTGCGTTGGAGAATGTCGTGGTGGGTCTTTCGTCAAATCGACTATCTGCGTCCCATGGAGAGGGGGACAAGCAACCTGTAGTGGTTTAACCGACCCCGTAACTTGAATCGAATCATGAGATGTGAAATGCTCTAGGTCAAGGTGTTGTTGCAGAAGCGGTTAATCAGATACCGCAGGAGATGTGATTGAGTGAGCAGCAGTGGTAGGCTGATATGAAAGGTACACATTATAAGTTAAGACTTATTTTAATTTAAAAGAAACACGGATAGAAATTAAAGTGTTACCAGGATAAGTCTTGGTCTCCGAAATAGTTTAGGACCAGGGTCTGAATCGGCTGTATCCTCTGATTGGGAAGAAACAACAAGAATGTTCTGAATGGTTTTCTCACTTTCATCAGAGCTCTCACTTGACGGTTGTAACCGTAACTGGTGAGAAAATTAAGATTGAAGAGTTGTTAAGTAAGTGTGAATTTTGGGATACTTCGATTTAAAATGCATGGGAATGTATAGAAGTAGTTACCTTTCTAGAAGTCCTGGTGGGACTCTTTCGACTTTTGTGTTGTGGTTGTCGTGAGGAGGCTGCAGTCTCAGCTTTTCTTTTTTGAGTTCTTTTTGGAGAGCCTTCAGCAGCAAGTTCTATTCGAGTGATAGATTGTTGGATTGCATCTAAGGTACGATTGTACCTAGAATAGTAAGAAGTCCACCATTCAAGACAAGACTTAGTGATATATGAATTACGATCATAAACAAGGAAATTAAAATGTTCCTTGTGTTGTTGATTTGTTGCAAGGAGGAAATCGAGATCACTTTGGGAAGATAGAGTGATATGGCAAAGTGGCTTGTTGTTCCGAGGAAAAGGGGTTGGAATGGCCTGTGAGAATCCCAGTTACCTAGCTGTAAAATAAGGAGCGTATAGGGTTACCTTGAGCTTTTCCTTTTTGTGTTGAGGTAATCCTGTGGAAATTACTTGCACAGCTAGCAGGTTTGCCCAGTTTTGATTAAACAGTTCATTTTCCTCTGTATCGTTTGGGAAGAGTAAACGATTGAGCCACGCAGAACCACAATTTCGACGCAAAAAAGGAGCAAATTGAGATCTTCATTGTAGAAATCTTTACAGGAATGGAAGAGGAAAAAAACAGCCCAGAATGGGTCTTCATCCGATTGTGTATTTGGGAAGTTGGGCTTGTAATTAGCTAATCGAAAGCCTTCGATATGCTGTTTATCAGTACCACCACCTCCAGGCTTTGTCATAATTTTTTTGAAAATGGCATTAAGCCACAATTGGAGAAGCCAGAGAGGACCACCTGTACTGATTATACTATTTTCTCGGAGACAATGAACGAATTGACCAAGCTCTTCAAAAATATGCCCTAGAAGAAGTTTGGCCAAATTAAGACTTTTTCCTTCATGAAGCAGAGCAGCCAATGAATGAAAAAGTTTTGACATTTGAACGCTTCGAGAGCAAAAAATGATCGCATTCAGCCAATAAAACAGGAAAGCTATGTGCTCGTCATTTGTAACAGTAGTGCCTTCTGCACCCATGTTCTGAAGGCGAGAAGTGAGAAAGCCGTAATAGTTTCTGGATCCCCAGAGCCCTCCAGTCAGCGGTCTTTGTCGGGGCGAGGCGCTAATACCAGGCTGTAAAATCGGACCCTTTAAGATTAATCTTTGGGTTATTTCTAAAGGATTTTTTATCAATGAAAAAAGAGATATTAAGGGCTTGGTTAATTAGCAAATCTTTCCCTTCAGCACTAGGGAAGAAAGATGTTTTTTTGTTCACCTTCTCCAAGGGTTCGACGGGCCCAAGGAAACAGTGGGTATCTCCCCCTACTGTGAAAGGGATTAGGATTTTGGTATCATTAGTTTGAAGCTGTGGGTCATCAATGATTTCATCATTGACTTGATTTAGTATATGAAGGGCAGGTGGAGCTGATGGCACTACAACGTGACCTTTACCCTTGTCTTGGGCAGCAGCATGAGAAGCGGAAGCGGCCATTATAGAGTAAAAGGAAGTTCTTGAAAGGATAAAGGTTATGCGAGAGATCTTGAGACAAGAGAAATTTAGAAAGCAAGGGTTCGAGAAAAGTTGAATAAAGGTGAGAATGTTGAATTTTAAGAGGATTACTGTAGGCAAAGTGGTGGAGAGAGAGAAAGTGTAAGTCTCGAGAAACGTGTCGAGTGAATCAGTATTAATGGGGGTTAAATAGTAATTATTACTGAGTTAAGAGATTGAAATTTGAATTTGGATTAAGTGTTTCATCTTCTAATAATGTTATCGAAAGCAAGCACATTAATCCAAGAGGGCAATTTGTTGATCGAAAAATATTTTCGATAAAGGTAAGCTGGTTCGAAGCAATAGAGAGGTCAGAGACATAGACAGTTTTCGAAAAGATACGCGTGCAAGCATGGGCTGGAGGTTATCGACGCGGATTCGATTACATTTACTTTATTAAATCGAATAGGCTTAATCGAACAAGATATTCGAGATACATAATCAAACGTGATATTCGAATAAGTGGATCGAACAGTTATGGTAGTGGAGAAGTCAAACGTTTTTATCACGCGAGGAAATTATGGGAAACGTTTATAGCCAAGAAGCGGAACGGTTACTAAGGAGTATGCATTCAAGGCTGTGATTTTGTAATTGATTGTAATTAATTGTCAGCTACAAAAAGTAGATTATAAATACTAGAAAGTTTTTGGGAATAAAGGTTGGAACTTTAACTTAGAAAAACACTCAAGTACACTCACATCTCAAGAAAATTCCTGAGTCTGCGATCGAGTCACTTTTCTATAGGGTTCCTTCCACATTTTCTTCTTTCAATTTATTTTCTTGTAAATTTTATCTTTCAAGCAAGTTTATCTTTCAAGTGCTTTTTACTTTCAATGTCCAATTTGCATTTCTGCACTTTTAGTTTTCATGTCAAAGCCCCTTGACCCAGTCATAGGCGTTTTTTATTGCTTTTCTTTTAAGTTTCAACGCAAACTTTTCTGTTTCCAGTATATTTTCTTTTCAAAAACTTTATTCATTAATTTCCTTCATTGATTTCTAAATTTTATTTTACCTTTTATCCCAAACGCCATCTAATCGAAGACACTTTGATACACTTTTAGATAACTGGTACCTGCAATGAGGAGTAGGTTTCGCTCCCAGCACGAGATATCGAACCACTATCGATTTGCTAAAAATCGACAAAACAATAATATTAATAATTATTATTAATTAATTAAACTAAACTTTTAAATATTAAAAACATCTTTTTTAATTTTGTTTGGATTCTATAAAATGCTCCATAAATATGTGTGGAATTGTATAAAGGTGTTCATGGGTCGGGTTTAAGTAGACCCAAACCCAAAGTGATCCGAAAAGAAACCAAGTTTGATCGATCCGATAGAACATTAGTATGTACAAGTTTATAAATTTTATATATTAAAATAATAATTTTAAAAAATAAATTTAACAAATATTATATGATATTTATATCAAAAAAATTATTTTAAAACAAAATAATATTGTATAATATAAAAAATATTAATTGAATTACAAAAGTATAATATAACTTTATTAATTAACTCAAATATAGTTTTTATTATAAAAAGTAATTTTGGCTGAGTCAGGTGACCCAAAACAAAACTCGAATTTAACCAAAAAACAACACCAGACCAAAAAATGAAAATTCAAACCCGACAAAATATGTCTCGGGTATAGGCCATAGGTTTTGAGCCAAAGCGTATCTTGAACACTCCTAAAATCATATATCATAAAATTTGATTTACAATTTAGCATGAGATTTGTTATTCTAATACTTAGTTTTATTTTAATTTAAATTTAAATACTTTTTAATTACTTTAAAATTAAAAAAATTAGAATTCTGGAGATGTGAAGATTTAAATTGAAATAAAATTACATCAAATCGATTTTGATTTTTTTTATTAAATTGATAAAAAATAATAAAAAATAGAGTAATAAAATACAAGAGTACAATTGAGTATATTTAATTGATTTAAGTATATTTTGATTGAGTATTTCTTATAAATGTTTTAATAATAATATTATAATATTTATTCAGTGAGTTTAATGAATTATACAATTATCAGTATATCACTTATCTTTCTTTAAAATAATACGATATTACTTTATTGATCTCAATATTATTTTAAAAATAATATCTAATATAAATTTTAATTTTAAATTATTTTAATTTTGGTTAAAAATAAAAAATAATACCTAAAATTAATTCTATTAAAATTGTTCTAATATTTAATATTAATATTAAAATGGTATCTAATATGCCTAATTAATTGTTATTTAAGTGTGCATATTCTAAATCCGATATTCTTTCTTCATGGAACTTTATATTAACTTAAGTTAGCACTTGCTAAACATGGATGTCCTTTATATAAACTTCCACTTTACATAAGTTAAAAGAACAAGTCAACAACCATCCAAATTTCTATCGTAGCTGAAAACTTTCTGAAGAAGCATCATATCGACCAATTTGAATCAAGAAGCAGCCAAGAGCAACATAATTTATATATAATTAGGGGTAAATATGGTTGTATTGCGTGTGAAATAGTATAATCATGACTCGTTACATGCATTGACATGTAAAAACAAATGTGATTAAAGGTGAATTAAGAGTTAAAGACACACAATGATATCATTGTAAAGTTAAAATATCGTGACACGTGCATTATTGTTTTCAGTGCAAGTGCGCTGAATTATACCAGTTAGAGTAATATGGCACTGGATTCGATGGTCTTAAAACGTTTAGAACATTAAATAGTTCTATAATAAAACATATTTTTTAAATATTTTTTAAAAACTGTTAAATAAATTTTTTCTAATTTTAATTACAAATTAATTTCATATATTTTATTTAATTATATAAACTATTTTTTATTTTATAAATTACTATTTTATCATTCATCTATTTATGTTTATTAACAATCAAAATAAAAAACAATAATGAATTAGATTTTCCATTAATCGTAATAAACTTTTTGGTCATTCTAATCGATTAAAAGTTTATATTTGATCCCTGACGTTTGTCAGGGATGTGAAATCGTGTTTATTTGAAAATCAATCGATTTGATTATCAAAACAATCGATTGAATTTAAGGTTTTCCATAACTCAATCGATTGGACTACAGGTTATCATAAAACAATCGATTGAAAATTGCAAGGCAACATGGTTTTCGCAAAAATCAATCGATTGGTCATATTACCCAATCGATTGAACGACTAAAATGTTGGTTTTTTGAAATTCAATCGATTTCTTATACTACCCAATCCATTGAATGCTCTAAAGCAACTTGAGGTCTCACAATTCAATCGATTGGTTGTGTTACCCAATCGATTGAAGTCATCAAAGCAATATGAATTTGCCCAATTCAATTGATTGGTTGTGAACTACGTCATTTTCAATTTTCTTATCGTTTTTATAAATTATTATCATCTATCTTAACTTTAAAATTCTATATTCAATTTTTAAGACTTTATTTTGACTTAGATACTCTAATCTTATTTTTTCTTTAATATTAACATTATAAATTGGTGAATAATTGACGAACGGATTTCTATCGGTAAAGGAATTCACAAATATAATCGCGTTGTAAGTATAGTTTCTAAACCAACAGAGATCCTTTCGTTCAAAAGTCTTGGTTGTCACTTAAGCAAACCCAATAAAATTTATAACCAAAGTATTTAAACCTCGGGTAGTCTTCTCAAGAAATTGCAGGGAAGTATGATTTATTATTGGTTATGAAAAAAGTATATTTTTGGGTTTTTGAAATAAGGAACAAGTAATTTAAATGACGAGAAAAATAAATTAATAATTAAGAAAATCTCTTGGCAAGGTATGAGAAATTGAAGTCCTATCCTAGTTATCCTTATCAGGTGTGATGAGAATTGGATTCTACTCCCACTTTAGTTAACCCTTACTAAATAAAGAAAAGTCAAGCGGACTAATTAATTTGATCCTCAAGACCTAGTCAACTCCTATGGAAAGACTAGAGTTATTGGAGTACAAATTAATCAGCAGAGAATTCTAATTTCAATCAACAGCTGAGTTTAATAACTCAAGTGTTACTAATTACTCAACCAAAGCTAAGAGTGTAAAAAGCTAAATTAAAATCATAAATATGAAATACCTCAAATTGCAATAAATAGAAAATCAAATTAAACATGAGAATTCATAAATCAAGTAATAGAATAAATAAAAGTAGAAGAGAAATCAAAGTAAAGGAACATTGAACTTGGAATGAAGAAATCATAGCCTAATCCTAATAGAAATCCTAAATCCTAATCCTAATCCTAAATCCTAAGAGAGAGGAGAGAGCCTCTCTCTCTAAAAACTACATCTAATCCTAAAATTATGAATTATCAGCTTATGCTCAATATCCCTTGAGTCTATGCATGTTCTCTGGCTTTATTCTGTGTTTCTGGGCCGAAAACTGGGTCAAAACGTGGCCTAAAATCGTCCCCTGCGCTTCTTGAATTTTCTGCAGATCGCGCATGTGACGCGTACACGTCGGTCACGCGTACGCGTCATTCAGCGTTTTCCTTGCCACGTGTATGCGTCGTCCACGCATTCGCGTCGTCTGTGCAGACTCCAATACACGCGTTCATGTCAGACACGCGAACGCGTCACTGTGGTTTTTTCCATTTCACGCGGTCGCTGAGCCTTGCGTCTGCGTCGGTGTTCGCTGGTCATCTCCTTAGTTTCTTGTGTTCCTTCTATTTTTTGCAAGCTTCCTCTCCATTCTCTAAGACATTCCTGCCCAATGAAGCCTGAAACACTTAACACACGGATCACGGCATCGAATGGTATAAAGGAGAATTAAAATACGTAATTAAAAGATCTCTAGAAAGCAAGTTTTCAACCATAGAACTAAACTAGGAAGGAATTGTAAAGTCATGCAAATCATATGAATAAGTGGGCAAGAATTTGATAAAAATCACTCAATTAAACACAATATAAACCATAAAATAGTGGTTTATCAACCTCCCCATACTTAAACATTAGCATGTCATCAGGCTTAGCTTAAGGAGATAAAATAAATGAGTAGGGAAAAAGCAAGACTCATGCAATGCAACCTATGAATATGAATGCAACTACATGCTAAGACGTTTCTATCTACGTGGTTAAAAGCAAACAAGTTCTCCAAGACAAATACAAACCAAATTCCACTAATTCAAATTGTACAATAAAAAGTAAGTAAACTTGTAAGAAGATAGCTCATGAAAGCAGGGAACATAGAATCAAGCACTGAACCCTTACTGGTAGTGTATATTACTCTAACTCTCAAGTGTCTAGGGTCAATCACTCTACTCTTCCTTAGTCATGCTTTCTCAACATTGTTCTTCATCTACCCAATCAACAAATATTTAGTATACCAATGCAAACATCATAAGGTCTTTTTAGGGTTGTAGTGGGGCTGAGGTAAAGGTAAGGATACATGTATGGCCAAGTGAGCTGTAATATGAATCTTTGACTAATCTAAGCTTTCACCTAACATACACACACACTCTCTATGTAATTCTAAAAGTCACACCTAGCTACCCATAATTCCCACTTTGTATAATTCCCATATTCATGTACCAAATTTTTTATATTTCTTTACTTTTATCACTTGTGCATTGATCTTTATTAAAGCTTAACATTGGGGTAATTTTATCCCCTTATTCACTTACTTTTTTTTTGAAACATAACTTATCAATGCACATAGATTTTTAATATTTTTTTTCTGATTTTACATGAGTAGGTTCTCAAATTCCCAATATTAAAATAAATTAGAAACATGATACATTCCCTTATTAACCCATGTTCCCACAGTTTCCCCACACTTATTTGATGCACAATCTCTATCTTAAGCTAGCCAAAGATTCAATTTGGGGTAATTAATTATTTTTCTGCTTAAGGCTAGTGATGTGGTTATAGAACAAAAAGGGATTAAAAAGCTCAAGGTGGCTAACAAGGGTGACATAAAAGGGTGGACTTATTTGGGATAAGTGAGTTAATAATCAAATATGGCCTCAATCATATGCAAGCATGTAAATATACTAAACAATGGACATATAGAACGGAACAAAGTAAAGATTACAATCATAGAGAAGAAAAATACACAAGAATAAAATATTATGGTTAAATAATGTAACCATATAAATAAGCTCAAAATCTCACGGGTTGTGTGTTCTTTGGCTCAAAAATCATGTTCCACGTACAACTTCAAACAAATTTAACACAAAAAGTTTTGATTTAAATTAGTGAAATTTTTTTTTTCAAAAATAGGGTCTTAAAAAGAAACTCATTACTTTAAATAGGCAGTAGCTAAATGCATAAAATCAAACAAACATGCAATGCAACATGCAAATACAACAATGTACTAAATAAAATAAAATATTAGTGTTGAGAAGAAAATAACTAACCCATGGAGATCGGTATCGACCTCTCCACACTTAAAGATTGCACCGTCCTCGGTGCATGCTGAGATGTGCAGGTGGATGGGCTGCTACAACTGATGCTTTTCTCTAGAGATTATGCAGATGGACTTGTCTGTT
Source organism: Arachis stenosperma (assembly GCF_014773155.1). Lineage (NCBI taxonomy): Eukaryota > Viridiplantae > Streptophyta > Magnoliopsida > Fabales > Fabaceae > Arachis > Arachis stenosperma. The sequence continues at coordinate 120,000,230 of NC_080380.1, read as the reverse complement.
GTCCCATATAGAAGTTTCTTTTTTCCTTTTCTTGGTGGCCAGTCTGAAAGAAGAGGAAAAAGAAGAAAAAGTAACCCAGAAATAAAGATAAGAAAATAAATAAAGTCTGGGTGGGATAATGCCAAATAATGAGGATCTCAATTATATGGTAGCTACAACATGCAAGTGAGAAAACGATAGAAGCACATGGCATACCAGTGGTGCAAAATTTGCAACAAAGGGAAGGAGTGTGGGTAATGAAAGACAATATAAATTCATGTCAATGTAAAATTAATACAAGTATCATAAAAGATTAGCATTGACTTAAATAATATTACCCACAGTGTAAAACAAGTCACTGAGCACCAAAATAATACCAGAAAAGATGCAACAGTTGAATATGAACAAGTAACACCAATGGAAAAATAATAAATTTAGAAAAGAAAAGAAAAATATGCACAAAATTAAAATGCGATGAATGAAATATGCAAATAAATTAAGTAAAATAGAATGAAAATGAAGGGGGATGAAAAGTTAAAGAGATAAAGTAAGAAAGAAAGAAGAAAGAAGAAAAGATAGAAGAAATTAGGATTAGAAAAGAAAAGATAAGATAATTGGCGCTGATCTGGATAAGTTGTGCGGCGCAGGCGATGTGGATGCGTGAGTGACGCGGTCGCGTGGTGTCCGATAAGGTCAGGTGACACGGTCGCGTGAGTCACGCGATCGTGTGGCCTAATTTGTGCGATTGGCACGAGTGCAGCCTCGCGTTCGTGCAACTCTCTGTTTCAAACTCATTTTGCCAAAAATCTGGGTGATGCGCTCGCATGTGTAACGCGATCGCGTAAATGGCCATTTTTGAAAAGCGATGCGGACGTGTGAGGCACGCGTTCGCGTGGTAGGGCTTGTGCTTCTAGCACGAGTCCAGCCCTACTCCATCATAACTCTCTGTCATGCATCCATTAATGTCGATTTTACAGGACCACGCATTCGCGTGGGTGACGCGGACGCGTGGGAGGCTATTTCGCAAACGACACGAACGCGTCAGCGATGCGGTCGCGTGGGCGTATTTGTGCCTGAGGCACGCCTCCAGCCACGCTTTCGCGTGACTTTTTGTTCACGTTTCTTTTCTTCCTAATGCACTTGTAACGCGAACACGTCAGCGACGCTTACGCGTCACATGTATTTTTTTATATGCAAAATGCAGAATGCTAATGCAGATGCTGACATGATGAATGAACACTAATAAAAATAGGATAAAATAAAACTGAGAAGAAAACAAAGTAAAATAAAACTAAGATTGAGAAAGAACGATTATACCATGGTGGGTTATCTCCCACCTAGCACTTTTAGTTAAAGTCCTTAAGTTGTGCAGACTCCAATACACGCGTTCGCGTCAGGCACGCGAACGCGTCACTGCGGTTTTCTCCATTTCACGCGGTCGCGTGAGCCATGCGTCCGCGTCGGTGTTCGCTGGTCATCTCCTTAATTTCTTATGTTCCTTCCATTTTTGCAAGCTTCCTCTCCATTCTCTAAGCCATTCCTGCCCTATGAAACCTGAAACACTTAACACACGGATCACAGCATCGAATGGTGTAAAGGGGAATTAAAATACGTAATTAAAAGATCTCTAGGAAGCAAGTTTTCAACCATAGAACTAAACTAGGAAGGAATTGTAAAGTCATGCAAATCATATAAATAAGTGGGCAAGAATTTGATAAAAACCACTCAATTAAACACAATATAAATCATAAAATAGTGGTTTATCAATAATCCATCACCAATTATTCAATCCCACCATTAGAATCATGTATCAATCTCTTTATGTATCATGAGAGAGTGGTGCAAGCTTATGACTCGATGCCTGGGTAGTTATAATGTCTCTTGACTTACCCTTTTTTGAAATCATGTATTGGCTGGTAATGAATGTTCTTATTTTTTACAGGGAATTCGTTGCTTGAAATGTTCCTCCTTTTTCAGAAATTCATATCAAACACCCCCAACTGAAAGTACCGGTAGTGCAGGGGATATCGGCGGTACAGGAGATATTCAATATTCTCTTGTTTTAATTGCTTTTTATGTCTGCTCAAATATTTTGTATTGAAATCGAATTATCTTTCTGTGCTCTTCATTGTGTAGAATGGCAAATTGCCGAGTGATGCTAGTGTCATCTCTGGAGCTGTGAAACAGATGTTTGATATATTGGAGGCTCAGAATGCAGAGCACAACATGAAAGTAACATTATTAGAGCTTTACAATGAGGAAATAACGGATCATGTGCCTCCTGAGGAAACTGTAAAATCTAAAGATGATAAGGCTAAAAGTACTATCGCTCTAATGGAGGATTAGAAAGATGGCTTCCATTGTTAATCTAGGAAGAATTGATTAAAAATTTGTAATATATATATACTTCATATATGTCTTAGAAATATATGAACAGATTATTAAAATATTTTGATATATATTGCATGGTATTTTTTTTTCTAGTCAAAATTCAATGTAGAGGTCAAATCTTGAACAAATGAAAAGAACAAAATAGAATGCAAACAAATAAAAAAATATGGAATTTTTTACATAAATTAATTATATAAAATAAAATATAATTCACAAGACATAAAATTTGTATGGCATTGTTGTTGAAATAATAAATGAAAATGACATTACTTCATCATAAAAATATGAGTTTTTAAACTAAAATATCTCTATAGTGCATAGAAATAGAGAAAAATTGTAAAAGCTTTCAATCGATTGGGTAACACAACCAATCGATTGAATTAGGCAAATTCATATTGTTTTGATGACTTCAATCGATTGGGTAACACAACCAATCAATTGAATTGTGAGGTGGGTTGTTTTGAAGCATTCAATCGATTAGGTAGTATAAGCAATCGATTGAATTTTAAAAAATTCACATTTTAGTCATCGTTCAATCGATTGGGTAATATGACCAATCGATTGATTTTTGCGAAAACCATGCTGCCTTGCAATTTTCAATCGATTGTTTTGTGATAACCTATAGTCCAATCGATTGAGTTATGGGAAACCTGAAATTCAATCTATTGTTTTAATAATCCAATCGATTGATTTTTAAAGAAACATGATTTCAAAGCCCTGAATGAACGTCACTGATCAAATATAAACTTTTAATCGATTGGAATGGCCAAAAATTTTATTACGATCAATGGAAGATCTAATTTATTATTGTTTTTTATTTTGATTGTTAATAAACATAATAGATGAATGATAAAATAATAATTTATAAAATAAAAAATAGTTTTTATAATTAAATATAATATATGGGGTTAATTTGTAATTCAAATTAGAAAAAAATACTATTTAACAGTTATTAAAAAAACCGGGCCTGCTACACATACAAGCAATAAGGCCTTACAAGTGTTACAAGCTCCCAGCCCACAAACATTCCACACGCACACTAATTATATTGAATGGAGCGTAACATTCACGCGCTCCCACTCAAACGGTTACGCTTCTCTTCGCGTAAACCGCCCCTTAATGGCAGACTCTTCCACTTCTTCCACTTCTCAAAGCCATTCAGAGAAAACGCAACCCTTCCATAAAACTCTCGATCAAGAATCTCCAGAGAAAACAAAGCTATAATACTCAAGGTACGTTACATTACCATTCCTGTATATTTTCCAGATTTCGAACTAGGTTTTACTGTTCTTCTACGTTCTTCTAGGTTTTACTGTTCTTCTTGTTCTAGGTCTCATTTTACAGTTTTTAATGTTCTACTTGTTCTAGGTTTTACTGTTATTCTTGCTTCTAGGTTATTCTGTTCTTCTTAGTTGTTCTAGGTGTTACTATTCTTGGTGTTCTAGTTCTTTTGGTAACTGATTTTTGGGAGTATATTGCGTGATTTGGTGGGTGTATATTGAGTATTTTATTGGGTGTATATAGCATAATTTGTTGGGTGTATATTTCTGAACTGATATATTGTAATATAGTCAACAGTTGCAACTGTTCTAATATTTGCTTGTCCATGGGTGTATATTGCTTGACCTTTTAATGTTGCTTGACCTTGTATATTAATGCATGTTTGAGTGATATCTGACTAATATCTATGGGTGTATCTGACTCATATCTATGGGTGTATCTGAATCATATCTATGGGTGTATCTTACTGATATCTATGGGTGTATTTTTCATTTCAGAAAAAATGACAGGCAGAAACCAAGCTGAAAAAAATGTAAGAACAAATATATGTCTTAGATGAAATCAGTTTTATATAATAGAAATATATCTGACTATAATTTTGCTTTATTTACAGCAAACCAAAGACCTTAAGTGTGCAACACATTTGTTAAGTGAGAAATTCAGAAACATGAGCAAGGAGAAGAAAACAATTGTTAGGAATTTGGTGGCCTGATGCACATCCCGCCGCTAAGGGTGCATCACCAAATTGTCAGATAGATTCTAAGGATATTGACATTGATTAATGTAAATGTTATATAGTCCTATAACAAATTGAACACATGCTGTAAAAATTTTCCAATTATAATCCAGTTTATTGTAAAATTTCTTTCAATAATTAAACTCTCTCTGCTGTATTCAAAATGTATGAATTACAGGTACTATAATATGAAGAAAAACATCAAACCAAATATACACCCATAACCTGTCATTTTTTACACCCAAAGAAAGTTGAATATACACCCAAAAATCTATCCCCCTGATGCTTTATCCCTAAAATCCTGAACCCTAAACACTTAAAACCTAAACCCTAACCCCTAACCCGTAAACCCTAAAACCTAAACCGTAAACTCTAAAACCCTAAACCCTAATACCTAAAACCCTTAAACCGTTGTAAAAAAAACAGTATTTTATAACATAAAAATAAGATTCTGAAGTATATATATGTATATATATGTAAAATGTGAAATACAAGAAAATTCAGAAATACACCCAAAAGAACACTGCTTTTACACCCAAAAGAATGCATGCTCTCGCTCCTTTGTGTGCTTCTCATCCCTGTCCAGAAGTGGTGATCCAGATAGATTGGAACCCATATATGACGGTCTTCATAGAGATCTGCAGAATACACCCCAACACAGACTATAAATACACTCGAAAAAAATTAAATTTACACCTCTGCTGCAGATTTTAAACAAACATTACCTGAAAGCCACTTGTTGTCCACAAGACCAAAATTCAGCAGAAAATCATTTCAATTCCTATCAAATGAGTCTTTAAGCACACCCACGCTTCTCGCACTTCTCTCGTAATGTAATTCCTCACATCCTTTTCAATAAAATTTAATTCGCGATGACCCCTGGCAGCCGCAAGAAATGATTGGTAAGTTTTGCTTAGTCTAATACCAGCCTCCTCGTTATTCTCTATTGTACGACGAATGGACATGCTTAGTTTCCTGTGCTGTTTGAGATATTTTAGATTTCCATTTTCCCTCTCTGCTACATGTAATCAATTGGTTCTTAATCTCGTTTTCCTTCCTATTTGTGATCCGAACTCTTGTAGAAAACCCTACAGCCTTGGCGTAGTTCCTGTAAACTTTTCCAGCATCTTCAAGGGTGGTAAAGGTCATTCCAACCTTGGGAACAAACTGGTCATCAACAACAGAGAGAGGCTGCAGAATACACCATGTCAAAAACTATAAATACACCCAATCATGTCTGATATGATACACCCGAACCGCAACAACTCAACTAAAATGACAATAAAAGCCATAAACGGTAAATACACAGGCTGCAGAATACACCATGTCAAAAACTAAAAACACATCCAATCATGTCTGATATAATACACCCGAACAACAACAACTCAGTTAAAATAACAGAAAAAGCAGTAAACTGTAAATACACCCACACTTCTAGCAAAAATACACCTAAAAAAGATCTGATCTATACCCGAGCGTCTGCTATAAATTTCAGATAATTAATCAAAACCAATACATTACATTCAATCCACAGATTTATCTTCATGCATTATTTTGACCGTCAATGTTCACGAATTATTCAGCTACACAATGCTATACAAATTACTACAACAAAATTCAGAATAAATCAAACCTCAGGAACTTCGTTAGATTCAAATTCATAATCCACTTCACCTTGATTCAGCTGAGAATCTGACGTTGAATCAACCATTATCTTCAAAACGAATCCAAACTTTGATTTCAGTAAACAAAAATTGATAGAAAACGAAGCTGGAGTTAAAAGAGAGAAGAACGAGAAGAAGAAGAACGAGAAGAAGAAGAACGAGGAGAAGAACGAAGAACGAAACAAATCTAGAAATAAGGAGAGAAGAACGAGAAGAAGAAGAACCAGAAGAAGAAGAACGAGAAGAAGAACAAAAAAAGGAAACAAATCTTTTAAATTTGGTAGTTATATAGCGCGTGTATTGGACGTAGGGTTGCAGCGCGTTTTGAGGGTTTATTGGTTAATGAACTTGTAAAGCATACAAGCCCTAATGACTTGTATGCAGAGCTTTTCTGTAAAAAAACTTAAAAAACATGTTTTGTTATGGGACCATTTAATGGTCCAAACGTTCTAGAACCATCAAATCCTTAGTCTAGTAATATATCTTTCAATTTGATAAAAACTAAAAATAAATTTATTTAAATAATTAATTTTTATATACACTAATTAGCAAATAATTAAAAATGAAAGATACGGGATGTAAATGATATTTTTACTCTAAATTTTGTTTATAAAACAGTCTGGCTTCGATAATGGACCTGTCAAATATGTAATGAGAAACTTTTTGAGTTAGCAATATTTAATAATTTTTATTATTATTTGATTAATATAAATATTAAATTATTTTTAATAAATAAATTTTATTAATTTATATATAAATTTTGAAAAATAAAAATATAAATTAAATTAATTTATATATAAATTCTGATAAATATAAATTATATATTTTTGTGTATAAAAATTTTGTAATATTATTATTATTGTTGTTATTTTTATTATTATTAATTAATTAAGACTATTTAATACTAAAAACATCTTTATTTTATTTTGGATTCTACAACATGACCCAAATTCGATCCTAAAAAAGCAACAGGTCTACCTTGACCCAATTTCAAGTGACATGAAAAGGTCGATGGAATATTAGTATATGTAAATTTGTCAATTTTATATATTAAAATAATAAAATTTTACTTTTAAAAAATAAATTTAACAAATGTTATATGATATTTATATTAAAATAAATTATTTTAAAATAAAAATAATATCATATAATATAAAAAATATTAATTGAATTATAAAAGTATAATATAACATTATTAATTAATTTAAATATATATTTTTTATTGTAAAAAGCAACTTCGGGCCACGACGGATGATTCAAAGCAAAATCTGAATCCGACCAGAAAATAACAACGGATAAAAATAGAAATCCGACAAAATATGTCTGAACCCGACTAAAAAATAACACCAGATAAAAATAGAAATTCGACAAAATATTTTTTGAATTCGGATCAGATTTCAGACAGGGCAAACACTTCTAGGATCATAAAATTTAATGTTAGATTTGTTACTCTAATGCTTAGTTTATTTTAATTTAAAATTTAAATATTTGTTAATTATTTTGAAAATAAAAAATTAAAATTCTGAAGATGTGAAGATTTAAATTGAAAAAAAAAATTAAAATTGTATCAATAATTGAAGAGAAAAATGACCTTAAATTGAGTAGATGTAATTGATTTGAGTATATGATGATTGAGTATTTATTGTAACGTTACCATAACAATATTACAATAATAATATTACAATGTTCATTCAAAAAGTTTAATGAATTATACCGTTAGAAGGATATCACTTATCTTTCTTTAAAATAATATCGTATCTCCTTATTAATCTCAATATCATTTTAAAGATTATATTTAATATAAATTTTAATTTTAAATTATTTTGATTATGGTTAAAAATAAAAAATAGTACACAAAATTAACTCTATTAAAATTGCTCTAATATTTAATATTAATATTAAAATGATATCGAATATGCCTCATTAATTGTTATTTAAGTGTGCATATTCTAGCTATTATTCTTTCGAAAAATATTACTTGTACAATAAAATTTAGTCTTTGGTCAACCTTTAATATTATTTAATTATCTTTTAATTAAAATATATTCCTATTTTGTAGGATACACATTTATAATTAGAGAAAATTCCACTCTCCTCCTCTGCGAGATATTAAAATGACACTCCCCTCCTCTCTATTTTATAAATATACATTCTGCTCCCTTCTAACTTTTAAAAAACCTCCTCTTTAATCCATTTTAAACTTTTTAAGTTAACTAATGTTAAATTTATCTATTTTTAAAGAAAAAATTTATTTTCTAAAAAAATATCCATTAATAAAAAATTTATTTTTTATCATTAAATTTTGCTTACTAAAATATCTTTTAATAAAGTATTCTTTTATTGATTAAATTAAATTTTTTAAAAATTTAATAATTATATTATTTTTTTTCTAAAATACTCTTCAATAATTTTTTAATTATTAAATTATAATTTTACTAAAAATTTTGTTAACAATTTTTTTTATATTTTATTATAAATTTTTTTATATCTGTATATATTATTTTAACATTAAATAAAAAATTTTAGTAAGATTATTTCTCAATATCAATATATATTAATTGTTATACATATTAACGATGGTAAGATTTTTTTATTTAATGTTAAAATAATATATATTGATATAAAAAAATTAATAGTAAATATAAAAATAATTATTAACAAAAATTTTAGTAAAATTAAAATTTAATAATTAAAAAATTATTAAAGGCTAGGTATCTTAGAAAAAAATAATTTAATTATTAATTTTTTAAAAAATATTTTGGTAAAAATGCAATTTAATCAATAAAAAAATTTATTAAAGAGTATTTTGGTAAGCAAAATTTAATGATAAAAAATAAAATTTTTGTAAATGGGTATTTTTTTTAAAATAATTTTTTTTCTTAAAAAATAGATAAAGTTAATATTAATCAACATAAAAAGTTTAAAATGGATTAAAGAAGAGGTTTTTTAAAAGTTAGAAGGGAGGAGAATGTACATTTATAAAATAGAGGGAAGGAGAGTGTCATTTTAGCATCTCGTAGGAGAGTGGAATGGAATTTTCTCTTATAATTAAAATTAATTTAAAATTTAAAAACTAAAATTTCTCTCACTTCCTACCCAATTCATAGTTAGTTATTATTTCCTTCTCTTACGTTTCTTCTCTCTGTAATACGATTTTCTTCTTTCTTCTATTCTGCTACAATATTCCAATTTGTATCTGCAAAAAAAAAAGAATTCAAAGTCAATGCATTTAGAAAAAAATTAATCCATTACTTATTGTACCTTTGATAAAATACAGGATCTGTTTTACGACTTTCTAGTGATGAATGATCGAATATAATTATATACACAAACTAAAATATTTTCAATTGTAGTTTTTTTTTAATTGTAACACATCTAAAATTTTAAGTTATACAAAAAATATTTTTAAAACACATCCAAAATCATAAATTTAAAATTTAAATTTAAACATTAAAAAATAATTGTAACACATCTAAAATTATGAAGTTATACAAAAAATGTTTTAGTTATACATAAAATATTTTTGAAACACATTCAAAATTATAAATCTAACATTTAAATTTAAACATTAAAAAATAATTATAACACATCTAAATTATAAAGTTATACAGAAAATATTTTTGAAACACTTCCAAAATACAGAAATTGCACGTACAAAAATAATTTAACATCGCAATATATATGAAAATCTCTTCAGGCCATCTTATTCGATTTTTTATTTCAAAAAAAATAAATAACTTATACAGAATAATAATAAAAAAATAATGGTGTCAGATACCTATCCAAACCTTAGGTAAGTTTTCAGCATGGCGACGTTGATGCAGACGAACGGCGACGAGGAGGAGGAAGGCGGCGACGAAGATGAGTGTTAACGAAGGGGAATGTGGTGTTGTGAATGAGCACCGAGAAGGAGGAAGGCAGCGTCGAGGATGAGCGCGGAAGAGGAAGGTGGCGCAGATGAACGACGGCGGAAGATGACTTCTCGACGTGCGCTTTTGAGTTTTTTCATGTACACCGAGGATGACTTCTTTGAGTATTTTGTATTGGTTTTTTTTTGTGACTGTATTGGTTTAGTTAATAATTAGATGGTTTAAAGTTTATTTTATAATTTTAAAATCAAAATTTTGAATTTTGAATATTTTATTTTTAGATATGTATTTAAATTATAATATATTAATAATTAAATATATTAAATCTGAAATAGAAATTTAAAATTTAAATTTTAAATTTTAATTTTATTTAGTTTGTATTTTGAATATGTATTTAATTTTTAAAAGACACTAAATCTATTCATAATTTTTAAATGTGTTTATTTTATTTTTTTTAAATTATTGTAATAAAAAGTTGAATATTGTACCATTTTACCTAGTTGAATTGTATTCTTTTTCTATGGAACTTTGTATTAACAGTCAAGTTAGCACTTGCTAAAGATGGATGCCCTCTATATAAACTTCCACTCTTAACTTAAAAAACAAGTCAACCATCCAAACTCTCATGTTAGTTGAAAATCTCCTCACTGAATATATAAGAAGCAGCCAATTTGAATGAAGAAGCAGCCAAGAGCAACATTATATATAGTTAGGGACAAATATGATTTATATATCCAAGTGAGGAAAGTAGTTATAAACTAGTTAATTACACAGTTATACCAGAATTAACACAAGTAATATTCCTTTCCTCCTGACAGTAAGTTCTAAAAAACGTGAAAGGAAATCGTTGTGTCAAAATAGTACATTGTGTTTAATTTGTTAGGCTTCCTAGAAAGACATTTCTTAATTAAACCTCATAGAATAATTAAACGGCACCAAAAAAAAAATGAAATATACTAGAATGCACCTATCTTAATAATATCACTTCTTCATCTAATTATTAATTCGATCTATATGAATTCCTTGGCTTCCTATGTAACTTTTGTACATTAACTAATCATCAGTGGCAACTTGCAAGAGCAGTCACCAACATGCCAAGTACCAGAAATGGCTGTGCACTAGCCTGCAAACATTAAAATAAGATAATGTGATTGAACGGTTAAATGATTGAAATTTATGATACATATATAAAAAATTATTTAACAATATAAAGCCATAAGACATATATTTCATTTGATATAAATGTAACTCCCCTCTTCAAACAATTATTTTTTTTTCAATGATCAATAATAGATAATTGAAAAAGAGAAAACTAATTTATAAGAACATACATAAAGAAAATGTGTCTAAACTATTTTATTTAAGAAACAGAGAGATAGTATCAACCAAAGTTTTACGTGGTGAACATGTACCTGATATTTAACATCGTATTTCTCAGGGTCCTTGAGGAAGTACTGGAACTGAGAGGCAAAAGGCAATAAGCTAATCATTTAGTACTTAGAAGGGAATTTTCATATTTTTAAGAGTGAAGTATTCTGTTTTTATTTTTTCAAATTAAAGGACAATATGTACTCTATTGAAAGGTTTATACTATAGCATGACTATTGCTAGCTACTAGCTAAGTCAACACACACATACGAGGTATATCTAGGAAACTATGATGATTAACAATTACATCTTAAATGCGCAATTATTAAAATATAGAATCAAGACCAGAAAATAGAAGAATAATTTTGAAATCCTTTATAAAAATGCATGTGATGTGTCGTTACTTTACCTGAAAAATGACTTGTGGAACTGTCAAGAGGAGTAAAGCCAAAGCGTGATATGGTTTACCAGCCCCAAGTAGATATCCTGCAACCATGAATAGTATAATAATGTCGTTAATAATATATACTAATGTAATCTAATTCAATAATTCAATTTTAGTCCTAGATTATTATGCGCATTCCACACAAAAATTTGTTTGCTGCTAGGGATGCTACAGCATGTGCAACTGAAACGAGCACAATTCTACCTGAATTTTTCAGGTTAGGTTTTACATTTTGACCTAAATTTTCAAGATATCAAGTTATTATGCCATTCTAAATACATACATTTTACTTCGTTTAAACCTATTCGATATTAAGACTCAGTACAGCATAGTTGACATATTGCAATGGTTGAAATTTGTTTTTGTGGCGGTTTAAAACCGTAGCCAACCAGTTCGTTGACGCTTGGTGGAACATTGTCCTTAATGTCGAAAACGGTTTTTGTGGTAGTTTCCAACAACTGTTGATACAACCGCCACTAAATCAAATATTGTGGCGACTTGTTTTCTAAGACGCACATCACATCAAATAATAAATTATTAACATATCATATAAAATACGATAACGACTATAATTATGAAAACACGTATCCATAATTTAGCTACAGAGGAATCAAAATGTACCAACAATAAGTAATTGTGTAATGTCAATAGCCCCAACAGATATCCACTTTGCTGTTTCAGCACCAAAAGCAACTGGAATAGACTGTTTCATAAAGGTATATCATAAAATTTCTGAGACACAGATCAGAAAAGTTCATATTCTAACTAATTAATAAAGTCAAGTCAAGAAATCAGAATAAAAATCAGAGCATAAGTATATATACCTGAAGACCATGAGCTCTGTCCCCTTCCACACTTTTGAAGTCATTGACAATACCAACCCCAAACTACAATTATATGTCATGCAGAAATTAAGCAATAATATTATAAGGATCACCAATACTATATATTTGACATATTTATTTTCATAATTCATATAGGATCAAATAAATTCTTGGTCATTTAAAATTAGCAATTTATAATTTTGGTTTTGCAAAGTTTTAGTGTGATTGGTAAAAATATTTCGTAAAATAAATGAAATTAAAAAACTATAGATCACTAATTTTTATCATGATCAAAAACTTAACCCTATATATATATATATATATATGGTAGTACATACTCCAGCTATGCTGTATAATAGTGTGAGAAAAATTATATCTGCTGATAGAGTCCCAAACAAAGCCTGACCAGCCAACCTGTTAGTAAGAGAAATTGATGAAATAATCACATACTAGTAGTAATAACTTGTGACATTGATCATTTTTTAGTTTTATTTTTCAAGATTTTATCAAAAACAAAATAGAGTAAAAAACAATAAACAAAGAATTGTATGTATTATTTTTATTATAATTTTCACTTTTTTTTCTTCATAAAATTTTAAAAATGAAAGTACAAAATGTTTTTCAAACTAAACAAGCCTTTATATTTCTTAATTTTGAAAACAACCATATTAAGTGTACACAAAAAATTAGCCACCAAATTATGTTGGAATACAAAATACACTTTGAAAAAAAGTTAAATTACATATGTATTTATATATAAATACACATAGTAGCGAATTCGGTGATTGATTTTTGGTGTGTACATAGCATTTTTTTTCGAAAAATAATGACCTCCTGGCCTCTTCTTCTTGAAAATAAATAAGCTAAGCAGCATTCATGTTTAGAACTAACTAACTCTACTTCAGCATGCAATGGATAAATACCAAAACACTGAATTTTAGTAACTTGAAAAAAAAAGAACCAAATAAATTAAATCAATAGCAACTGGCTACTAGATCTCTTAGCACAGTAAAAATGTACCACACCATGGCAAACTGATGTAACTTGCTCCAAGGGCCAGGTTTCCTATCCATCCATTTCGTTTTAACTAGAAAAATTAGAACACTGGTGAAGCTTAGACAAATGACAATACAAGATAAACGAAACAAGTGATGAAATAATATCTTCTTTAAACAAAAGACATGGAAGACAATATAGTTGTAAACTCACCTTTCTAAATCGGGTACCAAATTACATGTTTTATTTAAAATCCGCACATATACAGAAGGATTAATATGCCTGAGATAGATGAAAAACTTGTTTTTGTCTTCCATGTTTTCTTTGGTCAACAGAAGATATTACTAGAAAGCGTAATGTTTTTTTTTTGGGGCCCTACAATGAGTTTCAAAAATATTTAGTATTTAATTTGTTTTAATTTTGTCCCTAATGTCTTTGATAAGTTTCAAAAATAATCTTTTGTTAATTTTTTATAAATAACAATTAGTCAACCTTTTTTTTCAAATTTTACCCTTTAATCATCCTCTATTCTAAAACACTAACTCAGCATGAAATTTGATGGTCTCGGTATGTTTAAAACTTTTAAGTTGTACCAATTAAAAGTTATTAAATTATAACTTTAATGTATTTTCAAAACAATCCTATAGAATTTATATTTGTAAATGACTTATTTTCTTGCAGTTTTTTCCACACTTCACAAATATAAACAGTCATATACAACATTCTAACAATTTTCCAAATAGCCAACTTCCATTTGGACAATGGAAAAAAACATTGTCCAAAGGCGAGGAAGGCGAGGGTCATGGCTGAGAAAGGAGGGCGAGGCAAAGGCAAATGTAGGGAGAGGACTAGGCAGGCGGGGGGGGGGGGGGGGGGGTGGATTTTGGAGTCGAAGGATTAGAATTCGGGCTGGGGTTAAAGTTTTGAAATTTTGAATAATAAAAGATAAAATTTGTAGAAAAAAAAGTTATTTAATTCTTGACATTTAAAAATTAATAATAAATCTTTTTAAATTTTTTGAAAATATTATGAATAAAAAGTATATTTTACGATATTAAAAGTTTAGAAATTTAAAAAATACCTTAAAAGGAGGTGCAGAATATATATAAGAGACCAGAGATCCACCTAGTGCAAGATCAAATATTGTAGGAAAAGCATGCCCTGCCTGCAAAATAGAACATTTTAGCAACCCAAACTTGTCATAGATAAATTCACACCAACTTAAAAGAGATGGATCATTGAACTATTAATATTGTATGTGTACTACTGCACCCACCCATATGTCCAATATACCAGCCAAGGTTAGGCCTCCTAGTAGCAGAAACCATATTTGAGCTATTACCTGCACAGTTTTTAGCAGAATACATGCTCACAATAAGAGTACAGTAAATCTTTTGTCTCGTCACTGACAAAATAATAATGCCTTTAGGTATGTAACAAAAAATTTAATTAACCTACCGGACAAGTTAATCTCTCACAATTAAAAAAATTTGAAATTTACAACAGACCTCATTCTCAGATATTGCTCCAGAAGGAATTGGTCTGTAAGGTTCATTTATTGCATCAATTTCTCTGTCATACCAATCATTCATAGTCTGAAAGATTGAACACCCCAACAATTTAGCATCATCAAGTCAATTTATTTGTTACATTCAATAATAGCAGCTAGGGAAACATTGAACAACAATCACATCTATCAGTACCTGTGTATATCCCATGAGAAATGGACCAGACATCATCATGCACACAATTGATTTAGCAACATCCTCAAAATCCCAGTGGAAATTTCCTTAACATTATCAGAGATTTGAATGATTCAAATCACATAGCTAAATTTATAGTCAATGTCTCAATGCATTAAAATCTAAAGCACTAACTTTGATCTTAGGATAAAATATGTATGACCAATCTTTATTATGACTAGGGATGACAAAAATACACGCCAAAGCGGGTACCTGTGGCCTGTGGGTAGTACCCGCAATGGAGAGCTTAACGGGGACCTGCGAATAAATGAGGACGCCAAATCCCCGCAACGGGTGAATTTATTAAAATACCCTCACTTATATATAAAGGTTATATATGTTATATTATTTGAAAAGTATAGGTAACCAACAAAATTGGTGAACAATGTGAACAATAAATATATCGGATGTTCATTTCATTAGGTGTACGGATGGTTATTTCTATTTCATTTTCTTTTTTGTGTAGGTTGGAGATTTTATGTGTTTGTGGATTGTACAAAATTTGTCTTTGGATTGTGTTGTAAGATGATAAATTTGGTTGAATTGTATTGGATTATACTATGGTTGTGTTAATTTTTTTTAGTTTTAAGGATTAATATTCGTAGATACCCGCAGGTATTCGCCTCTCCCGCGTGGAGAATTAAAAGGGAACGTGGGCAGGGGACATGATATCTATTGTCTTCCCTAGTTATGACCACGCATGCAACATTTAATTAATTATTGTAATGGTAAAATTGATGAAGTTACCAGAGGCAGCAGCACCACAAGCTACCCCCCAAATTAATGGAGGCCAAGTCACAGGTTTTGTGAGTTGAAGACGAACCTTACATTTGTTCTGCACAACATGGAATGCATTAAATGATCTAATGGGTAGATTTTATGAAGTATTTTTTCTATATCAATTTTTTTATTTTATTTTTTTTAATAAAATCTACACCATTGAATTACTTAGCTTGTTGCGTTGACAATGCAATGAACTCATAGATATGCCAATGATTGATACTAACTTAGTGCACATTAACAGAATAACAGGCACTGACAGATTGTAAAAGATACATATTCAGATTTATATGCGAAGTATGGCAGCGTAATTTAAAATATAAAAAAAAATCACAAATCTAAATAAGAGAATGAGGAAAATTATTTGCAATGTGGTTGACTCACAGTTTCTTGGGCTGCTCCTTTAATACCAAGAAGTTGATTGAAGCTTGAACCGGTTTTAGTTTGTTGGTTAGGTTCATCAACTGCTCAAACCCCCAAATATAAAATAAATAAAATGTGTGAGACATAGTACTAAACAATGGGAAATGAACAACAAGAAGAAATCATTTTTAAAAAAATAAATTAAGAAAATTATAATAAATGACCTTGATTTCCAGCTGCTCTAATGGCTATTCTCCTCCCTGCAATAATGTCAATACAAACAACCAAAAGCATAAAAAGGAGCAACCTTTAAACAATGTTTGGCTTCTTAGAAACAAATAAACAATGCATCGGATGCATGCAGGATCATTTGGCAACTTGGGTTTAGGAAATATAAAAGAAAATCCAAAAGGGTATTTAATTTGAGAATCTCAATAGTTAACTTACTAGTGAATGAGAGAGGGAAAAATGGTGCAAGAGGAGGTCGAGAATGAACAGTTGTGGTAGATGATGATGATGATAATGATGTTCTTGGTGAAACCGAAAATATTTTGAGTAGGGACGCCATTGAAGATTTATGTACGAGGTTTTTTTTTGTGTTTGGACTTTTGAAACAGAGACAAAGACAGAGCAAATGAGAAAGGACTTGGCTTTTTGATGGCAATGTATGTTCTCATAGAAAGGACGTCTTTGAGGTTGACCTGAATCTAAGTTTTTTTTTTTTTTTTTGGGGTAGGTAGGTACATCTGAAATAAATATTTTAGTTGAATTAATTGTTGTATGAGAAATTTTAGGTAATCCAATTTTAGTTAGTTGATATTCGTCATTATGTTTAAGTCTAATTTTTTTTAAAATTTAGGATTTAGTGTTTATAATTTAGAATTTAGGATTTAAATTTTAAAATAAATAAAATAATTTTAAAAAATAATTAATATTTGTTTAAAAATTAATTTTTAATATTTTTTAACTACGGTGACTATAATAAATAAATAATATTTTCTAATATTACTTATGTTATAGTTTAAAAATAATTAGTGTTTTGATAATATTTAATGTGAGATTAATTAAGATGATAAAATTTTAGTCTTATGATTGATTGTTTTAAGTTCAAATTCTAAAAATTTTTTTCCCTTTTCTTAAAGTGAAAAGACTAAAACATAGATGAGATACCAAATAGATATAGAAACTAATTTCAAGTATTAATTAATACATTCTTTATATTTAAGCAATGGCTCAAAAAATCAAATTGGTCATCAAACTACTTTAGCTTTTAGTTTATTGTTTTAGAGACTTAATCGTGTTTCAACAAAAATAATCCAATATTTATAAAATAATAAATACACACACAAAAATACAAATATATTCTAACATAAATTCAAAAATTACATTAATAATAAAATTATAACATGAATTAAAGTCTTATAATCTTATTTAAATTTATAAACAAATAGTATAATTTGAAAAATTAAATAAATTAAATATGAATATATTCTAATAAAAATTAAAAAAATACACAAATTAAAAGTAAGATACTAACTAAAGTCTCATAATTTTATATAAGTACAACACGAGTTAAATATAAAAAATAGTCAAATATTAAAAATTAACTTCAAGATTTATATATGCATAAATTTTATATATTACATGTTATAAAATATTAAAAATAAACACACACAAAAATATTTGTCAGTATAATATATCTTAATTTCTAATTGAAAAAATGCAGCCTATATCTTTTAATTTTTAATATATAGTTTAAATTAGATTTATTATATTAATATTTTAAAGATAAATATACTTTATAATAAAAAAAATAAATATTAACAAAAGAAAAACACATAACTTTTTTTTTTTTTTGGTATACGAAAAAACACAAATCTTGCTCATGAATAAAGGGGAAAAAAATCAAAAAGAAACAAGCTTTTCATTGGACTTAAAAGCTTTCGGCCCAAATACATTATATGAAATTAATGTAACTACTCTAGCTCCCCCTTTTTCCATCAGCCGCATCAAATGTGACTTGCCATCACCGTCGCCGTCGTCTGCAACTATGCTGCTTCCTCTTGCGCCTTTTAATAATTTTCTCCTTCACTCATCTTCACCTGTGTCCTCGCCTCTGTTTCTGCTTGCTCTGCCTCTTCCATTCATCACCGTCGTGACTGTTCTGACTCCTTCTTCTTCCATTCATCTTGGTGTATCTTCTCTTTTTCTTTTTCTTTTCTTTTTAGCCATAAACGACTCTTGGGTGTCGTTTGGTCAGAATTGTTCGGATTCCAGTTCGGTCCAGTTCACCGGTTTCCAGACAGTTTGTGGTTTATCGCCAGTTCGAAAGTTGGACGGTTTTGCTTATGAATTGAATCGGATTAGACATCGATTCTTGGTTAAACCAGTTCGAGATGTTACGTTTGGAATTTAAAAAAAAAAAAATATGAATAAAGTGAGAGTTGAATCCAATACGGTTAATTGAACTAACTTTATTTTTTGAATAAGGTAGTACTAATTCTTTTTTTAAAAGTTTTGGGGTCATAGTTCATTTTCAAAACTAAACCCCGTCACTAACAAAATCGATGAGTATGGAAAACCCATAAATTAACATTATTATCCTTTGAAGCGGGCAATATTTACAAACGGTGAGTGTAAATGTTACAAAAGTGACCACCACATCCTCCTCTACAAAAGAATAATCTCAAAAAAGAAAATGGAGTTTGAACATAATGTTGTTAAGCAAGCAAAGAATCAGGCTTCCTAAAGTTATTCAGCATGGCTTCATGAGCAAGGAGAGGGATTCAACTTCAACAAACAGTTATTGTTTCTGTTTTAGAGATGTACATTCCAAATTCTTCAATAACATCTTCAAAAATTGTTCGACTATGATCATTTTGTATGAGAAGATAATCAATCATATGTAATAAATCAACATCGCTGGAACGTAATTTTGTCACGAATCACAGATGGAATCTATTCTTTTAATTTTATTTAAGATTATGAGAATCGGATCGATCATTGAATCTAATTTAATAAATTAATGAAAATTCAGGTACAGTCAATTTTAACTGAAGTTATAATTGAGAATTGATAAATGATTTGACTAAATTTTTATCTAACAATTTTCAACTAAGTTGACTGCACCAGAATTTTTACCTAATTTAATGGTTTAACTGAACTATAATTAAACTAATTTAATGAAATATATAATAAAATTATTAAAAATTTAATTTATAATTTTAAATATATAAATTTAATAATTTTTAAACTAATAAAATTCAAAATTTTATAATCTAACATAATTATTTGTTTATATTTTATCATTAAAAATTTACAAAATAAAAAATTTCTAATTAACTTCTAAGTTCTATAATCAAATAATTAGCAAAAATATGACAACAAAAATTTAAAATCACAAACTTACACAAAAATTTAAACCATCAGCAATAAAAAATTCAGAATCACAAAAAATTTTAACAAAAACCTTTCAATTAAGTATTCAACAACAAAAATTCAAAATCCAAAAATAGAAAATTTAGCATTCAAAATCAAAAAATTCATAAATAGAAAAATTAAACAAAAAAAATCAAAACTCAACATCTAAACTAAATTCATAATCACATAATCAACAACCCAATTAAGAACACAATAAACTCAAAATCTAGTACACACACTCAACTCAAAAGTCAAAATCTTAGGAATTAAAACTGAAGAGGATTACCGAAGGTGCGGTGAGGCAAGAACGACAGTGACAGAATGAGCTTGAAAGATGATCAGCTTGTGATGGTGAGGCCCCGAACAGAGATTTCACAGTGAGGCTTCGGGTAGAATTAGCTCCTAAAAGATTTTTTAATTAAATTCGTCATTTAAAGATTGTAAAGTTAGTCACGTTAGTTCTTCCGTCATTTTTGTTACTGAATTGCGACAAAATTTGCTAATATGATATGTTAAGTGAGGTCACACTAACCACAGCACACACCTGACAGTCTTAATTAACTGCTAATATTATGAGTTTATAAAATTAGATCAAATCAATCCCAAATTGATTAGAACCTTGTGTGTGGCATTGAAATTCTTTAATTTGGAATTGATCTGATCTAATTTCATAAACTTATCATGTTTGCAGCGAATTACGAATGTCAGGTGTGCGCAGTAATATCACTTAACGTGCCATATTAGCAAATTCTGACGCCATCAACAACGTAAGTAATAGAAAGACTAATATGACCAACTTAAAATATTTGAAGTACAAATTTGACTAAAAAAATTTTTTAGACCAATTTAAAGAACGAGTGATATTTTGAAGATGAATTTGACCATTTACTCAAAATATTATCCAAACAATTAAAACTCATAAGCATAATGATGTACTATCATATAATTAAGAGCAAACTATCAAAATGGTACCCAAAAAGTTTGCATTGCTGATAAAATGAATCACAAAAGATACTAATGACAAAATATTAAATATATATTTTAAAAAACAATTTTGGAGATCAAATTTTGATGCAAATATTTACAATCATTATTAAAAAATAAAATATTTTCATTCTTAAAATTTGATAAATTTTTTATCAAGTTAATATTTTTTAAAAAAATTATTGTAAATGACTATATATTTTGAAAAATAAAAGAAAAATTTAGAGATAAAAGTTTACTTTGAATTTTTTGTTCACTTTCTAAATATTTACTCAAATATTGTTATAAAAATTTAGATATAATGGATAAGATATTTGTTAAATATAAAAAAAAATTTATTACTTACAAAAAATTATAATATTTGTTAATTCTTTTTGTTGTTTCTTTTTAAATTATTTCAGAATTATTTTATCGATAATATCTTTTAGAAATTTTTTGTTAGTGACTAAATTTTTCGAAGACTGAATTTTTCGAAAACTGAATTGGTTGTTAACTTAGCAATTAATTACTAACCTATACTTTATGTAGTACACAAACTTATACTTTATGTAGTACACAAACTTAACAATTCATTTCTAGAAATGTATTTGGTAGGGAAAGAATAATCTAATCTTTTAAGGATCAAACAAAAATATTTTTAATGTGTGACTTAGATTAATTCCATACATATTGTCCATAATTTTACATATAACCCAATACTTACTCTAATTACAAATAGGTACATTGCGGTCTGATTAGACCGACGACATGATGATTGATTTAAAGTGTTGATGTTTGGTTTAGTGAGCTGAGTAGTTATTTGACCTTAAAAAACTTTAACAGTTGAAAAATAATATATTTGTTTTGAGTTTGTTGCATGTAAATTTATATTTGGCCTTTTTTAAAATATTGTTAATAATCATAAAAGACAGGTGATAATTTTTTTGTGTGTGTGAAAGATTATGAGTTTCATTTGTATAAAGTGTAGTACTTTTCATTCGTATAAGTGTGTTTTTATTTGGTGAAAAAATAATATTATTTGAAGAGGCTAGCTATACACATTAATGAAATAAAGAAATCGTGTCGAGTTAAGTTTTTATAAATGCAGTTCTTCTAAACGAGTTAAATTATTAATTTTAATTTACACCACAATCTTCTAATACAACCGGTTCAGATGCCTTCCCAACATTTGAACCAACCTTCTCCGTCTCTTTAACCACACTGTACCCATTAATAACTTTTTCAAACACAACATGTTATCCATCAAGTTATTCAGTCTTGGCAGAATATATAAAAAATTGAAAACCATTTGTATGGGCCCTGCATTCGCCATGGAAAGCATACTAGGTCTTGTATGCTTCAACTTGAAATTCTCATCGGTGAATTTAGAACCAAATTGACTCTCCGCCAGTCTCATTTCATCTAGTAAAATCTCCACCTTGACACATAAATTGAGGAATAATTCAGTAAAACGAAGATCTTTTATAGTGCAAAGGTTTTCCAGATTTTTCAATCCTCTTCTTTCCGGTGCATAGACCCTGAACAAATTTTATTAATGAAGAATTTTCCGTAAATTTAATCTTTTTTATTATTAATTTTAAACTCTACAAATTTATAATAACAATTATCTACGTTACATGTATAACAGATCAAGTATTTATACTCTATATATTCCTATCCACATAGCACACTATAAACATTGCCTCGTGAAATTTGTCGTCACTTCAGACCCACCGACAAAGCACGAACCCCCACTTGAAATCAATTTCGGAAGTATACTTTCACTATGGTTCTGGAAACAAAACAAGACCGTAAATAAGGACATCGACACCACATATCTGCGTCGACAGTTGTCCCATACCATCTATTCCTATTTGGTGTATTTCAACTCGGTCAGGATCCGATCTACGCCTCTGTTTTGGCGGTGTTCTACCACTCTTTTTGCTCCGTTGTGCAACGCCATATGCTACTAAATAGTTCAATTTAGACTTTTTCGTCATCCCAACCTAATTTAACCCCACATCAAATTTATCTGACTTGTTAATGAAAATTTATTTGTGAATTTTTCATTAGTTGTGAACCAATCCCATGTTTTTCATTAATTTCTTTTATTATTTGATCTTTCAAAATCTAAAAGATAATTTCTCTACCAAAAAAACCCCTTCATTTCTTTTAACTCACAAAATTACTTACACTCCACTACCTCCTCGTTTGAGTTTAGGGAATTATTTTGAAGGAGGGTTTGGTCCTAAGTCCTAACAATAGCACCTTTATTTATTTGGCCATTAACCATATAATATTTTCAGGATGTTGTGAATTTGTAGGGGTGTCAAAAATCCGAGGAGGCGAGGATTTCTGCGAGGACCATCTCGAATGGGGCCCAATGGAGGGAAATTTTTTTCGTGGGGATGGGGATGGGGTGCAAAATTCCCCCGAGATAGGCGCGGGGACTCGAGCGGGGATCCCCGCTCCATCCCCGATAATTCTCCGAATGTTTGAAATTTTTTAAATAACTTTACTTTATTTCTAGCATACGGGTTTTTTAGTAATTTCACCAATTAAAAAACTCTAATCCTATTATTCAGTCTTCCCTACTCACTGTGTTGTTTGCTACGTCATCTACTCTCTATTTCCAGTCCCAACTCTCTTCCATCTCCACTTTGTTCAAACTCCAAAACTCCCAAAGCACTATACGCTGTTCTCTCCCACAGCCCCAACTCTCTCCAGTTTTCACTTGATGTTAAAGACTATATCTTATTATTTTTTTAGAATGAAAATTGTATTTTAAGATTTTATTTTATGGACTATAATTTACTATGTTGTATTTGTAGACTTATAATCTTGGATAAGATATGTTTGTGTATTTGTAATAGTATTTTCTAGTTTATTTTTTATTTTTTTGATATTTTTTACTATAATTTTCATATGAATGTAAAACATAAGGGGATGGGGAATGGGACCCCGCGGAGAATACGGAGAACGCGGAAAATGGGGATGGGGACAATTATCCCTCCACGGCGGAAATCGGACGGGGATGGGGATTAATTCTGGGAGAGGGAACGGGGAGCAAGGAGGCATCCCCCGCCCCCGCCCCACCCCATTGACATCCCTAGATGTGATGGATTTTGGTAAGATCTCGTCAAATTCTAAAGTTCTTTCAAATATTTTCTCTTTTTGTGTAAAATTAATTACTAATTCCTCTAATATATAATGCAATATCTACGTATATGCATAAATTAATTTTAATTTCTTTTTAAAAACACAAAATTTTCATTTTGCGTCTGAAAAATAAAGGTTTAATTACTCTATTGGTCTCTATAATTTCGCAAAATTTTCAATTAGGTTCTTATATTTTTTTTAATTGG
The DNA here is from genome assembly GCF_014773155.1 of Arachis stenosperma. Taxonomy (NCBI): domain Eukaryota; kingdom Viridiplantae; phylum Streptophyta; class Magnoliopsida; order Fabales; family Fabaceae; genus Arachis; species Arachis stenosperma. The sequence continues at coordinate 119,976,044 of NC_080380.1, read as the reverse complement.
GTCCTTGCATCAAATTTTTTTTTCAATTACGTCTCTCTTGACAGTAATTGGCTTAATTTTATAGGGGCCCAACTAAAAAAAATTGGTATAAGGACCCAAATAAAAGAAAAAAAAAGTGTAAGGACCCAATTAAAAAAAATTGGTGCAATGACTTAATTAAAAGAAAAAAAGTACAAGGACCTAATTAAAAATTTTGCGAAACTATAAGGACTAACAGAATAATTAAACCAAAAATAAAAAAATCATGTATTTGTATTTACAGTTAGGAGTGTTCAAGATTCAATCTGATCCGAAACCTAATCCGAAATCCAAGACATATTTTTATCGGAGTTCGAATTTGTTATTTTTATCTCTTGTTATTTTTGAGTTGGGTTTGGATTGTACTTCAGATCATCCAGTTCAACCTAAAATTATTTTTTTATAATAAAAATATATATTTTAGAGTAAACTTTAGTAATATTATATTATATTTTTATATTTTAACTAATATTTTTTATATCTTACGGTATTATTTTTACTTTAAAATAATTTATTTTAGCATAAATATGATATAATATTTGTTAAATTTAATTTTTAAAAGTAAAGTTTTATCGCTTTAGCATATAAAATTTACAAATTTGTATATACTAAAATTTTACGTCGGGTCGATCTGGTTTAACTCGGTTTTTTCGGATCACTCTCGAATCGGATAAAATAGGTCTGATGATGTCCTTTTAGGACCAAGTTCGGATCTAATTAAACCCGGTCTAGCATATGAATACCCTTGTTCGCAGTTTTTAAAAGATAGGAGTGTTTTGAAAGTACTTAAAGTGGAGCTTTTCAAACGTAATTTGTGCTTATCAAAATTAAAAAGTCTAATATTACCTTATATATTAACTAATATCCAAATTTAATTCTTATATTAATGTCTATTAATATATTTTTAAATTTTAAAAACTATTTTACTAATATAGTTATTGTTGTTTGTGGTTATTAAAAACTATTTTTAATTTAATTTATAAAATATAAATATTATAATTTTAAAAAAGTATTTTTTAAAAGATAATTTTTATAAAAATTTAAAAAATAAAAATTTTACCAAATTGGCTCAGAAGAATAATTTTCTAAAATTCCAGCTTAATTTCGGAGTCTTGCTCTTTTGTATATGTTAAGCTATAAATTGTTTCAGAATGTGATTTTTAAGTTTCTTTCTTTGCTATTCAGGTGAGTTTCAAATTCAGAATCTAGCCTACTACACTAGATGGACTTTGATATTAGATTAAAAAATTGCCTATTGTGAAAATAGTTGAACCTGGTTTTTTAAAAACTAGGTGAGTATATTCCAAATTGTTAGTCTTCATTCGTGCTTTATAAGTAGGTAGAAATTTACAAAATTTGTCCCTGAATTTATGGTATTTATAAAAGGTACTGGTTAGATTAATTGAAGCATTGGATATTTGTCCCTGAATTTATGGTATTTATAAAAGGTACTGGTTAGATTAATTGAAGCATTGGATATTTGTGCTAATTTTATCGTCCAGGTGCATAGATTTCTCTCTCCCAGTTTAAAAGAATTTGATTAGCAGAAAAATAAGGAGCTCCTCCCATTTCTACAAATAGCACAAGATAGTCTTCAACTTAAAGCACAACCGATGGGTATCACAGCTACCTCTTCAATTTGATTTGGTAGTCAAAGATACCCTTCGTAGAAACTGAAGAAGCCTACGCGAGTTTAAACACTTGAAGTCAAATATTTGGAAGATACAAGAATGAATATTCACTTGTTGCTGTTAGGTGAAGTAGTGATGTTAGTTGTATTTGAATGTGAGTATCCCACCCTAATCGTGATTGATGGAGTTGATTAGAGGTGTCAAAAATTTCCACGAGGCGGGATCCCCGCGAGGACCACTCTGAATGGGGCTGCAATGATGGAAAATTTTTTTCATGGGGATGAAAATGGGGAGCCAAATTCCCTCGAGACAGGTGTAGCAACACGAGCGGGGATCCCCGTCCCATCCCCGATAATTCCCCAAATTTTTGAACTTACTTAATAACCCATTATTTCTAATATAGGAGTTTTTTTAGTAATTTCACTCATTGAAAAATCCTAACTCTATTATTCAAGATTTTATTTTATGAACTATGATTTGCTATATTATATTTCTGGACTTATAATCTTGGATAAAATATGTTTGTGTGTTTGTAATAATATTTTGTAGTTTGTTTTTTTATTTTTTTATATTTTTTTTATTATAATTTTTATATGAAGGTTAAATATAGAGAGATGGGAACCGCAAAAAATGCGAAAAACGGGATGGGGATAATTATTCCCCCATGGCGGAGATGGAGATTAATTCTGGAGGCGGGAACGGAGAGCAGGGAGGCATCTCCCGTCCCCACCCCACCCTAGAGTTGATGTATTTCAGACAAGGTTGATGGGGTTGTGTTTTCATAATTATTTATTTATTTATTTATTTTGTTATAATTTTCACTGGTAACTTATACCACAATAAGATGATGTTATTTATAAGTTGTCTCTTCTTTTTTCTTTTGAAAAAATTGAAATAGTTATTAGCATGCATCGCTGGTACGCAAAAAACTTTCGTGCCAATAATAAAAAAGTAACACAAGAAAAACTTCAATGATCATTAAACCATATTTTGAAATTGAAACAGATTTCTCGTTTGAATTGATATGTGTGTCATTGTTAGCACTTGTATTCGATTTTGTGTCATAAGAAAGTGAGAAAGTTTATAATTTTTCAAAAAGGGAAGAACTTGACAACAAAGAAATAATGAAGGTATTGGTGAACATGACTGAATTAAGGTCATTGGATTAGTAAAATGGTGAAAGTTGGAAAATTAAAAAAAAAAAATTGCAAAGATTTTAGTAATGTAAGACTAACTGATAATGTTACTGATAATTACGCTGCTTTCATGGCTTTCATGGTTGTTACTCCTTTTTGTTTATACCATTCTTTTTTCTTTCTCCAATTAACAGAAAAAAATAAATAAATAAAATAAAATAAAAATATAGGGTTAAATGAGAGGTTTTTTTTTGTAAAAAAAACATAATTACAAAATAATCTCACAATTGATAAAAAATAAAAAAATTATCCTAGTCTTTAAAAGACTAAAAAATACTTTCACCATCCTAGATTCTTTCTAAAATTGGATATTGAAAATTTGCCGAAGATAAATGCCCCTATTGATAAAGCATAAACTTATATATTTTATTTATAAAAATATGAGTTTATTTTTTACTAGTATTGAAATATGAAGATTATTTTAAATTTTAAACAGATACTTTGTAAGTGTTTCTATAATAAAACTCATTTAAAGGCACTTTGATTTTAGAATAATACACACTGTATCTTTTAAGAATTCAAATATTGGGATCTTTCTTTATAAAACTACTGCAAAATTATGTAGTATATACTAAGCATAGTTGGGATAATACTCCTCGAATGCGGCAATATAATACATCCCTCGTTTTAAAGGGAATCGTTAAAGTATAGAAAAATTTCAAATGTTTTTAAAATATGAGTGCTTCAATCATTTTAGTCATTAACTTAATTATAAAAAATATATAATATATATTTATTAAAATTAACAATTAAAATTATTAAAATATTCGTATTTTATGAATATTTAAAACAATTTTAAAGTATAAATAACCTAAGAATGAGTTAAAACAAAAAAATATTTTATATTATTTTAGGATTTCTTCATGTTTTTTCATTGACTTTTTTTTAAAAAAAATATATTTTTTGTTCTTGAAGTTTCTCAAAAATTTTAAAAATATTTTTAAATTTTATTTTATTTTAATTTTATCTTTAAAATTTTTATTTGTATCAAATATATTCCTAACAGTTGAATTTTCAAAAATTTAGAACTAATCTAATAATAATGTATAACAACTATCTCTAATTTGCTTGTATTGATGATTGTTCTTGTAAAATTGTTGCCGAATTGATTCTAAGTTTTATGAAAAATTAGACGCTACGGATATATTTGATGCAAATTGAAAACTTCTAGAACGACATTGAAACAAAATAAAACTTAGGAATATTTTTAAAACTTTTAGCAAACTTTAAAAATAAAAAATATACTTATCTTTTTTTAATAAATGAAAAAAATTATATTTACTGATATATTTGAAATATAATTTTTTTTATCATTTTACATATTATTTCTTTATTACGTACGTAGAAACTATTATAATTTTTTTATCATTTTAAGTATTATTTTTTTATTACACAGGTAGAAAATATTTTGTAGTTAAGGATTGCAAAATAGAGAAATAATGCTATATAGTGCATACAGGTGGTAAAGCGGGCCAGTTCGCTCCGCCAAAGTCCGCCTAAATACGGGATGGGCCAGCCCACACTCGTCAAATTGATATGAATTCAACTTGCTACCTTGATCCGCTAAAGGGCGGACTGGCGAGTTGCCGGCTAGACTCACCCCTTTAAAAAAAAAGATTCCAAAATAATATGATTCTAAATTTTAAACACATTTAAATCACAATATTAACCATAATAACTTAATAATTATCAAACACAACAATAATAAAACATAATCACATAACTCATATCAAATAATCAAACTACACTTAAAACAAAACACACAACGTAATGCATAAATCAACACACAATTTTTGTGAAAAATCTCTACATATAAGATGTTGTTGCCTTCACCTTTTTTCCTAATATTTTATGCAGCTTCAGATCTATCTTTGTTTTCAGGATTGTGTTAGATTTCCACCATCAACTTCCATAGAGTTATCCATGACAGAATCCATAATTCAACCTAAATAACATAACAATATCTAAATCAGTAAGACAGTAACTACTAACTACATCATCAATAACTAAATTAATTACAAAATAACTGTAAGAGAATCTTTAAACAAAATCAGTAACAATAATCAAACAGAATCAATAATCAATAATAAACATAATCAATCATCAAATAGAATCATCAACGCATCAAACAACCCTCCCAAAATAGAAAAATAAAAGAAAAAAAACAAGTAGCTTACCAGTTATCAGAGGAGGAGCTTGCCGCCGCCAAGAGAGCTAGAGACGAGCTGTGAGAGAGAAGAGATGAGCGCACCGCCGCATGTGAAGGAGACTTGCCGCCGCTAAGAGAAAGAGTTGTGAGAGAGGAGAGACGAGTGCGCCGCTGCAAATGTGAGGGAGCTAGAGACGATGAGAGGCATCTCTGTGAAAGAGGAGAGACAAGTGCCACGACGAATGTGAGGGAGACTTGCCACCACCGAGAGGTAGAGTTTGTTAAATTATTAAAATAACCTTAAAAAATATGACAACCTGCGACTCTCTCTTTTTTTATTGCGGTTTTGGTGATTTGACCTGTCATGTTGGACCCATTTTGCCATCGCTAATAGCGCATTTTCTGTCGTCGCAATAGCAGCGAAACAATTTTCTACAATAACGCAAGTGCTGCTTGTGAAATCACTGAGACCACTATATAACAACGCATGCAACCCCTATACATTGAATTGAAGTCATTTGCAAAGTGTTTTTGCAAGGTAAATTGAGAGAGAACAGAGAAAAAGAAGAAACGAATGAGAAAAAGAAAGAAAAATGGAAAAAGAAGTTGTTAGCGTGATGACTCGAAGTAACGTTATCAACTGTTTGGATCAAGACAAATATATTGAGGGCCACATTGATAATTAGATTATAATTTAAATTAATTTTTTATTTATTATATTATAATTGTTAGTTAGTTTGATAATAGTTATAAGTTTAGGGTAATTTTAATATATTAGAGAATTGATGTTTATAAATGTATAGATTAGGAAGATTTTTAAATTTAATGTAGAAATCTTTGGATTTAGGCTATATATTGTAGATTAGTATGAAATGAAATGAATAATGATTTAGTAGATTTTTAGAGATGTTTTACATAATAGGTATTATTGGTTAAAGTTTAATGCAAAAATTTTTTATTTAGGCTAATTGTTGTAGTTTATTTTGATTAAGATGAATTGTGATCTATAGTTGATAGAGGTTTTTAGGAATTCTTTACATAATAGGTATTATTGTTAGTTGTGGTTTAAATTGAGCTTAATGTCAAAATTACATAAAGTCGGCAAGTCCTATTTCCAAAGAGGAATAAGGACTCAACAATAAAGGGTCTTCCTGATGCATTGCTGCCTTATTTGGAGAAGGTTGATTTCACCCACGTAGCTCAAGTTAGAGATTTTTACATCAACAACTTGCTCTTGTCGGCCTTCGTTGAGAGATAGCATCCAGAGACCCATTTTTTCACATGCCGTAGGATGAGTATACCATCACCCTTCAGGATGTTGCATATCACCATGGCTTGCAGACGTATGGATAGTCGGTAGGAGGTTGCAGCCGTAATTTCCAGACTTATGTGACACATAGGAGAAGGTTGAGGAGGCATTTAGAGTGTTGCCATTGCGTTGGGAGCCGCCAAAGGGGCAGCAAGCCGAGTCTTTCACTATTAAGATGATATGGTTGAAGGCTCGCATGAGACAGATGCTTGATAATGCAAAATGGAAGCAAAACGATTGCATTCACGCACAACCATCTTGGGGATAGCATCCATGTTTTTCTGAACATTTTTCTCAGGTACTATGAAAATATGTTTCCCCAACTAAGTCGAGCACATGCTTCTTGGCCTTTCTTAATAAACAAGTTCTGCAGTCGTATACACGTGGATCGAATAATGGCTGCGATGGGAAGGTTACGCATTCCCCTTAGCACAGCATTGGTGTATTCATATAGGTTGGTAATCATGTGGCCAAACCTTTGACAAAGAATTACAGTGTCGTAGCCAGACTTCTTTGCAAAACGTATTTACCCACGTGAAAAATTCTGATTTGAGATCCCTTAATGCTTTCACATGTATGCTAAATGTTTCTCCTCATTTGGAGAATATACTGCATTAGTCAGGGCTTGTTTTCCTTTTTTTACACTTTAACCGACTCACGAAATCAGCAACCATATGACGGATTCAATAATAAGCATGGTATGTCCCTAGAGGATACCATCCACTACCCTCCTCTTCCATTGCGGCATGTATGGCTCTAGCTCTATCATATATGGCAAGAATATCTTGCTAAGGAGTCACATGCTACTGTGAATTTCTTACAAAGAACAACTAAGATTCTATCGACTCTGACTCAACCAATGCAAAAGTAATGGAAAGAATATTTGAGTTGTCGTCTTGTGCAATGGCTATTAACAGAACCGCTCTCTATCGTCCATACAAATGTGTGATATCAATAGATATCAGAGGTTTGCAATACTTGAAGGCTTCAATGCAGGGAGGAAACGTCTTCTTATCGAACTGCATAGAACGAAAGTCTCGAAGCATGCCTTCATAATGTGGCACGAGCTTGATATCATGAACTGTACTATGCAAATATTGCTCAATCACATTTTGCAACCTCAGAAGCTAATTGTACGACTCTTATCAATCCACATAGAACTGAGCAAATATTTTTTGTTTTACCATCTAAACTTTCTTATACGATAGCTTAAATCTGTAGCTCTACTCTACTACCCCTTATAATACTCTTATCGGAACGGAAGGATTATCTAAATTGATTAATATGTCAACCATTTTTAAAAATCTTACAACAATAACATGATAAACATGTAACCATTTTCCCAAAAACAAATGTAAAAATTTCAAAAATTTACCTTCTATCATGAAAAAGATAACTTTGTAGATCAGGTTGCTGTCGAAATTTGAATGATCTTAGGACGTTGTTAGCGCCAAGCATGTGTACATAATCTTGTATTTACAAAATCCCTAATAACCAAGATTCTGTCGGTATGCAACCTGAATGCTTCACCGACAATGATACTTTAGATAATCAGATTCAACCACTTGATACTTTACACTTCGACAAATGTTGTAGTTCTTTATGGCAAGGTGAACAGACTCTCTATTATAAAATCTATGACCAATTCGTAGATCTACGCTCCCATCTATGTTATAGTCATCAGCGTCATCGGACCAAAAGGCATTAGCTCCACTTACATAGTATCTAAGTATAATTTCGAATAATGGCTTGGAATTTGGACTTGGCTAGGAAGTGATAAAAGTGGTGGCAATACATGTCGTGAGGAAGCAAAAGATGATAAAGTCTCTTGAATAAACTTTTGTATCATCATTACTATCACTAGGGGTGGCAATGGGGTGGGTAGGGGCAGGCTTTTGCTCTACCCGACCCCGCCCCGTCGTACAACAACTCGCATAGAATCCGCCCCCGCTTCTACCTGCGGGTAGTAAAATGTTAAACCCTAACCCGCTCCTGTGGGTACCTGCCCCGCTCCTACCCGTCCTTATAATTATTAAAATTCAATAAATAAAATTAAATTTCAAAATTTATATAACCATCATCACATACATAACATAAATTAAAGTAAAAATTTAAATATGATACAATATTATTAATCATTTACTAATTATTTTACATATATTATATTAAAATTATATATATTATATATATAGCGGGGCGGATAGGGGCGGGTATTACCTAAACCCGACCCTACCCCGCCCCTCCCAAAAATTCGTCCCGCTAAAAACCCGTCCCGGTGTGGGGCGGGTAATTACCCGCTCCGAGCGGATAGGGGCGGAGTGGGTACCTGCGGGTTCGGGTGGTATTGTCATCCCTAACTATCACTATTAGAATCAAATTGGACACCCACTTCTCATCTGACTCAGACTCTTCAAAAACCAAATCAGCACCGGATTCAGCCATTGGGAGAGAAGACCGATTTTTTGTGGGGGATTTGGTTCTTCCTACTGCATAACCGGTTGGGGATACACGTGAGGAAGAAAAATTACCGCCAACGTCTACTAACTCAGTGCAAAGCTCCATCATTTGTTCAGTTACAATCATTCTATGACAATCGAACATAGCTTGCACATGATCATCATCCTTTAGCCACAATACCTTATATTGAATATTCCTTATGGCGTCCAATAAAATGCACCGGTACCAATTTTTCAAACATGCTTAATTCCAAGTATTCTCATGTTGACCAAAATCAATCTTTTAAGCTCTGTCAATGAATGCAACTGCAAAGTATGCATAACAATAGAATTACTATGTTCAAAATATGCATCATCATCTTTGCGTAATATTTTTACATTCGGATAAACAACAACAATTGTACCTCTATTAGCCATTTTGTAGAATTTGTGTTTGTGAAAAGCAAAAAAAAAAAAGATGAAAGATGAAAGTAATTTGGAGGATGTGATATATATAGAAATCTTTCACGACAAGTTCACATATAATTTTGCAAGTATCACATGTGCTATGGTCTCATACTATTATTAGGTGAAAGTAGCACATGTTTTCAAATGGGAGGCGCCAAATTGGAGATGGACTAAATTGAATATAGATGGATCAGTCATTCATCCTGGTAGCAGAGGTGCCTGTGGGGATATTATTAGGGATTAGGCTGGACGCACGATTGCTGGTTTTACTATGAACATCGGAGCCTATACCATAGCCATGGCTGAACTATGGGGCTTCTATGTTGGGATTAAGCTAGCTTCTGAGCTAAGGATCGCAAAATTAGTGGTAGATTCAGACTCTAGATGTGTCGTAACGCTGGTTCAGAAGGCGTCTTCGGAGAGCCATGGTAGCTCTTCCCTCGTCCGCTCGATCAAGGAGCTTTCGGCAAAGATGGATATTGTAGAAGTAAGATATATCTATAGGGAGGCCAATTTCTACGCGTATGCTCTCGTCAAGCTGGGTTAAAAAAAAGTTCGTGAAATTAAGTTCTTTAAACAACTCCCTCTATGCTTGTTTCATCACCTTCTTGCTGATGCAAGTGGTGTTAAGTTTGAAAGATTAGTAGTAGTTTAATGTTTTTTTTTTTTTGAGTCCTACGTCCCGTTACTCAAAAAAAAATTATAAAAATAAGTGACTTTCAATTCTATATAAATGTTTTATTTTTTTTATCCAAATACGTACTGATAATATAAAAAAAGTATATAGACATATAATTACATATTATCATATTATTATCACAAATAATTAATTTTTATATTTATTATTTAAAAAATTATTTAAATATATAAATTTGTTTAGATGATTATAATTTATTTATACTATTACTATATCAAAATAAATTATATTATGTATATTATAGAACAAATTAAATATATGATATATAATAACTATATCCATATTATATATATAATAAGAATATGAGAAGAATTGGTTCACATTTTTTTTAAATATTATTTATTATATAATTTATAAAAAATATTTTTTAATTAGCTTTGACTTGAACCATTATAAATAATTTAGCATCTCAATTATTAGTTTTATTTATATATTCTCCTATATATTTAATAAATACAAAAAAAAAACAGATACCTTTCTATCCTATAATAATGTATGTTTTGCACCTTGTCCTCTGTTATTCGCAGTAATGAAAAATTTATGGGTACATCTAGTGTACAGATGCGTTTTGGTACAAATCTACAGATTTTTGTTTTGGTTTAAAAGTGTATCACTAAAAGTGTTGCTTAAAGAAAAAGTGTTATCCTTAATCGTTAACTTGGCTCTGATACCAATTTTTACAATGTAATTTCTTTTTCAAAATTTCTATTAACTCTTCATATTTTGCTTCGAATAAGTTTATAATTTGTATAGATTTGGTTGGTGGTACTTTATAATTTGCAATTTCATAATCAAAAGTATTGACCATTTCTACTATTACTAATTCTGATTTCATTTTTATAGTTTTTTCAATCTTGTTTTAGTTTATAATATTCTTTTTTGCATTGATTATTGTATATAAAATTTTTTATCTGTTTGTCTTTTTCTTTAATATAATTTTTCAAATCCTCAAAAACTTCTTTTATTTCTACACTTTCTGTTGTTTCTAAATATCTTTTTAATTTTTCAACTTCATTCTCCATTTTTTCTTTCAACAGCTTTAATTCTTTTAAGTCATAATATGGTTTTACAGGCATTTATAAATTTTTTAAGTTTAGCTCCAACTTGTTTATATTTGTTCTTATTTCTATCCTTTTTATTATAAGGTTATTAATTTCGAACTGAAGGTAATTTAACTCCCTTTTATACTCATTTATTTTACTTTTTAATTTTTTTGCCCTTTTTCTTTTTATTTTGTTTTCTGGTTTTTCAATCTTTGTATACTTCATTATTTATCTTAGAATTTTTGCAAATTCTATCATTGATTCATCACTATTTTATAGAGATTCTATTAATTTTTCTAACTCTTCAACTTCTCCTTTTAATTTGTCATAGATTACTTTTAGAGCTTCAAATGCTCTTTGATTTATTTCAGAAAACTCTAAATAATTCAACCGATTTTCTCTTTCAAAGAGCTCTTGTTTCTTGTCTTGATAGGTTACATATATTTTTTCTTTATTTATTGTCATAACTTAGTGTTTAGGGTTTCATTTAATTTTTCGACCTTTTTTGTTAATTCTTTGATTTCAGAATTTTCTTCTTTAATCTTTAACTTGGATAAACTTAAAGGGCTATTAATTTTAGATTCTCTTATTTGAAAATTCGATGAAACTAATTTTCCTGATGGTTCTTTTAATAATAGAACTGGGTTTTCAATAGCTTTATATTTTGGTATTTCTGTTTTTACGATTCTCTAAAATAATTCATCAACATAAATTCTTTCTCTGTTTTTAAATATTATACTATGATGGCTATTTGTTAAAGCATAATTTATTGCATATGTAATTAAAAATGGTTCATCATCTTGTTCCATTAGATTCTTTCTGTGAAATTTATAAGCTAAGCTTATAGATCTTCCAAGATTTTCAGTTGATAAAGGTATAGCGTATCCAAGATGGGCATTGAATTTAACATTTATGTTTGCCAAGTTTCCATGAACAATTCCAATTATTTGATCTATTGGGTCATTAGTGATTCTTTTATCGCAGATTGCTAAGCTTATTGGTGAATTAATTCCTTTCATGTATGTAGATTTGATTAAGACTTGTATAGTACTAATATGGATCCATCCAATTTTAGATCTTTTTTGTTGATCCTTAATTTTCTCAATCTGTTTACTCAATTCTTCATCATTTATCAAAGCTATTTCAAGTTCTCTATTGGCAGATTTTATCTTTATAGGTGCTTCAAGTTGAATTTTTTCATAGTATATTATATTTTTTCTATTAAAAACTTCTTTTAAAAGATTTTGTTTATTAAAATTTTCATTTGATTTGAGATTTAATTCTATTTTTAGAATAGCCTATTTTTCATTATCTAATAAGGCAGATAATCTATAATAATTAGATTCTTCCGTTAAATCTAAACTTTCTAAATAATTCATAACTAAGAGATTAGGATAAAGACGTACCTTTCTGGAGAAAAACTTCCTTTATTTAGATTATTTTACATAAGATGTTTTTGTCTCCAGATGGGAGATTGTAGATACTAACTCCAGAGGGGAGTTTAGAATTGGTTTTTCCTAAGAGAATTCTTCTTCAGACTATAGAATCGTCTTGGCAGCTTCCTCCTTGCTCTCCTAGCATATGAGTACTCTTAGCCTCCTACTTTCTATTGTCTGATGCCCTCTACAATTGCCTAAGCAATCTATTTATAATGGTTGGGTCTGATGGACAATTCCCATCCTTACCCTTCTTATGACGTCATTGCTTACGTCATTGTTTATTATCTTGCACCAGCTACATTGTTGGTGCTCTATGACCTAAGCGCTTACATCATTATGCAATAATGTCGAGAGATGCTTCAGATGCGCTGTCCTCTTCTTTTATGTGGGTGGATGAGCTATCTTCTTCTTTTATCATGTGGGTGGATCCCATTTCATTATTGCTTTCTTCAGATCTTTCTGAGACACACAGCTGGCACTTGTGGTCTTCTCTATTTTTTTATCAAATAGCAGAGATTCCTTTTTATCCCTTCAGGGAGTTTTTCTAAGAGTCCGGATAGATTGTAGAATGCAGATTCAAACTCTACCAAGAGTCTCATCTCTCTTTCTTCAATTTCATTTCTTTTACTGGACACAAGCAGAGTATTTCTGCTTTTATAATTGATTCTTGTGTGAGATTCCCTTGTTATCTTTTGAGTTCTTTCGAAGACCCTTGCTAGTGTGCTGGCTAGTCTTCCTTCATGACTATAAATCGTTAAGTCTTGAATTTGATCAATTGGTTGAAAATTTCCTGGAAAGACGGACATGAATATTACTTGGTGTGCTGGAACCAAGCATTCTTCTTCTTCATTAAAAATAGGTTGACTGTTTGTAAATTTTAGGGATATATCCCTTGGATTTACATTGTCAATCATATTTTTAAATCTCTTTACTGCATCAACAAATCCTGCAGGAAACTTACTAATAATTTTTATATCATTAAAAATTAAAATTGTATCAATTAATCCATACTGGAAAAACTGATAGGTGTCCGATGGGGAAGCATCTGGAAATATAACCAGCTTTGTTAGCTGTTCTTTGGCAATAGGATAATATCCCAAAATTGCCCTTTTTTCTTCAGTCCAATTTAGGACTATGTTAAGGGTTTCTCTGAGATTTGATCTACAGACCCTTTTCTTTTCCTTGATTTCAGCCCTTGTAGGAATGTTTCTTATTATCCCTGTTTTCTGGGTTTGAATTGGAGCTTTATCTGCTCTTTTTAGGGTTTGCTCTGGATGGAGAGCTTCATATTCCCTGAAGGATTCCTTTGCTTCTTCCAGTGTTAGAAATCCTCCTTTATGAATTATCCTTGATTGATGTGTAAATGGTGCTGCTTTTTCCCAGGCATCATATACTCCTTTCATGGGGCCATTATAAATTACATAATATTTTTTATCTTGGGTGGATTTTTTAATGATTTCAGCAATTGTTCTATTTTCTGAAATTTTTTCTTCACCTGATTTGTCCACCATGCTTAGCTTGCTGAACTCTGATGGTTTTGCTTGTTGTGTTGATTTCATTGCTTCAATGGCCTTCTTGAGGGATTGGATCTGTGTCCTTATTTGCTGACAATGCTTGCATTTTTCGAGTTCTTGTTCATATTTTTGAATTTCTTGATCTAATGCGTTGTAGACGAACTCCATTCTCTTGTTAATGTATCTGCAATAACATTTTTGTCACCCTTAATATATTCAATTTTTATTGGATATTGTAACAAAAATAATTGCCATCTTACCAATTATAATCAACTTTTAAATTATATCGTATAAAACCTGTTAGGTAACTTGAATCTGTCCTTAATGTAAATTCTCTGGGTAGTAAATCAATTTTTCATTTCTTAAGAGATTTAATTGCTGCCAGAGTTTCCTTTTTATGAGTGGTATATCTCTGTTCTGTTGGAGTAAAAATTCCTAAAATATACCTGCAAAGTAATTTCTTTGGGGGATATTTAGAATCTAGTGATTCTTTTTCTTGTTCCAAGCTTTTTATAGCTTTCTTAGCTTTTAGACATCCTGACCAGGTTATGTCTGAGGCATCTGTTTCTACTATTAAGTAGTCATTTTCTTCTGGAATATAAAGTTCTGGAAGTTTTTCACATAATTCTTTAATTCTTTGAATTTGCATACTATCTTTTTCATCCCATTTCCATTCTTTTTTAGTACTTATTTTTGGAAATAAGCTTTTAGTGTATTCTGTTATATTCTTTAAAAATCCTTGATCAGAAATATAATTTATACACCCTAAAAATCTTTGTAATTATTTTCTATCTTCTATTTTATTAGGAAATAAATTTACTTTTTCTAGAACATTTGGTTGAAGTTTTAGCTTTCCTTGAGTGGATAGAATTAATCCAAGAAACTCTATTTCTTGTTTTGCTATTCTTGCTTTCTTTTTGCTAAGAACTAATCCTTTTTCTTTACATCTTTCTAAAACTATTAATAATTTTTGAAGATGATCTTCTTTATCCTGTTTTGTAAAAATTAGTATATCATCAATGTACACTAAAACAAATTCATTTAACTCCTTTAGATTTTCTTCCATAAATCTTTGATAAATACCTGGGGCTTGTTTTAATCCGAATGGTAATACATTCCATTCATAGAGCAACACACTTGTTGATTCTTTTGTTGGGCAAGTAAAAGCAGTTAATTTCTTTGTTTCTTCGTCTAAACGAAGTTGCCAATATCCTGATTTTGCATCAAGAGATGAAAACCAAGTTGCTCCTTTGATTTTTTCTAAAATAGAATCTTTTCTTGGAAGTTTATGAGCATCACCAATAGTTGCTTCATTCATCTTCTTATAGTTAATAACCATTCTTCGTTTTCCCCTTTTAATTTCATTATTGTTTTCGACATAAAAGGCTGGAGCCGCATGAGGACTTTTACTTAATCTTATAATTTCTTTTTCCAAAAGATCTCTACATTCTAATGAGAACTCTTTTCTATCTCTTGCGGAATAAAAAATTTTATTTGGAACATTTATCTCTTTTGTAGGGTCTTTTAATTTAATGCTTACTAATTCGTTATTTGTATTTTTAATATCCAAAGGATTTTCAGCACAAATTTCATCCAGAAGTTCTTCTATCTTTGTTTCAAGATTATTTTTTGGAATTTTTATTTGAAAGTATAAATTTAAATAACATGTCTCTAATATAGAAAATATTTTAAATTTTAGAATCTTATCTATAGTAGTGGTTGGTATTTTTATACGTTTCGATTTTTGATTTATTGAAGAATCGTGTGGAGCTTTTAAAAGTATATATGTTAATTCTTGAATGAATGGATGATATAGCTTTAAAAAGTTATTTCCTATGATAAAATCCATTCCCGAATCTAACATATATATAGATGGAACAATGAACCTATAATTTTGAATAAAAATTTCAGCCATCTCTACTTTTTGGTCAATTTTATGTATTGATTTGTCAGTTATTCTAACTCTTAATGGTTTCTTTAATTTTTTCCAATCAAGTTTTATATTTGAACTAGCAAAGCATTGTGTTGCTCCAGAATCTATGAAAGCATTTATAAACTTTTCTGTTATTTTTATAGTAATAAATGTGGCATTATTACTCAATCTCTGAGTCTGTTTCTGAGACATATTCAAAAATATAGTCTAAGTTATCATCAGATTCCTCTAATGGTTCCATGAAACAAGACTTAGCAATTTCTATTTGTTTAATAAGATTCTTTTTATCCTTCTTTTTTGGACATTCATTTGCATAGTATCCTTCTTCTTGGCAATACCAACACTTACAATTTTCTTTTTTATTTGGGCAATAGTTATTTTTTTGTCTTTTGTTTTTATTGTTATTTTTCTTCCTAAAATACCTCTTTTTTCTCCAGTTTGGATAGTATTTTCTTTTTCTAAATTGATATTTTCTTTTTCTTTGAAGGTTTTTATTAAGACCATATTTTTGAGGTATCTCTTCATTATCCTGACAGCAGATTCTAATTATATTTGCAAATCTTTTTTGAGTCGCTTTTTGCATACAACGTTCTTTTATTTCCTCTCTTATTGCAGAGGTTGCTCCACCAAAATTATTTTCAATTGTCCCTCTATTTATTTCTCTTATAAATCTTCCCATTATAAATTCATTAGCAGGATATGGAAGTTTTGTTATATACATACTAAGATAATGATTTTTATCTTCTTCTTTTAATTTGTAATAATGTATTCTATATTCGCATATATAAGATTCCACATTACATAGATCATATATCTGAATATTAGCTAAATGGTTTTTTGCTTCTTGATATTCTTTATTATAGACTTCTTGTCTATGATTTATAATATTTTTTCCAAAAAATTCTTTATATAGAATCATCATTATATATAATATCTTGTCATAAGCTGTTGTTTTTGTTGTTAAATCTTCTATTATTTGGTTTTCTATTGATGTCATATAATCTCTTATATTTCCTTTAGTATGAAACCCTATGTAATTCCAAATATCCCTTCCAGACAAATCACTAAGCTTTGGATTAGTAAAAGCTTCTAATAAAAAGGAATTCAACCAATTTTCGAAAAGTTCTTTTTCATTCTTTTTACATTCTAAATCAAGCATTCTTTCTCCTTCCATTTCCTGGATTTTAGGAACGTATTTTGATGATATTTTTGTATATTTTGAATCTTTATTTATAAATCCTTTTTTAAAAGCATAATTATCAAAACCTGTTTCCCATTTAAATTGAGATTGATTATCTTTAGATGTTCCAGCTTCATTTTTTACTTGTATTAGAATTGTTGGTTCTTCGTCACTTGAATAATCTAGGATGTGTTCTTCATTTTCTATATTTTCAGAATTTACTAATTCTTCTTCTATTTGAAATCCTTGTTCCATAATATTATTTTCTTGAGCCATTTTTAATTGTTTAAAAAGTATTGTAACTTCTTCTAATTTTTCCTCAATATTCATAATTTTAGTGGTGGTTTTACTTTTAAATCTGTTATGTTGATTATATTTTGAAATTTTTCTTCTTTGGGATTCTCTTTTTCCTTATTTCTTTGAAATTTTATGGATACTAATATTTCTTCAAGCATATCTACTATAGAATTTAATTGTGGGTTAAAAGTATGATAAAGATGTGGGGAATCATTTTCATGGTAATATTTTTTAGAAATTCAGTGTGAAAAATAAGTTTTTTCAGGTTTTTGAAGTCCTTCAATAAAACTTATAGTAAAATAAAGATTTTGAGAAAAATCATGTTGTATTGATTTTAAGAATTCGGTGTCATTACAGTTAACATTAGTTAAAATCATTAATTTTTGATCTATTAATTTTGATAACTTAATTATTTCTTCTCTTAAATCTTCTAATTTACTTTTTTCCATTAGGTGACGCTTTTGTGAAGAGTTACGGTTTAAAGTAAAAAGTGTGGCTTTAGAAAGTGTGGTGTAAACAAATCTTTAAATCTGTATGACTTTTTGATCTGTATACTAAAATTCACCAAAATTTATAGGAGCAATAATATAACTAATTTTATTAATCATATCAGATATATATCAAAATCATATATTAATATAAAATATATATTAAAAATAAATTAAATAATATATATATTTATATATAAATATATTTATAATTATTTTTTATTATAAATAGATTTTTATTAATTTACAGTCTTTTCAGGCTAGAAAGAGATATGATTATATATTTATATATGACACTTTCTATATATATTAATTATTAAAATGCTCTATTGCTCTGGCTTCCACTTTTTTTTTATTTTTTATTTCTAAAAATCATTACTAAATGAAAAGTGATCGAAAACGTTTTATATATTTAGGGTAGGTGATGCTAAGTAACCAAAAAATAATTACAATATAGAAATGTTGCGTAAAATTTTTTATTTTTTTGATAAGCAAGTGAATTACACCTTCTTATCACTTATTCTTCTTATTACTTACTATTTTTCTGTATGTTTGAGGTCATTAATGTTCTTTCCAAAATTAATTGCAGTTTCTCTCAAATCAAATCTCTAACATCTCTCAATCACATTATTATCCATTAAAATACAATAATTCTCTGCAAAAATTATAGAAGTTAAATTAAAAATTTTTAACAACTACTATACAATTTATATTTTATATATAGACTATTAAAAAATAAAAAATAAAATATAAACAAAAAATAAAAAATATATTTTTAAAAATAATTATTAACTCGTCATATTAAAATCAATAAATAAGCATACATATGAATATTAAATAAAAATATTAAAATAATTAAAATCATGACCTATTAATACACATATGAGATAATTTGAAAAATACAATAAGACGTATAGTTTAAAATTTGATAATATTAATTATAAAAATGTATTAATTATAGACATCATATGTATGAAATTATGAATAGGGATGAATATTATGAGTACAAAATTATGGATGCAATTAATATAAAATTATAGATGTTATGTGTATGAATTTATGGATGTTATGGATAAATTTATCAATTGAAAAAATTAATTTAAGAATTTGATATTTTTTTTAAATTCAATTATGATAAAATTTTAAAACATATGTGTCAACTTTATAATTACTTATGCAATAACTAAAAAATGATACGTGTATGAATGCAATATCTAATAAACATGAATTTAATTTTTAGATATTAGTTGTATGTAATTATGGATGTTATGTATATGAACGTATGAATGTTATGTGTATGAACTTAGTTAGTACAATATAATTATAAATGCACATAAAAACACAAAAAAAAATAAGTTTATTACCATACCTCATCAAAGCTAGTGTGATTTTTCATATTTTCAAAAATTGGTTGACGGACAACAATCTCGTCGGGTGAGTTTGTCTGTTGTTCAAATTCTTCATCACCTTCTACTATAGGTACCGGTCGAATTCAAATGCCATACTATTTGTAATGATAAAGATGACTTCTTGTAAAATTTTTTGGCTTATACACTGTGTGCTTGTAATGGTATTATTCTTGTGATTTTTGAATGAACATAATTGAATTAACGAAAAGTATATATTAGAGAGTAGTTTTCATGTTTCATATCTCTATTAAGTCATGATAAAAAGGAATAGAAAATGATTAATAATAAAAAATGGTAAGGATAATAATAATAAAGAACGAAAGCATTTATGATAAGAATCAATTACAATTATTGAATGTAATTGATATTATCATATCTCCATTAGGCCAAAGAGTAGAACAAGAATTAATTACAATTATTGAATGTAATTGATATTATTATCATTACCGTTATTTATTATTATTATTAGTCTTTATTATATTTTTAAATATAAAAATTAAATTATAAAAAAAAATATTAAGTACTGATTATAAGAATGTCTAATAATAAAGGATATAATATTATAATTAATATCATTAATAAATAAAATTGATAAGAATATGATAAGTGGAATGATAAGTGGAATGATAAGATAGTGAAATAAAAAATAAAATTATTATTAAATGATGTAAATGAAGTATATTATAAAAAATTTTGACTAATTATGACTGAAAAATTTTGGTTATCAAACTTTTTTCATATAAGGTGCATGCTATAATTGGTTACTTAGTCACAGAAAGTCAGAAATCATAATTTGCGACCAATTTTTTCAACCCAAATATTTTTGGGTAGTTGCTTAAATTAGTGGCTAAATCCGTCACAATCTTCTTTTTGTGACAAATATGATGTCAAATAACTTTCGGTCACAAATCAGTCATTACTATTGTCTATTATGATATATTTTAATAATAGTCGTGTCCCGAAATTTTATTTCAGGCATACTAGATGTTGTGCTTTTAAGTGTGTAACAATTGCGGTTGAGAAAATGTTATGGATAAATTCATATTATAAAATAGACTTACTATTACGAAGATGCATATATAATATAAAATGTATCCAAATTTATTTTACTTTTGTTTTATTCATAATATTTCTGGAACATTATGTGTCACCAAGAATAATTTAAAATGGCTGGTACCATTGAGTTTGTCTTATAGTTATTTCTGATGTATACTTTTGAAATAAATAATGCTATATATACACCTAAATATTTTTATTAATCAAGTTTAATAAAATTATTAACATTAATAAAAATTAATTATAGATAATATTATTTTAAATTTTATTATTTAATTTAATTAGACTTAATTCATAAAAAATTTAAATATGTAACATTATTCTTTTGAAAAATTATTACCTACAAACTAAAATTTGGAACTTATTTTTTTGGAAATGAAAAAGATCATATGTAATTCATTGTAATGGTGAATTAGTATGTATTTTATATGAATTTTAATTATCTTTTTAATTTTAAATAACAGATTGGACTTTTAAATTTGAAAAATAATAAAATTTGTAAAATAATTTGAATGTCAGATTTCATAATACATAAATCGGAGGGTTCGATTTGTGTTGAAACAATTTTTTTACCGTAAAATAAATCGAAGGACCTGATTTACATATTTAAAAATTTTTTAATACTAAAATATAATTTTAAAGGTTAGATTTGTATGTTTAAAAAAAATTAAAATAAAAATAAATATAACCCTTGCTTAGATTTGCATGTTTAAAAAAAAAATTGAAAGTCATTAGATATATGATCTCCATTCTCCACATAAAAAAATACACAATGTCTCAATATTGTTGAAAAACATCACTACAAGCACAACACCAAAATTAAAAAGCGAAAGTTTGGAGACTTAAATTTGAGAGTGGTCTTTGAAATTAGTGCAGTATATTAAAATTATGGTAAATTTTATAGTGTCTATATTGTGGTGACTAAATTGTTTAATTTATTTTTTAAAATAAAAAATAAAATATTTTAAATAAAAAATAAATTATTTAAAATTTATTAAATATTATTTATTTACCTTTTTTAGTAACTTGGAAACAATGTGATAGACACCATAGCATTCACCTAAAATTATTTTTGAGATTTTAGTTGCACCAAATATATTTTTGAGATCAGTAAAAGTGTACTACGTTAGTCTCCAACTCATTTTTCGTTAACAACGTGCAAATATGATTTGATGACATGGACAGTTAGTGGCTTCAGGGTTTGGCTAGATATAAATTGTATGATGATAGGTCGATTAGTGACACGTCTCGGCTTGTGCCACGTGTCGCAACATTATTCGTTCATGTGTGATCTGCTATGTCATCAAGTCATCATTGTAAATGTATCAAATTGGTTTTTGACTTTCTATTAAGTTGCTCATTTTAGTTATTGAAATTGCATGTCGTGACAAAACTACTCCATTCACTATTTTTTGTATAAATTCAAAATTCTCAATATCTTTAGATATATTAATTTTAATTCTATTTTTTTTACATGCCGTTTAAATGCAAGTGCTTTTATAAAATATTTTTAGGTTTTTAGTTTTTATTATACAAATTTTCTATAATAATTTAACATTGATAAATTTTGTGATATATAAATATGTTATTATAAAAAAAATTATATGATTGATTGAATACACTATTGTTTTTGTCCAAAAACACATGTATTTTTAGTAAGAAATCAAGAATTAAAATACACATTTTTATTTTTTCGATTCTTATGAAATACATATTTTTTGGACTTAAAATATATTTTTTAATCAATCATATCATTTTTTTATTAAGGGTCCGTTTGAATAAGTTCATAAGTAATTTTTTTAATTTTTAACTTATCAAAAGGTATAATATTAATGTCTGGTGCAATTTTCAATATCAAATTATAGCTTTCTAAAAAGCTATTTAAATGTTTATAGAAAAGTTAAAAAAAAATTATTTCTCTCATAATAAAATTTTTTTTACTATTCTTCTCTTAAAATAAGCACTTTTAGAACTAAAAAACTAAACACAAAATAACTTATTTATAAGTTACTTTTAATATAAGCATTTATCGTTTAAACTATTTTTTCAAAAAGAACTTAATTAAAGTATTTACCCAAACTGGACCTAAATAACATAATTATTGTTACGAGGCATACTTAAAACTGATTGTGTGTAAATGAGCTAGACAAAAGAGGTTTAAGATAGTCGTGAGGATGCTTAAAATTCTTTCATGTTAGCTCCAAGACAACAATTGTAACTCTTGTGAGTACTTGTAAGGAATTTCGATGCCTAAATTCGTAAGAGTTTAACTTGATTTATGTGAGAATTTGATTGAAAAATACCCAAATCTATTGAGATATTTATAGGGAGAGATGATGACTTAGTCAACTAAATTGATGATCTTATCTAAAAAGAGTATATGATTTTTTTCTTTTATTGTATGAGAAGTTAGCCACATCATATAGTTATGGGTACTAAATTATTAAAGAAAATATTTTGTATGATTAAAACTAAAATCTTAAGAATATTTATTTAAAATATTTGTATTTAAACAAATAAACAAGAGTAAATAGCCTTTTTAATAATAAAAGATTGAATCACTAATAATATTAACCATAACTAATTTAAATAAAAGTTACCACCATCAATATTTATCTCCATCTAACATTTTTAACCAAACATTGATTTCACAATAAATATCATTATGATCCTAGGTGATTGTCAAGTGTTCAATATAACAAATGATAATCCAACATGTCATCCAAACTGCCCTTCCTTATTCCATCTTTGAAATAATATATCATTCTTTTTCTGAAAGAAACTAACTCAACACAACAAATAGAGATTACGAAGAATAACAAACAGAAGCAGCAAACTATATAGAAAGAAAAGAAGATTAGACAACACACAGAACGCTAAACTTTATCCCTATCATTCTTCACTCGTTCTCATCTTCTCCTTTAAATAAAATTTTGATACCCAGAAGCAAAAATCCTAATTCTCAATCCCCCAAAGATAAGAGAGAGACAGAAGCGAGATTCGAGAAGTATCGAGAGCAGAAGCTACTCACTCAGGCAACAATTCAATATCCTTTCTAATCCTTTCTCTCAGCGTAGCACCATCGCCGTCACCATCTCACAGTTCGCAAGCTTAATCTCATAATAATTCATTTTGAAAAAAGTGTTGTTTGATTATTGCATCCAGATTTCAACAGATAAGTATCACCTTGATTCATGGTTCTAACACACAAATTTCGTAATAATTTCTGTGTTTTTCTTTCTTTCTGTTAGAGCTACAGTTTCTTAAACACACTTATGAACTTCAACTTTCAAGCAAAATGCTCCAATTTGTTATGCGTTAATTTGTTTCGCATTTACAAGTAGAAAGCACGAAGAAAAAGAAAAGAGAAGCAAAATCGGATTCAGATCTTCTCATCTTCTCGAATAGTGGCTCTTTCTCCTCCAGGATTGGGCTCCCTCCTTGCAAATGGCTTTCGACAACTACACAAGTCCGGTTCACAAACGTTGAATGACGGTTCAGAACAACGATTTCGTTGAATTTATCAGAACAGAAACCGCTATGGTTAGAAAGCTCTCTTTTCTCTTTGTACGAAACTACTCTTTCCCTGACTATGTTTAAAGCAAAAGATGGACAAAAAATTAAATATGTAAATTCTACTAATAATTAAAATAAGTATTGATATGTTAGATAATCATTTTTCATGTTGGACACTTGACAGCCATATAGGATTACTACTGACTAACGACGTTTATAGTCAAATTAATGTTTCGTTAAAAATGTTAGATGGAGATAAACATTGATGAGTACAACTCTTGCTTAAATTAGTCATGGTTAATATTGTCAATTTTTTTATTTTTTATAGTCAAAAATTATTATTTACTCAATAAATAATATGTGAAAAAATAAAATTAAAATTGATGCATTTAAAGATATATATAGTAAGAATTTTGATTTTATAAAAAAATGAGAAAAAAGTAGTAAAGGAACTAATTTAATACACGGTATTTAAATTTAGGAATTAAAATGAGCCACTTAGTGCAAGTTTATAAATTAATTTAACACATTTACATTAACGACATAGTAGATTATATGTAGACAAATAATATTGTGATACGTGACCAAATAATATTGTCACATATATGACACAACTATCTATGTTAATATATCAACCTGTTACATACTATTCCAGAAAATTTTGATAGTGGGGACAAAATATATAATATAATAATAATTTTTATAATAAAAATATTATATGTACATAAAAATCAGCTATTAAAATATTCATTAATTATTATATGTATTGTTTAATTTATTTTTAACGTATATTTTTTAGTTCAATATGTATATAAGTGGTTATTTTTTATGTACATATAACATGATTAGTCTTTAAAATATCTAATTTACAAATTAAAATACTAAATAATAATTTAAATAATAATACATAATTTAGAATTTTATTATTTGTTTTATATTTTTAAAAAATTAAGTAATCTTTTTCTTAACAATGCAATCGAAATATCTCTCTTTTTATATAGAATAATGCTACACATTTAAGGTTTTTTTTTGTTAAATAAGCCCAACCAAATTGATCTAAGATAACAAAAATCAGTTATGACTAGCATTATTATAAGCCTTATTATTTAACTTGATTAGACTTAGTTCATAAAAAGACTTGAATGTGTAGTATTACTTATATATATATATATATATATATATATATATATATATATATATAAATACTTATTTAAAAATTTACTTTTCATACTTATTAATGCAATTGCTATGAAAAAAATTAAAACTAATAACAAAAAAAGATAAATAATACTCTTTCAAGTCGATTTCTAAAAGAAAATACAAATTTTATTTAAATTGAGAATTGATCATTCTAATGACATCTAATATAAAATTTTTAAATTGATTGAATAAAAAATTATTTGTGGGGTCAAATTTAATAATTTAGTGGGGGCGAATAAATATTATTATCATATACTAATCAAAAAATTTTAAATTGTAGTGAAAGCGCTTGCCCCTACAACTATGTATGTACATCCGTCCCTGATTATACATAATCAAATCATAAAATAATGTATGTCACCAACGGTGTACATTATCAAGCCATATCGACATGTTGTTAACAAAAAATGGATAAGATATTAATATGGTGTATTTTTATCATTTTTAGAATATAACTAATTTAATTAAAATTTTAAAAATAATTTTAATATATAACATCAACCTCAAAAATCACTTTAGAACTTAATTTCAAGTTTAGACTAGAATTTTTGGGCTATGATAGAAGGAAGATGAAAATAACTAAAATTCTATGTACTATTCATATAGAAATTTGATTACATATTACCAGTTTATTACTATAACTCTATAAAAAGAATTTTAAATGTTTTTAAAGTATCGATGTTCCAAAAATTTTAATAGTTAATCTTAATTATAAAAAATATATATAATACATATTAATTAAAATAAATGATATATTAAAATTACTATAACATTAATGTTTCAGCAACATTTAAAAACTTTCCATTACTATAATAGAAAGAATTATATTTTATACTCATTATTTAAAAAGATTAAAATATAATAGAATTAGTTAAATAAATGTGTAATAGTATATATAAAACATAACAAAACTCATATATATATTGAAAAAGGATAAATTATCAAAAATGCATTCATATAATTTTGTCACTAACAAAAATGTATTTGAATTTTGTTATAAAAAAAAACTCTCAAATTATTTAAATACGCAACAAAAATACTAAAAAAATATTATTTTTTTTTATAAGTGGCAAATAACTTTTGTATTTGACAAATTACTTATATGCATTTGATCCAAAATTTATAGAAATATTTAGATAATTATTTAAAAAATACACAAAAAAAAATAAAAATTTGATCTCTATATATATTTTTTATTTTTTAAAAATATTATTGATTGTTGATAAAAAATCACAAAAATATATACTTAATAAAAAATTATCAAATTTTAAGAATAAAAATATCTTATTTTTTAATCATTTTTGCAAAAAAACTAATCAAAATTTAATTTTTAAAATATTTTTTGAAAATACATATTTAATATTGGGTGTTTTTGTCACGTTTTTAAATTATTTGAGAATTTTTTTGTTGATAACAAAATTTAAATATATTTTTGTGAATAATAAAATTTTTCGGATATATTTTTAATAGTTTATCTATTAAAAAATGTGAGTGTTTTATATGGAGATGAAGAAAGAGTAAAAGATGCCTCAAGATGAATATGATAAGCCAAAAAAAAGTTGGTTATAAAAAAAAGTTAACATCCTGATTAGGTTAATCACCTTTTTGATAAAATTATAAAAAAAAACCAAAAAATCTGCTAATTATTTATTATTTCTAATAGTAGATAATTTGTAAGAAGCATTGCACTTTCTATTTTTTCTAGAATAAATTAACATTCACCAAAATTAAGATCATACCTTTTTCTATTTAGTCATGTTTTAAATTTGATAGCACTTTTTATTTCATTATTTTTTAAATTAAAAATATTATCAAATAATAGAAAATTATAACTTTAATTTTATCAACACGTTTTAAATATTATAAAAATTTTGTATATTATAATAACGATCACAGTAACATTCATCTAATACTATTCCTTGTATTTGCTATTTCTTTCGATGTTTCCTTTATTCAATATTTCTGTTTAACAAGGAAACATAAAGACCCACTGAAAGAATTATTAAGATCATTAATTGAAGAATTTTTGACATGTTGATGGGATGAGAATTGAGAATTTGAGATGACACTCATCTATTTGGCATGTTTTTGAAAATGAGTGGATAATGACAATGACGCAATCCACTCAAAATATATTTGACAGTGACACACACCACTGCTTGACGAAGCAGCACCTACTCTCTCGTCCTTTACTGCATTATTTGGCCCACTTCCTCCTTCTCCTTTTATTTTCTTTTTTATTTTTTAAGAGAGATTGACCCTTTGACATGTGTTTCTTAAACAACACATTATCCATGACCAAAAATATAGAACACATTATCTGTCCCAAAAAAAAAAACAATAGATTATAATTGAAGTATCTGTTTGTACCAAAAAAAAAATAATATCTCGTTCTCTAACAAATTTTGAAGGAATAAATTAACTTTTATTAAAATATTTTGATAAATCAGTATTTATTTTTTTTAAATATTAAATAGATTTTTTAACAAAATAAAAGGACAAATTAATTCATAAAAAATCAAAATTGACATTTCTTTTTTTTTTTTTGGGAAAAGAATTTTACCTATAAGGAACTATTCCAGCCCAAGTTTTTTAGCATTTCTTAGTACCCAAAGAAAATTTAGTATATCCTAGAGTTGCTTGATGTTGATAGAAAACAAAGAAAATATAATAGAAATAGAAAGCATTGGCTGTAAAATAATGTGATGTAAAAACAGAAAAAATAAAGAGGGAATATCTTCATAAAATCAGGTCTCCTAACTTTCTTGTTGATCAAGTGTTCCAATTCTCAAAGTTTCAAAACTGAAATTTGCCCAATGTAGGTAACCAGCTCACAATGAAAAACTAATTAAATTATCTTGAGAAAATGATGTTCTTTTTTTTAAATGTAAAATATTAAATCATATTTTTTATTTGTAAAATATACGTTCTCTTTTTTCGTAAAATTAAAATAACACATTTATTAGTCTCATTTTAATCAAAATATTGTTTAATGATTATATATATATATATATATATATATATATATATATATAAATTAACGATGATTATTTAGTTGATACAAATAATAATTAAATAATAATAATAAATATAATAATATAATAAAATTCATTTATTTTTATTACATTATTATTATTATTAACTTTTAACTATATAATTATTACTGATTTATATATATAACTATCATGATTATTGAAAGATATTTTAATCAAATAGGCTAAATAGTGTATTATTTCAGTCTTACAAAATATATATATTTTTTATAGTTAAATAAAAAATATCATATAAATATCTCACAAAAAATCTTTTTTTTTTATAGATTAATAAGATATTATGTCGAAAAAAAATATTACATAACATGGCATGGGTCATTTAAGATAATATGACTCTTCTCACATCATCTAAAATTAGTCTTAGAATACTAATTGGATGATCCATAAAATAGAAATTTGGTATTTTAATTGGACTCTCTCTTTGTAAAAAGTATCAGACTTTCAATAACTCTGTGAAGAGAAAAGGAGAGTGGGAGAAGGATAAAAAGTGAGAGTTGAGAGAAAGAGAATAAGTTGAATTAGATATCTGGTAGATATTGAGCACAATATATATAGTAGAGTACTTAAGCTCTAACTAACTCTATTACATCTTATCAAACTTGGATTAATTGTAACTAATCCTGACTAACTCTAACTAATTTCTATATCTTTTCATCCACTTTTAAATTCAGGGTGTAGTGAGTTTACAACATGAGTTTGTCTCGAAACATGAAAAATTTATCAGAAGAAACAACTTTGGTCATGATATAAACAATTTGAACATCTCCTGATATCAAGTATTAAACCTATATACCCAAAATTATCATCATCATTGTCAATAATAATAAATCGAAAAACAAAATTTGAGAGGAAGAAACAAATTGAAAATTGAGAGTGAAAGAATGACGAAGAAAAAAAACGTCCAAAGAAAATGGCGGTGAATTTGTGGGTTATTGTTGTTGGTAAATATATTGTTAGGATGATTTTGAAAGTCAATAAGATAGAAGTGGAGGTTGTAGTCAATGAGGGTGATGATAGCGATTGAATAGTTGTGGTAGTGACAGAGTTGTAGGATAATAGTAATGAGTGCAAAGTGGCAACAGTGAAATAGTGGCAGTAGAATAGAATGGATTGAGGTGAAGAAACTGGTAGCGAGTGATGATGATAAAAAGGAGAGGGAGAAGAGAATTGGTGGTGGATATTAGTGATAAAAAAAAGGGGAGAGGGGAGATTGATGATGGGTGATGGTGTTGAAAAAGGAGAGTTGGAGAAAGAGAGAGAAGGGACAAGGTAGTAATTTTATAAGAGAAAGTAAGGGTAAATTGATAGTTCTGTAAAAATTTCAACAGTTGACTAAGTAAAATAACCATTGATTAAATACTTGGGTTATTTTGTCAAATAAATCATATTTTTTGGGAATCATTTTATCGCTATCATTTTATGGAAATCATTTTATCAAAATTAAAATATTTTGGGAGTTAAAATGAGTATTTATTCTTGATTAAATCATTCTTAATTACTATATTTTTATCTTTTTCTATTTTGCATTGTTTAATGTTGATTGGGGTAGTAAATCACAGTTGACTTGTAACACCCTACCACACAGGGCCTTACGCTTAAGTCGTAAAGCAGAGGTGGCAAGGTATTACAACCTCTAAAAGAAAATGATATCTACATAGATATAGTTGGGTGAAATCATATCTAGGAGCCTTGAAGAACAAGCTAAAGAAATCGATAAACAGAAAATCGTGACACACTCGCATGGATATTCGTAAAACGGACAGGTAAAATCGAAAGATAACTGAACACACATATATATACATATCAGAGTTCCAAAACTCAGATAGCAAGCTCCAGACTCGACCTGCGAAGCTAAGGCCGACAAGAGTATATAATTATGTATATATACAACCCAAAATAAAACTCAAACCACAAAATAAACCCCTATATCTCCAAGTCGACTTCTAGGAGGGACAAAACACAAAATATATATACGGAGATTCTATAAACATATATACATAGCCTAAAACAAAATATGACAGTCCAAAAGACAGTTCTTCGCTCGTAAGAAGGATACCCAAACGCTCAACGAGGTGTCTCTCGACTTGCATCTGAAAAATAACAACATAGTATGGGATGAGAACCGGAGGTTCTCAGTATGGTAAAGGTGCCCGCATAGTTAATATAAAAGGTCTCGGGAAAGCCAGAGGCATTCCTAGAACTTCGACACTCAGATTTCAGCTTAAGAATTCAACTAAACCAGAAATTAGGTAAGTTGTCTAAGGTATTCTAATTCTGAATCTAACTTTAACCTAATAATTCACGTTCTGTCTCCTCTAATCCTCCGAATCATTGGTGGAACAATCCTCTCTCCTTACACCTTCGCCAAGAAGGATTTCTCAGAAAACATACACATATAGTTTAAGCAAGAAAAGCACAGGTAGAGAAGCATTTACAGCAAGTAGAACAAGTAGCGGATAAGCAGAATTAAACAGTTAAGCAAACCAAAACAATGCACACTCAAGCAAACAAACAAATGCATATGATGTATGCCTGTCCTATGGCTGATGAGTCTCATCTGTCGGTTATACAGCCAACCCGACAAGTCCTGGTAGTTAACCATTGGACAGTCCCTCTGTGCGCGCATCCCCAAGCTCAATAATATTCCATGGAGTCAAACTCCAAGCTCAAATATAATATTCCATGGAGTCACACTCCAAGCTCAATAGTATAGTATTCCATGGAGTTGAACTCCAAGCTCAATAATATAGTATTCCATGGAGTTAAACTCCAAGCTCAATAATATTCAATATTCATATTTATATGCATGCTCATGGGGGAATCCGGGGAGTTAAAGTACCCGGTCACATCTTGCGACAGAGGGTCAACAAATAGTCTCAAATACACAAGCCACATAATAATCTCTTTCCCTTTTAAAATATTACCTCAAATCAAAACTCCAATTCTTAAAGAAATTTTGGCAATATCTCTTCTAAGACTCAAATTTCTGCCACCCTTCAAGGGTCCCAACTATCAAACCAAACACCTCTCAATTATTCAATTCACTTTCAGTAACAAATTATTTCAAAACCAAACAAATACCAATATTAAATCTTTTTCCAAACCGACCAACTTCAACAGCAAATTATTAACAACAGCTGAACCACACATTCTATTCCATATACACAATCCATCAATTATACATTCAGTCCATTCCTATCTTAAGGTCTTCTAGCCTGAGTTTTCACGTGACATTAAACATTAATTACGAGAAACCAAAACCATACCTTCGTACGGAATCAAAATATTCAAAGCTCTGGAGAAGCTTTCTGACCGAGCTATCGAAGAAGAAAACGTCCAGAATCGTCTTTGCCTCCTAAAACTCTCGTTGGCCAAATCCAAAGAAAAGAGGAGCTATGTCATTGTCAACTTCCACTAATCAAAAATGGTGTCAACGTGTAGAGGAGGAGGTTATGAATACTTTCACCGGATTAGATTTTTGATTGGAGTTACGGATTGCAAGAAATCGAAGCCGGAAGTTTGGTGGGATTTACGGTTTGTTACGTTCTTCTCTCTTCCGTTTTCTTTTTCTTTTTTTTTTCTCTCCCGCATATGCTCATCATATACATATATATGCATGTTTAATTAGTAAGCTGTTAAGCCGCCTTTGGCTTTCTTTTTTATTATTTTATATATATATATATGCACAATGATAATGATAATATATATCTAACTCAATGATAAATATAAACCGCCTTTGATTTCCATACTTCATAATTAATAATAATAACGATGATACTAGAAATAGTAATGATGATCATGTAATAATAATAATAATAATAAATACAATAATAGTAATAATAGTAGTAATGCAATGAATATAATATATATAAACTTATAATGCAATTTAATACTTACTGTAATTATATACAATGTTAATAATAATAATAATAATAATAATAATAATAATAATAATAATATGAATTTGATTAAATTAAAATTATTAGTTCAATTACTGATAATAAAAATAATTTTTCTAAAAATAAGGAATTCTAATTTTATAAAATAAATTATAACTTATTTATATTTATATTTTTAAAATTGAGGGTTGCTACATCCTATCCACTTATAAAAATTTTCGCCCTCGAAAATTGATATAAAATGGAAGAGACTCATACTAACGTAACTTCCCTTCTTAAACATGTCAAAGAAAAACAGAAAGATTTGACATGTTTAGTTTGCAAATTCAGGATATTCTTATGGCTTAAAAGTCTACGCAAAGCGGAAGATACAAGATAAACTCGATGCAGAAAGGTTATAAGGCAGGTTGGTATTGGAACGACGGGTTTATCGCTTCTAATACTTGCTTCATCTAGCTCCCAGGTTCTGCTGATTCTAATGGTGTCACCTTTCGTAATTCAATCGAAACTGGTTCAGCCTCTGACACTAAATCTATCACAACTTACTCTTTCTCTTGACACATAACCGATTATCAATTACGGGTTCAACCTATGTCATGTCTCTTCCTCATAACTTACCATCTCTGGGTTTCAGGTAACTGTCCCGCACAACTCTCAACATTTCTGGTTCTTTATGTATAACTTAAGTTGTATACTCAAAATAATTCAATCTACTACTGCTGCGCCACTCTTATTATTATTCTCCAAGAATTTAGTCACTTTTCTAGGTTGACCAACTATCGTTCTGTCTCACCATTCGGAGGTTTTTAGTCGATCGTTCAATTGAAAATCACAAGGCTCACAACTCGGTATTGTACTACAATGAATGCTACGTGCTATTTACTACGCAAGGCAGTCGGAAATTTCGATTATCAGTGCGTGATTACCTCTAATTGGAGTATCTGTGGTTCCAGCACCATCCGCTGTCATAGTGAACACGCGTCCCTGATGTTGTGCCTTTCCAGCTTCTTGATTCTTCTTCTTTTCTGGACAATTCCAAGACAAATGCCCAGCTTCACCACAGTAATAGCATACACCTAAACCAGCCCTGCACGGAGTATTCGGGTGGTACTTTCCACACCTCCTACAAGTTAAATCATTCGGTGGGGTCTGAGCTTGCTTTCCTTTGCCTCTTCCCTGGCTGTTATTATTACTGAATCTCTGGAAGTTATTCTGACCCAAATGTGGTTGTGGGGTGTAACTGCCTCGCTTAAAATCTTGTCCTCTAGGGGCGAAGTTCCTTCCCTGATCTCTCCTAACAAAAATTCGCTGATCACTCTTATCTGATGTCGCCTTTCTCAGACAATCCTCAGCAACTCTACTTTTGTTTACCAGTTCTGAAAACACTCTGATCTCCATTGGTGCAACGAAGCTCAAAATATCACTTCGAAGACCTCCCTCATACTTAATACATTTCCACTCAGCAAAATCATCAGGCGCACCTTGACAAATACGAGAAAAGCGACATAACTCCTCAAACCTGCTAGTATACTCAGCAACAGTCATCTGTCCCTGCTTTAACTGCATCAATTCAAGTTCTTTGGCATTTCTGGCTGAATTAGGAAAGTATTTCTTATAGAACTCTGTTCGAAAAACCTCCCAAGGAATCACAGCGCCATCTGGATGTAGGATACGTCGTGTCCCCTGCCACCAATGTTGAGCCTCACCCTGCAGCTGATAAGTTCCAAACTCAACCCATTGCTCCTCAGGAACCTGCTGAGCCTGCAGTGCCCGTTCCATAGCTTGAATCCAATTATCTGCATCTGTGGGATTTGAGGTTCCCCTTAAGGTCGGAGGGTGAACTTTCAGAAATGTAGCAAGTGTCATGGGACCGTCCTCATCATTATTGTTTCCGTGATTACCCTGGTTTATCTGATTACCTAGTGCCTCGGCTGTCGCCTGCATAGCCGCAGCCATATTTCCCAGGGCAGCCATGAAGTCTACTGGATCATTCCCTGCCAGGCCAGGAGTAATAGTGCCTATCCTACCTCTACCTCGGCCGTGACCGCGTCCGTGAGTCGACATCTGGTCCCTTCACACACCAAACAAGTGATATTAAGTTGATCAGTCTCAATATCGCAAGTCTAATGCTTCAAGTTCCAAATGCATGCTCATGAACGTTTATGCCACATATATCAATCAGATATCCTAATAGCACATACACACACCCAGAGTATGCCCAGAAGTATAATCAGTCCATCCCTCAGGCTCTATAGGAACGAACTGCTCTGATACCATAATGTAACACCCTACCACACAGGGCCTTACGCTTAAGTCGTAAAGCAGAGATGGCAAGGTATTACGACCTCTAAAAGAAAATGATATCTACATAGATATAGTTGGGTGAAATCATATCTAGGAGCCTTGAAGAACAAGCTAAACAAATCGATAAACAGAAAAACGTGACACACTCGCATGGATATTCGTAAAACGGACAGGTAAAATCGAAAGATAATTGAACACATATATATACATATCAGAGTTCCAAAACTCAGATAGCAAGCTCCAGACTCGACCTGCGAAGCTAAGGCCGACCAGAGTATATAATTATGTATATATACAACCCAAAATAAAACTCAAACCACAAAATAAACCCCTGTATCTCCAAGTCGACCTCTAGGAGGGACAAAACACAAAATATACATGCGGAGATTCTATAAACATATATACATAGCCTAAAACAAAATATGACAGTCCAAAAGACAGTTCTTCGCTCGTAAGGAGGATACCCAAACGCTCAACGAGGTGTCTCTCGACCTGCATCTGAAAAACAACAACATAGTATGGGATGAGAACCGGAGGTTCTCAGTATGGTAAAGGTGCCCGCATAGTTAATATAAAAGGTCTCGGGAAAGTAGAGGCATTCCTAGAACTTCGACACTCAGATTTCAGTTTAAGAATTCAACTAAACCAGAAATTAGGTAAGTTGTCTAAGGTATTCTAATTCTGAATCTAACTTTAACCTAATAATTCACGTTCTGTCTCCTCTAATCCTCCGAATCATTGGTGGAACAATCCTCTCTCCTCACACCTTCACCAAGAAGGATTTCTCAGAAAACATACACATATAGTTTAAGCAAGAAAAGCACAGGTAGAGAAGCATTTACAGCAAGTAGAACAAGTAGCGGATAAGCAGAATTAAACAGTTAAGCAAACAAAAGCAATGCACACTCAAGCAAACAAACAAATGCATATGATGTATGCCTGTCCTATGGCTGATGAGTCTCATCTGTCGGTTATACAGCCAACCCGACAAGTCCTGGTAGTTAACCATTGGACAGTCCCTCTATGCGCGCATCCCCAAGCTCAATAATATTCCATGGAGTCAAACTCCAAGCTCAAATATAATATTCCATGGAGTCACACTCCAAGCTCAATAGTATAGTATTCCATGGAGTTGAACTCCAAGCTCAATAATATAGTATTCCATGGAGTTAAACTCCAAGCTCAATAATATTCAATATTCATATTTATATGCATGCCCATGGGGGAATCCGGGGAGTTAAAGTACCTGGTCACATCTTGCGACAGAGGGTCAACAAATAGTCTCAAATACACAAGCCACATAATAATCTCTTTCCCTTTTAAAATATTACCTCAAATCAAAACTCCAATTCTTAAAGAAATTTTGGCAATATCTCTTCTAAGACTCAAATTTCTGCCACCCTTCAAGGGTCCCAACTATCAAACCAAACACCTCTCAATTATTAAATTCACTTCCAGTAACAAATTATTTCAAAACCAAACAAATACCAATATTAAATCTTTTTCCAAACCGACCAACTTCAACAGCAAATTATTAACAACAGCTGAACCACACATTCTATTCCATATACACAATCCATCAATTATACATTCAGTCCATTCCTATCTTAAGGTCTTCTAGCCTGAGTTTTCACGTGACATTAAACATTAACTACGAGAAACCAAAACCATACCTTCGTACGGAATCAAAATATTCAAAGCTCTGGAGAAGCTTTCTGACCGAGCTATCGAAGAAGAAAACGTCCAGAATCATCTTTGCCTCCTAAAACTCTCGTTGGCCAAATCCAAAGAAAAGAGGAGCTATGTCATTGTCAACTTTCACTAATCAAAAATGGTGTCAACGTGTAGAGGAGGAGGTTATGAATACTTTCACCAGATTAGATTTTTGATTGGAGTTACGGATTGCAAGAAATCGAAGCCGGAAGTTTGGTGGGATTTACGGTTTGTTACGTTCTTCTCTCTTCCATTTTCTTTTTCTTTTTTTTTTCTCTCCCGCATATGCTCATCATATACATATATATGCATGTTTAATTAGTAAGCTGTTAAGCCGCCTTTGGCTTTCTTTTTTATTATTTTATATATATATATATATATATATATATATAATATGCACAATGATAATGATAATATATATCTAACTCAATGATAAATGTAAACCGCCTTTGATTTCCATACTTCATAATTAATAATAATAACGATGATACTAGAAATAGTAATGATAATCATGTAATAATAATAATAATAATAAACGCAATAATAGTAATAATAGTAGTAATGCAATGAATATAATATATATAAACTTATAATGCAATTTAATACTTACTGTAATTATATACAATGTTAATAATAATAATAATAATAATAATAATAATAATAATAATAATAATAATAATAATAATAATAATAATAATGAATTTGATTAAATTAAAATTATTAGTTCAATTACTGATAATAAAAATAATTTTTCTAAAAATAAGGAATTCTAATTTTATAAAATAAATTATAACTTATTTTTATTTATATTTTTAAAATTGAGGGTTGCTACATGACTACTCAGTAAGTTAAGGTCTATAAATCGTTCTATATTGATCGACAGTTATTTGAAGTTGGATAATGTTATTCGAAGAGTGATCTAAATTTTTAAATATTTTTTTAAAAAATTTAATGCAATAATATAATGGATGAAAATAATGGTTGTATTTTTTCTCCTTCACATAAAGAATTATCACAGAGTCAAATCCTTTGGCAATGTGATCTCTAAAAAAATAAAGATCAATTTCAAATTACTTCGGCCATGAGTGCTGAATTGGGTTGGCAGACATGAGAACAGCTTCTTGGCTATCATAGTACATCATAGAAACTGACAAGGTGATACGAATTTTAAGTAGTAGCTGTTTGATTACAAATAACTTAGTGACAAGATTGTAAACACCTCTGTATTCTGCTTCGGTACTAGATCTAGAGACAGAGGTTTGCTTTCTAGATGAGCAAGAAATGAGATTAGGACCTATATAAACACATAATCTAAATGTGGACTTTCAATCGTCAAAATCTGAGACCCATTCTAAGTCACTATATCCAGTGAGCGTGAGGGATTCTACACGCTTTAGATGTAGTCTAAAGATGATTATTCTTTGAATGTATCGAAGTATGCATTTTACTATTTTTCAATGATTTTTTCTTGGAGCTTGCATGAACTTGCACATTTTGCTTAATGAGAAAGAAATTTCTGGTCTTGTCACTATGAGGTATTGAAGGCTACCAACTATGGACTTATAGAAATTGAAATTGTCAAAAGATCACCTTGATTTGCTGTCAGCTTTAAATTCGAAGTCATGGGTGTAGAAAGAGGCTTGCAGCTCTCTAAACCAATTTTTTTCAAAGGTCAATCATATATTTGAATTGAGTAAGAAGCAGTCTATCTGCTACAAGTCTCACTTCTATACCTAGAAAATAATGGAGGTCTCTCATATCTTTGAGAAAAAAATTGACATTTAATTTTCTTATGACTTCTGTAATAGCATTAATTGATCCATGTAAATTTGGTGCAAGCATCAATGAAATGCAAGTAGTAACGAATTTTATTTATTCTTGGAATTGGGAAAGGTCCCCAAATGTCAGTGTATACAAACTCTAATAAACTATTGTATTTTGTATTAAAATAGAAAAAGAGAGCTATTGTGACTTCTGTAGACAGCAAGAGACACAAACAGAACTTAAAATTTGAAAGAATATTGCATGATTTTAAGACTCTATACAACATCAAATAAAAGATGTCTTAATTTGAGATGTCAAAGTTTGAAGTTGTCTTTTTTCTGAACAGATATGACAAGTGTAATAGGTGACTCATGTCTTTTATTATTTGGACCAAAAGAATAAAGTTTGTGATCAACTGACCCTTGGAGAAGAGTCTTCTTAGTATCTTGAGATTTGATAAGATATCTTATCAGCATGAAATTCAATCCAAATATAATTGTATATGCATTAAATTGTGCAGTTTAAAGATTTAATAGCTGAAAATAGTTTAAACAATGAGCTACCAATGTTAAAGATGAAAAGTATGTTACTATTACCAACTTGCACTTATTCAATTCTATGATAGGGTGAATAATCTATGACTTGTGATATATTTGGTGTCATGTGGTGAGTGGCTCCAAAATATGGATACCAATTAGAATCAAAGATTGTTGATAGAAAAATAAATGCATAAGTGGCGGTGAGATTAGCTTGTGATCTGAACTGTGAGTTGCTGGTACTAGAAATTTGTGCATTGCTTGAGTACTTTCTATTGAATCTATGCCAAAAATCCGTATTTATGTGTTCATACCTGTTGTAAAGTTGACATGTAGGCCTTTTTGATAGTTTCTGCCTCTTCCTCTTAAAGGCATTAGGAGTGGCAGCTTGGATACCCGGCATGAACCCTATCTGCGGGTATCCAAGCTTATCGAATCCGGTCGGGTAGGATTGCCAACCCGATACGCTGCGGGTAGGGTTGAGTGCAAAACGGGTTTGAGCGCGGGTCAGGTAGGGTCGTGACCAACCCGCACCCTATATATGTATCTGTTATAAATATATGTTATAAGTGGATGTTAAACTGATGATTTCTGACTTAGTGCAAAAGGCCTTTACTATCGAGTCAAGATCATCAAGTAATAATTTAACACTTTTGTTTATATAAAAATCAATTCTATTTTAGTGATATATAAATACAACATTGTATCACAATATTTTATTTGTGTTTGTGTTATTAATTTAAATAAAGACTTTTATGTAAATTAACATTTGATAGTAATATTGTCTGTAGAACGATTGTGTTGTTTGTGAGATGATTGTGCTTTTTGTATTGAATTTTTAATTTGCATGCTTAATGTATTATATAATAATATTGCATATTTGTGAAAACTCGTGAGTTGGGTTGGATATCCGCTGGTTTACCACGAGTAAGATTAGGATTGGATTGCTTTCAACCCATGGGGTAGTGTAGGATTGAGTTTTAGTAACAAATTCAATCTACATACTCATTACCACTCCTAGAAGGCATATAGTTTCTACCTTTTCCTCTTGAAAATTTTTTAAATCCTCTTCCATTTTTTCTTTCAAAATTGTTACCTCTAGTTCTATTGTATCTATCATTCATGTATCTTTCTGAGCCTCTTTTATTGTTGTATCTTTTTTGTGTTAAATTTTCTTGAATAAATTGGGAGCTTGATTTTTTGAATGTCTCTATTCAGACTTCTTGTGTCAGCAACAAAGATTTAAGTGCTGCTACTAAAATTGATGTTTTTCTTCTAGATCTGACACCAGAAAGTGTAACCTAACGATCGTATGGTGAGAATCGTATATTGAAGTTAAAAGCCAGGATTTAAGTAGTTCATTTGTCTTTTCTAAATTTTGTACTCTGCTGTCGTTATTTTATTACTACGATCCTCTTCTAAGTTGAACATCATTGAAATATTTACTCTAAGAACACGATCCATTAATTTGTGACCTTCTATAGTTAATTCAGCTTGATCTCTCCATGGTAAGTAATTTGCTTCATTCAACTTAATTTCAATTGGATTTAAAGAGCTGTGTAGTCTAGCTTCAATATTTACTTCAAAATTTACCATGATTCAAGATCTGCAAGCTCTGATACCATGAAAGGTATCAGACTTCTAGTGACATCGTAAAAAAAAAGTGTGAGAAAAAGGTAGAGAATAAGAGTTGAAAGAAAGAGAATGAGTTGCATTAGGTATTTGGTAGGTGTTTAGTACAATATATATAGTAGAGTACTTAAACTCTAAGTAATTTTTACATCTTAACAAATTTGGATTAATCATAACTAATTTTGACTAACTCTAACTGACTTTTATACCCTTTTACTTTGCAAGATAGTGTGTTTTTCTCATAGTGCTTGTTTGGATACTATTAAATTGAAAAAATATCTTTTTTATTTTTTAATGCATTTGACAAATTTTTAATAGTAAAAATAAAAGTACTAGAAAATTAAAAAAAAAACATCTTTTTTGAGATGTTTAATTACTCTGTTGGTCCCTATACTTTTTTTTCCTTTTAATTGGATTCCTGTACCAAGTCTTTTTTTAAATTAAGTCCCTTTTAGTATTAATTGGCTTAATTGTATAGGGACCCAACTAAAAAAAAAAAAATTGGTGTAGAGACTCAAATAAAAAGAAAAAAAAGTGTAGGGACTCAATTGAAAAAAATGATACAAGACCCAATTAAAAAAAAAGTATAGGGATCTAATTAAAAAATTTGTGAAACTATAAGGACTAATAAAGTAATTAAACCTTTTTGAGAAGCTACAATTTACATTTTTTTTAAAAGATCTTTTTTTCCTTAAAAAAAGATATTTTTTCACATAGTAAATGAACAAAAAAATACTTTTATTTTATTTTATCCAAATATAATTGATAAATAAAAATATTTTTTTACATGAGATATTTAAACATAAAATTATTTTTATTCTTGTAAAAGATCTTTAAAAAAAATATAATTTAAAAAAGATTTTTTTCAAAAATAAGATCCAAACAAGCTTATACTAATTTTTTTAATTATCTTAAATTTTATTACTAAAATTCAAATTCAACTGGTAAATTATAAAGTGTTTTTATTTTTGGTGAAAGAGAAATGTTAAATTATTATCAAAATTTATTATTTTTTATTATTAATTAATTATTAATATTTAAAAATATAAATTAAAATATGTTTTTAAATTACTAAATTAAAAAAATTAGATTAATAACTAAAATAATAACAACAATAATAAATTCTGTAATATTTTTTTCAGTAAAATATGGAGCGAACGAAACGCATGCAAATTAACTATTGAGATCTAATCATGCGTAATATATATTGGAAGAGCATAATAAAATATTGTAGACATTCCAATATATACTACAGGTTGCGTCCTACACTACTAATGGGCTAATAATAATGGTAACCATTTTTTATATTTAAATAGATTTTTTACACAAATAAAATAAAATAAAATAAATACAATATGTGATAATTGTAATGACAAAAATTCTTACGTGCATGACTCATAAATCGTAGTTCAAAAGTTCAAATACATGTGATTCATGTTTAAAATTATTATTTATGCACAAATAGTATATAAAAAAAATAAAGAAAGGAATTGTGATACTAAGCCATAAAAATAATAATGTGCGTGACTTTTGTTGCTTAATTCTATTATAAGTCCTGCATTTCTCAAAAAGATAAGATATTTAGATATTTTATAAATATTAAATATTTTTATCTATTTTTTTAGAGATTAAATTATTAATTCTATTCAATCTCAATTCTAATATAATATTAAAATCTATTTAATTCATCAATATCGTAGTCTTTAAATAATTTATAAATATTAAATATTTTTTATTTCTTAAACTAACTTTTAGAATTGAATTAGATCACATCATCTCAATTCTAATAAGTTTCACCATTCATTTATTTTAATTAACCAAAGATATCAGAGTGATGATTCATGTGAATAAATGGTATATAATAAAAAAAATTAGAGCATTAGATATTTATTTTGAATATTTATTTCAAAAATATTTTTTAAATAACACAACCGGACAACA
The DNA here is from genome assembly GCF_014773155.1 of Arachis stenosperma. NCBI lineage: Eukaryota > Viridiplantae > Streptophyta > Magnoliopsida > Fabales > Fabaceae > Arachis > Arachis stenosperma. Next base: position 119,934,224 of record NC_080380.1, on the reverse strand, counting down.
AAGGGGACTTGATGATAACTTTTTCAATTGCAAAATCTATTTGGCATAGTCAATTGCAAAATCAGTTTTATATACAAGATTTGTTTGAAAATTTTCAAAAGTTATTTTTTTGAACTTTTGACTTATAAAAAATAGTAATATTAATATTTGGTGTAATTTTTAAAATTAAATTATAATATTTTAAAAAATTATTTAAATATTTATAAAAAATTAAAAAAATAATTTTTTTATAATAAAATTTTTTATCATATTTTTTCAAAATAAATATTTTTAAAATTAAAAAATTAAATACAAAATAATTATAAATTATTTTTAATATAAATATTTATTATTTAAATTATTTTTTTAAAAATAGCTTAATTAAACTGTTTACAACCTGGGTCATAATCAACTATAATTTTCACTTAAAGAATATGCACTTCCGGGTGTTGGTTGGTAAATAAAGTCAACTTACCTTAACCTACTTTTTGGGCTAGATTTAAACGGAGCAAGATAAATGATCCCACCTAACTATATGTGTTTTAATACTCAAATTTATATTATTAATAAGTTATAGTTGAAATAGTATAATATTTTTATATTCACTACAGAGATTATGAATTTAAATCTTTCTATTTTTGATAAAAAAATATTTAATTTATATTATTTTTTGATGAATTAAGAATATTAAATAAAAAATATTATATTAATTATTAATTAAATAAATTTTAATTCTTTATTCATTATATTTCAATTAATGACTTAGATTTATTATTTAGAATTTTAAATTTAGAGTTAGAGGTTAAAATTTATAATTTAAACTTAAAAATTTAAGAGAAAATTATTACAAAGCACCATTAGAAAAGATATTTAATATAAAAATTATTTAAAAGTATTAATTTTTATAATAATTAGAAAGAAAGACCAAATTTTTTTTTGTAAAGAGATAAATATACTTAGGTTATTTTCTCATTTACTTCTTTCTTGTAAACATGTATTTTTTTTTTAATTTTCTATCATACTCAAATCCTTATTGATAAACCTTTATCTTATTGACACACCTTCATTCATAAATCATAATTCATAACAGAAATTTGTTACTGTGAATCACAAATTCATTTAGTAAGTCTTCTATTTTTTTTTTCTTATTTTCTCTAACTTATCGACTAATTATTGACTTTAAAAAACGTTAATAATAGAGTAATTAAGCGATAGACACCGAGGTAGAACAACGTCACAGTAATTAGGGTTACAAGTTACAAGGTGTGACATTCCTGATCACCGTTTTTCAAGTCTCAAATTTGATTTAAGCATCATGAATGCCGAATTTAAATTTATGAATATTCCAGATGTCATACATTTATCATGCATGGTTCATGAGACATGGCATGATGCGAATCAGGGTCCGTAGTTATTTTGGAATTGGCTTCAAAATCAAATAAGAGGCACAACACCATATTGCTATATTAGACTGATATCATCCCATAATACTGGAGAGCTGCAAAATTTTTTTTTGGAATAGCTAATAAGGTTACTAATAATAAACGTAAGACCTTGGGGAATATATTCTTCTTTTGGTTTTATAAACTAGTTCTTCTCAAACCTTAAGGCCACAGTATTCATATAAAACTCATTGATTGATTAGTCAAAGCTACAGTATTCGTATAAAACTCAACGCTACAGTATTCATATAAATTGTCAAAGCATAAAATAATTAGGACACATTTATTAGTCTTTAAGGTTTTTATTTGTTTCGCAGCAACAAATCTCTGATATGAGTTATGGACGAAGGTGTATCAATTAGGATTTAAGTATGAATGTATGATAGATAATTAAAGAAAAGATATGTTTATAAAAATAAAAATAAAAAATAACTTAAAAATATATTTATCTCTTTACAAAAAAGATTATTTAGTCATTCTCTTTAATTATTATAAAAATTAATACTTTTAAATAATTTTAATATTGAACTTTTTTTATAATTAAATTTTTTAACAGTTTTTTGTAATATTTTTTTTAAAATTTAAAGAATATTGCACTCCTTTTTTTACTGGGACGTATTAGTATTCGTCCAAGTTAATATATCATAGATAAAAATAAAAATAAAAATAAAAATAAAAACAATTAAAGATTATCCTAATTGAGAAATTAGAAAAGCAAGTAACATGGAGGCAACGATTGCTGCAATTGAGATCACTCATAAGAGGAATGAAGAATACATCAATCATGAAGAGGAGGATGGAGGAAGTGTAATGGCCAATGGTTGCTGAGAATATATGTCTCACTTATATATGCTATGGCGCATCCGCTACCATTACCAATTTACCATGCTTGGCTACTTGTCATTAGAAAATAGTTGCTATACTTATCTGTATTTGAGTCCACTTGGCATCTTCTCCTCATTTGTTGTGCTTGCCTAGCGTCGTTAATAATTTAATATTAGGGTATGTTATGTTATGTGCTCCTGAGTTCGATGAATGAAAAATATTTATTCAATTCATATTTTTATTAATATTTTTTAATTTTATTCTTTATTATTTAATTTATATATAAAAATGATTAGAAGTCTTAATTTATTTTTTAATTATTTTTTTAATTTTTAAATATTTTTTTATATTTTATATTTTTTAGTATTTAAAAATATATATTTAAATTCTTACTCATTCAAGTATTAAAAAGATAATTAAAAGAATAAATTAAGTCTCTTAATAATTATTTATATTTATTACTCTAGAATGATATTATTATAAATTTTTATTTTTAATGAATATTTGACTGATTAATTCAAATAATGAGGATTATATATTTTATTTACAAATCATATTAATTAAAGTTGATATACAATAAAAAATATAAATTAAATTTATTAAAATGATTAATAATATTTTAGTAAGATTTTAGTCATTTAATATCAATTTTCATATTATTTTAAAGAAAATATTTTTTTAAAATATTCTGAGAGGAGAGAGGTATGTATATTGACACAAGGAGCTGGAGTGTTCTCGAAGATCGATTTGAGGTCAGGTTATCACCTGATAAGGGTGAAGGAAGAGGATATTTCGAAGACTATATTCAGAACATATTATGATCACTATGAATATGCGATGATATTCTATGGGTTGACGAATGCACCTGTTGTCTTCATGAATTATATGAACATAGTATTTTGTCCCTTTTTGGATAAATTTATGGTGGTGTCTATAGATGACATCTTGGTATATTCAAATACGAGAAAGGAGAATGAGGAGCACCTGAGGTGGAGTAAATACTCATAGTCGTCCCTGAGATTCACGCAAATACCCATAGTAATCCCTAAGATCCCGATTTCTCTATTGTAGTCCTCCAAATATAGCTCCGAGCACTCAAACTGGTCCCTGGCCATATTTCAGGTGATGATGAGTCATCATCGGGGTGCTGACATGGCCTCGGATTGCCACGTGGGAGGGGTCCAAAACGTCGTCGTTTTGGTTTGGCGCCCTTCATAGCAAAAAACGACGCCGTTTAGATGTTTTCACAAACGCTTCACTTCACTCGTCTCTTCTTCTTTCACCCTCTGACTTCTTCTTCATCTCCCCATCAATGACGTAGCCGTAGGGTTGTATTTGCTGGCTAAAAAAATTTGAGAGAAGAAGTAATTCGACCAGAAATTATTATCATTTTTCTCCTCCTTCACGAGAAGAACGTGGTTCTGACTTTGTGATCGGACTCAAGGTTGTTTTGCTGAATTCATATTTTAGGGTCTTCAATTCTTCATAGTGTTGGTGATTTAATTAAGAAAGTAGCTTAGAAATTTCAGAGAGGTTGAAGATGAGAAAGGTTCTGTTTTTCGACATCTCTTGTATAATATAGTGCTAGAACTCATGCTGAGAAGACATTGGTATCCAAAGACAAAGAAACTGAAAATGGAAAGAGATGAAGTAGTTAAAATTAAGATCATCCCTCCACCTGGCTGTGGGAAGAAAATCTATGAAATTGATCCACTTTTGTTCACTCACCGCGATCATCTTGATTTCCGGTAACCTCACTTTTAAGCTTCATTTCCTTTAAGTATTTGTGGAACAACTATCTGAGTTACTAGATCATGTAAATTTTTCAAATTACAGTTTCGAACGATACTTGAGGTTGCGAGAGGATATCGACAAGCATGAAGGTGGCCTAGATCCATTTTCTCGCAGCCATGAAAATTTTGGCTTTAGACAGAGGTATCTAACTTCTTGCTCAAAAAGCTGCTATGAACTTATCTACTTTTATTAATACCAACTTATTTATCAATATTACTACTATTGTTTGCAGTGTCACAGGAATTACTTATAGAGAATGGGCACCAGGAGCTAAGGTATATATGCTTTCATATTATATTCTTAACTCTTATTATTAAAATTGGTTTCTTTTCTTATGCTCAAATTCAATTTAAGGGGTTGTATTATTAAAAAATCTGTTTTGGATGTTCATCTAAAGTTCAACAAAAATCTTGTTTTCGATGTAGAAATATAGCTTGACATGTGTCTTAAAAATGATTGGATATTTTCTCAGTTAGTAGCATTAATTAGAGACTTCAACAATTAGATTCCAAATGCCGCTGTAATGACTTCGGTATGTTTCGGTTAATGTATGCGAATGATTGTGCTAGTTGGAGCATGTAATTATCTTCGGTTAATATATCCAAACAGAATGAATTTGGTGTGTGGGATATCTTCTTGCCAAACAATGCAGATGGTTCGCCACCAATTCCCCATGGATCTCGAGTTAAGGTATGCTTATGCAGATGGTTCGCCACCAATTCCTCATGACATCGAAGCACCAATATATATCGCGAAAAAATGAACAGGAAGAAGTGAATGAAAGAAGAAGGAGAAGAGATTAACAAGACGAAGAGATAAAGTGTTTGAGAATTTGGGGATTTAGGGTTACATATAATAGGAGGGACCAATCTGGGTGCAATTGGAAATTAGCCAGCTCAGCTAGTTGTTGGGACCCCTCCAACGTGACAAATCGAGTCCACGTCAGCGCTCCGGTGATGAGTCATCACCAAAAATATACCTAGGGACCAGTTTGAGTGCTTGGAGCTCTATCTGGAGGACTACAATGGAGAAATCGGGATCTTAGGGATTAACATGGGTATTTGTCTGAATCTCAGGAACGACTATGGGTATTTACTCTTGCGAATTCTGAAGAAGAGGAAGGTTTATGCAAAGTTGCCTAAGTGTGAATTTTGGAAGAAAGAGGTGAAGTTTTTAGGTCATAAGTAGAGGAAGAATAGTAGTGGATCCTTTAAAAAAAGCGCTGAAAGCCAAAAATAAAAAATGCGCGCAAGGCCCTTTGTAATTTGTAATACTTCAACTAAAAAATTAAAAACTCCACTATCCCCATTATCTCCCCTTTTGCCATTTAGCTACTGTACAAAAAGAAAAACAAGGATTCTTGGTTGTGGAAAAAGAAGGATTTTCATATTGTTGGTGCTGTTTGTTTAAAGAAGGAGGTCCGCTGAAGGAGGTCCGCTGAAGGAGGTCCAACCGACGACACCGCTCAAGGAGGTTCGATCCACGACACAGCTGAAGGAGGTCCGCTGCTCCTTTCCACAAATCGCATGTTATGATAATCTCTTCCCATACTTGTTCTTATGTATTATTTAATAAGATTGTGATGGTTCTTGCATTCAAAATTTTCTTAGATTATCACTTCTTCCTAGAATTAGATATTTGCTGTTTTCTTAGATTATCACTTCTTTCTAGAATTAGATATTTGCTGTTGTAAATTTTATTGTTTATGGAGGCCCTGAAATTGAAAATTTTTTTAAACCTTTGAAATCATCTGTTCCCAAACCCAAATTATTTTTTCTCAAACCCTTAAAAGGTACAATTATATTCCATACTAAAATAGTCATATGATTAAATAAAATAAATAGAGATATTATTTTATTTTTGCACTGTTATTTTTTATTCAAGGACAATGCATGAATATTTCACAACTTATATTCCACTAAGAATATAAATATACGGTACCACCTTAAAATTCTGTTTTCAATCCCATAGTACATGCTCTTTTTTCTTTTTGTAAATTCAATTTTAAATTAATATTTTATTTTAAAATAAAAATTTATATAAGTATCTTTTTTGAGTTGGTGCGTTATAACGTCAGTGAAAAAAGTTTGGTGCATGTTTACATGAGTCACGGTCTTATACTTCTTGCCTCCGATAATGGAGTTGCAACTTGCAATAGAAACCTGTATGTTATTGTCAGTCAGGATTTGGAACTTTCTCTTATAATAGAATTATGTAGGTTCACGGTTCACCTATGCAAATAATTCAGAATTCCTTTCACATTTCTTCTCTTCTCTATTATTTTATATATCATTCTAGAATTATAATATTATATAACTAATAAAATTTATTATTTTAGACTAGTGTTTGACCTTAAATTTTAAATATTAAATTATAAATATTAAATTTTAAATTTTAATAGTATAAATATGATAATAACTAATCATAATAAAAAATATTGAATGTAACATTTTTCTTTTAGAATAATAATATAGCTTGACATTTATGTCTGCTAATGATATTTTTTTTAAATATTCTTTTATTTCTATAACTTGTTCTATGCATGCCATATAACTGCAAAATAGCCACTCTCATGATACTCCCAAGTTTTTTAAAAAGAATTTTCATATAATTATAGGAGAAAAGATGTAATTTTTTTTGACTATTTTAAAAAAAATAAACACAATTTCTAAACTCAAGAATACTCTTTCATGTCAAAATTGTCATTGTAGTTTCTAAATTCAAGGTTTTTTCCCATATTAAACATGCTACTTTCTAATCAAATCATTGGTTCAAATAGTTGCAAGCTTGGTGCATTAATGTTGTTCCTTTTTCAAGAAAATATACAATTCTCTATGAATTCTTTCACTCTCTAAATTAAAAGATTATAAACGTGTATTTGCATTGATGTTACAATTATCTATGAAATCTTCCTCAAAAAATCAGTAATGTGTATTATTGTTGCTAAAAATTTTGTTTTATTCTTGTTAATTATGCTAGAATTATGTATTAATTATAAAAAAAATCTACATATCACAAATAAATTAGTAATGTATGTTGTTGCAATTTATTTTTCAATTCATTATTTTAACAGGTTGTATTGAAAATATTTTAAAATCACTTTCTTTTTAATTTATTTTTTATTTGACAGATAATCATGACACCAAAAGGTAGAGGTGGACGAATGGTACGAAACACTCGTATTGATCAATCTCAGCTTTTCTCGTGTAGGCCAGGTATACATTTGGCGTTGAATTTAGTTTACCATTAACGACTCTTGATTTAGAAAATATGATGTATGCTTATTTTATTGAGTTTATGTGAGCAAACTGTTGACGTTAATTCTTCTCAACCATCGATACACGTATTAAGTATCTAGTTGTACTATACATTTAAGTTATATGTCTGATTTAATTAATCCTAGGCTAGAAAGTGGTTTTATCCTATCTATTTTTTTTCTCTTTTTTACTGTAGGTCAACAGAGCGATAATAATGATGAACCTCATCTTACATAATCGAATGAGGGAGCATCATCACAACCATCCCCACAAACTTTATCACAACTGTCACCACAATTAGATGGTATGATTTGCTTCAATTGCTAAATTTTTACATATTCACAAATGAGTACCTATCTAATTGAAAATTGTCTCTTATTCATTGTAGGTGTGAATTCGTCTGACGGATCTGCTTTAGCCGCAGAAGATAATGAGCTACCTAATGTTGGACAATCAAGTGCACATATTGAAACTAGGAGTAACAGGAAGTTGGTAATAGCTGTAGAGAAAGACAATAACCCGTAAGTAGTAATAATATTATTTTGACCTTACTATATCTGCATACTTTCTACCTAAAATAAAAAAAAAAAGAAGAATATCACTTAGTGCAGTTCCTTTAATTTACTAGTTTATTACTAGATTTTACTCCTTATTATGTTGTAACTTTTATGTATATTTATTTCACACCTTATCATGTTGAAATTTTCACAAAGGTAGAATAAATGGCTCTGATTTTACTATTTATTCATTAATCCTATTCGTAATGCATGTGTTGTATTTTTTAAAAGAAGTATAATAACATATGAGAATTAAAGGAGGTCAATGCATAATTTTAGAAATAGAAGGTCAGGTTTTTATTTCATCAAATCTCAAAAGGGGTGAGTCATGTGTGTAATTTGTCAGTGAATCATATTTGTAATTTGTCAGTGGTTTTATGATGATACTTTTGTAGTGCATTTGATAAACTTGATTTTTATTTGAAAAACTGCTATTAGCTAAACTCACCTAATCTGAGCAAACTTTTTTTTTCTTTATGCACTTGCTATTTATGGTTGCTAATGTTGTACAATATATACCATAAAAAACACCGGCTAAAAAAGTATATGTTTCACTACTACAACCAATCTGAATTATAGAATAGAAAATTTGATCCAACAAGTTTTGATGCAAAGTTTAAATGCTCAGATTATCTAAATATTAAAATTATTAAAGTTGACCCAATCTGCACCTACTTTTTTCATGTAATCACAAATTATCACAAAGGTATGTTTGCTGTTAGTGTCTTATATATGTGTCATTTATATTATAATATTTATTAATTTATTATATTTATTTTTATAAAATAAACAGAAAAATAAATTTGTATATGTGGATATTCGTTTCTTTGCAAAACATTGATATTAATTTAAGCCTAAATTCACAACACAGGGAATGTATTTCACTAAAGACCAAAACATATGGCCATTTCAGAGTACTATGGAAAAATCTATTAGTAAATAGTTTCAAAAAATAAATTATTACTTTTCTTTTATATCCTCTGTGCATATTTTTTGTATTTCTATCATTTTATTTTTGTCAAAACAGCAAACATAAATATGGATAACAGCAGCTCTATAAAAATAGTATGTGACCAGCAGTTAATACATGTCTCATGAGTAAACTAAATATTTACTCTGATTATTACTTTTTTTTCTTATCTGATCTTAATTTAGTTGATGCGGTTATATTTTCTTAATTTAGTTGATGTACTTTTGGGAGTTTTACATTCTTATGATCTATATTATTTTCATAAATTATTTTAAAGTTGTGAGTAGTATAGCTAAGCCTAGAATTTGTTGTTGCTTTGATGATCTATGTTGTTGTGTGTTAAACTATTTTTTATAATCGTATATTTTTTAATGTAGGAAGAGATTTACAAATCATACGGTAACTCGTGACATCACGAAAGATTTGTTAAGTAGGATGCCTTCTCCAGCGCCAAGATGGCAGAATTATTGTCCAAACATGAAGGACGAGTTGTTTAATTATTTCCTGGTAAGTGATTATAATGTTGCTTCAATGCGATTTTAACAGGTAATTGAATTGGGTAGTTACTAAGTCTTTCAATCTTTAAATTTAGGAAAAACATGAATTTGCATCAAATTATGATAAGGCTATAGCAAGAACTATTTGAAATAGGACAATGCTTGATCGCTATCCTGATATTTTGAAAAGAGTAAGAGAAAGAGCTTTTAAGGAGGCAAATTCAACTAGTATTACTGACATTAAGGGTCATGGACCTAAAGCAATGAAAGTTGATGTCTGGAATGGCTTAGTTGATCACTGGTTAGATTCAAAGTGGAAAAACAGGTCTGTGGCTGGTCAAAAAAAGAGGACTGCTATGCCTGCTCATAAACTACACACTACAGGGTCTATCAGTTTCAGCGAACACAAGAGGAGAAAGGTATAAAGAAAAATATTGCTTATCTCAAATAATTTATGATAGTATATTCTAATAAATGTTGTTACAGGAAGCTAAGTTGAAGCGTCGTGTATCTTTTCTTGAAGTATATGATGATGTTCATAAGAAAAAAGTGGAGAATATGTTTCTGAAGTATCCAAGGAAATTATTGTAAGCGCCTTTAATTTTGTAGTCTAATTTACTTTCGATTTTCTTAATAATATGTCCTTATTTTTCTGATGTAGAATTTATATGGAGAGGCAATATCACAAAAATATGGAGAAGATTTATTAGATCAACCTGAAGTTGATCCAGACGTGTGGACAGAAGTTGCAGGAACCAACAAGAAAGGACGAGTTCATGGGTTAGGCTGCAATCTAGATATTGGAATTCGTGATCATAGAGATGTGCCATTACCAGAAGATACAGGTGTTTCTACAGTCAAACCGGTTTCACAAGCGGACATCACTCAAGCTATTAAAGAAGCATTACCTAGTGCTATAAATGAAGTGTTGTCTAGTGTTGTAAATGAAGCTATACAGAGTAATCTACTGCCTCTCCTTTCTAAGATTCCAGGATTTTCCCAAGAAAAGGACCATTAGAGTGACTTTGCTGGCAATAATATTGATTAAGTGGCTTATGTTAATGCATTTTGTTAGGCTTAGCTTATTTAGGTAGTTAATTTGTTTGATAGATAATTGATTGGGCAATTTGTTTCATTTTCAGGTTTTATAGAAATTAGCTTATTTTTATTGGTAGTTTACTTAGTTGATAAAAAATTATATAGATTGATTTTTATAGTTATTGATATTGTTAGTTCAGCTTATTTTGGTATTTTATTTGTGTAGAGTCTATGTTGGAGATGTTACATTAGACTTTTATTTTAATCAATATGTTGGGTTTGAATTTTTTTTAAACATGTATAATTTTGATGAACTAATTTTATTTGTATGCATTATAATCTTTTAGTTTAATCACTAAAATAAAAAAATAATATGATGTTTATTTTTGTATAGCGTCAAAATTGGAATCCTAACCGATATTCTAGAAAAATTAGCAATATACTCACTGTTGATGATGGTGACAAATTAAATACTCTATTGCGACTGAAATATTTGTGAGATACCTAAAGATTTGTTACTAGTTTAAAAGGAATTTGCGATGACATTTTGCGATAGTATTGCAACTAATTGACTACATATTATTTCCTAGCAAATTAGCGACTATTTCATAACTTTACTTTTTCATTTTGAATAGTTTTGGTTTAGCGACAACATTCCTACAAATTTAATTAAAGATTTTCAAAAATTAGCTATAGATTTGCTACAAAATGTGACAGATTTGCGATCATATTTGTGGACAACTTGCAACGAGTTAGGTTCAGAAAAATTCCTCATTAATTAGCGTCAACTAAGTATTCTATTTTGTCTACGAAGTTTGCTTGCATTTAGCAATGAGTCTGCTATAGTAGAATTTGTCGCTAATTAGCGACTACCGTGTAGTCTATTTCTTCTATGGAATTAGCTTTTACTTTAGTAATGGATTTGCGACTATCTATTCGGTAACTAAAAAACTTTCCAATGAATTAGCGACTATTGTGTTTGCCTCACTGATCTGCGACTTGTAATTAGCGAGAAAAGCAATAGTTGCTAGGTGGTAGCTAATCCGTCACAAATTATATTTTGCGTCAGATTAGCGATGATTTTACGACTCTTTTTGTGGTAGCTAATCGGCCGTATTCTTGTAGTGATTGAAGCGGTGATGGAATGGTGAAGACCGACGTCAGTGACTGAGATTAGGAATTTTTCGGAATTAGCCGCATCCACTTCTTTTTTTTTGAGCTGCCCTTATTTTCTGTTTCTGTTAATACATGAATAATAAATCATCCTCAATATCTTGTTCATTCGGAACAAAATATTTTCTTTGTGCGGCGGTAAAAAAAACCATGCCCGGGCCCGTTTAAGGAAAGTTGAAACGGAAGTAGGGAAATATCCAAATACATGTCTTATTTTTTTTAATAATCCGACAAGTTAAAAAAAACTTGTCAAGTATTAAAAATTCTTTTTTTTTAAAGGACTCATTGGCGCTAAAAGAGATTCCTATTACTCCAACCAACAAAGTAAATAATACTAATATAAACATAGAAAAAAGCATAGTATTGGTGGATTCATGATCAATCCTTTTTTCTGTCGTTAAGGTAGAGAACTGAACCAAGAATTCTCTTTCTACACCTAGGATCCGACTTGTATGATTGATTGATACTAATAGGATCTAAAATTGGAAATTCTATTTTTGTTAGTGATTCCTTTTTGTATCTAAAGGATATATAATTGAATTAGTATCAAGGCTATATATAAAAAAATGTGATAGAATATTTTGAATATTCTATATTTATGTTTAATGATTTTTCTTCGAATGACTATTCATCTATTGTATTTTAATGGTAATAGAGGAAAAACTCATAAGAAATCAAATAAAAATACGACAATTTTTTCCAGGAAATCCCCATCGAAAGAATCCACTGCCAATTTTGGCATGACGAAAAAATACAATATTATTTTTTTTCATCAAAGGAAATCTTTATGACTTGCTTCTACGGAACCGAGGTCGAAAAGATTGAGAAATAGAACCATCTGATTTGATTCGTTCTCAATAGCCCTTCCGTAAAGGAGCTGAATGAAACAAAAGTTTCACGTTCGGTTTTGAATTAGAGACGTTAAAAAAAAAAGATAATAGAAAAGGATCCCATGATCCTGAACCGATCAGCCCGTGGTATTAAATCCGCAGCTTTATTTTTTGTGCCAACAATTAAAAATTGTTTCCCCTTACTTGCTGCATTTTTTTTTCGAATTTGAATTCATTTGTGGGCTAGAAAAACCCGCGCTCAAAATAGAAAGGCAAATCCCTTATGATACACCAAATCCGGCTCGGTTATTGATAGAGTATATAATGGCCTCTGGTTTAGGTGGACAGCCTGGCAAATAGACAGGTATAGTCCGTGTAGTCGCAGAAATTCGAAAACTGAAAGAATTTACAATAATAAAACTCAACAGTTACACCTACTTGTGCATGGGATTAGCTGCTTCAATGGGATCTTTTCTTTTGGCAGGAGGAGAAATTACCGATTTTTCTCAATCTTTATGACTTGCTCCTATGGGTAAGTCGTCAATCCCTAAAATGGACTATGTAATGTACTTTATCGGGTTACGGGTGGGCATTTTACCAGAGGTTTCTATTGTATCAATCAATTTACCAACAAAAGAAAACTATACCATTTGAAGGCGCATAATAGATCGATATGAACATGATGAGCCTATTAGAAGTAGAAGGCGCTCTGGTGGGATCCTCACGGACAGATAAGAAATCGAATAAAAATACGACGATTTTTTCCTGATTCAATTCCTTATTCAGCAATAAGCCAATATGAGTCTAGTACAGATATTTGTTACTGAATATACTTCTTAATATAGATAATATTAGAATATCCGTTAGAATATATGCACATAAATATATCTATTATCTACATATCGACTCATTAAAGGACTTTCTTTTGTCTCTTCTTCTGTATAATACGGACCGGGTAAAGTAACTTTGTGTTGATTTTTTACTTACCTTACATTTCGACAAAATACCCACACCCAAGTTTAGGACTGGTGCCAACAGTTCATCACGAAAGAAAGAACTCACTGAGCCGAAATCACTACAGCCTTGGCAAGAACGTCGTTCCGCGGAATATATGACTCATGATCCTTTTCAATCAAGTTTGAATTTGTTCGTAGAGAATTAAGAATTCTAATTTGTTTCAATTTTACTGTGTGAATCCTCGATTCAAATATTGAGATTTTTTGATAGACAAGAAAAATCAACGATTAATTACGATTGCTATAAAACAAGCTCGTATTTTATCTTATTTTTCTTTTTTATTATATCCATAAAGTTCTATATTCTAATCGATTAGATGGGGGAGGACTGCTTCTCTTTTCTATCGACCACTAACACTAATATATAAATATTATTAAAAAAATTCTAATAATCTTCGATTTTTCTTTCCTCTTTCTCTATCCCTATCTCGTAGGTATAGCGTTACTTGTTACTGGATAACTAACCAATTCAACGAGCAGCTGCTCAATCGATTAGTTATGAAATACCATTAACTCTATGTGTGTTATCAATATCTCTACGTGCGATTCGTTGATACAAAAACTTCTCGATGCTATTGCTATGGCCCTTTCCTTGTAGGACAACTTTATAAGAAAGTAAGAAAGGGGCAGAATATAAAAAATTCATGGGGAGAGATGGCTGAGTGGATTAAAGCGTCGGATTGCTAATCCGTTGTTCATAAATTCGCGGACCTGTAAATTAGAAATTCATCATGGATTGGCAAGTTCCTATTTGGAAGGCTGTAACTTCTTAACCGCTGCAGTCTCTATTTTTTGCTGAAAAAAAAAGAGGGGTAACAACAAGAAAACATCTTCCACAACCACTCTTTCCGGATTTGACGGGATTTATTACCACTATAGCTACTTTAGCGGCTCAACCGGTTACTCGAGAATGTCGCCTTACGGGGGCGAAAAAAAGAAAGAAAGAGAAGCCCGGCACACTCCGTTCCTTTGATCAAAGAATAATATTCAAAGAATATTTTTGTGAAATTGAAAAAATAAAAAAAATGTTTTCAAAATTCTTCTAATTTTTATGTCTAGGAAACACTTTAATGAAAATTAATACAACCCCCCAAAAAAAGAGAAATAAACCACATATTTTATTTCAAAAGCATTAGTTTTTTCGAAGTAATTTCTTTTTTTACATTTATATACTCTACATTTCTAGACTCTAATATATATCTTAGTATTAAGTCTGACGAGAATAATATTCTACAACCAGCAATTCATTGATTTTTGTTCAAGAATGAAATCTTATTGGAACTGTCCAGTTCATGCGGCTATTGAGATAGCCCTTTTGGCTATATTTTCTGCGACTCCGCCCATTTCATGAAGTATTCTACCGGGTTTAACGACAGCTACCCAATATTCGGGAAATTTCCGGAAAAGCTAATCATAGGTTCAAAAATTCTATTACAGTTACAGTAATTATATTAATAGATTAATATAGTAATATATACTATTAATATAGTAATATATATTATATACTAATATAGATAGTATCTAGAATATAGACCAAACAAAAATATCTAAATATTAAATTTTTGTTGATTCCATTAAAATATTATGTTCAATTTTTAAATTATCCTAATTTTATCATTTTCAACCTTTTGAAATTCTCATATTTACCAATAAAGACCTCTAAATCAATCATTTTAAACTAAAAAAAGAGTCAAACCATCTTCACAAACCATAACATCAGTGCCACTAAAATAGGAATAACAATAGGTTTATCATCAATGACACCACCACAGTTGCATCTCCTTCTATATTGTTACAATCTCTCTATCCCCCTTTCAATTGAAATCTGCCATTGCCATCCAAATCTTCTCACTTTTTATTCATCTTTGTAGCTTTGTGTCACCCTCTATCACCATCTTAATCTTCTCTATGCTTTTAGATTTCAAACCCATGTGAGTACTTATCAAACTTTTCATGGTTGAATTTCAACCGCAATATGTCAAAATAATTCAACAAAACATGTAACAACACTTCAACCAACAAACACTACCTTACTATCTCTCTCCTCCCTTTGTTTTCCTCCTAATTTTTCTTTATAGCTTAATTCTTCAAATTCTAGGGATGACAACGGGTATCTGGAGGGCAGTACCTTTTTCATACCCATTTTTATTTATAAAAACGTCTCCTATTCTCTCTACTTTTGTTGCGAGTCCTCATTTAATTGTCCTTGTAGAGATGACGAATATTTGCGAGTACCTATGTAAAAAAGTTTTAAAAAAATTTAACGTAAAATCCATAACACAATCCTTAAAATATTCAACAAATTAAAGTTTAACTTAAGATAATACCATGCAAAGTTTGAAACAAAATTTAACACAACTGAAGACAATCATTAAATATTCAACATGATAACATATAACTTTTATATATAAGTGAGGATATTTTAGTAAATTATCTCTCTACGAAAATTTTGCAGATCTCTAATAGACAAATACTAATATTCCGTCTTCATTTATTCGTGGCGACTAGTCCCCATCCCATGGAGATTTCATGGATACCCGTTTTTATCGATATTTTTGTCATTTTGTATAATTTTTTTTTTCTCAATGATTTTGAAGGGTTGAATGTGGGCCATTATCAGCATTTATTGGTTCGGGTGACAAAGGACAAGTAAGAAATGGTGGAGGAAGATACATATTTTGTGCACAAAAGATTTGAAAAAAGCGATGTTGAAGAAAAAGGAAAAGTGGTGTTAGGCAAAAAATGAGTAAATAGTCATTTCTGATAATTAAAAATTTGGATGCTGACATTAATAATGAAAAATTGAAATTAAAGTTATACTCATATAAGATAAGTTTCATTATACAAAAATGACTAATTGTTAAATTTTTGTTGATAATTTCATAAATATTCCCCGCCTTTCCTCTACCTTCTTCATCTTCCTTCCATAATCACCACCATATCTATTGCAAAATCAACTATCTCATTAGATCTACTCCTCTAATCCCAAAAAACATCGTAGCAAAGTTCATCTCACCACAACGACATTGCTTTATTCTCTGACCAAACTCCTTTCACTCCTCTTTTCTTTTTTCTCTTTCTCTCTTTGTGAATGATGGCATTGGAGCAACACGGCACCGTTTTTCCAGAAGAAGACATAGACAAAGATGATGAAGAGTACCAAGAGGACGAAAAAGAGAAAGACATCAATGACGATGTCGTTTTGTTAGACGACGAAGAAAACAAGCCCTCTCCTTCTACATCATTCGCTACCCTCTGTCAATGTCGCCGTTCCCTCCTTTGTCATCCCGAACGGCGAAAAGGCTCAAATTTCAACCTCCACCGCCAACGCGGCCAACACTGTGGTCATTGCCCTCGAAGGCAGCTCCTTCAATCCAAAATGATAGCAACAACTCGAGGAGAAAAAGCTGTCCAACGATTCACGGAGGCTGTTCTAGTGGTTGTGGACAGACGAGGATGAGATCGAGCTTCTGCAAGGGTTTCTCGAGTACACATTGCAATGAGGTTCATCTCACCACAACAATATTTCTTTGTTCTATGATCATATTAGCTTTGGAAGTTGAAGAAGAAGCAACGTTCTCAACAAGATTGGTTTTGGTAAGGAGTTCAACAGTGAGAATAACAAGTGTAGCAATGGATATGGCATACTGGGTTTGGTTGAAGAGACGGTGAAGAATTATTTGTCACCATTGGTGAAGGAATTAGTAGACGATGTTGTCATGGGAGGTGGTCACTTTGGCGGAAGAAGGTTTGCTGAACCCCATTCCATTGAGGTTCGGAGCGATGAATAATATGGGATTGGGTAGAGAGGGGTATTTATGAAATTATTAACAAAAATCTAACAATTGGTTATTTTGTCGAGCAAAACTTATCTTGTATAGGTATAACTTTAGTCTTAACTTTTTATGGTTAGTTTTGTCAATGTCCAAATCTTTCATAGTCAGAAATGATTATTTACTTGGCAAAAAATTTTATTATTAAAAAAAATAATTTAAAGAAATTATTATAGGTTAATTTATGCTATATTATTTATTTTAATTAAAGTTAGTTTAAGTCATTTGACAATTTAGTTATTTTTGAAGTTTTCAATGAATGCAGAACGATTATCGAAAATGGATGTCAATTAACAAAGGATGATCTATAAATAGGGTTTTAGGTAAATATTACAAGGAGTTTAGTTTTTTTTGAAAAATACTTAAAAATCCAAAATATTTTCAACCCCTTTGGTATCACAATTTGAAAATTGAGAATCTTAAATAATTTTTTCGAACTCAAAATACTTGTACATTTTTAGTTTTTCTTAATAAAACTTTTTTGCTCTTATATATTCTTTTTTTATGTTTGTCTTTCTTTTCTTCATCCTTCTTTTAATTTTTTGTTTTGTTTTAATTTTTGTAGTTTAATTTTGCTTCTGGTACCTTATGTTTTTTATTTTAATTTTTAATTTTGTCTTTTTAATTTTTGTTGATGCTACAATTGAGACATTAAAATATTTATATTTTCTGTTAAACATAGAACAAAAATTTGAATAAAATAGATGGTAGAGCAAAATAATTAATTAAAATGTGTTTGTAATTTGGGTGAAAGTGGCAAAAATTATTTTGTAACATGGAAATAAAATTTGCCTACAATTTAACCTATTTTTATTAACATGCAAATATTTCACACAAGATGTTTAGACTAAATTAGATTAAAAAATAGGTTACGCTGTTTAATTTGAAGGTTAGATGGATATGTTACAATTTTTAAAACGACTTAAAAATCATTATCATGTTGCTAAGACATAGGGTGGTAAAATTTTTATGTTTTAAAAGTAGTTTATCAGAGTTGATTTTTAAAAGACAACTTTCAAAGTATTATAATTTATATGTTTGATAAATTAAATTAAAATTTTTTAATAAACATAAATAATTTTAATTATGTTTAATAAAATACCTTTTAAAATATAAATAAACCATCACAAATATAAATATAATGATAGATTTAGTTATTTATTAATATATAAGATTATATTAAATTTTTTAATTTTAATAAATACAACTTAACTTTAAAAAACACTTCTTTTAATATTTTCTAAAACACCTCTAACTTTTAAAAGGCACAAACATTAATATATATTTTTTATAAGTAATGTTATATATCCAAGTCTTTTTATGAACAAAGTTTAACTAGGTTAAATAATAAGATTTAAAATAATGCTAATAATAACTGATTTTTGTTAGCCAATGAGTTATAGCTCAAATGGCATAGTCTCCTTATACTCACTTAAGAGGTCGTGGGTTCGAGTCTCCCTATATTCGGTAAAAAAAAGCTCTACATCCATGTAAAAAATGTATCCAAGTTATGCAAGCCATTTTTGACAGACGCGCCTCTCCCACTTCTTCACTCGTTTGTCATACATGCGCCACATATAACATAAACCTTTTTTGCATTGCAATCTAAACCTTTGTTTAACATAAAATTTCTGCTGCAACCTAAACCTTCTTCTCTGCTCGCGTTTTCTTCTTCTTCTTCTCTGCTTGTGGCTTCGTCTTTCTCCTCTGGTCACGTTCATCTTCTTCGTTTTCTTCTTTAGATCTACTTACATTGCATTTATCTTCTTCCTATTCTTTTTCGTTTTCTTCTTTGATCTGCACTTCTGAATCGAAACAATGAATGACTTAACTTCAAATAAGTTGAACAAGAGTGATTTGAATTATTCTTCTGAAACAAATCGAACTGACGAGGTTTGGATTATTCAATTTTGAATCAAATTGAATGGAATGCAATTGCTAATTCGAATTGAATTGAATTGAATTTGAATTGAATGGACGGAGGTGTACTGAATTGAATTGAATTAAATTGATAATCAATAAATTATAGACATAGCTGTTTGAATTTGATTTTATATAATGAATTATATTTCGTTCATTCAGTACTATACAATTATTTTACCATTTGTACTTATTTGGTTCATTATGCAAAAAGCTGTTTGAATTTGATTTTATATAATGGATTATGTTTCGTTCATTCAGTACTATACAATTGTTTCACCATTTGTACTTGTTCGGTTCATTCTACAGAAAGTTGTTGGAATTTGATTTTAGTACTATACAATGGATAATATTTCGTTCATTTAGTATTATACAATTGTTTCACCATAATGATGTGTTCGGTTCATTATGTAAAAAGCTGTTTGAATTTAATTTTATATAATGGATAATATTCCATTCATTTAGCTCTATACAATTGTTTCACCATCATGATGTATTCGGTTCATTTTTCAGATAACTGTTTGAGTTTGAATTTATATAATGGATAATGTTCCATTCATTTAGTTCTATACAATTGTTTCACCATAACAACATGTTCGGTTCATTCTGCAGACCAGGTGTGTTGTGGATGAACAATTTGTCCCAAAGGTCGGGATGATTTTCAAGACATTAGAAGAAGCTGGAAAGTTCTACAAACATTATTCCAAACTTGCCAATTTTTCTACCAAAATAAGGAACACGACTCGAGACGGAGACAAGATTAAGAATCAACTAATCGTATGCAACAGAGAGGGGAGATGGAAATCCAAGATATCTCATACTCTGAAGACAAATCCCTCAGTCGGCATAAACTGTCCAGCCAGGATATACGTACACATATTGAAGGACGTTGGTCTCTGGACAATTTTCAAAGACATTTTGAATCACTCACACCCCTGCTGTCCAGACGGGGCAAAGATGCTCAAACAACACAAGGAGCTAAGCATGTTCGTGCGTTGCACCATTAAAACCAACGAGGAAGCCGAAATCAGACCAAGTAAAACTTACCAATCATTCGTAGCAGCAGCCGACAGTCACCGTAAACTAAGTTTTATAGAAAAAGGCGTGAGAAATTACATCACACGGGAAGTACGAAATGTGTCCGAACAAGACGATGCCAAAGAATTGGCGAAGTACCTATTAAGAATGAAAGAGAAGAACCAAAATTTCTTTTTCGAGCTCAACCTCGAAGGCGATCCCTCCATCAAGCATGCATTTTGGGCCGACGCAAGAAGCAGGGCGGCATGCGAGTATTTTCGAGATGTCATTTCATTTGACACCACGTACAACACAAACAGGTATTTGGTTCACCCAAATTAAGTCTTTACGTTCCCCATATGTACAAATTTCGGTTTACCACTTTGTGAGAGTGTCCATTTATGCAGGTACAATATGGTTTTTGGTTCTTTTATGGGCGTGAATCACCACAGTCAATCGACACTTCTCATATGCGCACTGATGAAAAACGAGGACATCTAATCATTCAAATGGTTATTCGAGTGTTGGCTCCATTGCATGGGAGCCAAGGCACCAAAAGGCATTTTCACCGACCAATGCGCATCGATGCAAAGGGCCATTGAGATATGCATGCCAACAATAATTCACCGCTGGTGCATCTGGCACATCATGAAGAAGATCCCAAACAAACTAAACAGCTATAAGCGACATGAAAAAATCAAACAAGAGAGGAGCCACGTCGTTTGGAACTCGTTCACAAAAGAGGCATTCGACAGAAACTGGAACGATTTTCTCACAAAGTATAGCCTCGGAGGCAACAAGTGGCTCTCAGGTAACCGAGGGTTTAATTCAAATTATTTTCATGCCATTACCTTTTGGGTCAAAACATGCACATATTTTGGTTTAGTACACCTCATTGGTTTGGTTCATTCTGTAGAGTTGTACGACGATCGACATATATGGATTCCAGTTTACTTGGATTACCAATTTTGGACCGGGATAAGAAGCACACAAAGGAGCGAGAGTATGCACGCATTTTTCAACAAGTTCATCGCACGCAACAGCTCCCTAAGTCAATTTGTGAAGCAATACGACAATTGCCTAGCAAGCAGAGAGCAAAGAGAGAGAGAGTTGGACGCTACAAATTTTCACACCACCATACCATACACAACAAAATCAAAAATAGAGGCACAGTTTCAATACGCGTATACCCACAAGAAGTTCAGGGAAGTTCAAGCACAATTCAGAGTAAAGGTGAACTGCATCACAAGATCAATACATTCCACCTTAGGTTTCACAATATACGAATTCATAGAGCAGGTTTCTAACTACACATTCAACAAGTTTTTAGTCACTTACGACGCAGTATCACGAGAGGTAAAGTGCCAGTGCCTATTGTTCAAGTCAAGGGGCATACTGTGCCGCTATTCCCTAAGCATCCTAAGCTTCGAGCGAGTGGATAATGTGGCACCGAAATACATACTGGAGCGTTGGAACAAAAACATAAAGAGGAGGCACATACACATAAAAAATAGCCAAGACGAGCCTCTATTAAAGCTGAGAAGTAAAAGATTCGACGATTTGGTGTTTTGGTCGCACAATATATGTGAATTTACATCCGAGTTCGAGGAGTTGATCAAAATTCTGCACCGGGCGTTTGACAATGTCATGGTTGAGATGCAAGAATATTAAGTGAGAAGCAAAGCAAAAGTTCCTTATCCCACGAAGAAGCGACGTTGAGCGACATGAACAACCTTCAAAGCTCGCCACGTGTCAAAACAAGACGCTGGCCCAAGAACAGACTTGGATCAAACTTGGAAAAAAAGATCTCTAACGCCACGAAGAAAAAGAAAAAGCCAGTTCCAAGCGAGGTAAAATTGATTTGCTTTCGATTAGGCAAACATTCATTTGTGCATTTTGCTAATATACGATTATTTTCTTTTTTTTGCAGTTGAATCTTTTAGACGGCGGACCAACGATTCAACCAAGTTCAAGCTTTTACAATGCACCGGATATGAATTATCCGGGAGAGGATTATATGAGTTTATATTAACATAAACTTTCTTTCATCTATGAGCACATTTTGGTTCACTGAAGTTATAGGAGGGTTAATTTCTGATTGTTGTTTGTCTTTATTGAATAGTCACTTTTTTTGTTTTTGATATTAGCTTTTGTGAAATTCTTTATTCAATAGTCACTTTTTTAGTTTATTGAATAGTCAATTTATTATGATATGTCAGAGAGTTCAGGTGCTTCTGAAACTGAATACTGATATATACATTTTTTTTTCAAATTATCTCTCTGCTATATTGATATATGCACGTTTTCAGTTCACTGGGCGTAATAGTTTCGATTTATTTGCTTATTCGGGGTTCGTAATTTTGATAAATATCCTGATTTCATTCACTGTAATTCTGGAACAAAATAGCATCCAAACAGTTCTAACAGATATATACATCTTGAATCAGATATAAATATTAACATTAGATATATACATTAAGATTTACATTAATATTCAGATATATACATTGAAAGAATGATTTTTTAAACAAAATAATGTTAATTACAACTAGTTAAACAAAGTATATCCTATTTTACTACTATATATATCCCCAGACGTGAATTTACAAAAAGGGCTGGAGAGGACAGCAGATGGCTTTGAGAGTCTTATTTCTTCACATGCCCGAATCACTTAGTCTCTCATTTTGTTCAGTTTGTGGAAGATAATATTTGGACCATATTCAAGCCTGAAAGCATCAATCTCTTCCTACATTTCAATTGAAAGAAATTAGTTACATAAGAAATGAAGCCAACTCAATAAGAAATGAAAGAATTTTATTTTATTAATTTAGAAACTACTTACTTGTTTCTAAACTTTATATTGATACTTCTTCCTGTTTTTGCTCTTTCGAGGATTAATTGTTTCAAGCCATTTCGTGACGTATATGCCACAATCATAGCTAAGCAAGAATTTAAGTAAAATATGATTAATAGTATACAAAATAAAACACATTAAAAATAACACTATAAATGAGAAAGATTTATACCTTGTACGTTGCCATTCAGCCTGATATACTCGGCTTCTTCTCTATCTCTGTCCTCCATTAAGGGTTCCGCCCCACCGTAAATCCTCATCTGAAATATTATTAATCCCTGAAAGTGATAAAAATAGTGACTTAAAATTAGGTGAATCAAAATCAGCAACTTCACTAAACAGAACACAAATCATGACTTGAATAAAATGTCATAAACATTGAATCAACAAGGGAAACATTTAATTAACTTACAACAAATTTTTTGATTTTAATCCTCAAATCAGGTATTTCATTTTTGTTCACGGGGTCAAGCACATAGAATGCCTTTTTCCAGACATCCGCAATCCACAACCACCAGTTCCCTCCATTACAAATCGGCACAAACAACTGAAGTTTGGAAAAATGCTAGAATATCTCAGTCCAAACGATAGCAAATGAGAGAATTATCAAAGAAGGTTTAGAAATCACAACTTACAAATGGATGCGATGCGAGTTTTCTTTTGTCAAGAAACCGGCGTTGGTGTGCATATCGATCGACATCGAATCGGTAGGCCTTCTTGGTCTTTGGATCAATGTACTTCTCGCCATGGTTTTTCAACATAAACATCTGCAAAATAAACCTCAGCTAAATCAGAAAAAAACTAGTAAATACCATTCATGTGCTGAATAAACAGACATAACTGAAGACACTAACAATCAAGTGAACAAAAATGACAAACACCACTGAACCGAACGCAATTCGTGTGCTGAATAAAACGTGATACACTTTTTATCATCAAGAAAAATATTTTCTGCATGCAAAAGGATATAGCTGAAGGCATTAACAATCAAGTAAATGAAAATGACCAACCACTGAACTAAACGCAATTCATATGCTGAATAAAATGTTATACACATTTTATCATCAAGAAAACTATTGTCTACATGCAAAAGGATATAACTGAAGACACAAACAATCAAGTGAACGAAAATGACCAACACCACTGAACTGAGCGTAATTCATGTGCTGAATAAAATATTAAACACATTCAATCAGCAGTGAATAAAAAATTTGGCTTACCACAATATCCGTTGGCACACAGTATATATCTTTCTCAAACCGAGGACATTTCATGTCGTTGAGAATCATGCAATGTGTATTGACCACCTATAGGAAGAAAATTTACGAGATATGCGGTATTAGAGTCTTTAGAAAAATAATTAATGTTAACGCAATAGGCAAAGAATTTACCGTGCTTTCCACATGTTGTATGAGCATTAGAGACATGAAGTGATGTCTAATCCCCTCGAAATTTGCTTGATGGTTCAAGATGAATAAGGAGTCATATTCATTGGTATTATCTTTGGTTTCTTTGATATGTATCATCAAATGATAACACCTCTCCTTCAACTCCTCCATGATTTCTTTTTCTTTCTCCAAAGTTTTGTAAACTTCAATAGCTACGAAGCTCGGCTCGGCACGGCACTCGTTGCTTCAGCAAACTTTAATGCCGCCGTCACCCCAGCATCTCCACCGCGTCTGCCAGGACTTCAAGCTTTGACACCGTGGGCTCAGAGGGCTGAGTTGGTTGAGTCACTGTCACTTGAGACAGGAGAGTTGGTTGAGATGCTAGGGGACTTATCCCAAGGCTGAAGGAAGGCACATCATCTTCCCATTGCCTAGGACGAGCATCACTATAAGAAGACAAAGAGAGTAATTGATTTATGGATTAAACAAATTAGTGAACCGAAATTAAACAAACTAGTGAACCGAAATTATCCAGATTTGAACAAGCAGAAAAATTACAAATCAGGTCGTGCTTCTTCTTCCAATTGTCGTGCCGCCAGAGCTTCTTGGCATGGTTGTTGTTGTTCTTCGGGAAGGATGTTGCATTAAACAGAAAAGAGTTCAATAACGACCCATAATTATTATCCTATAAGATTAAAACTAATAAAAAGAATTTAATTACAACTTAAGGGAACAATGAAAAAGCAATATATAAGACATAAGATTATAAAAAATGATAGCAATTAAAACTTACACATTCAACGGAGGTTTTGGCTCTGTCTTCTTCGGGGAAGATTCCTTCGTGGCCTTCTTTTTGGGATCCGGGGCAGCTGTAAGAAACAGAAGAGAGTCCAAAAATATGAACACATTGAATTCAGTTTTGGATGTAACTGAACCATAATTAAACCATGTAGTGAACCGAAATTATCAAGATTTGTACAAACAGTAAAACTTACACATCAACAGGTGCTTCTTGTTTCGATTGCCGTGGCGGTGCTTCTTTGTAGGGCTGCTGTTGCATTTCCAGAGGGCTGCTGCATTAAATAGAAAATAGTTCAATAATGACCCTAAATTATTATCCTATATGATTAAAATTAATAAAAAGAATTTTATATACAACTTACTCATTATCAGAAGGGACATAGAAATAGTAATCTTTGAGTAACTATTCCTTAAGAGAACTTGGAAGAGACACCGCAATAGGATCTCTAAGGAATGTAAAGAAGGAAGAAGTTAATGTTGAATAATTAGAATAGGTTCTGAGAAACCAAAATTTACACATTGAAAAACTCACATTTCCAAAAGTTGAGGACAAGTTTCTTCTCGAACCTCAATTATTTGTAGGTCAGAATCAGGTGTAGTACTACTGACATTTAAACACAATTTCCGTGTGATTAATCAAACAAAATTTATTATCTAAATCTAAAAGAGCAACATAAATATTTTTAACTTACACTGGTGGAGTTTTAAAACGTTTTTTTGATGGATTTTCTTTCTTTGAAAAACTTTTACCTGGGTTTTCGGGGTATTTTTCCTAATAAAAAAGATACCAATTTAAAATCAGCAACCAAGATTAAAGTAGAGGTCTAGAAACACATGAAATTCATTTCTGGAACCCGCTGAACTGAAAGTAAAGCCTGCAATAAACAAATTTACCTGGTATTGTCCGGAAAATTCACAGACGGTGTGGAGCTCACTTGATTCTTTAAGATAGGTTCGCTACCCAGATTCACAGTCGGCAATCTAAGCAAGATAAATAAATATTACTCAGTGAATACAGAGGAATTAGAAGAGGTTCCAGCAAATGTTAGCAAACAAAGAAAAAGAACTCAATATAAGAAACCGAATCTTACGTATCAAAGAAATCATTTCGTGCTTCTATGGAGTCAAACCTATCTGGAGCAACGTTTGCTGTCTGAGATCCGTCATTTTTTTTCTCTTTGATCTCTTTTCTCTTAACATCTACAATGCTTGTCTTCTTCTTTCTGCAGCACTATCCTTTTCTTGTTCAGTTCTAAAAATTCATAAAATAAGTATCAATGAACCTAAAATGAAAGCATTAATAACCAAAAATATGATTTGAGAAACTTACTCCTTGTCAGATTCAGTTTTACTCTCTGAATTTGTGATAACAAGCTTTCCTGATTTGGTTTGTTTTTAGGCCACCCTCCCCGGTTGTTTTCTTTTTACTATGGGTGTTTTTTCGATTTCTTTTTCTCTACAACATAGACAAACACATTGAATTTATACTGGAGACAAATATCAATAAGAAAAACATTTCTAATGCGAAAGGATCCAACTGAAGACACTAACAATTAAGTGAATGAAAATGAGCAGCACCACTGAACCAAACGCAATTCATGTGCTGAATAAAACGTGATACATATTCAATCATCAAGAAAAACGTTTCTGCATGCAAAAGGACAAGTGAAGACACTAACAATCAAGTGAACGAAATTTACAAAGCCCACTTAATCGAATGCAATTCATGTGCTGAATAAAACATGATACATATTTAATTATCAAGAGAAAACATTTCTGCATGCAAAAGACTCAACTGAACAATTGACAATCAAATGAATCAACTTGACCAATTCCACTGAACAATATCACATTTGTAATTTACTTAAAAAGCATACATAAACATTTTCAGCAAAGAAAAGCAAAACTAAACCAGTTCAATATCATACAATCACATAAATGAACATCACTCGATACTTACTGGCTTTCAGATTGGCTTGTGCTCTATGAATTCGTTGGCACAAGCTTCCTTTTTTTGTTTTCTTTTGTAACCACCTTTTATGGTTTTCTTTTCTTTGTTGCTGTTTCTTCAATTTCTTCTTCTCTGCAATACATAAGAATAATTTTAACCAAATACAAGTAAAACAAAACCAATATGAACATCAAACTTATTGGTTTTCAGATTTACTTCTGCTTTCTGAATCCGTAGGATTGCTTTCAGTTTCTCTTGTTATTTCAGAATCCGTCTCAACAATCTTCTGTTTTTTATCCAGATCAACAATTTTCTTTTCTTCTTTCTTCCCTTTTCCTTTCTCTTTCCCCTTCAAAAAAGTTTGTTTCTTCTCCACCTTCTTTCTTTTTGTTTTTTCCTCCTTTATTTGCTTTCTATACAGAAGTCTCTAAAACACAAACTTATTTAGTTAGCATAGTATTTTAGAAGCATCTAAAATGAGCAAATACAGTAACAATTAGGTGAATCAAAATGAGCAGAAACACTGAACTGAACATCATTCATGTGATGAATAATACGTGATAAACATTCAATATCATCAAGAAAAATATTTTTGCATGCACCAGGACTCAACTGAACACACTAACAATCATGTGAATCAAAATTACAAACCCAACTGAACCGAACAACACTCATGTGGTGAATAAAACGTGATAAATAATTAATCATAAAAAAATATTTCTGCATGAACAAGGATTCAAATGAACACACTAACAATAAAGTGAATTAAAATTAGAAACTCCATTGGACAGAAAGAAACTAAGAACACATTTCAGAATAAGTCGATCTACTAAATGAAGCAACTCAATCCAATAAACTTAAAATGCAACTAGGAGAAATAAATAAGTAGAGTATTTAGTTAGCAAAGTATTTTTAGAAGCAGCTTAAAAAAAATTTTAGGGGGAAATTTTTGTTTAATTTACTATTGTGTCTGTTGCTTCTTGAGTAATTCGGTCGAGCATCATCTTTTTTGTCCAGTGGGCCACCCACGGTGGTGGGGGAGCATCAGATCCATTGGTGCACGAAATTGTGATCATCAATGGCGCCATCAACATGGTACGCTCAATTGCAATCTCAACTCTTTATCACAACTTCGCACAACTAACCAGCAAGTGCACTGGGTCGTCCAAGTAATAAACCTTACGCGAGTAAGGGTTGATCCCACGGAGATTGTTGTCATGAAGCAAGCTATGGTCATCTTGTAAATCTTAGTCAGGCAGATTCAAATGGTTATGAATGATATATGAATAAAGCATAAAGATAGAGATACTTATGTAATTCATTGGTGATAATTTCAGATAAGCGAATGGAGATGCTTTGTCCCTTCCGTCTCTCTGCTTTCCTACTGTCTTCATCCAATCCATCTTACTCCTTTCCATGGCAAGCTGTATGTTGGGCATCACCGTTGTCAGTGGCTACAGTCCCGTCCTCTCAGTGAAAATGTTCAACGCACCCTGTCACGGCACGACTAATCATCTATCGGTTCTCAATCAGGTTGGAATAGAATCCATTGATTCTTTTGCGTCTGTCACTAACGGCCCAGCCTTCAGGAGTTTGAAGCTCATCACAGTCATTCAATCATTGAATCCTACTCAGAATACCACAGACAAGGTTTAGACCTTCCGGATTCTCTTGAATGCCGCCATCAATTCTAGCTTATACCACGAAGATTCCGATTAAGGAGTCCAAGAGATAAACATTCAAGCCTTGTTTGCTTGTAGAACGGGAGTGGTTGTCAGGCATGCGTTCATAAGTGAGAATGATGATGAGCGTCACATAATCAGCACATTCATCAAGTTCTTGAGTGCGAATGAATATCTTGGGAATAAGAACAAGCTGAATTGAATAGAAGAACAATAGTAATTGCATTAATACTCGAGGTACAGCAGAGCTCCACACCTTAATCTATGGTGTGTAGAAACTCCACCGTTGAAAATACATAAGAACAAGGTCTAGGCATGGCCGTGAGGCCAACCTCCCAATGATCTAAGATAGCATAAGACTAAAGATAGCTACCCAGATGAGAATACAATAGTAAAAGGTCCTATATGTAGAGAACTAGTAGCCTAGGGTTTACAGAAATGAGTAAATGACATAAAAATCCACTTCCGGGCCCACTTGGTGTGTGCTTGGGTTGAGCATTGAAGTATTTTCGTGTAGAGACTTCTCTTGGAGTTAAACGCCAGCTTTTATGCCAGTTTGGGCGCTTAACTCCCATTCTTGTGACAGTTCCGGCGTTTAACGCCGGGCAGTTTTGAGCTGATTTGGAACGCCGATTTGGGCCATCAAATCTCGGGCAAAGTATGAACTATTATATATTGCTGGAAAGCCCAGGATGTCTAGTTTCCAATGCTGTTAAGAGCGCGCCAATTGGGCTTCTCTAGCTCCAGAAAATCCACTTCGAATGCAGGGAGGTCAGAATCCAACAGCATCTGCAGTCCTTTTCAGCCTCTGAATCAGATTTTTGCTCAGGTCCCTCAATTTCAGCCAGAAAATACCTGAAATCACAGAAAAACACACAAACTCATAGTAAAGTCCAGAAAAGTGAATTTTAACTAAAAGCTAATAAAAATATAATAAAAACTAACTAAAACATACTAAAAACAATGCCAAAAAGCGTATAATTATCCGCTCATCACAACACCAAACTTAAATTGTTGCTTGTCTTCAAGCACTGAAAATCAATAAGATAAAAAGAAGAGATATGCATGAATTCCAAAAACATCTATGAAGATCATTTTAATTAGATGAGCGGGGCTTTTAGCTTTTTGCCTTTGAACAGTTTTGGCATCTCACTCTATCCTTTGAAATTCAGAATGATTGGCTTCTATAGGAACTCAGAATCCAGATAGTGTTATTGATTCTCCTAGTTAAGTATGATGATTCTTGAACACAGCTACTTTATGAGTCTTGGCCGTGGCCCAAAGCACTCTGTCTTCCAGTATTACCACCGGATACATACATGCCACAGACACATAATTGGGTGAACCTTTTCAGATTGTGACTCAGCTTTGCTAGAGTCCCCAATTGGAGGTGTCCATGGTTCTTAAGTACACTCTTTTTGCCTTGGATCACAACTTCATTAATTTTTTTCTTTTTCCTTTTTTTCTCCCTTTTTTTTCGTTTTTTTTTTCTCTTTTTTTTCCTTGTATTCACTGCTTTTTCTTGCTTCAAGAATCATTTTTTTATGATTTTTCAGATCCTCAGTAACATGTCTCCTTTTTCATCATTCTTTCAAGAGCCAACCATTCATGAACAACAAATTCAAAAGACATATGCACTGTTCAAGCATACATTCAGAAACCAAAATATTGCCACCACATCAAGATAATTAATCTGTTATAAAATTCAAATTCATGCAATTCTTCTCTTTTTCAATTAAGAACATTTTTCATTCAAGAAAGGTGATGGATTCATAGGACATTCATAACTTTAAGGCATGGACACTAAGACACTAATGATCATGAGACACAAACATAGATAAACATAAGCATGAAATTCGAAAAATAGGAAAATAAAGAACAAGGAAATTGAAGAACGGGTCCACCTTAGTGATGGCGGCTTTTTCTTCCTCTTGAAGATCTTATGGAGTGCTTGAGCTCCTCAATGTCTCTTCCTAGCCTTTGTTGTTCCTCTCTCATGATTCTTTGATCTTCTCTAATTTCATGGAGGAGGATGGAAGTTCTTGGTGCTCCACCCTTAGTTGTCCCATGTTGGAACTCAATTCTCCTAGGGAGGTGTTGATTTGCTCCCAATAGTTTTGTGGAGGAAAGTGCATCCCTTGAAGTATCTCAGGGATTTCATGATGAAGAATTTCCTCATGTCCATGAGTGAGATCTCCAGTTTGCATTGAGCTCCTTCCACACAGATATCCATGAGGACTTGGTCCAACCTTTGATTAAGGTTGACCCTCTTTGAGTTTGAAAGGAACCTCGGGGGTCACCTTCTTCTTGGCCACAACTTCATAGAAGTGGTCTTGATGCACCCTTGAGATGAATCTCTCCATCTTCCATGACTCGGAGGTAGAAGCTTTTGCCTTCCCTTTCCTCTTTCTAGAGGTTTCTCTGGCCTTAGGTGCCATAAATGGTTATGGAAAAATAAAAAGTAATGCTTTTACCACACCAAACTTAAAAGGTTTGCTCGTCCTCGAGCAAAAGAAGAAAGAAGAGAGTAGAAGAAGAAGAAATAGAGGAGATGGAGATGGCTTTGTGGTTCGGCCAAAGGGGGAGAAGTAGTGTTTAGGTTGTGTAAAAATGAAGGAGTGAAGATGGGTTTATATAGGGGTGGAGAGAGGGGTAGGGTTCGGTTATGAATGGGTGGGTTTGGGAGGGAAAGTGGTTTGAATTTGAATGTTGAGGTAGGTGAGGTTTTATGAAGGATGGATGTGAGTGGTGAAGAGAATAGTGGGATTTGATAGGTGAGGGGTTTTTGGGGAAGAGTGGTTGAGGTGATTGGTGAATAGGTGAAGAAGAAGAGAGAGGGTGGTTGGGGTAGGTGGGGATCCTGTGGGGTTCACAGATCCTGAGGTGTCAAGAAAAATTCATCCCTGCATCATGTGGCGAGCAAATATGCTCTTTATGCCAATTCTGGCGTTAAACGCCGGGCTGGTGCCCATTTCTGGCGTTTAACGCCAACTTCTTGCCCTTTCCTGGCGTTTAACGCCAGTCTGGTGCCCCTTTCTGGCGTTAAACACCCATAATGGTGCCAGACTGGGCGTTAAACGCCCATTTGCTGCCCTTACTGGCGTTTAAACGCCAGCAAGGTCTTCCTTCAGGGTGTGCTGTTTTTTTTTCTGTTTTTCATTCTGTTTTTGCTTTTTCAATTGATTTTGTGACTGCTCATGATCATCAACCTACAGAAAACATGAAATAACAAAGGAAAATAGATTAAATATAACATTGGGTTGCCTCCCAACAAGCGCTTCTTTAATGTCAATAGCTTGACAGTGGGCTCTCATGGAGCCTCACAGATACTCAGAGCAATGTTGGAACCTCCCAACACCAAACTTAGAGTTTGAATGTGGGAGTTCAACACCAAACTTAGAATTTGGTTGTGGCCTCCCAACACCAAACTTAGAGTTTGACTGTGGGGGCTCTGTTTGACTCTGTTTTGAGAGAAGCTCTTCATGCTTCCTCTCCATGGTGACAGAGGAATATCCTTGAGCCTTAAACACAAAGGATTCTTCATTCACTTGAATGATCAATTCTCCTCTGTTAACATCAATCACAGCCTTTGCTGTGGCTAGGAAGGGTCTGCCAAGGATGATGGATTCATCCATGCACTTCCCAGTCTCTAGGACTATGAAATCAGCAGGGATGTAATGGTCTTCAATCTTTACCAGAACATCCTCTACAAGTCCATAAGCTTGTTTTCTTGAATTGTCTGCCATCTCTAGTGAGATTCTTGCAGCTTGCACCTCAAAGATCCCTAGCTTCTCTATTACAGAGAGAGGCATGAGGTTTATACTTGACCCTATGTCACATAGAGCCTTCTTAAAGGTCATGGTGCCTATGGTACAAGGTATTGAAAACTTCCCAGGATCTTGTCTCTTTTGAGGTAATTTCTGCCTAGACAAGTCATCCAGTTCTTTGGTAAGCAAAGGGGGTTCATCCTCCCAAGTCTCATTACCAAATAACTTGTCATTTAGCTTCATGATTGCTCCAAGGTATTTAGCAACTTACTCTTCAGTGACATACTCATCCTCTTCAGAGGAAGAATACTCATCAGAGCTCATGAATGGCAGAAGTAAATCCAATGGAATCTCTATGGTCTCAGTGTGAGCCTCAGATTCCCATGGTTCCTCATTAGAAAACTCATTGGAGGCCAGTGGACGTCCATTGAGGTCTTCCTCAGTGGCATTCACTGCCTCTTCCTCCTCTCCAAGTTTGGCCATGTAGGTCATGTTAATGGCCTTGCATTCTCCTTTTGGATTCTCTTCTGTATTGCTTGGAAGAGTGCTAGGACAGAGTTCAGTAATTTTCTTGCTCAGCTGACCCACTTGTGCCTCCAAATTCCTAATGGAGGTCCTTGTTTCAGTCATGAAACTTTGAGTGGTTTTGATTAGATCAGAGACCATGGTTGCTAAGTCAGAGTGGTTCTACTTAGAATTCTCTGTCTGTTGCTGAGAAGATGATGGAAAAGGCTTGCCATTGCTAAACCTATTTCTTCCACCATTATTGTTGTTGAAACCTTGTTGAGGTCTCTGTTGATCCTTTCATGAGAGATTTGGATGATTTCTCCATGAAGAATTATAGGTGTTTCCATAGGGTTCTCCCATGTAATTCATCTCTTCCATTGAAGGGTTCTCAGGATCATAAGCTTCTTCTTCAGATGAAGCGTCCTTAGTACTGCTTGGTGCAGCTTGCATTCCAGACAGACTTTGAGAAATCAAATTGACTTGCTGAGTCAATATTTTGTTCTGAGCCAGTATGGCATTCAGAGTATCAATCTCAAGAACTCCTTTCTTCTGATTTGTCCCATTGTTCACAGGATTCCTTTCAGAAGTGTACATGAATTGGTTATTTGCAACCATTTCAATTAGTTCTTGAGCTTCTGTAGGCGTCTTCTTCAGATGAAGAGATCCTCCAGCAGAGCTATCCAAAGACATCTTGGACAGTTCAGACAGACCATCATAGAAGATACCTGTGATGCTCCATTCAGAAAGCATGTCAGAAGGACACTTTCTGATCAATTGTTTGTATCTTTCCCAAGCTTCATAGAGGGATTCACCTTCCTTCTGTCTAAAGGTTTGGACTTCCATTCTAAGCTTACTCAATTTTTAAGGTGAAAAGAACTTTGCCAAGAAGGCATTGACTAGCTTTTTTCAAGAGTTCAGGCTTTCTTTAGGTTGTGAGTCCAACCATATCCTAGCTCTGTCTCTTACAGCAAAAGAGAATAGCATAAGTCTGTAGACTTCAGGGTCAACCCCATTGGTCTTGACAGTGTCATAGATTTGCAAGAATTCAGCTAAAAACTGATGAGGATCTTCCAATGGAAGTCCATGGAACTTGCAATTCTGTTGCATTAGAGAAACTAATTGAGGCTTAAGCTCAAAGTTGTTTGCTCCAATGGCAGGGATAGAGATGCTTCTCCCATAGAAGTCGGGAGTAGGTGCAGTAAAGTCACCCAGCACCTTCCTTGCATTGTTGGCATCGTTGTTGTTTTCGGCTGCCATGGGTTCTTCTTCTTTGAAGATTTCTGTTAGGTCCTCTACAGAGAGTTGCCTTAGCTTCTCTTAGTTTTCGCTTCAAAGTTCTTTCAGGTTCAGGGTCAGCCTCAACAAGAATGCTTTTGTCTTTGCTCCTGCTCATATGAAAGAGAAGAGAACAAGAAAGTATGGAATCCTCTATGTCACAGTATAGAAACTCCTTGAGGTGTCAGAGGAAAAGAAAAATAGAAGGGAGAAGTAGAAGAATTCGAACTTATCAAGAAAGATGGAGTTCGAATTGTGCATTAAGGAGGAGTGTTAGTCCATAAATAGAAGGATGTGAGAAGAGGGGAAGAAATTTTTGAAAATAAATTAAAAAGATTTTAAAAACATTTTGAAAAACTTTAATTTATTTTTGAAAACTAAGAGTGGAAAAGAAATCAAGTGATTTTTGAAAAAGATTTTGAAATTAGAAATAAAAAAGATATGATTGAAAACTATTTTGAAAAAGATGTGATTAAAAAGATAAGATTGAAAAGTTATGGTTTTAAAAAGATGTGATTGAAAAGATATGATTTGAAAAATAATTTAAAAAGATTTGATTTTAAAAATTAATGACTTGGCTAACAAGGAAAGATATGATTCAAACATTAAACCTTTCTCAACAGAAAAGGCAACATACTTGAAATGTTGAATCAAATCATTAATTGATAGCAAGTATTTTTGAAAAATGGAAAGAAATTGATTTTAAAAAAGATTTGATTGAAAAGATATGATTTGAAAAAGATTTGATTTTGAAAAAATTTTGAAAACTTAAAAAAAAATTGAGTTAAAAAAAACAAAATCTTCCCTCTTGTGCCATCCTGGCGTTAAACGCCCAGAATGGTGCACATTCTGGCGTTTAACGCCCAAAACACTACCCTTTTGGGCGTTAAACGCCCAGCCAGGCACCCTGGCTGGCGTTTAAACGCCAGTTTGCCCTTCTTCACTGGGCGTTTTGAACGCCCAACTTTTTCTGTGTAATTCCTCTACTGTATGTTCTGAATCTTCAATTCTCTGTATTCTTGACTTGAAAAGACACAAATAAAAAAAAATTTTGGATTTTTAATAATCAAAATGTAACTAAAATCAAATAACAATGCATGCAAGACACCAAACTTAGAAGTTTGTATACTATTGACACTAACAAATGAGAATGCATATGAGAAACAACAAAACACTCAAGTCAAGAGAATTCAAAGAACAGCGCAAGGAAATCATCAAGAACATCTTGAAGATCACTTAAGACACATGAATGAATGCAAGAAGAACAGAAACATGCAATTGACACCAAATTTAAAATGAGACACTAGACTCAACAAGAAACATGAAAATATTTTTGGTTTTTATGATTTTGTAATTTTTTTTGGATTTTTCGAAAATTAAGTGGAAAAGAAAATAAATGTATCAAAATTCTTAATGAGAATTCCAGGAATCATGCAATGTTAGTCTAAAGCTTCAGTCTAAAGAAATTAGACATGGCTAGCCAAGCTTCAGCAGGACATTGCATTCAAGAGCTAAATTGATGAAAATCAATAAGCTTTGGTGATGATAAGAACATCACCTTGAAACACTAGAATTCATTCTTAAGAACTCTGAAGAAAAATACCTAATCTAAGCAACAAGATGAACCGTCAGTTGTCCAAACTCGAAACAATCCCCGGCAACGGCGCCAAAAACTTGGTGCACGAAATTGTGATCATCAATGGCGCCATCAACATGGTACGCTCAATTGCAATCTCAACTCTTTATCACAACTTCGCACAACTAACCAGCAAGTGCACTGGGTCGTCCAAGTAATAAACCTTACGCGAGTAAGGGTCGATCCCACGGAGATTGTTGGTATGAAGCAAGCTATGGTCATCTTGTAAATCTTAGTCAGACAGATTCAAATGGTTATGAATGATATATGAATAAAGCATAAAGACAGAGATACTTATGCTTGGTGATAATTTCAGATAAGCGAATGGAGATGCTTTGTCCCTTCCGTCTCTCTGCTTTCCTACTGTCTTCATCCAATCCTTCTTACTCCTTTCCATGGCAAGCTGTATGTTGGGCATCACCGTTGTCAGTGGCTACAGTCCCGTCCTCTCAGTGAAAATGTTCAACGCACCCTGTCACGGCACGGCTAATCATCTGTCGGTTCTCAATCAGGTTGGAATAGAATCCATTGATTCTTTTGCGTCTGTCACTAACGCCCAGCCTTCAGGAGTTTGAAGCTCGTCACAGTCATTCAATCATTGAATCCTACTCAGAATATCACAGACAAGGTTTAGACCTTCCGGATTCTCTTGAATGCCGCCATCAATTCTAGCTTATGCCACGAAGATTCCGATTAAGGAGTCCAAGAGATAAACATTCAAGCCTTGTTTGCTTGTAGAACGGGAGTGGTTGTCAGGCACGCGTTCATAAGTGAGAATGATGATGAGCGTCACATAATCATCACATTCATCAAGTTCTTGAGTGCGAATGAATATCTTGGAATAAGAACAAGCTGAATTAAATAGAAGAACAATAGTAATTGCATTAATACTCGAGGTACAGCAGAGCTCCACACCTTAATCTATGATGTGTAGAAACTCCACCGTTGAAAATACATAAGAACAAGGTCTAGGCATGGCCGTGAGGCCAGCCTCCCAATGATCTAAGATAGCATAAGACTAAAGATAGCTACCCAGATGAGAATACAATAGTAAAATGTCCTATATGTAGAGAACTAGTAGCCTAGGGTTTACAGAAATGAGTAAATGACATAAAAATCCACTTCCGGACCCACTTGGTGTGTGCTTGGGCTGAGCATTGAAGTATTTTCGTGTAGAGACTTCTCTTGGAGTTAAACGCCAGCTTTTATACCAGTTTGGGCGCTTAACTCCCATTCTTGTGACAGTTCCAGCGTTTAACGCCGGGCAGTTTTGAGCTGATTTGGAACGCCGATTTGGGCCATCAAATGTCGGGCAAAGTATGAACTATTATATATTGCTGGAAAGCCCAGGATGTCTACTTTCCAATGCCGTAGAAAGCGCGCTAATTGGGCTTCTGTAGCTCCAGAAAATCCACTTTGAATGCAGAGAGGTCAGAATCCAACAGCATCTGCAATCCTTTACAGCCTCTGAATCAGATTTTTGCTCAGGTCCCTCAATTTCAGCCAGAAAATACCTGAAATCACAGAAAAACACACAAACTCATAGTAAAGTCCAGAAAAGTGAATTTTAACTAAAAACTAATAAAAATATAATAAAAACTAACTAAAACATACTAAAAACATACTAAAAACAATGCCAAAAAGCGTATAAATTATCCGCTCATCATCCATCCAAGGGAAGGAACTTGGTTTCATGGAAAAAAAATTAGCATCAAAACAAAAACATAGCTGTCAACGGACTGTTTCTTTCCCTTTTTTTGTTCTTGATTCCCTTCCGCAAGAAGCTGAGCACATGATTTGCCCAATCCCACTATCAGATGTTGTCCACATGAAAGATAGGCGGCTTATGGATCGGGGAGGCCATGCTTACCATCGTTGGCAGCAAGAAGCACTTCTGTACGAAGATGAAAAAAGTCTTTTGGAATTTTTGCCGGTTTTCCTTCCCTTCAACACTCATATCCAGGACAGATTTTGTCAAAGAAGCCAACGTAACACATTTGAGGCTATCAAATATTGCTTTATCTGCCTCATTCAGTCTGCCATACTCAACCTTTTCAGAAAAATGATTCCCTATAATATTTTAATAGCAATAAATCTGCCAAAAAAGCTCAATTTAATTTTTTGTACCCATATGAACCGAAATCAAAGAAATCAATGAACCAAAAATAAGCAGAAAGTGAAAAGTGTATTATCGCCGTGGTTTATGCCCAGCGCAGCTGCTATCTTGCGAGGTGTTATGTATATTTTTTCATGGAAAATTTTCAGGCATCCATGGTATTCATCATAGCAATCAATCAATTCTCTCAAGAGGGCGTGAGAGACGTTCATTTTCGGGACATGTGCCAGGGCACCGAATCCTTTTTTTTCAACTATATCTTTCTTTTTTTGACTTAAATTCTTGAACACTGTTGCTATTGCCTTTGTTTGACATCTGCAATCGTGAGTTTTCTCCAAGGTTTCAAAACAGAATGTCACGATATATTTATAATACAAAATATATTTTATTCGAATCAAAGCGGATAAATATATTTAATGTGCTTACGTTATAGTGCGGCTTCTCCTTCTTTGTCACTATTGTCTTCTTCATTTTTTCTATAAGGACAAAAAAATTTGGTCAATACTTCACTCAATACACCGACAAACACAAGCATGTATATCTTAATCAAGTGAATGAAAATGTCTCAACCCACTGAACTGAACTCACTTGATGCACTGAATAAAACGTGATAAATTATGAAACAGCTAGAATATCAATTCTACATGCAAAAGAAGCTACCTGAACACACTAACAACCAGGTGAATTAAAATTATCAACTCCACTGAAAATTGATAAACATTCAATCATCAAGAAAATCATTTATGCATGCGAAAGGATCAAACTGAACATACTAACAATCAAGTGAATGAAAATGGCCAACCCCACTGAATCGAACGACAATCATGTGTTGAATAAAACGTAATAGACATTGAAACAGCAACAAAATCATTTATTCATACAAAAGCAATCAACTAAATAAACTAATAATCAAGTAAATGAAAATGACCAACTCCACTGAACTGAACACCATTTATGTTGTGAATAAAACGTGATAAGCATTCAATCAGCAACAAAAGCATTTTTGAATGCAAAAGAACTCAACTGAACACACTGACAATCAAGTGAATGAAAATAGCCAACTCCATTGAACCAAACGCCATTCATATGGTGAATAAAATGTGATAGACATTCAATGATCAAGAAAAATATTTCTACATGCAAAAAGGCTCAATTGAACACACTAACAATTAAGTGAATGAAAATGAGTAACTCCACTGAACCGAGCAACATGAATGTGCTGAATAAAACGTTATAAACATTCATTCATCAAAAATAGTATTTTTGCATGCAAAAGAAGTCAAATGAACATACTAACAATCAAGTGAATCAAAAATAGCAACTCCACTGAATTGAATGAAAATAAGAACACATTTCATTCCAAGCCCTAGTTACGTTGTAAAAATAGAATCAAAATACATCTATACTAAACGAATAAACTCTATCCAATAAACCTAAAATGCAACTAGGAGAAACGCGAGATTGCAATATTTAAAATGAACATTGGTTTTTCTCATACCTTTGTCGGTCTCAGTTGCTGTGGTGGTTCGTTTTTGCTTCTTACTTCCGAAATCTTCTCGCGATTCTTCTTCAGTGGTGGTTTTCGCGGAGAACGTGAGTGAAGTTTGAGTGATTTTGAGAGAGATTCGAAGAGAAGAAGCGTTTTTGTGTGTGTTAAAGAAGAAGGAACATTTTTTTTACTTTTTCATAATAAAGTGCGAATGAAGTAGCAGTTTCGTATGTGTTGGACGCGTGTATTTCACATTTCATTTAATGGTATTGGTATTTTTGGTATGAGTCAGCTTAAATAGACTTGGATACAAAATTACATGGATATATAGCATGACTAAAAATAAAATATATGTACTTTTTAAAAATTTAAATACCTCATCAAAAAATTTTATCTAACTAAATCTCAAAGAGATTTTATAGACTTTATGATTTTTCTTTAAAGTTATTAAATCAGTCGATGCTTTATCTTTTTGGAAGCATTTCAAATACACCGGGAGTACCGGTGTACCAGTTGTTTTAACCGTTGATCTGAATTATAAAAAATATATATAATATATATTAATTAAAATCAACGGTTAAAACAACTGGTGCACCGGTGTTCCCTGGTGCACTTGAAATGTTTCCTATCTTTTTAACTAATAATATTGAGTTAATGTTTATATCATTAGATTAGATTTTTTTATTAATTTTGGTTCAATTTTATTCCTTTATTTTTGACATCCTTTCCATTATTAGAGAGAGAGAGAGAGAGAGGTGTGAGGGAGACATACCCTCCTGGCTGGACTGTTCTTGCTGGTGTTTTTTTCTATAAATACGGACATACCATCTCTTCTCTCTCCCTCTCAGCTCACCTCACCTCACACTTCTCTCTGACTCATAACTCTTTCTTTTCTCTCTTTCTTCTTTCTCTTCGCTGCCATTTCCACCACTTGTAGGGTTTATCTATCTCTCTATTTCTCAACGCTCTCACTGTCTATAACAATATTATTCATCATAGCGATTGATGATGGACGCTTATGCCTTCCACCTCGCTCTTGCCGCTCTCGTCGGAGCTTCGGCGGTAGCTGTCTCTGCCTACTTCATGCACCGCAAGACCCTCTCCCAGCTCCTTGAGTTTGCGCGCGCCGTCGACGATGACGCCGGTGATACCGGCGGTGACGGAGATTTGACGAACCATGCAAGGAAGCATGTCAATGGTGGCGGCGGTGGAGTCCGCGCCAGGAGGAGGGGTAGAGGTTACTACCGGCGAGGGTTGTCGCTGCCGGATGTCGGAGCGATCTCCGGCGGTGGCGGGATGGACGGTGAGGATAAGTGGAACGGACTGCCTCCAGTCGATGGGATTCCGGCAGGATTGCCGCGGCTGCAATCGCTCCGGGAAGGTATGGCTGTCATCAAAATGCTTGATAGTAAAATTGTATAATTTAAAAATATGAAATTGAAGTCACTGTTATGAATTATGATGTGTTTTTCATTGATTCATGGATTGGAGTTAAAGGCTATGTGAATTGATGCCGTAGTTTCTGGAGCTACTCTATTAGTGGTTTATGAAATTTTGTGAATTTTTATTTGTACTAGTAATCTAGTAATTCGAAAATTTGATCTTTGCTTTGGAAGGCTTGGAAATTCGGATTCCATTGAATTAATGGTACAAGCATTGGATAATGGATATGCCTTCTTTTTTCTCTTAAATCTTTTTCTTTTTATCCTCCATTGTTTTGTTCCAGTTCATAGTATATGTGATTGAATGAAAAGTTCAGAAGATAGAGGATCAAGCTGGGTAATTTAAAAATTTTAAAATATAGAAAAACAATTTAAAGAAAAAGCTACTGAAGAGGAGAGAATATGGAGCACTAAGTAAAAAGTTCCTTTAAAAAAAAAAAAGTAAAAAGAGCAAACAAGAATATTTTCTATGAATAAAAATATTAAAATATCAAACTTCTTGTAGGCATCTTCACCTCTTTTGGATAGAAAATGAATCTTAATCATCCAAAAAATGGAAAATTAATCCTAAATTGTTTTCTGAGTTTATTCTGCGTCTGGTTGAGATGGAATAATTGAATGGGAAAGATGTTCCACTATATTGAATGGTGGGAATATTACTTTATTAGTAAAGTGGGTTTTAAAGTATAAAATTGATCGAAATAGTGAGGAGCATCTGGTTTCTAGTATAAGTATATCAGAAAGGTGCTTTTGGTGAGAAAATGATCCCTTGAGCTAATATGGATTTCATCTAATCTACTTTAAAATGTTGCCATGCCCTTTTCTACAACAAAACTTTATGCTATGTTTAAGCATAGTTATCACTGTGCTTTCTTTATGCCCTGCCTTCTTTTTGGCATGATTTCCACATAAATACAAGAAATGTTTGATCAAATCATTAATTTGTTTTATTAACCAAGGAAAAAACTTTACAGCAAAATCCATGCATCCTGGTACCCCAAAGAGAAATATTTTAAGACCAATTTCTCCCAAGTCACCTGTTGCAAGTGCCAGCGCCTTTGAAAGTGTAGAAGGATCAGATGATGATGATATTGCCGCTGACAATGCTGCGATGGATACAACATATCTGCATACAAATGGAAATGTTGTAAGTCTTGTGATGTTGTTCTTCATAGGTTTAAATCTACATTCATATAGCATTCTATAAGCAGAACCTGTTAACTGTTTTCATGATATAAATTTTGTGATGTTGCCAACTTGCCATTGCTGTTCCATCTGATGCAGTGTTTTGCAAAGTATAATAATATATTTAAATGCTATACAGTGTTGAATTTTATATAACGTGCAAGCAGGGTACAGAAGTTAAAAACCCATATGAGACTTTACCTGATAATGTTAATGCTAATGGAGAGAAGATGCAAATAGCTGCCACAACACCAAGTATGATCCGTTCTCATAGTATGTCCGGTGACCTGCATGGTGTTCCACCTGATCCAATTGCAGCGGACATTCTCAGGAAAGAGCCAGAGCAAGAAACTTTTGTTCGACTTAAAGTTTCTCCCATTGGTATGAATATTTCCTGTCTCTTAATTCTATGATTTTCCTTAAATTTGTTTTTCTACAACCTGCAGAGTCCATTTTCTATTGAAAAAAAAAAAAAACAGATTTAACTTCTGTCTACATGTGGTGGCCTTGCAAATTTGCCAGTTTTGAAAATCATTTGCCGAAATTATAATTTATATATTTTTATTGGGTTTAGAGGCTCCATCACCTGATGAAGTGGAAGTCTATGTGGTTCTTCAAGAGTGCCTTGAAATGAGAAAAAGATATGTTTTTAAAGAAGCGGTTGCTCCATGGGACAAAGAAGTTATATCTGACCCCAGTACTCCAAAGCCTAACCCACAGCCATTCTTTTATGCACCTGAAGGAAAGTCTGATGTGAGTTTTTGAGTTTATTTTATACTTTTCCATCATCGAAGAGGTAGATATCCCAATTTTATCTTCTGTGATTAAATGAATGTTATTTTGTTTTGTAATGCAGCACTACTTTGAAATGCAAGATGGGGTTATTCATGTATATCCAAATAAAGACTGTAAGTAATTAGTAATACACCAAGTTTCTTGTAGTGTTATCCTTAGACCTTTTTCCAAAAGAAATTTGTTTCTTCTTTTCAACTGGATTCTTATGCAACTTTGCTTATAATATGCAGCAACAGAAGAGCTTTATCCTGTTGCAGATGCAACTACTTTTTTCACCGACCTCCATCATATACTTCGAGTCATAGCAATAGGGAATATACGAACTTTATGTCATCACCGGCTTAATCTTCTAGAACAAGTAAATACATTCAATGTTGCTGTAACTTCTTATTAAAGTCATAAACTGCATTATACTTGTATTTCATTTAAAAATAATATTTGACAGTTCTATATATATTTCAGAAATTCAATCTGCATTTGATGCTAAATGCGGATAGGGAATTTCTTGCCCAAAAAAGTGCTCCACATCGAGACTTCTACAATGTCAGGAAAGTTGATACACATGTCCACCACTCAGCCTGCATGAATCAGAAACATCTTTTAAGGTTTATAAAATCAAAGCTGAGGAAAGAGCCCGATGAGGTGATAATTTTGATATGTTATATATTTATATTATTACATGGATTGCTTCTCTCTCTCTCTCTCTCTCTCTCTCTCTCTCATTTTTTAGAATTATTATTATTATTGTTATTATTATTATTATTATTATTAAGCTAAAGTTATGAATTCAATTTTCAAGATGAATGGTTTCAAGATGAATGGTTTTCTTTTAGGCTGCTGTACTGGATAAGTATGTACCATCAAAATGTCGGTGTGTGTATATTTAACCAGTATGCAGTGGGACAATTGATAACTCACATGTAGGCAATTGTTTTGCTTATTAGTGCATGCTTCTTTAGTAAGTGTAAAAATGAAATGCCTTACATGTAAAAGGTTTCAGTTTACTATGGAGTTCAATTGTTCAAAAATTACAAGAGTTCTTAGAACATGCAAATGATCGATTGATTTCATGAGATGCACCAGTACAGATGATATTCATGCTTGCAAGTTACAAAACCAAAATATGATATGCTATGCATTATGTTATGCTCTTTCAGTTCTGGATACTGTGACTGATAATCTTGGAAACTGGTATACATTGCAATGATTGGATACTCATTACAACCTCTATAATTTTAACTTCATTCAGGTTGTAATATTTCGAGATGGGACATATCTCACATTGAAAGAAGTTTTTGAGAGTCTGGATTTGACTGGGTAACAACTTTCTAATTCATACCATAATTATAATTTCTAATTGAATTTTCTTGGCTACATCTTAAAATAACAATTTTTTATTTTCAAATTGCTTTTTGAGCAGATATGATCTCAATGTTGACCTTTTGGACGTTCATGCAGACAAGAGCACATTTCATCGCTTTGACAAATTTAATCTTAAATACAATCCTTGTGGGCAAAGTAGGCTGAGGGAGATATTCCTTAAGCAAGATAATCTCATTCAAGGTAATTTTTTTAATGAGGACAGTTGAATCTCTCTCTCTCTCTCTCTCTCTCTCTCTCTCTCTCTCTCTCTCTCTCTCTCTCTCTCTCTCTCTCTCTCAATAGAACAACCCCCCCCCCCCCCCCCCACCACACCACCACCACCACCAAAAAATACAAACACACGAAATCTCAAAATTGTGTCAAACTTTTTTGTATTTTTTATTTTACTAAATATTGCTTCAGAGGCATCACATCGTTTTAGTGTTCTTCAGAATTGGATCATTAATTTGCTTTAAATATTGAGTTACGGGTTCC
Organism: Arachis stenosperma; assembly: GCF_014773155.1. Taxonomy (NCBI): domain Eukaryota; kingdom Viridiplantae; phylum Streptophyta; class Magnoliopsida; order Fabales; family Fabaceae; genus Arachis; species Arachis stenosperma. Next base: position 119,889,331 of record NC_080380.1, on the reverse strand, counting down.
TATTTGGGAAATTTGTATCTGTGATTAAAATGGGCTGGTTATTCTTGAAGGAGGTTCATAATTCTTTGAAGTTGGAAGTTTCATATATTTATTGTGGTCTTTGCATTTTCAATTGGAAATAAGCAGCCAGGCTTTGAAGTCAGTTTTTGAATTATATTTCCAAAAGCAACTATGATTGTGGATTGGTATAGTAGTAGAAGCATCAGAAAAAGAATACCGGTGGTTGTTGGGAATCAGAACTCATTTGCATTAATTCTGATAATTTCAAGATCATCTGACTCATTTTCATAATGTTGTCATTTGTGTTACACCAAACAGGTCGTTTCCTTGGTGAGGTGACAAAGCAAGTGTTTGCTGATCTTGCGGCCAGTAAATATCAGGTATTTTCTTAACTTCATCTATATGTTTTCCTCTATTATAGTCTAACGAAATGTAAAATTCATGTTAGACTGCTTATTTTCTGTGCTGGGTCTTTCAAATTTGTGCTTCTTGTCTTATACACCCTAAGATTCAGCATGGTTTTACTTTGGTGAGTCATGCAGGTTAATGTGTTAAATTTGCCCTTGCTTCCATAATCATGTCCACTTATTTTGTTCTTCCCTCCACCCCACATTTTGTACTCACAAGAGGTTGAAATGTTCATGAGGATTGTACTTACAGCTAGCTGTATTTCATTCATGTCGAAAACCTTTTTGTAACCAATGATAAAAAAAATTCTCACGTATATTTTATAGCATTGAGGGGTAATAGAATTTACTTTTTATTTTTATAACTTGCTATAATCTTTCATCTCTTGATTTCTATTTCTGTATGCTTATTCCCTTTGAAGTGGGTGCCAAATGATTCCGAGCTTATTGCTTTGCATGTATTGTTCACAGATGGCAGAGTACAGAATATCAATATATGGGAGGAAACAAAGTGAGTGGGACCAACTAGCAAGTTGGATAGTCAATAATGAACTGTATAGCGAGAATGTTGTTTGGCTGATCCAGGTATTTATTTATTTCACTCCTTGATTACTACGCATAGTAGTTCTTGTTTAGTTCAGGAGTTTTTAGATATATACTTCAGTTTTTGTAATTATTCTTTTGCCACATCTCTTAGGAGTCTCTATTATTTATGACATTTACCCTTTTCTCTTTATTGCTAATAGATTGTAAAGTGTAGCTAAGTAGTTTTAAAAAATTGTCTTGCAGCTTCCAAGGTTGTACAACGTATACAAAGAGATGGGAATTGTGACCTCATTCCAGAACATCCTTGACAATATCTTTATTCCACTTTTTGAGGTTACTGTGGACCCTGATTCGCATCCTCAACTGCATGTTTTCTTGAAACAGGTTTGATAGGATTTCATTTAATTTAAATTGTTAAATAGTAGTCTGACTTAGGCTTAGTTTAGTAAAACTTTTACTTTTCAAAAGTAGTTTATAAAAGGTAGCTTTTAAAAGTTAGCTTTTTAAAAGTTGTAGCATCTGTTTTTGGTAAATTAAATTAAAAATGATTTTTAATAAGCATAAACAATAAGTGCGTTTGGTAAAATAACTTTTAAAATTTAAAATACTATAATAGACATTAATGTAAGAATTAAATTTGAATATTAATTAATGTACAAGGTTATATTAGACTTTTTAATTTTGATAAGCACAAGTCAACTTTGAAAAGCTCCTCCTTTGGTGCTTTCAAAAGCACTCCTAACTTTTAAAAGTTGCAAGCATAAGCACATGAGCTTTTTATTTACCAAACGCAAAACGAAGTGCTTGCTTTTGAAAAGCACAAGCACCTCTCCGAAAAGCTTTACCAAACCAAGCCTTAGGTGCTAGCTTTGCTTTGTAATTTTAAGTCTTGCCCACCCAAAAAATTATTTTAAAAAAAGAAAATAAAACAAAAACAGATTTAGACACAGATATTTAATCAATCATGTTATTGTTTTGTAGTGCTTTTCTTGTGCAATATAGAGCCGTTGCCCAGTTATGAGTTTTTGTTTATGTATGTTTAGGTTGTTGGGTTGGATTTGGTGGATGATGAAAGCAAACCTGAAAGACGGCCAACAAAACACATGCCTACACCTGCTCAATGGACTAACGTATTCAATCCAGCATTTTCATACTATGCCTATTACTGTTATGCCAATCTTTACACCTTAAACAAGGTTTGTAATGGTTTTTCTTAAACAACTTTATACTTTCGTCAATTTTTGATTAGCTGTTCTAGCTATTCACTTCACCACAATAGAAATCAACTCCCTTTGTTGACAAGGAGAAGAGTAAACAAGGGTTCACACTCTTTTCTTTTAAATACTATGTAGCATAAGTTGCAGACCTCTTGATCATATTGTACCAAAACCATTACTATATATATTTATTGTGTTGCTTTCTTCTTTCCTTAGTCATCCATGGATTCCCTTAGATGGCCATACTAAGATTTTCTGCTTTTATTCATAATGAGCATCCAGAAATCCCCAACTAAAAAACTAAAAAACAAAAGAAAGAAACAATAATCATAGTGAGTATATAGGTATCTAGAATTTGTTTTGACACACCAAAATTTGACATAATGTAATATTTCTCAGCTACGTGAGTCAAAGGGAATGACAACAATTAAATTCCGTCCACATTCTGGAGAGGTAATTATTGGATTGTAATTTTTGTTTGGATACTTGTTAGTTGTATGGGTCCCTGATATATCATGTTTGATGCAGGCTGGTGATATTGACCACCTAGCTGCAACCTTTCTTACGGCCCACAACATTGCGCATGGAATCAATTTGAGAAAATCTCCTGTTCTTCAGTATTTATATTATTTAGCTCAAGTATGGTTAATTTTCAATTGATTTTTGTTTATTTAAATTTTTTAAGTGACTAATTGGTAATTGTATATTTGTTATCAGATTGGACTGGCAATGTCTCCTCTCAGCAATAACTCCCTATTCTTAGACTACCATCGAAATCCTTTTCCAATGTTCTTCTCACGGGGATTGAATGTTTCACTTTCTACCGATGATCCACTCCAAATTCACTTGACAAAGGAACCATTGGTTGAAGAATATAGCATAGCAGCTTCTGTAAGTTACATATTTCATTCTCTACCCCTTTCTCTCTCTATGAGCAGGCATTGCTGATAGAACACAATTCCTCTACAGGTATGGAAGCTGAGTGCATGTGATTTGTGTGAGATTGCCCGCAATTCTGTTTATCAATCAGGTTTTTCACATGCATTGAAGGTAATCTTAACTTGAATTTGGTACTCTTGTGAACAAGTGAAAAAAGCTGAGATCTTTGCTGTGGCCTAAGTATGGATGGTGAGAAGTGTCATATGTTTACAGTGATCTCTTCTAGGAGAGCGTTATCCAATACTCAATATCATTCTTGGTATTTTAGAATTATAAAACTTTTAACATCATTATTTGGATGACACATGAATCCTTGTTTATATTCAAGGAGAGAATATGATTCACTGAACGAGGATAATACTACATAACTGCAAAGTGTGAACTACCAACTTAATTCAATGTTATACTTTGATGATATTGTTGAAATACAAACTTAATAATCACTTAAATCATTGCTTGAATATAGTAAAGAGACAAGAATGATAATTATACATACATGGATACAAATATATTTTATATATACACACACACAGAAATTCATCAGCTTTTCTTGTGGCAGTCACATTGGATAGGTCAGGAGTACTATAAGAGGGGGCCAGATGGAAATGATATTCAAAAAACAAATGTTCCACATATACGGTTGGAATTCCGAGACATGGTATGATTTCAATGAATGGGTGAATTCAATATTTTAAACTAGATTCTTTTTGTGCTATATAAACAAATTAGGATAGAAAATTACATTGAAGCTATGTGTATAATTGCTGTCCTTGCAGATTTGGAGAGATGAGATGCAACAGGTTTATCTGGGCAAAGCCGTCATTCCTGAAGTAGTGGACAGATAGATAATATGCCAGAGGCACATAGCATTTGTATTTGGCTCTTTCTCACTTGCTCCATAGAATGATTGAACCTGTTGCCCTTAGCCCACATTACCCACCCAGCAATCCAGCATAAGGTTTTAGGCTTTTGGCACGCACAAACTTAGGCCGAAGGCATTTTGGTTCGAAGAGTTTGGACCTGAGACAGAGTATATATGTATCCCACATGATGTCCTAGCTGCGCCATGGATCAAATCAATTTGGTGCTGTAAAAGTGCTTTTTCTTTTGTTCATTTGGGGGCTAGAGTGAAAAGAGTGGGGTTGCCAATAATTGCAGGTGCATTGATCAGTGATGCTTGTTGCAGTTAGTAATATATGTGACATAACATACGCAGTTGAAAGAGAGGCATCCAGTCTCAAATTTTGATTCCAATTTGTTTATAGGGTGTTCTTTCATTGTTGGTGTATGACTATGAGAGGGCCTCAGTTTTGGCATTGTGAAGTACTGTAAGTGTATCAAAATTACTTAACAATATAACTAGATAACCCAATGAAACCTAAAATCACAACAAAACTTTGTTTTTCCTACTCAATCCTTCCCTTCAAATTCAAATTGGTTCTGGTTTAAATTAAAGTGTTCATCTAATTCAATCCAATTAAAAATTGATCAAAATTATACTAATTAGATTTAATTAGATTTTATTTTTGACAAATTGCAGAAATTGGATTAGATTTTAGAACTATTTTTCAAAAGCAATACCTGATATAATATTATATTTAAAATTTTATTTAATGTTTAATTTGTTATATATTTTTATATTATTTATGGATGATTATTATTATTATTTAGTGAATATTTTATGAATTCAAAATAAAATTTTTTTATTTGTTTATTTTAACTAACTTATAATTTTACGAAAAGATTTTACAACTAAGCTAAATGGCTAAATAAGTTCAACCAAGTTATTATAATGTATTTCACATCTATGCACTCACATTTAGACTCTGCTGCTTCTTTTTTTTCTCTTCCTTCTTTTTCTTTATTATTCTCTTTTGTTATTATTGTCGTCACCACCACCACATCTTCCTCTTCTTCCTCCTTTTCTTATTTAGTTTCTTGTTTTTCTTTTTCTTTTATTTTTTGCTTCTTTCATTATCACTACCACCACCACCATCATCTTCTTTTTCTTTTTAGTTAAATATCATATATTTATTTAGTTGTAAATGATATGGTTAAAAAATTTTGGTGTCAAAACTAAAGTTTTATGTGTCACGATTAAAAAATTTTGGTACTATTTTTCTGATATATTCTGCATTATTCAAAACTCTTATTCATCCTCTTCTTTATGATCACGATGATGATCATATTCATCTTCTTCTTTTTAACAAGAACCTGTGTCATAGTTAAAAAAATTTGATATCAAAATTAAGAAATTTTTTGTGTCAAAAAATTTTGGTGCTATTTTTTGTTGAATTTTACATAACTTAAAATTCTTCTTCTTCTTTCTCTTCTTCTTCAGTTTAATACAACACAATCAATTCAGTTATAACAAAACACATTATTTAGTTAGAAATGACATATAAATTTTTGGTAAATGATACAAGAAATCTATAAAGAATTACAAGTCCAAAACCTTAACTCACTTAACCAATAAAAAATTATCAAATATGTTTTAGAACAAAAAATTACATCAATTTGTTGTAAATAACACAGGCTAAACCTCTTATATATGAATTCAATACCCACCCAACTAGTTCAATGATAAGAAAAATACATAATTTAATTGAAAATAACACGGTTATGAAATTTCTATGTCACGGTTAAGAAATTTCGGTGTTAAAATTAAGAAAATTTGTGTGTCACAATTAAAAATTTTTGGTATTATTTTTTTAATAAATTATACACAACTCAAAACTCTCATTCCTCCTCTTCTTTTTTCACATTCTCATAATTCTTGTTTCATCATCTTAACAAGAACTTGTGTCACAGTTAAAAAATTTTGGTGTCACAATTAAAAAGTTTCGATGCTATTTTTTAATAAGTTTTGCATAAATCAAAAACTACTTCTCATCATCATCTTCTTCTTTTTTCACTTTCTCATAATTCTTCTTGTTTTATCCGCTTAACAAGAATAAAAACAAGAAAGAATTAAATAAAGAAAAAGAAGAAACACATAATGTTACAAAATTAAACCACCAGGAAGAGGAGGAAAAAAATGCAACAATAAAAAACAACAATGAAGAAGAAACACATGAAGAAGAAAGAACACAAAGAAAAATGTATTCAAGTTAAAGAGCGCGGGATACGTTCGCGTTAGTGGGGAGTTGGAGTGTGTCTAACACCTCACTATGAAAATTGGTGTTTGTTAGATTTGGGTTAATTTGGTTTGACTTATTTGTCGAAAAGACTTGGATATATAGCAGGACTAATAATTTTATTTCTATTATGTTATTATTGTTTTTTCAAAATATTTGAAGGTTCTCAACGGCTTAGAGAAGAGAGGTTGAATCTACGACCTCTTTTAATTTTGTGCACTTTTAGACTTTAAGATAGTATTTTAGTCTTTGTTGTTGCGAAGTCTGCAATACTGATTATGCAGGAGATAAATTCATTTTGTCTCTCAACAAGAGAATCAAGAACAGACCAAAGAAAAGAGATTAACACTCTGTGTTGCTGTGAATTCTGTAAAGTTGATTAAGTAGGAGACAATTTTATTTTGTCTCGTAATATGCAAATTAGAAAGAGCAGAGAAGAGAAAATAACACAGCTATATATCCTGGTCTAAAAATTCAACCTAATCCTATCAAGGACAAACCAAACTTTTAACTAAGTTTGATTTGGCTAGGTTCACTCCTTAAACTCTCAACACTAAGTACTCATCCAACTTAGCAAGAAAAACCTCTCAGGTTCATGAAAACAAAACAGAAACAATTATAAAAGAGATTGACATAATTTCAGACTTTTCTCTAGGATTACTCTCTTTACCTTTTCTCTCGATGACTTTTATTGATACATCACATATTTACCTTTTTTCATTGATTGAAACAAAGAAAGATAAATCTGAAGAACATATTTTCAATGTAAAACCATGAAAAAAAAAGAAGGTATAACTAGAAAGCTATGAAGACTCAAATAGTGTGCTCACTCTCCTTACTTTAATTTATGGTCATTTACCCTTGTATATAAGAGTAAAGCTTCCAAAACTTGAGTTTAGCTAAACACCTTAGGTTTGTTCTTCTTTTCCAAAAATTAGAGCAGTGACTCAGAGAAGAAATGGGACATTATCAGAGTTTCATGGCTTGCTGCTTCTCTTTCTTCCTTTTTCTTTTGACTTTAAAGATCCAAACTATTGATTCATTTTTTGGCTTCAAATTTTAATTGTGACATTTGATTTACAGCAAAGAAAAATAACCATTTTTTCTTCTTACCCGAAAATGTACAACAGAAAAATAGTAGCTTCAACAAGTTAGAGTAGTTACACAAAGATGACAACTTAGATTCTTTGATTTGTTTTTGTATCAAATCAGATTTGATTTTTCTCTTTTGCCTCTAACATTGACTTTTTTTCTCTTTTTCAATTTTAATGCTTAAATTAGGTGTATCACTTTTTCATTTTGCTTCAACCAACTTCTGATCATGCCATTTAGTTTTGTAAAACATCTTTTCACCCTTGATTTGGGGTACATCATGTGAATTTCGGGCTACTGGAGGAAAGAGAGAGTTTGCAAAAGAATTTTAGCACATTGATTACAGGATAGAGGAGAGAAGAGTGTTGGCAAGTGAATTGAGCCTGTTTATTTTTCTGCACAATAACCACATACATTACAAAAATTTTTGGGCTTTTAACCCAACTAATAATATTTCATTATTTTGTCAATCGTCAAATTATTATTGTTTTTATTAATGATACATTATTTAAGAAAATAAATTGTAATTAAAAGTGGTGAGAAAAGTTAATGATGCTTTCTTTTGATGATCTAACTTCATGTAGTTCTCTTCCTTTTTTATTCGGTTAGCTCCCCCTTAATATGTGCTATCTCTCAGCCTGTAATCACTATTAAAATAGCAATATATGAAGGAACTATAGCCAATGAAGATTAGAGATAAAAAAAAAAAAGCTACAACCAACAATAATAAGATTTTAGTAGGAATAAACTGATAAGAATAAAGAATCAATTCCCAAACTCATAAAGTAGCACCAAACTATACCAAATATAGCATAGTCTCTCAATATATCATTCATTCAACTTATTTTTTATTTTTACTCCCTCTTTTGTCATCAAAGAAGTAAAAAATGCCCTGCATAAAATATTTTGTTAGCCATATAAATTACGTAGTTCAAAGTTTAAGTCCTACTAGTCATATTACAGTTATTTAGACAAAAAAAAATTATATCCAAAGATCATAACACACACAAAAGAAACAATTTTTAAGCAACAACAATAAACATAATGGTTTAGAAATCAGATCCCTCATCCTCAGTTCCCAAGAGCTCTTCATCTTCTTGATAAGATTGGATTGATTCTTCTCTCAAAGAATCAATGTACTTCAGAAGTACTTCAACTCGGCTATGAGATTTTTTCATTCTAAATTGCCAATTTTTTTTCTTGTTTACTGGAGTTGATGAGGTGCTTGGTCATACTTATAAATTCTTGTAAAACATCCTTGACCACTCCATTGACTATATACCTGTGGGAGAAAAATATATCCGTAGCCAAGGATGGAGGAAGACTTTCATCTTCTTCTTATTCTTCTTCCATAACAGTGTCCTTTTCAATCCTAGTTTCTTTTTTTATTTACTTTACTGCACCATCGCCTTTCAGATAAGAGGTTTTATTTTCTTGTTTCTCATCAGTGAGATCAACACCAAAGTATTTGAAAAAGCAAGTTAAAAATATGACATATGGTAAAAAAATATTTTTGTCACTTCAGATGCAGCCATACATGTGACGCATCATCAAATATGCAAAAGAAATTTCAGTTTGTTGTGAATGGTATACAGAACTAAGGTGTCGCAGAATGTGATTCGAATCGCTTTGGGGTAATAGAATATGAGTAATAATTCAATGTAATTGAGCTCTAACAGGACCTAGAGATCTATGATTTAGAGTAGCACCATCCAAGAGAAAAATATTCACACATATATTGGCCGAAACCTCTTGATGAAAAATACCAAGATCATCATCCCATTTTTAAAAAATGTAAGCATTAACACCTAGGTCATAATAACCTAGAGCTTTACTAATGATGTCTTTGTTTAAAGAAATTTTATGGCTCTTTACATATGAGTGGATATTTTCTTCATGATAAAATATGTTGGCATAGAATTCATGAACCAAATATGAAAAAATAGGATTTTGGATTTTGAAAAGATGTTCTCGATGTAGGTAAACAATATTTTCCACAAAGTTTAAATCTTTATTAGTCAAAGCATCTAAATCAACAAGATAGGTAGAACACATGGGATAATTAGTCACTACTGTCCTATGAAACTCAAAGTTCATACTAGAAGAAAAATGAAAGAAATCAAAATGACAGTGTAAAAGATTGCCAAAATGAGATTTAAAACCAATGGGCTCAAGATCACAAGGTTCTTTGACAAATTGAAACATAGGACTTCGGTGACCTCTATTAGAATGGACGTTAGGAGGCGGAGCATCCTCAAGGATGAGAGGAGGATCGGCGAGGAGGAGAGAGATGATGGTCTTTCTCTGTCATAGGTTTCTTGCACTTGGTCGTATTTGCTCGAGAAGTACCAGTGTTTGGAGACATGCAGTGGGACGACGTGCTGTGTTCTTCGTTCGGGCCATGTTTCGGGAATGGGTGAGGAATGTGAAGAGGAGTGAGAGTGAATGTATATGTGGATGTGTGCTTGAGTTTTAAGAGAAGGGTTTTTAGGAGGACAATTTGTCAGAGAGCCTCTGCGAGTAGCCACCTTCTTTCTCATTTTAAGAAACACTTACGAATATAGTTTTTGAAAATAATGAAAACTGTAAAGTGAAGAAGATGGGTGATTTTCAATAAATATACAACAAAGACAAATTTTGAAAAACAAAAAGTGACCTTTCAAAATAAATTAAAAAGATATTTCCAAAAAAAATAATTAAAAGATTTTATGAAGATGAAGAAATAAGTTTAAAAAGACAAGTCCAAAGAAATCTTCTGAATATCTGAGAGTGATTTGACTTGATAGAAAAAGATAAATAAAAAATATAAATTTATGATCTAAAGATGATGAGGCTAACTCATAGAATATAATTTTTTTTGGACCCAAAGGTGAATTTTAAAGAAACACAAGGGACCACAAAAGAAATTTAGCTTGACCCATCTGTTCAGAAGGCAATACTTAGCGTTGATCAAAGGAATCTTGAGGAACTCATCATCTGTACAGAATTGTCTCTTATCGACCTGAGAGACTCTGACCATCAAATTAGATTAATGAATCAACACAGATAATGCCTAGAGCTGTTCTCAACTTGCAGAATCTGTCCTCAGTCAGTGGTTTAGTAAAAATATCAGCAAATTAATCTTCTGATTTAACAAATTGAATGCCAATATTTTCTTTATATACATGCTCTCTAATTGAGTGATATCTCATTTCAATGTGCTTAGTTCTAGAGTGTAAGACATGATATTTAGAAATATTTATCACACAATAAAAGAATGTTATTGTCTTTCAATTTTTAGTCAGCGAATTGTGTTTTTAACCATAATAACTGAGAACAACAAGATGATGTCGCAATGTATTCAACCTTGGCAATTGATAGAGCAACCGTAGATTGCTTTTTGCTTGACCACACATTTAGAGATCTCCCAAAAAAAGCAGTAATTGCCAGATATGCTTCTACGATCCACTTTATTACTGGTAAAATTTGCATCATAATAACCTACTACACAAAAATTATTAGACTTAGGATACCACAAATCAAAATTAGAAGTGCCATTACATATCTAATAACCCTTTTAATGGTTGAAAGATGGGATTCTTTAGGATGTGATTGGAATCTAGAACAAACTCCAACATTTTGAACTATATCCGGTCTAGAAGAAGTAAGGTACTATCAAGTATCATTTTACACGATAAGTTATATTGGAGAAAAAGATAAAGATCGAGTATTGCAACATAAATGAGTAACTGGCTGACATGTCACTAAGACACTACCAAGATCAAAGTTCAAACTATTTCGAGAGATGATTAGAGTTACATAAATGTACATTAAGAAGGAGTGTTGATTATGCTACACATTTTGTAGAATTTTCTAAAATTCTCAAGATCTTGTTCATAAAAATAAATATCTAGATATTATGATAAAAAAAATTAAAAGTTAAGTAAATAAATCAAGTATTAGAAATATCTAAGATTAGTATCTAAAAATATTTAAGTTAAAATCTAAAAATATCTAAAACTTAGAATTATCTAAAATCAACTTAAGAAGCCTATAAATAGACCATCATAAAATTCATAATAAAAACTAACAAACACAAATTTCACTGACTTTTATACTCTCTCCTTAACACATCAATAATATAACTATCAAATTCTTCAAACTATTTATCCAAAATTATTCCTTCATCAAAACTATCGTTAGTATTCTTACTTCATCATATATTAAACCAATTTCTAACTATTTCATACAACTAACAAAAAGTAAATTAAATCTCATTTGAATGTTAGTTTTTTAAAGAATGAATAGTGGGTATATGAAAATTAATATAATTAAGTTTTTTTATTTAGAAGTTGATTAACAGTTGAGGACTTGTTGGGTAAATAGCATTTCTCTTGCTTTAACGCTACTGTTTTATTAATATTTTTCTTTTAATCCGTGTATAATTAGAGGCTTCTAACTGGAGGTATTATGCTTTTCATCCTATGTCCCATTTTCTTTGAGTCTGTTATTCTCTCCTCTTTTTTTTTTTTTTGACGGTTTCTAATATTGTTTTCAAACATTCTCTTAAATACGACAAATTTAAGAGGAATTTTCCGTCTTTAATTATCAGTGATTGGAGAGTATAAGATATAGTTTTATCTATGGGATATAGAGAAAAGTATGGTACATAATTTTTTGTTCTTAAAATGTCTTTCTTATATATATCCGTAAAAAAAATGCTTTTTATAATTTCTAATATTTGAATTAAAAACCTTTTAATGTTAGTATAAAATGTTTAGCATTTTAATTATAATGGCATGTAATGAATAAAAGAATATGAGAATGGATTAATAATAGACTGGTAAACACAAAATAAATGTCTTATTTCTCAAGATTTTTTAAAATGATTTGTTTATATAAAAATGATAACTCGTTATTTTTTATGTGAAAATGATAATTAAAAAATATTAAATAATTTATATTTAATTAAATTATTTAAAAAATATATATTTACATCTTAACTATCATTTTTTTATTAAATAATTTTATTTAAATAGCTATCTTATTTAAATTATCACAAATAAAACATGTTAGAAGCACAACTTTTTGTTCAATTTTTGCTTCTTCAATGGTTTTGTAGTATGAACTAGGGTATGACCTGCGTTACGTGCGAGTCGTGTGATTAATCTATTTTGTTATATTTATGTATAATTTATTTACAAAAAGATAAATACATATATTTATTAAAAAATTAATTTAATTCATATATATGTAGATTGAGTGGTTACTTTCTTATTATGCTTTTAATATAATTATAAAAGATTAATATACAAAATTTAGAATGGTTAATATCAATAAAATTAATCATTTTTCCTGCCACTTGACTAGTACTCTAAATACTAAGTACTAATTTCATTGTAAAATTTTAATAATATAAAAATAAAATATTAACATAAAAAATTGGTCCCTAATATTTTTCTAAAAATAAACGCGCTCATGTTATTTTATACATAACATTTTACATATAATCTTAATACCTTAAGCCTTCTTTTTCATTGTAATTTTCTTATCAACTATCATATGTTGTAAGATTTTTTTATTATTTAATTATTAAATCTAAGATTTTATTTACATTATATTTAATTTATTATTAATTTTTATCTTATTTATGAGATATTATTATGAGTATTTATTCAAATTGATCTCTAAAAAATTTTAAAGTGAATATTTTAGTTTCAAACTAAAATTAATTACTCATTACTCAATTAGTCCTCAATATTTTTTGGCATCAGACAAATTAATCCTTCTGTTAGATTATTCTGTTAAACCCTAACAACAAAATCCAACGTGTCTCATTAAACTGATGACACAGATGTTAAGTGACACGTGAGAAAGAAGATAAAATGGCCGTCCCTGCTTGGATTGCACAAAAATAATAATAGAAAACTGCTAATAGCCATGAAATGACGTGTGAAACCAACTTCTTCTTCCTCTTGCCAAAACCTTCTATTATTGAATAGCAAATAACACAACAAAAAAGGCTATAGTTGTTAATAACCGAAGAATGTTGTGAAAGTTCATATCGGCGGCGAGTTAAAGTTAGTGGTGACGGCAGTTTGGCAGTGGTTCTTCCGCTGGCGCTAGGTTAATAGTCGCAAGAGAGAAAAATCCAAGATGCTATTATGGAGCCCATGCCATAGTTGTAAAGTCTAGAATGGAAAAAAAAAACTCCAAAAGATCTTTTTTGGCTGTCATTTTTATAGAGTAATGTATCAATAATTTGAAACTTTTTGTATGCAAAACTTGATTTCTAATAATGTTGTACCCTAAACCCTTTTATTTGTATGGGCAAAAAAAAATTCTGCACTGTAATTTCTTTGTGCCATTTGATAGGGTATTTGAATGTGAAGTTCATGGTGGAGAGGATGATGATGTTCAGGCGGATAAGGTGATGAGGCTGAAAGAATTGGTTAATGCGTTCAAGAAGAAGAACAAGAATTCCATTGAGAATAGATGATGGTTCAGATATTGCAGTACTGTATTCTTTTTCGATTTAGAATTTGTGATCTGTTTTCTTGTAGGTAGGATTTAGGTAGATTGAGAAAGATTTTATCTTAAGTTATATAATTGAATAAGTAATTACATTGTTAGCTTTTGTTTATGCAACACTAATATATAAGTGTTTGGAAAAGTAATGAATGATGAGTATTTACTGAATGACAAAAATTGTAATAGAAATAAAATCAAATCAGATGTACTTAAATCTAAGTACCATAATATCATTCCATATAACTAAAATTTTAAACAACTACAAACTTCAACTAAGGGTAGCTAGTCTTTAAGTCTTTGTTAGGACTAATAAGTATTCCACCAAAAGGTGCACTGGAATGCACTATCAACATAATAAAATATCACGAAGTTGTATTAAACTCCTAAAACTACATTTATATAATAGGATCAAATCTAATTTGGAAGCCTAGTCCAAGTGTTGGCATGAACTTGAAGATTTTTGAAGCTGTGCCAGGACTTGCAGTAGCAAGTGTTTCAGGTGATGCTAACTAAGTTGACTTCTGTGGTGATGCAGAGATAGCTGGAGCTAGAGAGGAAGCTAGAGCAGACGGTGGGATAGGTGCTGGAGGAAGAGGTATAAGGCAAACAAGTTCCTAATGATTTCACCAGTCAGTCACTTAACCCTTACATAGATTCGAAACATGACCACAATATCACATATTAAATCAAAGAAATGCAGTTAGCATCACACCAACATGATCACAAATAGAAATGTAATGACAATATAACTATAAAATTAATAACTATAAACCAAAAGAGTTAAATATGATACAGTGGTGTGATGGGTGGATAAATGTCGGTTAAGAATTTCTGAAAAGTATTTTCTAAAATAGCGTTGCAAGTACAGCTTTAACCAACAAAATTTCTACTATCAATTTAGAATGTGTCACAATTAATAATAAATAACCGGGAGTAAAATTCCGGGTCATTTCCCTAAGAGTTGATACAAGATGCAATTTATTGGTTAGGATTTTTCTGAATATTTTTGAAATTGAGAACGAAAAAAGAAATAGTTAGGAATTAAAGCAATGAATAACTGGCAAGAGATGATAAGTAATCAAAATAAAAGGCTTTGGTTAGGGGAGAGAATTGGAATTTCTATCCTTGTTATCTTTTTCAATTGTAATGATAAAGGTTCATTGCTCCCACTTAGTTATCCTCTAGCAATTGAAGGAAAGTCAAGTGGGCATCACTAACTCTAGCTCACAAGTTCTAGTCACTTCATGGGGAAAGACTAGAGTTGGTAAGAATCGAGCTAGCCAGCAATTCCTAATTACAGATTAATACTTGGGTATAACAATTCAAGGGGTTCCAATTACTCAACCCCCAACCAAGTTGGGAGCTTTACTCCATTAATATGAATGCCATTTTCAGAGACACATGGTAGGTGTAAATAAAAAATATGATAATTATGAGAAGTTAATTAAATCAAAATTGGCACTAACAATAATTAACAATGATCAAATAAGCAATAGAAATAAACATAAAAATAATTCAATGCATTAATAAAATTCAAGAATAACAAGATCCAAACATGAATTCAATAATCAAATGGAAAAGAGTAATAGAGTAATAGAGAAATTAGAAAAGAAAACTATAAGAAAATTGACTCCAATTGAAAGTAGTAGCAGCTCTCCCAAGATCCAAATCAAAAGCAAAACTAAGAATGTCAAAAATCCTAGGAGAAGTAGTAGTTTCTCTCCCTAGAATCCAAAACTAATAAAAACTAAAGTGAAAAGTGAAGTGTGTTCAGTCTCAACTCCATCCCTGCTTCTAGTATGCATTTTCAGGCTTGAAACTGGGTTCAAATCAGCCCAGAAATCACCCCCAACGAGTTCTGTTAAGTGCAGCATGTGACGCTCTGTCATGTGTACGCATCGGTCACGCGTACGCGTCACTAAAAGACGCTCCTGATCACGTGCACGCATCATCCGTACGTGCGCGTCTCTCTTCGCTTCTCAAGTCTTTAATTTCTTGTGTTCTTTTCACTTTAACATGCTTCATCTTCATCTTTTAAGCCATTTATGCCCTATAAACATGAAAACACTTAACAAACACATCACGGCATCGAATGGTAATAAAGGAAAATTAAAAATTAACAATTTTAAGGCTTAGGAAACATGTTTTCAATCATAGCACAAAATTAGGAAGAAAACTTAAAAACATGCAATTTACATGAATAAGTGTCAGAATAGTTGACAAAACTCACTCAATTCAGTCCAAAATATATATGATAAAATAGTGATGTATCATGGTGTTATCATTTTTATCACCTAGCTTGAAGAATTTATAACATAAACTAACAGAATCCTGTGTATACTATCTGTGCAGAAAAGAGAAAGTGTGAAATGGAGTAGCTTAGTTGAGAAAATTTCATTTGAGGAATGGTTATCTAATTATTAAGAAATACTAATCACATCAAATTATAAAGATAATTAGTTTTGATGCCGTAGTTATATAATTAGATGTTGCTTTTAAAATTAAATTCATACACAATTATTAAGATATAAATTCACCTGCAGACTACATTTAAGAATTATTAGATAATTTTGACTAAATTATTGTTTAACACATCAATTCTTGTTTACCTTCTACTAGTCAGAGATAAAATTTCAGCCTTCTACTGTGCAAGCATTACGGTCTTATTGCAGGAGTTGTAGAAATCATTTCCAACTTTGCTTCGTTTCACTATCAACTATTGCATAAGCAATCACATAGAAGTGATTGTTTGCATTCTGAGCTATCGCTAACAACAGTTGCCCCCCATTATATCCTTTCAAATGACATCCATCTAACCCAAGCAGTGGTCTGTAGCCAGGCTTAAAGCTCCTTTTTACAACCATCCAAGCAGACATACAACTTGATGAACAATGGTGGTGAGTCAGAAATTGTTGAGATTAATTCTAATAATGCAGTGCTACTAGGGTTACTTTCGTGTATTTTCGTAAGGTAATCTCTCAATTTCCCATACTGAGCCCTCTCATTCCCAACATACCTTTTCCTAGCAACCCTTAATGCTCTATAAATCATCTTGTCATTGTACACCACATTAAAGTCTATCTTAATATGATCAAAGGCTTCTCCATGGGTCAGATGAGGCTGGGTCAATAGCCTCTGCTCTAGTTTATCAGCCACCCAGTTCTGATCATCCATGTTAGAACTGAATTCCCATGCACAAGTATGTTTAGAGTCATAGATATTAATTTGGTAGCACCCCCTTGCACTGTTCCAAGCACAATAAATCAGCCACGAACATTCATTTTTATTGCTATCACTCTCATCCTTCCCTTCAGCCTCATTGATTTTTGTTGCAACTTCTGTAGGCTTTGCTTACTTACTCACATCTATAGTGCTTTTTGATCCTGATCCCTTAGCAACATCAACATTAGCTTGCTCATCAATTACTCCAGAGTTATTAGTTTCTGTTCCTTCAATGGCTGCCCTCTTTGATTTACACTTGGCTCTGAACTTTGCCTTTGCACTTATAGCCTTCTCACCACTTCACACTTGCACCGAACTCTCCTCTTATCATTTTTGACATAAAAAATTCTCCTCTCTTCAGTAATAGTGTAATCCTTTAGAGCTTTCTTGAATTGTTCAAGTGTGGTAAACTCCATGTTCAATTGGAGTTGAATATCACCGAAGGCTACTTTCTCATTGAATTGGGGCCAATCAAAACCATCTCCCTCATTGTTAAATGATAGAGGTATATTAAAACCCTCTGACTCAAAATCTAGACCATCAGACTCGTCAATAAAGTTCTCACTCTCATCCATTGCTATACTATGTCCAGCACCTAAATTTGACCAGCCAGCATTAGGAGTAAGCCCAACAGTAGGAGTAGGACTAGTATTGTCATTGGGCCTAGCATTGTTACTGGGGCCAGTAGTGTGTTTGGGCCCAACCTTCTTCTTTATATTTTTTCCAAGTTTTTTCTTACCAGCCTTCTTATCTCATTTGCCACATTTTCTCTTTGTTATATTCATGAGAAATTCATCTTCATCATCCTCGGTATCATCCTCAAAGCCAGGAGGCAGGGGTTTATAGGCCTTATCCTTAGCACTTTCATAGCTATCATAGCTATCACTATCAAAGATTGGTTAATCAGAAAATATCTCGGCCTCTCTATCGTCATCAGTGTCTTCTTCATTTATGTTGTTATTGACATAATCTCCCTAGCCGAAATTCATCTCATCTTCTTCCACAAAATTAGCATCATCCATAATTGGATGATAAAAAAAACACAATTCATCAGTGTTTCTGTCCTTCATTTTCTTGTCACACATCTCTCTAATTTCCTTGTCTCTATAAATAGGGTGTAAGCTTGCTTCCATGCTAGGAGCTCTTGGATCATACCAATACATCTTCTTGTATTTTTGGTAGCCAAGCTCTTCAAACATTTTCTTCAAGTCAAACAAATTTACTAAGTCCAGATCCATCGGAGGAAATCTTTTTACATTGCCATTAAGATAAAGAAGTTCAATCTTGTCATCTTTGACAAAGCTCTCCCCATGTTGAAAGACAGGAATAACCCAATCAATCATCTATAGTTCACAAAGATAGAATAACAATATCAAGGTAAGAATACAAAATATTATCCTTAAATCAGAAACTTCTACATAGCAATGACATATCAAACCCTAACTTCTCTTATTTGGATAAAATTTCATAATCAGATTAATCCATGAATAAGTTATGTTTATCATAAAATATTGCATCTTTTTTATGTTAACCTCATATATGTATGCACTACAACACTTGTCAGTAACCCTTTTGAAAAAGTTTCAAAGAACCAAAAAACACTTTTATTTCCAACAACTAATAGTATACTAGCAAAAACAACTACTTGAGGATCACACAGTTAAACAATGACAACAATGATCAACTATACCATCAACAACTTAATCAAGAAGGGATATACTAACCTCGACTAGTGGCAGTGGCAATTGATAGACTCACAGAACCTTCTTCTACAATAACTTTGTCTCATACAAAGCCTAGCGTCGACTATGTCAGCGGAGGTGGTCGGAGGACTAGCGGTCAACGTGGTGGCTTTCTTCGTAAAACCTATGAGAAGATAAGGAGCTCCGAGTAATTTTGTTTTGGTGGAGGGAAGGTGAAGAGATTCTTCGTATTAGAAACCCTCTTCCTATCATGAAATGACGTCATTCCTTACTCCTAAATGCAACGTTTGTATCCATCCAGCAAGGGATAAATCTGTCTTAATAAAATACGTGGAACTTAACGGCTGACTCATCACCATCACACGACACATCACCTCATTCCGTTAGTGGTTAATGGATCTGAGTTCAAAAGGACCAATTTGTTCGACGTCAGAAAACATTGAGGACTAATTGAGTAATCAATTTTAGTTGGGGACTATAATATCCACTTTAAAATTCTTTGGGGACTAATCTGGATAAATACTCTATTATTATTTAATGAGTATTTTGAGAATAAAAAAAATTATTTTACCAACCTAAAGCATCTTTTATTTCTTTTAAAAATAAAATCTTAAAATTATAGTTAAAAAATGAGTAAAGTATCATTTATGTCCCTAATATTTGGGGTAAGTCTCAAACCTGTCCCTAACCTTTTAAATGTCTTATTTGTACCCCTAACGTTTCTAAATCGAATCAATGTTGTCCTACCATCAAAATGACTAACATTTCGTTAACGGCGTTGCATCGTGGAGGTTAGTATACACGGTGGCAGGGCATTTGTTTGTTACTGTTATTGAATTATAAAGAAAAAATAAATAGATAAATGTCAAAATAGGTCTTCTTCAAAACCCTAATTGCAAAATCTTGTCTTCTCCTTGCTGCTGCACTTTCTCTCAAGCTCGATTTTCTCTGCTTGAATAAAGATGGAGTATAAAGCATGCCAATTTGAAGCGACGCGAAGCAGCAAGCAGGCGACACGAAATAGCAACCAAACACATCGAAGGAGAACAACTTGCTACTGTAGGGAACGGCCTGTGCTCGCCACCTCATCGATGGGAGAAAATTCTGGTCGTAGGTTTCAGAGTTGCGTTAACTTTGGGGTGAGGTTTAGCCATGTGTTTATTTGTTGTTGAGTTATATGTTTAGACAATTTGTGGATATGACTCGGTTGTCTCATGTTTGGTCTAGATTGGAGAAGAATGTGGATATTTTGTATGGGCAGGACTAGAGGAAGATCCCCCACAAGGGTTAAGGTTAAGAATAAAGGTCAGGAATTTGAAGGGAAAATTGGATAAGGTTGAGTTCAGGTTCATGGTTGCAGTTGGAGTTGCTTTAGTTGGATAGACAGTTGCACTAATTTTAGTTTTTGAAAAAACAACCACCACAAAATTTTGGAGACTTTTACTGCAATGATGTTGTTGGAGATGATGAGGTTTAGGAGAAAACATTAGATCCTTAACTTGTGCTCTGTATTTTGGCTTTGAAATAGCAGTGATATTGAACTCATTACTGTTTTGTTGAATTCAATGAAATTGTAATGAGATGATGTTTGGTTGAATTAAGTTGAATGAAATGCTAGATTGTGCATGTGTGATTAATTGAAGCAGCTTGTGATTGCTTAGAAACCTGACTAGAGATAGTGCTAAAGATTATTCTTGAAGATCTTCTTGTAGATCCAGCAACTTTGTTTGCCTAGTTAATAGCCACAATACAACATTATAATCTTTGAATGCAATCAATAAAAATGAAGCCCAAAAAGTTGAGAACCAAGTAGAGTACTTACCGACGTAGTTGCAGCTACTTTGCGCTTCTTTGGATAGGTCCGTTTGTTGTGACCTGTAGCAAAACAATAAGAGCACTTCTGATTCTGCCCTTCGCAAGATACTCCTCCCCTAGTTAGGTTCTCATCTGCACCTTTATTCCATTTCAGTTTAGGCCTTCCAATGGATTTTCTATAGATTGGTGGCAAAACGTCATCAAATTGTGTCTTTTTCCATAGGTTGCGACCATTCGCGGGATATACCACATGTTGGTAGCACTCAGAGTAAGTAGCTTTCTTATAACAGCTTGCAACAAAGTTGTCCACATTGAAGCACATCTTCCTAATGCAGGTCATTGCATGAGCATAGGGTATTCCGGACAACTGAAACTTCCTGCACAAACACTCGTGAGTCTTCAAATCAACCACAAACTTCTCTTTACTTCCATGGATACTAGTTACCTCATATTTGTCATGACCAGCATACGTGCTCACCCACTTACCACTTGCATCAGCTTATTTTTCAACCTTAATCCTGATATGGGGCAACACCTCTCTTGGGTATTCAATTATCCGATCCCTATTATCAGCCCAACGCCTCATTATGTATACTCTGATGTCTTTAAGCATGCTCACTATTGGTTTCTCTCTAGCGTCCACAATCACAGAGTTAAATACTTCACACATATTATTTACCAATGTATCACACTTAGACCAAGTACCAAACTTATGTCGGCACCAATATCTGGTTGGTATCTCCATGAGGTGGTTGTATGCTTCATTATCAACCTTTTGGATATCAGCCATCCTTCTCCCCCACTCTTGTATGTATATAAGTAGCTTTTGCAGCATTTCACATTATCAATTTTAGTTACAGCCCTGGGAATCTCTTCCTGAAATTGTTGTAAATATGTCTAACACAAAATCTATGGTCCACTCCAGGAATGAGCTCATAGAAGGTTGGAACTAAACCTTAACCTCCATACATAGTTGAAGCAATAATTAAAATAGTATGATATTTGATAGGCACAATGTTTGAAATAGTAATTCAATTACCTAGGCACAATTAAATTATTAACTCAATTGGACAAGCACAATTTAAACACTAACTCATAAAAGTAGAAAAAAGTCAAACAACTACAAAATACTAAATACTAACACTAGGATCACCAGGGCAGCAAGACTAAATACTAACATTAGGATCAATAAAGTAGCTTTCAGTTGAGTTGGGTTTAGAAATAAGTACCTTCTGTTGGTCATACATGAAGGTGGAGCTCCTTATCTTATCACAACCAAAGTCATCACATAGATTGGTAAGAAACCAAGTCCATGTGCCCTTAGTCTCTGCTTCAACCACTGCATAGGCTATTGGCAATATCTGGTCGTTCGGGTCCCAGCCAATATTCGTGAGAAGTTGACCTCCATATGGTGTCTTGATGAAGCACCCGTCAAGGCAAATTATTGGTCTGTAAACCATAAAACTCTTCTTGCATACGTCAAGGCACACATAGAATCTTTGAAACTTTGGCCTTAAATCCACATCCGGTTTTGGTCTCTCAGAAGTAAACTCAGGTACTCTCTCCACTTGCAACTTCACTATAGAACCCGGATTAGACTTCAGCAATTCATGACAATAGTCATAGAGTCTCCGATACTGCTCTATGTACGTTCCTTGTAACTCATCAAATGCAAACTATTTAACTCGGGCAGCTTTAGGCTTAGTCAGCTCTACATTCCACTTAATGTATGCTTTCTTCATCAGTATGGAGAGCTTTATCTTTAGATTCTCAGCAATCTTTTTTAGAAACACCTTGCTCAACCATTTTGCATGCATAATCCCGATTTGCAACTCTCTTGAACAGCTGTGCTTGTTGTGGCAGCTAGTTAGTTGCCATGTTTGTTCATTCTTCATCTTCCCACAGTATACAAACTAGTTGCAACCCTCCACGCAAGTAACCTTCACTCTCTGAAGATCAACCTTAGCGAACCTCAAACCCATCCCAGTGTGTACAGCATAGGCAGTAGCACAATCCTTAAACTCCTCTCTTGATACATAAAGAGTTCCAACCTCCCACTTGTTCTCACTCATGTCCTTTAGTTGCTTGTGCAATAGGTACTTCTTGGCAACACTATTATCATCATCATCATCATCATCAATAATAGGCATATCCAGAAAATCTTTAGATTTATATCCTTCTTCCTCATCACCTAAACCTGCAATAATCTTCTCCTTACCTTTGTCACTCCTAGTTTGCTCTGGTGTATATGTTTGGGTTTGACTTGGTGCAGCCTCAAATGTATCCCCTACCCTAATATTGACATCTACTAACCTCTCTACCCCTTCTTTGTCATCATCACTGTCACCAAACACAACTTTAGCAGCACTATCTTCTGAACAATAACCATTTTTGGAATCAGAACTCTATGAATCACAACTATCATCTTCACCACCCTTGGGTTCATAGTCATCGTCCTCACTACCATCACTACCCTCTTCTTCTTCATCTGATTCATCTGTTCCATCTTTTTTAGTTTCAATTTCCTCCATATTTGGGCCAGAATTTGCCTCCACTTGTCCAATTGCATGGGCCTCAAATGTAATAATTGGGCCTGGCCCATCAGATCCACCAGTTTTTACTTGCATGGTAATTTCAGTACTCCCTAACATGTGTACAACCTCAACCTTTTCATGGATATCACTAGTTTTTTGAACTACATACAGCTCCACTTTATCCTATCTACCCCAATGTTAGCCATTTTCATTGCATCTTTGTCAGTTCACAGCATCCTTAATCCTTCTTCTGTACTCTCGTCCTGTGATTTGTACCACATTGCTGCAGTATCTTTCTTCAAATACCCTTGTTTGCTCACTATGTCATAAACCTCAATCAGGCTCCATTCATCCTCATTGCAGTAGTTTATCACAATTGTTTCCCCACCCAAATACTTCAAAGACCCTCCTTGAAGTCCAAAGCTACCTTGGTGGTAAACTTTGACACTAAAATAACTCATCCTAAACCACACACCCTATTACATCAGGTAAACAAAGTGAAACAACATCAACCGTAAGCACAAATTGAATCACCAAAAAAGAAACGTCATGCCCTAACTAACATAACCAAGGAATATTTTTTTGGGAATACAAAAAATCAACTAAACCCTAAAATACAAATAATCTCATATATGGCCATCGCTCTTCGAGGAAATATTGCATAAAACTCCCAAAAAAAATATTCCCTCATACATACCTTGTCGAACGAAATCACTCTGTCACCAGAACAAAAGGCTAAGCTTTCATCCAACACTACTAACAACGATCCACCAACTACCTTCAATTTGCAACCCCTCCCTGTGATCAGCCTCGAAGAAGAGTAAAATGTGTATGGTAAGGAGAACTGGAATGGAAACGTTGCGTACAAATGCTCTGTTTCTTCAAAGTTGTATTTGCTACAGTGAATATTATAATGGACGCGAAGAATCAGACATGTATTTGTTAACCTTTGGGTTCACTAACTTAACCTCCACTTATGCAACGCCGTTAACTAAATATTAGTCATTTTAATGGTAGGACAATATTGATTCGATTTAGAAACGTTAAGAAAATAAATAGGATGTTTAAAACGTTAGGGACAGGTTTAAAACTTATCTCAAACGTTGGGAACATAAATGATACTTTACTCAGAAAAAAAATTGAATAAACCGATCCAATTAAAAAACGCAATGGTTTGTTTTGCGTTGAATTCGATTTAAAAATAAAATCAAACTTATCAAAACCCAAAAACACCTTTACAATTTGTCCCCTCTTAAATAAAATGGGTATATAAGAAAGAAATCATTTGATTAAAGTGTTATTTTGACTAAAAGAATCATCCACAAAAATAAGTAAAATCCATTTCATTGATTTTTTTATTATTTTAAAAAAATAAATTAGACACCATTGTTATGCATCAATGTTATACCTAATCATCCTAAATTTTGATCCAATGTGAATGGTCTTCATCATCTACACACAGCTTAAACATATGGCAATAGCATCACATAACTCTTGTTTATATTTGTTTTTGGTGTTGTTATGGGTTTCAATGAAACCTGTGATTCCTGAATTCTTGCTCTGATTTTCTGAAACCTCATTTATAAAGTATTTCAACTTCCATAAGTCGACTCACTCTGCTTCAGGAATGCAAAAACATTCGTTAAAATACTCATAGTATTTCTTCATTCCACCAGTCCCCGCTATGTTCATAATATTTCTTCATCTTGCAACCTAACATCCAAGGCCATCTCTTCGCCACACTGTTATAGTTCCTCCCTCTCCTTGGACTCCCTTCTCCTTGTTGTCCTTTGCAACGGTGGGGCTGCTGCCGATTTTCCATGCAAAGTGTGAAGGGAGAAGGAAAAAGCCGATTCAAGAGGGTGAAGCACGGATCGGTTACAATACTTAAAGGTTGTTCAAGTGTGATGTTTTTTTTATTTCAGTATTTCTCGACCGGATAATTCAAGGACTAATGTGCCATGGTCTCCAAATGTAAAATTAGGCCTCTCAAATTCCAAGCAAAATTGTCATCAAACTATAACTTAAGATTGCTAAATGACACATAAATAGGTTCAACTAATCAACCACATTTTATTGATGCAGATCATCAATAATCAAATCCAAAGTGACCGTTTCAAAATTGTCTTGCATCCAATGTAAGCACTTAAAACTTTTTATTTTTCACATAAAGTCAACGATGATTAATTATCCCACCATTTAGACTTTCAAATTCCAATCAAGGGGTAAATAATTGCCCTTGCCCATGAGGAAAGGTTTCACATTCAAATCCATTCACAAGAATAAACGATCCACTAGACCACACTCAATGGTTTGTCAAATTCATTTTCGATGTCTATTTACATTTGTTATGCATTTGGAACAAAACACTTTTGCTAACATAATAATTGAGCACATGAATCAAAATCCAAATTAAATCAAAATCCAAAGTATAAACCATGGTTTTATTAAAATTGGCCCCAAAATTTCACATATTCCGTGATTTCATTTTTGGAGTTTAATATCAATCATTAAAACAATGACACTAATTGAATTGCCGCTCTTAAAACATACCAAATCTCTAGAAGTATATTCAGATTTGATAGTGTAATCTTCTATGTCCTATCTTAAAGCCAAAAGCTCTAACAATTTATCCCCAAAGGATGTATTAATAGAATGAGATGAATTACTTCTTATACTGCTTTATCTCTTTGATTATTCCATCAGTCAGAGAGTCAACATCATTGTTCTTGCCAAAAAACTTCACAAATTCCATGTTAGGCCCCATCAAGTACCTACAAAATTACCAAGTTATCAGATATTCAATATTTAACAGGAATTATCTATCATAATAGCCATATAATCTTGCAGATGGAACTGCACATAAAATATAATTATGCACAAATAACAAGTAAACAAGAAGCAAAATCAGAAAGAGAACCAATGGTATACGTAGCATGAAAATGAAATTTTCAGATATGCATCCTAAACAAATGGCTAAAATGTTCTCTAAATTATGTCAAAAGGCCATGATATTAAATTTGAATAGAAACTCATTAATATTCAAAGTTTTATTTATTTCAATTTGGTGCACGCTATTGGCATTTGTCAGGTAGCATGCGTTTTCAAGTTCCAAAATATGATGTATAAACGGGTGTGTATGTGCACAAGTGAGTGCATTTGTGCATAGTACTCATCATGCTGGGTATTAGAGACCTTAATTTCATAATCATCACTGTCCACCATTTAACAGAATTATGTCAGATTAGGCCATTCCCGAATTTCATTTTCATGGTAAAGATTCTGAATTCACAAACAAACAGGTAGCATATAAACACAGCATGAGTAACCCGAGACATGTAGTAGATGTGATATATAGGCAATAAGATATGTTTTCTGGTGATAAAAAGAAGTAAAAGAAATTACATACATAACTATGGAGTGGTCAACAAGATAATCTGAATCTTCCTCTGCTGTCTTCATATAATAAACACGATATGCACGGGCTACACTTTTTATTTCTTCTGGGGTACCAGTTAACCCAATCAATGATGGATGGAATTCTGAAATACAAATTACCACAATGATATTACAACTAACTCAGCAACAATATTTATCTATGAAAAAAATAGAAAGTAAAAAAGAAGCAACAAAACTCGAGGTTAACTTAAGTTTGATGCAGGTACCTTTGACATATTCCCGCACTTGTTCAACAGTATCCCTCTCAGGATCAACAGAGATAAAAACTGGTACAATTTCAATTCCGGCTTTCGCCTCTGCAAGGCACCAAACAGATGTATATATATAGTTATAAACTCATTGTTGACAAGGTCAAAAATCAAGATTAAAAAATAATAACAAGCTTTCAGAAGCGGCCTTCTAATCTTGACAACTCATGCCACATAACTAGCCTTCAATCTCATAAGAAACAAGGCACACTGTATCAAGTATCAACATAGTTGCTGTGGTGGTGGAAAAAAGTGGCTGTTGGTATGTCCGACAAAAGTCAAACTTTCATGTAAGCACTTCTAACTTGATTTTTTTTGCTATTTCCATTAAACTGTTGCAACTCCGGTAAACTTGAGATACTAATTGAATTCATATCTCATGACTCCGTTGAAAAAAATTTAGGATTAAAGCATATTTTTCAAATTTTTTATTTCAGAATAACATGACACACAAGTATTGCCATTAATCAGCCCGACCAACAAGAAACACATACTTATTTTATCAACAGCAGCTGCTAACTTCACTAGTTCATCAGGGCAGATATCTGGGCAATGTGTGAAGCCAAAGTATAACAGCGTCCATTTGCCCACGAAGTCCTTTTCAGTTACATATTTCCCATCGTGGTTGATAAGGTGAAATGGCCCCCCAATTGCAGCTTTTCCTGCCGAAGGTCCCTGCTTAACTGCCTCAGAAGCAATACGTATTTCTGCAGCAACAAAAGTTAAATCAATAAATGGAAAGAAAATTATTCACCGCACTCCAGAATCAGATTAAATGCAAACAGAAATGAGGCTAGTTGATCTGATCTTTTTACACTGCCTATAGTTAAAAAAAGAAAAGAAAAGGTCTGGGACAATATGTAATGCACCCAACTTCACCCTGGAGCTTGTTTTGAAAATACTATGGTCTAAGGCTTCATAAAAAGAATTTACAAAGAAACATGCCAAGCTTTCTTTCTTCTGAAGGAGCCCTTGAACAATCATATGATAACAAACAACAAACAAACGCCTTACCCCACTAGGTGGCATTAGACTACATGGATCAAACGACGCTATTGAATCCTATCACGTATCATGTCTATAGTGAAATTGTTTATGCGTAAATCTCCTTTAACCACCTCACATATGATAACATGCTCAAATAATGGCTCAACCCTGAATGCAAAGGAATATGCAATTAACACAGACACAACTCGCAAATGGCATCCACATCAACATGCACAACCACAAAAATGCTCAACTCACCATAGTAATCTACCTTCAATATGTCGTTTCTTTTCCCGGTCGTAGTATACTACCAATCCAGCTCCAGTGACAACCAGCAAAAGAAAACTCAACCAAGAAATAGGCTGCAAGACCCAAATGTAATGTCAGCTCACAAGTTCAGATAGCAACATGAATCAAACAATGCAATAACCTTACATTACATCAACTGAATATACGTAAGAGGGCAAAAACCAAAACGAGATCTAAATCACTGAAATCAACTTTAGATACACACCGATCCACGAACTGATTTCCCAGCATCACTTTTCTGATCTCGTTCGTTCCCAGACTCTCTTCCTTCACCAGAATCACCTTTTTCAGAGGTACCTTGTGCTGGCTTTTCTTCTTTAGCATTACTAGCATTAGTTCCCGATAGAAGCCTCTGATACAACATCAAGTACCCATTACCATAACCTTGGTTCCCAACCTACAAACTCAAAAGAAAAGCAACACAAATAAAAAATTGGGAACTGACCCATTTCAAATGGAATAAGAACAACAATACTTGGAAGCCAAATAAAACAAACTTTAGGGAAAAAAAATTGGAGCACAGAAGAATAAAAATAAATTTTTATTTTCTATAATCATAAAAAAAACAACGGAAAGGGAATTGAAGTGAACCAGGTGAGGGTGAGTTGAACGGTGATAAAGATGATGGGAGAATGGTGGAGAGAGCGACGTGGGTCTGCCATGGTTTTGAAGAATGCGAGCAGCGTAACGCAGGTTGTTGGTCTTGGCAGAAAGCATGGACGCCATTGAATGAAAGAAATCTGTGTGAGTAGCACAAACCAAACCTTAAACCTCTTTAAAGAGTTGAACACACTACGGGACAAGAGTTTTAACCAAGGATATGAATAATACGATAATTGAACCAAATATCAAACCAATGGTTTAGAACCGGTTCAAGAATTCAGAAATTTAGCCAGTTTAACCATAATAATTGAATTATAATATAATTATAATCAAACCAATAAAACACAACAAACTTAAAATACAATTAAAGAAAGAAAAAGTATATGTAACCGACAATATTTTTGAACAATACCTATCAAAATGAAGGTAATAGAATGGATCAAAATGAAGGTAATAGAATGGAAGTAAGTCAAACTAACCCGAAAGTTCGCTTGATTTAATTCGTTACCAATTCTATAAACTAAACTCATGAGCTTGTAAATTAATTTAGAGCCTGAATTTGAATTTATATTGAAATAAATCAAGTTTGAGTTTAAATAAATAAGCTCATAAGTTTATAAAATGGCTCAATTATATATATGCATATAAAATTATAATTATATATTATATATTTTATACCTTTAATTTATGATAATAATATATAATTTTATACACACAATTATAACATTGTTATTTATTAAATATATGAGAGTGCATTAATTTTTGTCATATTTAAATTGTAATATATTTGTTTATTTTATTGTAGACTAAATAGATAATAAGACATAAGTCTAATTAAAGAGAAAGTATAGGAAGCCAATGATCTAAGCGTACAATGTGTACAATGAAGGTTTAGAAAGTATTAGAGATATGATTATTAGTGTTACATTGTCCTATCAGGTTACGTTTTTTGGATGAGTGGTTTCAGGACATGGTATTAGAGTTTCAGATCTGGAAGGTCAAGAGTTCGAACCTTGGTGAACCCAAAATTAGCTTTTTATAACATGAGATGTTTATTATCCCTGGTATCCAGATGGTTATTCTGGATAGTATAGGTGATGTTCATTTTATTCATAAACCAAAGATTTAGCCCATTGTACACATTGTACGTTTAGGCCATTGGCTCCCTAGCTCCCTAGCACTACTCCTAATTAAATTATTTATGGTAAAAGAGAACGCTACTTTTAATAAATAAAGAAAAAAACCTTGATTACAAGAAGGAAGAATTAAAAAAATGTTACAAAAATGTGATATTCGTAGTTTGTACCAAATAACGCCACAAAAGATATGCAGTGTTCTAGACTTCTAGTTATATAGATCACCCACCCTTAAGGTTTTGAAAATCGAATTATTTTAGTTACTGATTTATTAATTCAATAGGTTCAACTATAATGTCATTGGAATAATTAATTTATAACAAAATAATATATATATATATATATATATATATATATATATATATATATAAAATATAATTATAATTTAATATAAATCTTAAAATATAATCTAAATTAAAAATATTATATTAACCAAAATGTTATCAATTCATCCAAGTACAAATTCAAGAAGTCAAATAATAAAATTATAACAAGTGCTTCATGATTGATACTATCATTTATAATTAAAAAATATATAAAAATATCAATCAGACACAAATTATACAAGATCATCATGAATTGAACAAGGGCAAGAACAATTATAAGTTTATAAACAGCAACCCAGCAAGTTAACAAATTATAGCAAATTATAAGCCAGGAACAATTAACAAGTTATAACAAAATATAATAAAACAAGAACATGAGCATGAACACGAACTAAAAATCACAATAACAACAGGAACGATTAAAACACAGCATCAACACACAGCACCAATAGGAACAATTAAAACACATCAACAAAGTGAACATATGAGAATGGCCACTGCTAAAAACAATAACTTCATACATATATGCTCAAAGCCTCAAAGAATCAAAGGCTAAGCTTCCATACACATAGTGGTAACTACCAGCACTGGGAAAGTGAAGACCCCAAACAAAGAAACCTTCAATCACAGCTTAAAACAAAATTCACAATCGCCTCAAGTTGAAGCAGCAAGCAACTTGAAAACGGAAGCACCAAAAACCAACTTCCAAGAAAAAGATTCAGATCACCAATCCCAACCAGAAATAAAACCAAAGCTCAAAAACAAAGAGATCTAACACAGTGATGATTGAAGGGGAAAAAAACCCCAAAAATCACCTTCCACTAGGGCTGGAACTCGAACACAGAAGAGGGAGAGGGAGAATAAATGAGGCCCGAAACTCAAACAGACGACAGAGAGGGAGCACAGATGAGGAACTCAAACTAGAAGACACAGGAACAGAGAACAGATGGAGCGCGGCGGAACAGAGGCGGCGCGGCGGAAGTGGAATAGAGGCAACGCGGCTGAGATGATTCGACGAGTTGCGACGGCGCTGGAGCGTGGGGACGGCAGCGACAACATAGCTTGAAGAAGAGAGAAAACTGGTTCTGAGAACCGGACCGGTTATCAAACCGCTTTAGTTACTGGTTCACTGGTTTACTGATTCACTGGTTTACTGGTCCAACCAGTATAACCGGTGGTTCAACCGAAAAAACCGTTTTAAAATAGAATAATAAATAAATTACAAATATGCAAGTATGAAGTTGAGGGTATAAGGTAGTATGAAGCTTTTCTAATAGAGTGGTGAATTACTCTCTAAGGATTTTCCTTTTTTTATATTAAATGCAAAATTGCCAGATGAAAGCATGATACCAAGCAAGTACAATTCCTCATCAGTACACAAAATGTTAAAAGAAATATCTGACAAGAATAGGAAGAATATCAAATGAATTATCATAAATCCAACTAAAAAATAAACATAGTACTCGGATAAATAAATTTAATAACAAAGTTGGTAGTGGACTAGTGCTAGAAAGGCTTCACCAAATGAAGGTGCATGCAGGCTTTTAGAGACAATAGACTTGGATTTGTGCAGTAGCATTTTGGATGAGTTGTTTTGAAGACCATTTGGTAAAACTAAGCTTTGAATAGGTACAATACAGGCTTCACCAAATGCTCATAACACACAGAAAGACAGTTTCTCAAGATACATAAATAAGTGCTCATCCTCTGAAAATAATCATCTGAATCGGTATAAGGCAGGAAAAAATGACCATAAGTTCCTTTACCTAAGTCAAAATAAACAACCATATCTGAACTCAACAATCAGCATTCAGCACCAAACATTACAAACATTAACCAATAATCACACTAAACCTGCAACCAGCAATTACAAAACAGCAACAAACATGAGTACATTATAAAACATTCCAAAACAGTGATGACACTAAACCTGCATAGTAAATAATCTCAAAGACAATGATACCAATATCCAGCAAATAAACAATAAATACACAACAACAATTTAGCAAATAAACAAGAACAAGACCTAAATAGAAAATCCAACAAATTAAGTCGCAGCAACCTAACAATTTGACAAATTAAAACAACAGCAGCCCAACAATTTACCAAATTATCAACTTAACAAATTCAAGAACAGAAAATCACAACAAAACAAAAAAAAATTAAAAGTAACAGAAGAACACAAGAACAATTAGCAAATTAACAAGTTCACAATAACAGTTAAAAATTTTACCAGAAGAACACTAATGCAAGTGGAATCATCATGCTAATATATTTTCTGCAAAGATGCTATTTGTACAGCTAAAATTTCCTAATTACTATGATCCAATTATTCTAATTTCACATGCAATCAACTTAGTAAGTTTCTAAAAGCTAGAAATTATAAAACCAACCAGAAATATGGTTAAAGCATTTCATCAAACATGTTGAGTGCGGTAAAATTAAATCGAAATAAGAGAATTCAATGCTTAATTTCAATGTGATAGAGAAGAGAACATAACTATTGTAACTTTAATTTAGTCTATGAAAAAATCCAAACCACTACCAAATCAAATAATTACTTATTGCAATAGAAATCAGAAGTTGCAGAGTTTGAAGAAGAGTATTGGTGTTGTGTGAGTGTATTGTCTGGTGGCGGGTTTAGGAAACTCACGGCGGGGACAACAGATAGCACTTCGACGGCTGAGTGGAGGCGCGGGTTGGTCGCAGAGTTTGAAGCAGAGCAACGTGGCTTCCAGACGAACGCGAACTCGAACGGTGAACAGCGAGTGAACGCGAACGGTGAAAGCCGAGCGAACGCGAACGAAGACGCGAACGTGAACGGCAAACAAACGGCGACGGAAGCGCGGCTGAGCAGACAAAGACGACGGACGCCGAGCTCGAGGAAGCAACTGCGATCGGTGACAGCGAACAGGGGTTGAAGACTTGGAGCACGAGGGAAGCTAGATGACGGATGGCGAACTTTGAGTGCGACGGATGGCGAACTTTGAGTGCGACGGATGGCGGCAGTATGCCACTCCTTGTGGCGGTGGTGTAGGCTTACAGTGCTAGGGTTTTGTGGTTGCGTTTGTGTGATTTCTCTGACTGAAAGAAAGAAAGGGAGAACGGGAGAAAGAAACGAAGGAGCTACCCTCTTTTGTGTAAACCGGCCGGATTCCGGTTCGGTCTGACCGACCGGTTCTCGTCCGATTCAATGGTTTTTTGCCTGTTTTCTGATTAGCAGTTTTATATACCTAACCGGACCATTAATGCTGTTGGTTTGCGGTTAAATCGGTCCGACCGGCTGGTCCGGTCCGATTTTCAGAACATTCAGAAAAGATGGAGGCTTAGGGATTTCCGGGTCTGGGAGTCGGTGTCGTGCGAGGAGGGTCCGAGGGGATTTGTTTTTTTTTTTTTTTAGTAAATTATTAGGTTAATGGTTAAATTAATTTTTAAAGAATAAGATCTTTTATAAATTTATTTTAAATTTATTTTAATTAAATTGGTTATTATTAATAATTTTTTTAAAAAAATTAATGTTGTAAAATATTAATTAATAACATATATAATATTTAATATATCTAATTAGATATTGATTATATATGTTTATGAAATTTTATTTCGTTATTTTTCTTAATTACAAAAATTTTATTTCCAATATAATTTAGATAAGCCCAAACGTAAGTGGAAGGTGGTCTTTGACTTGGTTTACGTCTGGGAGTTGTCATCCAAGTTGTGTATGTGAAAGAATGGGGGTGGTACCTGTAAAGACACTCCGATGCCTAAGTCAGCAAGGGGTTAAGTAGGTTTAGAATGTCTTGGAACTTAGAGATACATGAGGGGTATCAGTGTATTTATAGTGGTGATCCAATAACCACCGTTGGAGTAGTTCAACTTCTGAAGGTGGATAACCGCCCCTTTATCTTTAGGTGGTTGGGATATCGCTTCTGGAAGTGGGCAAAGAGATTTTAAGGGGCGGTTACTTATTTGGATAAGTGTTATCTGCCAACTCATGATTAGTCCGATTTCTTTGAGGAGGAGCCTATGCCAAGCCCGACCTCTTTAGATGAGGTCGGGTGAGTGAAGGTCAAATCTTTGGATTGGACCATTTTGGCTTATCTTGGACTTGGGTCATAGTGTTGGGGCAGGGTAGGAACAGTGCCCCTACTCGAGTCCAATCTCTTCAATTATGAGTTGGATTCGAGTACTAATTGAACTCGGGGTCATTCAAATCGGGAACCGACGTGACTTTGGCTTGAAACCGACGTGATTCTAGGCTCCTCAACCGTTGTGTCTAATCAAACGTCGCATCTGTTTGTGTATTTAGATGTAGGGGCAGTTACATTGGTAACGGTGCGTTTCTTTAATGATCGCGTCTTTTTACATTTGTGTCCCTGACATGTTATAAATACTTTTTCCTCTTTCTTCTCTGTTTGCTTTTGTCTGCCATGTTTCTTGCTTGCACTTCTCATTCATTTCAAAAGAAATTCCTTTAGTCTTCCCTCTTTGGGCACTTCGTCATTGCTGTGACTACTACTTCTCAAGTCTTCAGAAAAAGGTTAGACTTTTCTTTATCTTCCTCTATCATTTGCGTAATGCTTTATCTCTGTGCTTTGTGTGTTTTGAGGAGATTTTCATGCTTTTTGCTACTCCATTGTTTGCACTGTGAGACGTTGGCATTTGTTGTTGTAATCTGGTGATTTTTTCTTGCTTTGCTTTTTGGGGGAAAAGACTGCTTAGTTTTTGGGAGCCTTGTTTTTGATGATCTTTTATTTTTCTTTGTAGGTCTTATTGCTTTTATATCTGCTTCCTAGTTGTTAGAAAAAATGTCTTCCCGTATCACTGAGACCCTTTTGAGATGGGTAGACGATTCTCGATGAGAAACCTTTAGTAGATACTGACTACCTTACCCAACTTTGTGTTCATCATAAGCTCTGTAGTTTAGAGGCCGATGAGCCTAAATACGAGTTGGTAGCCCCGGGTCCTGAAGACCGGGTTCGTTACGGGAGGGATGCGAATTCTTACCCTCACTTTTTCTTTATATATCATTGTCTTTTTACCCGTTTGGGGGGTTTCCTTCCCCTTTTCTGATTTTGAAATAGAGGTTCTATCGCACTGTCGAGTTGCTCATTCGCAGCTCTACCCCAACTATTGGGGTTTCATGAAAACTTACTAACTTGTCAGCCGAGAGTTAAACTTCCCGATTTCTTTAAAGATCTTTTTCTATCTTTTCCATCTGACCAAACCATTTAGCGCTCAGAATAATAAATAACAGTGGGTATCCTTTCGAGCTATTCAGGGTCGGAAGGTCTTTCCGATCTTTGATGAATCCTTCCATGACTTCAAAAATTTTTTTCTTAGGGTCCAAGTCGTAGAGGGCTACCATCCCTTTTTCTTGAGTGATAACCATGAACCCGATTTCCTCTTTATTGGTTGGAGGCCTCCCCTGTTGAAAAGTATGGTTTGGAGGATTTGGACGAGGTTGAGGAGGCCATTGTGGGTTTTTTTTTTAGAGGCTTGGGGGAAGGGCTCCCCATCTGGATACTAAGAAGTTTCTTTTGGGTTCTTCGAGTTTTGTTTGGACCCAACTAGGTAGTTTTTCTTTTTTGTAGTTGTTTCTGAAAATTCCGACTTGTTGTGTTTTTTGATTCGTTAGTTGATTGTTTTTTGTCTTTTCCCTTTTAGAGATGGTGAAAAGTGGCTCTAGTGCTTCCTAACAGAAAGTCTAGAATGCCAAGAGAAGGGCTCCGAGCTGATACGGCTAGAATCGGGGCTGCTGGCGTTCCTCTTCCTCCTCCTCATGACTCAGGAACCTCCTCTCACCCTATCCTGGTATCCTCTGCCTCTACTTCTCCTCTTCCTCCTCCTATCCCCCCAGTCCGACCTCCCTCCGAACCTGAAAAGAAAAAACACAAGACCTCAGAGTCTGGTTCTTCTCCTTCTGGAGAGGCCAACTTTGATAGTCCCAAGTTCGTTTGGAAGCACATCTTTCCTCATAGTCAGATTGCTATGGATGATGCTTCCCTTCGAAATCATCTTCAAATTTTAGTTCAGGGGGGCGTTCAGACTGCTGGAGTCTGCACTGCTCTACTTCATATTGTGGAAGAGCTTCAGGGGAGGATTGTCCTTTATCAAGAAGAGGAGAAGCGACTTCAGGGCGAGGTTGACTGGCTGAAGGAAGAACGGGCCCGGCTTCAGGAAAGGGAGAATAAGCTAATGGCTCAGTGTGCCATGGTGGAGGGTCTGAAGGAGAAGGCGGAGCAGAATTACGTCAGGGTCTTCTTTGAAAATATTGATTTTCAAAGGTAGTTGAAGTCTAATCGGGAAGCTTATCAGGAGTTGGAGGATTCGATTGTGGAGAGCTCGGAGGAGGCTTGGAGGGTATTCAAGGAACAGATCGAAGTTATCGCTCCTGACTTGGACCTTTCTCCTCTCCATCCTGACAAGATCGTTGTTGATGGAGCTATTATCTCCCCTCCCCGTCCCGAGACAGACTCCGAGCTGAAGACTCGTGGGCAAAAGATTGTTGAGTCTCCTCCTCGTGAGGAGCAGCAGGAGGGATTCCTACTGAGTTCTTCAGAAGCTCCGACTTTCACTGTCGAAGAGACCGCTCCGACTCCTCCTGGTGCAGATCCGAGCTCTCTTCCTCTTAACGATTCCGATCCTCCTTCCAATTGATTATAGCTACTTGGGGCCCGGCTTGTGGGCCCCCTTTGAACAATTTATCTTTCTTTATGTTTGTTGTGGTGGTTTCTGACTTTGGCCTTTTGGCCGTTTAACAAAAAATTGTTCTGTTTGACTCACCCTTTTTGGATAAGGGCTTTTAAGAAATACTTTGCGTGTGCATGCTTTTGTTGTGATTTTCATAAGGTTTTTACGAAAACCTTTTGATTTGCGAAAAACTTTTTTTACTAGGCAGGCTATTTTTGTCTAAGTTAAGATTTTTCGAAGACTTGAAACTGCCTTTGCCTTTTTTGGGGGATTTTTCATATCTCTTTTGTGTTCCTCTTGTATTCAATTTTTGCTTATTGAATTGTTTTCGTAACTTAGGTTATTCTTGCGATGCATTTTGATTTTCTCGGGTTTGCCGACTAGTTAGTCGTTTAAGTTATTGAGATCCCGAGTTATCATGATCGTCTTTGTAACCTCTTTACACCGACTTGTACCTCGTCGTTTTATCCTGCCGACTACTTATTTCAGTCATGGGATTTTCACGCTTTTTCGAGCTTAAATTGATGCCTATCGTACAGTAATGATGATAACAATAGAATTATAGAGAGATAGACAAAAAATATTTATTATTTGATGGAAGTAACTTTTGACTTTAGCTACTAAGGGATTTTTAAGACTTATTGACCCTTAGCCTCTAATTTGATGCCTCATTAAAACCCTCTTCAAGAAAATCCTTTTTTGGGAAGAAAATCATGAAGTCGGAAAAAAGAGTACATCAGGGAGTGGAGTTCGCTTCTAACTATAGTATCTCCTCATGTTGCAAGCATGCCACGATCTTGGGAGCTCGGAACCACTCAAGTCGGTTACTTTGTAATATCCTTTTCCTAGGACTTCACTTATCTTATATGGCCCTTTCCAATTAGCAGCGAGTTTTCTTTCACCCGACTTGTTAACGCCGATGTCATTTCTAATCAGGACCAAGTCGTCTGAGGTGAAGCTTCTTCGAATGACTTTCTTGTTGTATCTGTTTGTCATCCTTTGCTTCAACGCTGCTTCCCTTATCTGGGCTTGTTCTCAGACTTCAGGGAGTAATTCAAGTTCTTCTTTGTGTGCTTGAATGTTGTCGACCTCCTTGTAGAACCTCACCCTTGGACTTTGCTCGTTGATTTCAACTGGTATCATGGCTTCTATACCATAAGCAAGTTGGAAGGGTGTTTCTCCTGTTGCAGACTGAGGTGTAATCCGATATGCCCATAGTACTTGAGGGAGTTCTTCCACCCAGGCTCCCTTTGCATCTTGCAACCTTTTTTTTTAATTCGGCCAGTATAACTTTGTTGGCTGCCTCAGCTTGCCCATTTGCTTGTGCGTGTTCAACCGAGGTGAATTGGTGCTTGATCTTCATGCTGGCTACCAAGTTTTTGAATGTAGAGTTGGTGAACTAAGTACCATTACCAGTGGTGATGGAGTGGGGAATTCCATACCTTGTAATGATATTCTTGTAGAGGAACTTTTGACTTCTCTGTGCTGTGATAGTGGCCAATGGCTCTGCTTCGATCCACTTCGTAAAGTACTCCACTCCTACTATTAGGTATTTCACTTGACCAGGAACTTGGGGGAAAGGTCCGACTAGGTCCAACCCCCATTTTGCGAAAGGCCATGGAGAAGTTATACTAATCAGTTCCTCAGGGGGAGTGACATGGAAGTTGGCATGCATTTGGCATGGTTGACACTTCTTTACGAACTTGGTGGCATCTTTCTGCAAGGTCGGCCAATAGAACCCAGCTCGGATGACTTTCCTGACCAGAGACCTTGCTCCGAGATGATTCCCGCAGATACCATTGTGAACCTCCTCTAGGACTTCTGTTGTCTTCGAGGTTGGGACACATTTTAACAATGGTGTGGATATCCCTCTTTTATAGAGGATATTTTTCACCAAGGTGTAGTTCTATGCCTCCCTCCAGATTTCTTGGCCTCTTTTTTCTCTTTGGGTAGGATATCAAATTTTATGTATTCGAATAGTGGGTTCATCCATCCGAGGTATAATCTAGATACCTCAAGAACATCTTGCTTAGCCTCTGTTTTTGTGACAGAGGGTTCTTGGAGAGTTTTCTGGATAAAGCTTCTATTATTCCCTCTTGGCTTGGTACTTGCTAACTTGGAGAGGGCGTCCGCTCTGCTGTTGAGATTCTGAGTTATGTGTTTGACCTCGGTCTCCGAGAACTGCCTAAGGTACTCCAAGATTTTGTCCAAATACCTTTTTATATTTGGGTCTTTAGCCTGATACTCCCCATTGATTTGAGAAGTCACCACTTGAGAGTCATTAAAGACCAATACTTTAGTTGCACCAACTTCTTCTGCTAATTTCAACCCAGCAATCAAGGCCTCATATTCTGCTTGATTGTTGGAGGCTGGAAATTCAAATTTCAGGGAGACTTCTATTTGAGTTCCTTCTTGGTTGACTAGTATTATGCCTGTACTGCTTCCGATTTTGTTGGAAGAGCCATCCACATACAGTTCCTAATTTGTGGAGGCCTCCTCTTGATCTCCTGCATATTCGGCAACGAAGTCGGTCAGACATTGGGCTCTAATCGCCGTCCGAGCCTCGTACTTTAAGTCAAACTCGAATAGCTCTATGGCCCATTGAACCATTATGCCCGCAATGTCTATTTTTTGAAGAATTTGTTTCATGGGCTGGTTCGTTCGAACCCTTACTATATGGGCTTGAAAATAAGGTTGTAGCCTCCGAGACACCACTATTAAGGCATATGCAAACTTCTCGAGTTTTTGGTACCTTAACTCGGGGGCTTGTAGAACTTTGCTGGTAAAGTACACTGGATGATGCCCGACCTCATCTTCCCGTATTAGCGCTGATGCCACAACTTTATCGGCTACAGACAAATATAGGACGAGTTCTTCCCCGACCTTAGGTCGGGTCAGAATTGCAGGTTGGCTTAAAAACCTTTTGAACTCCTGGAAGGCTTCTTCGCATTCAGAAGTCCATTCGAACTGGCATCCTTTTCGTAGTAGAGAGAAAAGTGGTAAGGATCTTAATGCTGATCCTGCCAGGAACCTGGAGAGAGCTGCAAGCCGGCCATTCAGCTATTGGACCTCCCTTAAACAAGTTGGCCTTTTCATTTCTAGGACTACTCTTCACTTATCGGGGTTGGCTTCAATTCCCCTTTATGTTAACATAAATCCTAGAAATCTACCAACCTCCACAGTGAAGGTGCACTTTGCGGGATTCAATCTCATCTCGTGTGTCCTTATGGTGTTGAAGACTTGCGAGAGGTCAGTCAAGAGGTTCGTCTCATCCTTGGTTTTTATTAGTATGTCGTCCACATATACTTCGATTAAACTCCCAAGGTGAGGTGCAAGCACCTTATTCATCAACCTTTGATACGTGGCTCCTGCATTCTTTAACCCAAAAGGCCTGACCACATAGTAATAATTTGCTCTAGGCGTGATGAAAGATGTTTTTTCTTGATCCGGCTTGTACATCAAAATTTGATTGTATCCTGAGTACGCATCCATGAATGATAAGTATTGATATCCCGAGATGGAGTCTACTAGGGTACCAATATTTGGGAGTGGATATGGGTCTTTTGGACACGCCTTGTTCAGGTCCGTGTAGTCAACGCACATCCTCCACTTGCCATTCTGTTTCTTGACTAGCGCCACATTTGCCAGCCAAGTTGGATATTTGACCTTTCTGATGAAGCCGACTTCTAGGAGGGCTTGTATCTGCCCTTCGACCACTTGAGCTCGTTCGGGTCTGAGCTTCCGCCTTTTTTGCTGAACAGGTCGTGATCCGGGGTATACTGACAGCTTGTGCGCCATGAGCTCGGGTTCTATCCCAGGCATGTCGAAAGCTTTCCAGGCAAAGTGGTCAAAATTTTCTTGTAGGAGCCTTATTAGCTTCTACCTCAAGTCTTCTCTCAAGTTGGTATTCTTTCCGTCCTCGTGCCCGATCTGTACCTCCTCAGTCTTTCCCCCGGGCTATGGTCGCAATTCTTCTTCAGCTCAAATTCCTCCGAGCTCTATGGTATAAACCTCCTTGCCTTTACCTCTCAGGGTTAGGCTTTCATTGTAGTATTTTTTCGCTAGTTTCTGATCTCCTCTGATGGTTGTAATTTCCTCGGGTGTTGGAAATTTTATGCACAGATGGGGGTGAATACCACTGCTCCCAGCCGATTAAAGGTTGTTCTGCCTATTAAAGCATTATAGGTTGAACCCATATCAATGACTATGAAGTCGATGCTCAAAGTTTTGGATTTCATTCCCTTTCCAAAAGTTGTATGTAGGGGTATAAATCCTAGTGGTTTTATGGGTGTGTCCCCCAGCCTGTATAGGGTATCAGGGTATGCCCTTAACTCTTTTTCGTCCAATCCCAACTTGTCGAATGTTGGTTTAAACAGGATGTAGGCCGAGCTCCCCTGATCCACCAATGTTCTATGTATATGGGCATTGGCGAGAATCATGGTAATTACCACTGGATCGTCATGTCGAGGGGCAATCCCCTGCCCGTCTTCTTTGGTGAAACAGATTGTTGGAAGGTCAGGTAGCTCGCCCCCGACCTGGTAGACTTCTTTCAGGTGCCTCTTACGAGATGACTTTGTGAGACCTCCTCCAGCGAACCCTCCCGAGATCATATGTATATGTCTCTCCGGGGTCCGTGGTGGGTCTCTTCGATCTTCTTCATCTTTCTTTCTTTTCCCATGATTGTCTGACCTCTCCATGAGATATCTATCAAGCCGGCCTTCTCGGGTTAGCTTTCTATCACATTTTTGAGGACGTAATAATCGTTTGTTGAGTGCCAATATATCTTGTGGTATTCTGATGATTGGATTTTTGATGGTTTAAAATTTCACTAATGAAATCTCGTCGAAGTATAGTTTCTAAACCAAGCAATAATCATTTCATACAAAAGATTGTTTGTCACTAGTACAAACCCCTAAAATTTATAAACCGAAGTATTGAAATCTTGGGTCGTTCTCCCTAGGAATTACAATAAAGTGTCTTGTTATTGGTTATGAGTTATTTTTGGGGTTTTGATAAGAGGCATGAAAGATAAATGACAAGAAAGTAAACTAATAGCTAAAAAGGTCTTGGCAAGGGTTGGTGGTCAAGGATCTCTATCCTAATCACTAACCACAATTATGTTAATTGGCAAGGATTAATCCCATTAAGTCATCCTCTAACTAGTAAAGGAAAGTCAAATGAGCTATATCAATCCTAGTCCATAAGTCCTAACTCTCCACTAATTCAATTAGTGAGAACTAGTGTCAATGGATCCCAATCATCAATTACTTGGACATTAGTAACTCAAGAAGTCCTAAGTTACCTTTCCAAGCGAAGAGCATAAAATTCTACTCCAAAATCTAACCAAGCATTTCATCAAACACTTGGAATGCATAAAAGGAAAGCATAGTAAATCAATAACAAGTACAAAATCTAACAACAACTAATTGCAAAGAATTAACAATAACAAATCAAATGAACACAATTATTATGAATTACCTTGAATTGAATGGAAAGAAAATAGAAGAGACAAGAGTAGATCTACAACAAAATATAGAAGCAACATAAAGGAGATTACAACAAAAGAATAGAAGAAGAATGAATGTAACAATAAGGAATTGAAAAGAAAAGTAGAAGAGAGCATGAATTAAAACCTAGATCTAAGAACTAAACCTAATCTTAATCCTAATCCTAGAGAGAAGCTCTAGAGAGAAGTGAGAGCTTCTCTCTCTAAAAACTACTTCTAAAACTAATCCTAATGAGTGTGAATGATGCTAAAGTCTAGAATCCCCTCAATCCTTGGTCCTTTAAATGCATTTTGGCGCCAAAGCTAGTTGGGATTGGGTCCCACAACTCTTGAGAATTCGTTGGGTGCGAATTCACTTAAAAAATCATATTCCAACACCGACGCGTACGCGCACAGCACGCGTACACATCCATGGGGTAATTCGCAAGGTGCGCGCGCGCGTCCATAGGCGAGTTCAATTCTTTGGCTTTTCATGATCTTCTCCACTTTGTATGCTTTCCTCTCACTCCTTTGATCCTTCCCTAGCCCTTTTCAACCTGGAATCACTTAACAAACAAATCAAGGCATCTAGTGGAATCAAAGGTGAATTAAAATTAACTAATTTAAGGTCTAGAAAGCATGTTTTCACACTTAAGCACAAATTGGGAGACAATCATAAAATCATGCTATTTTATTGAATAAATGTGGGTAAAATGTCATAAAATCTCTTAAATTTAACACAAGATAAACCCTACAAATGGGGTTTATCATATTCGCAGTATTTGCTACGACTCCCCCTTTTCTTATTCTTGATGGGCCTAGGGGGAGGTAGCTTTTCAGTATGGAAAATTTCCCTGTAGATGTTGACTAGGGAAACTCGTAGAGAAGTATAAGAGTGATATCTTCTGGACCTTTCAGGACCGACTTCTTCTTTTTTCTTGGGTTCTCTCTCAATCTCCTTTGATGAGTGAGAGTGCCCAGGTCACCAGCTTGGCTCTCATAGTCTGGCGTTTTCCTCCATGTTGATGTACTTTTCAGCTCTTTCCCGTACATCCCTCAAAGAATTCGGATACCTTTTGGAGATGGACTGGGAGAAAGGGCCTTCTCGAAGTCCATTTACTAGGCCCATGATCACTGCTTCTGTAGGCAGGTCTTGAATTTCTATGCACGCCTTATTGAACCTTTTCATGTAGTCCCTCAAAGGTTCTCCGACCTCCTGCTTTACTCCTAGGAGACTTAGTGCGTGCTTGACTTTATCATTTTGGATTGAGAATCGCGTGAGAAACTTATGCAAGAGGTCGTCGAAACTGGTAACCGACCTTGGGGGGAGGTTATCAAACCACTTCATCGCTGCCTTTGTCAGAGTTATCGGAAAAGGCTTTGTAGTGAGTAGCATCAGAAGCGTCGGCTAAGTACATCCGACTTTTAAAATTGCTCAGATGGTGCTTTGGGTCGGTAGTCCCGTCATAGAGATCCATGTCAGGGCTTTTGAAGTTCCTTGGAAATTTTGCCCTCATGATGTCTTCAACGAACGGATTCTCTCCCCCCAAAGGGGAATCTTCTCTGTCGCTGCAAGAACTCATGCCTCGGAGGTTAGCTTCTAACCTTAAGAGCTTTTGCTCAAATTCTTTTCGTCGTTCAACCTCTCTCCTTAGGTTTCTCTCCGCCTCTCACTGTCGCTCCAGTTCTTGTTCCAACTACATAAGCCGTCCTTGGTGGCCATGGAACAATCCCATGAGATCGGCAGCGTGAGGTTGTCTCTTGTTTCCTGGTTTGTGTACCTCAGAGGGGATTCCCCTGGGGTCTTTTGCACCAAAGGGACCTTCGCAGTGTTGACCCCCTGCTCCTTGCAGGGATATTATAGCTCAATCATTGTTGACAGCATCTTGCTGCTCTTGCTCGGACTCTAATGCAGTGTGTCCGTCTTCATTCTGGTCGTTTGCCATTATCGGATGATCTCGCAGGTCCCCGGCAACGGCGCCAATATTACGTGGGTAACCTGAGATCGGTAGATTGGGCTTGGAGGATAAGCCCAAACGTCAGTGGAAGGTGGTCTCCGACTTGGTTCACGTCTAGGAGCCCCCGTCCGAGTTGTATATGTGAAAGAATGGAAGGTGGTACCTGCAAAGATACTCCGATGCCTAAGTCAGCAAGGGGTTAAGTAGGGGTTAAGTAGGTTTAGAATATATTGGAACTTAAAGATTCCTGAGGGGTGTCAGTGTATTTATAGTGCTGATCCAATAACGACCGTTGGAGTAG
This sequence comes from Arachis stenosperma, assembly GCF_014773155.1. Lineage (NCBI taxonomy): Eukaryota > Viridiplantae > Streptophyta > Magnoliopsida > Fabales > Fabaceae > Arachis > Arachis stenosperma. The sequence continues at coordinate 119,844,707 of NC_080380.1, read as the reverse complement.
TTCCACTTCTGAAGGTGGATAACCGCCCCTTTATCTTTGGGTGGTTGGGATGTCACTTCTGAAAGTGGGCTGAGAGATTTTAGGGGCAGTTACTTATTTAAAATAAGTATTATCTACCAAATCATGATTAGTCCGACTTCTTTGGAGTGGAATCTATGTCGAGCCCGACCTCTTTAGATGAGGTCGGGTGGGTGAAGGCCAAATCTTTGGATTGGGTTTTTATGGCTTATCTTGGACCTGGGTCATACTGTTGGGCCAGGGTAGGAACAGTAACTAAATTTATATATTTTTTTAAACATATTTAGTTAACGTCCAATTGAATATGTTATGTGTCATATATACTATCAATTAATATTTTACATAATCAATTTTTGACGAAAGTTATGAGTGGAGTAACTGAATGACAGATATGATTAATTCGTAATTTTTTAAAGACTAATTTGATTGAAAAAATCTTTTAGAGACGAATTTGAAGAATGCCTTATCTTTTTCAAACTAATTTGACTATTAACCCTTATCAAAATGGCGCCAAAGGTTTATATTGCTCATAAAAATAAATCTTCAAAGATGTTAACTATACATAAATCTTTAAAAGATTTAAAAACATGACAAAAACGATTATAAATATTAAATATATATTTAAAAAAATAATTTTAGGGATAAATTTTTTTATAAGGAAATAGAACAAGAAAACCAAGAAACCAAACTACTTGCTTTTTGACGGTAATATAAATTAACTTGTATCAGTTATAAATTATAACAACTACTATATATGTAAGAGTCATATGTCCATTGTGGTTTACACAAAACAATTACAATATGCATTTACAATTCAATTTTAATTTCTCAATTAATCTCTATCTTGATTTTTTTCATGATATGAAGAGTTGAGGTTCGGATCTCATAGGATCTATTGTTCCAATTAATACTACTACACATTCTTCTACTCCTACCATGCCTCTTCTTGACAAATTAGATGAAAAATCATTCAAGATTTAGCAACATCTTGCTCTTCACATCATTAGTGGCAATTAACTCAGTGATCACCTTCTCAAGGACCAGGTTCCAGCAAGATTCGATTCTGATACTACAAAATTAGCAGGAACAGAATCAGCAACATACAAATTTTCGACTACAAAATACCGCTTTCTTATATCATGGCTCCTTCAAACAATGGATATCTCATTCAGAAACAAGATGTTGGACTGCAAATTTGCATATCAAGTATGGGATCGAATTCAAGATTATTTCTCTAAATCAACAAAAGCCACAATCAAACAACTTAAAGCAGAACTCAAAAATATCAAAAAGTAAGGAATAACCGTCTCTGACTATCTCAAATGCATCTGATCAATTGTTGATTCTTTGGCTGCATTGGATCATCCACTCTCTCTTAAAGATCATGTCGAAACCATTACTGAAGGTCTTGATGAGGATTATGCAATGTACATTTTCTTAATCGCACCTACGCTTGAGTCTTTGTCTCTGATTGAGGTAGAAACCTTGCTTCTTAGGCATGAAACCATGCCTGCACGATTCTGAAAAACTCAATTATCCCTTCCCCAAGCCAATTTTACACAAGCCACTTCTCAATTTTCACGAGGCACTGCAAGAGGTTTTAATTGTGGCAGAGTAAGGGGCGGACGATTCTCTCGCGGGGGCCAAGGTTCTTTTCAACAAAATCGTCCTCAATGCCAAGTGTGTGGCAAATTTAGCCACATTGCCATTTCTTGTTTCCACAGATATGATCCAAGTTATCAACAGTTACCTCTGGTTTCTAATGCCCCCAATTCTGCATCATCATCTATGCCAGCTCCACCACCTCATCTTATCATAACCCTCGGGCTTATCTTGCTACACCATATACTCTCTCTGAGGCTTCATGGTTTTTAGATACTAGTGCCTCTCATCACGTCATACATGATCCATCCAGCTTTCTTGAAGCAGAAGCATACACTGGCCAAGAACAAATTATGTTAGGTAATGGGTCAGGTACGTGTATTACTCATATTGGCAATGCAAATCTTTAACTCTTGATAATCATAAACAATTTGTTTTGAATAATTTACTTGTTGCACCAGATATAGCTCATAATCTTGTAAGTGTGCAGAAATTCACTACTGACAATGCATGCTTTTTTGAGTTTGATGTTGATTTTTGCTGTGTCAAATATCAGGCAACCAAACAGATTCTTCTTCGAGGTGCTCCTAAAGCTGGAATTTATGAATTTGAAAATGTAGCTCTTCATAATTCAAGATCAACCACTAGTACTGCACCAAAAGCTTTTCATGCTAATATTGATAATTACTCGCTCTGGCACTCTAAACTAGGACACACAGCACCTAAAACTGTTGTTACTGTACTAAGAACTTGCAATATTCTATTTACTCTTCCATCTTCTAACTCTCTTTGTAAAGATTGTTGCTTAGCAAAAATGCATCATTTGTCTTTTACTCTTGATTCCTATCAGTTTCATGCTCCTTTGGACATGATTTATAGTGATGTTTGGGGACCAACCCCTATTCTTTCTTTTCATGGTTTTAGCTATCATGCTGTGTTTATTGATGCCTACACTCGCTATACATGTATCTATATGCTGCATTCTAAGTCATAGATTTTTGCTGCATTTGTTCAATTTAAATGTCTAATGGAGAATTTTACAGGTTTAAAAATTAAAGCATTTCATAGTGATAATGGAAGGAAATATCTTTCTTCTGCATTCACTGATTACCTATCATCTAATGGCGTTGCTCATAGATTTTCTTGCCCATATACACCACAACAAAATGGTCGGGCTGAGCGCAAACATCGCCATATCACAGAAACTAGTTTGGCAATGCTTGCTTCAGCATCACTACCTTTAAAGTATTGGGATGATGCTTTTCTATCTGTCACTTATATCATTAATCGATTACCATCTTCCAATATCTCTAATAAGTTCCCTTCTGAATTGTTGCATCACAAATTGCTTGATTATTCTTTCTTAAAAGTTTTCGGTTGTGCTTGCTATTCTTCTTTTAAACCTTATACACATAATAAATTAGAATTTAAATCTCAACAATGTGTGTTCTTAGGTTATGCTCCAAATCATAAGAGCTATAAGTGTATGGAGGCTATTGGTAAGATCTTTATTAATAGACAAGTTTTGTTTGATGAGTTTATATTTCCTTATTCTTCTATATTTGGCCACAATATTGTCTCACCTACCAAAATTCAATATCCTCATACTATTTTGCCAATTCCCCCTCTTTTGTTACTGATACTCCTCACCATGCCACTTCCACTGATTCTTCTAATTCTTCCCTTTCAAGTTCTGCTTCACCAACCCCATCTCTTCCATTGCCATCCACTTCTTCCTTACATATACATGGGACCCACTCTTTAGAGCCTTCTTCTCTTAATGCACAACCTATATCTCAACATTCTACACCTATACCAATTTCTGGTACTCCGGTTCAGCTTCCTCATCCCCCAAAACCAAATTCTCATCCTATGCAAACTCGGTCAAAGAGTGGTATCTCTAAGCCTAAATTAAATTCTACTATTGTTAATACTTCATCATTTATTGATTATTATGAAAATGTTCTAAAATTGTTACTATTGCCTTAAAATTTGAACATTGGACGAATGCCATGAAAGAAGAATTGCATGCTCTTTCCAAAAATCAAACATGGACTTTAGTTGTTCCACCCCCAACCAGTAAAATCATTGGTTGTAGATGGGTGTATGCCATTAAATGACATCCAGATGGTCGGAACTTGAAATATAAAGCAAGGATTATTGCTAAAGGCAACCATCAAATCAAAGGAATCGATTTTAATCAGGGTTTACACTTGTCATTAAGCCTGCGACATAAGAGTAATTCTGACTTTGGCACTAACTCACAAATAGATAATTCAACAGTTTGATTTTAACAATGCATTCTTAAATGGCGATTTATCAGAGTTGGTTTATATGCAACAACCTCCGGGTTTTGAATCTTCCAACTCTGGTCAAGTCTGCAAATTAAATCAAGCTACCCTATCCACATTTGGCTTCACCAACACCAGGTCTGACCCTTCTCTCTTCATTCACTACTTTGGTAAGCTTGTCATTTATCTCTTAGTTTATGTTGATTATATCTTGATTACGGGTAATGGTCCCACTGCTATTTCATTTGATTTTCCAACTTCATACTATTTTTTCGTTAAAAGACCTTGGTGAATTCTCTTACTTTCTTGGTATTGAAGCCCATAAATTGTCATCTGGTTCTTATCATCTCTCTCAATGTAAGTATATTAATGATCTTCTTGACAAAGATATTATGAAGGGATGTAAATCAGTCCCTACTCCAATGATCACAACTCTAAAATTTACTGCATCTGCTGGTAAACCATTTGATAACCCATCTCTTTATAGATCAATTGTTGGTTCTCTTCAATATGCTACATTTACTATACTAGACATTGCATTTTCTGTAAATAAGGTTAGTTAATACATGCATAATTCATCTATTATACATTGGCAGTGTGTCAAATGAATTCTCAGGTATCTTGTTGGAACAACTCATCATGGTTTGATATTTCATCCTAGCACTAATCTTCGACTCTACGCTTTCACAGATTCGTATTGGGGCTTTGATCTTGATGATAGACGCAGCAACACTTGTGGCTATTGTGTATATTTTGAAGACAACCTTGTATCTTGGTCTAGTAGGAAGCAAGGAGTTGTTAGTCGATCCAGTGCTGAGGCAGAATATCGAGGCTTAGCAGCAGTTGATTCAGAACTCATTTGGCTCGAAAACTTACTCATTGAGTTGCACATTTCAATTACCATTCTTCCAACACTTTTTTGTGATAACATTAGTGCTGTTTTACTTGCTTCCAATCCTATACTACATCACAAAACTAAACATTTTGAATTAAACCTCCACTATGTCAGAGACCGGGTCAATAGCAACAGACTTCACATAGTGCACATTTCTACTTTGGATCAGATTGCGGATCTGTTCACCAAACCTTTGTCCCTGGCTGATTTTGATCGGTTTCGACTCAAACTCAAGGTTATTCCTCGAACACCCATGAATTTGCAGGGGCTAATAAGAGAATATAGTAAGAAAACCAAGAAACCAAGCTACTTGCTTTTTGACAGCAAGATAAATTAACTTGTATCAGTTGTAACAACTTTTATATATATAGCAGTCATATGTCCATTGTGGTTTACACAAAACAATTACAATAAGCATTTACAATTCAATTTCAATTTTTCAATTTATCTCTATCTTGATTCTTTCAATTTTAATGTAAATGTTGGCAATCATTATTAAAAAAAATAAAAAAATTTCATCTTTAAAATTTGATCATTTTTTATCAAATAAATTTTATTAAAAAAATTTTTATTGTGAATTATCACAATTATTTAAAAAATAAAAAGAAAAATCTTGAAATGAAATTTTGTTATAAATTTTTGTGGCACATTCTAAATATTTATTCAAATGTTAATAAAAAAATTTAGATCTAATGGATAAATCGTTTACTAAATATAAAAGTTCTTTTATTACTTAAAAAAATAATATTTATTAATTCTTTTTATCGAATTTTCAAATCATTGAAAGATTATTTCGGCTAAATCTTTCAAGTATTGAATCGGTAATTAACCCCATTTTATAATACTGTATTACAATGGAGAACAAATTATTAAAAGAATACAAAGTATAATGTTATCTTTTTTTTGCTATAAATATCTCTCCTTCATTTGAGACAGATACAAGCATTTCTTCAACTTACTTTCACCTTCTTTTCACTTTTATTATTTCATGTGTAATTTTTTTTTTTTTTTTTGAGTTCAGATTTATGTTTTATCTTGTGTGTTTGTTTCGTAATTTTTTTATATTTACATTTTAAGAAAAAAATTTAAACATAAATGTTGTAAGTATTATTGGCTTAATATATTTAACGAGTCTGTTATAAATTATGACGATGAAAATATAATTTTTAAATGTAAAAATTCAATCTTTTTAAATATTCTTAAAACCATTTCATTTGAAGGATTGAAAGTAATTCTTGTTCATCATATTGTTTCAAGGTAACGATAAATAATGGTTGTGGTGTTGCTTTTCCACAGTGTTGCTATTGCTGTGATCAGGGACGTTGCCAAGAAGAAAAGTGTTAGGGCCTAGGGGTAATCAATGTGTTCTTTTAGTTGATTAACCAATTGTTTTCTTATCTCCTGTTTTATTTGGACTAATTGTAACCTCATTTATTTGGCCCCCTCTTCAGTCAAGTAACGAGAAAAATTTCTTATTCGGGCAACTAGACACAATGTAATGTTCCTTATAATGATAGTGGTGATTTATAACAGTGTAATGTTCAAGCATTCTATTCCAGTATTCCCCATTGGGGCAAGTGTAAAGAAGGAACAACTATACACAAGTTCCAATATTATTTGTAATCAATCTTCTACAATTTGAAAGAAATAGCTGCCCAGTATGCTGCTCCAAAATATCATAAACTACATAATATCCTAATCCTGCTGTTTTTCTGGTTCACCATGTAAACTAGAAGCAGGCAATTACACAAGGCTTCAGATCATGAGGGAAAAAAGGGAAAAAACCAACCAGGCAAAGGTCAATTACGAAAGAAATTTACATACACTCTATCTTAGTCTTCATCAAAAATCCTTGGCAAAGAGAAATCACCACCTTTATTTTCTTCAGCAATTTAGGAAGAATAACAAAATCAGCGGCTCTTGAATGACTGCAAAAGAAAAAGAGAAAGTTAGATCATTAGCAAAGTGGTGCTAGTGCATAATATAATATGTGATGGATTGCATACATCTTCCATATTTTTCGAGATGTCCTTGATCTGCTCTGCTAACTCTTGCCTTTTCTGAACAGCTGCAGAAAAAATAGTGCAAATTAAGCTAATTTGTTGGCGAGGGCGAATAATTATTATTTTATAATAACTTTGCTGTTACCTTGTTTCGAAATATTTTCAATTTGCTTTGATGTCCTTACCGCAAACCTCTGAAATGCAGGGCTGAAAACGAACCACGATCAAAGATTCACATGAGAACATATAGAAAAGAGGCTAACAAGAACTACATACTTCAAAACCACAAATATAATTGCTGGAAACATCACTCCAGCACAATCATTTCAAGTGCACACAAATCATCTTCGGCATCAATATTGATATATTTACTTTAGCTGTCTACTGATAAGTATCTCCAGAGAATGTTTTTAACTTCACTAATCAGTCTAAAGTCTTAACCATATTTTTTTGGGACCTGAAAAAACTAAGCAAATCTGAGAGGGTATGCACCAGCGATACATAGCTGGATGATCCCAAGGGTCAAGGGACATTTCCAGTTCAGGCACATAAAACAGTTGGTTGTCTACAAAATTTGGATTCCTTTTTATTTTTCCGTATTCTTTTCCAATTCAATTCATCCAAAGCAGAAGAGTTTTAAAAGATAAAACAATCCTAGAACAAATATGGCTTTCCTTCTCTGCTCAAATCACATTAATATGATTCATACACAACAATAAGAAGCATAGGCAAAACAACCCGTATCACCTATCACCTATAAACCTATTGTCACTGGTATATAGATGGTTAAATGGCTTTAATTTGCATTCAATGGTAGCAATTAGCACTGCAATTTTCCGACAGGGTGATAATTATAACACAAGGATAGCTGCCACCATAACCATAAACATAATCTAATATCATATGTATTAAAATATCTCAAACTCCTTAAAATTTTCCAGTGGAATAAACATGCTCCCACAGAGACAACAAAAACTCAGGAATTTGAGGTTCAATCTTGCTTCAATGGAACGAGCCAATTAGGAACCAGATTTGTCCCACCGGCCAGAGAAAGAAGCTTACAACTTACAACCTCATAAATCAAAAACAAATTCCTTCAACAAAAAAAGGAATACTAAAAATCATTTTTTAGAAAAAAGTGGCTGTACTTCTTTTACCTGTTGGCAAGACCATTGACAACAACCTCATTCACAACGTATGAAATAACTCTGTGCATAAAATTCCCACCGGCCATTTTTGTCGGTCAGCTTCAAACTGCAATCGATCGAAACAAAACATTAACCCCCAAAAATAAAGCAAAACCATTTTTAAGCATCATAAATTAAACTACATGTTATCGATTATCCCTAACTTTGTTAGGGTTTGAGAAGGGAAATCGGTATCTGAAAAGAGAAAACTAGGGTTTAGAAGGCACAAACCTTGATGCGAAGATGGATTGGTGCGGGAGACGGAGAAGGGAGAAAAGAAGAGTCTAGAAATAGATTATGCAACTGGCGCCTAATTAAACCGAGTTTTATATGGTAAGGTTTTGAAAACCGAACCAAACATCAAGCCGTTAAACCACCAACTAAGAAATTTAACGGACAAGCCGATTTAATTGCGGTTTTGAGGAGAGGTGACGTTTAAAGTAGGATAAGCACGGGTCAATTTGGTTCGGATTCAAGATAAAATTAGAATTAAATAATTGATTCGATTTAGTTTGGATTTGTATTTTTTGTGTATGTACTCGAACCAAACAAATTTGATTAAGAACAAATTGATTCAATTCGAATAATTAGGTACCTGATGACTTTGAAATCTATTCTATTATATAAAAATCGAATTTCTACACTTAATGATGAAACTGACGTGGCATGCCTTTGAGAGTATTTTCTGATTTATTTTATTTAATTTTGTAAAGCAAATCAATTATAACTAATTAATGATATCAATTAATTAATTTGATTAGACATTCAAATTTCACAATTAATTATACCAATTAATTAATTTAGTTAATTATATTAATTATTTGATTTGATTGGAGTAAATATTAAATTATTTTAGTAAATAATAAATATGATAACAAAATACATGAATTAATTTAATTAGTTTTTTTTTAATGTCATCTATTTATACGAAATCATAATGTGTTTTTTACTCATTCCTTCTCTTTTCTCTCTTTCTTTCTCTTTCTCTTATGTTTAAGGTATAATTTTTGTAATTTATTTAATTTTTATTTCTTTTATCACTACTTATCAAGGTTCTAAAAATCGGACCGGTCATCAAACTACTTTAATTACTGGTTCACTAATTTATTGGTCCAACCAATCCAACCAATGGTTCAACTGAAAAAACCGTTTTAGAACAGCAACGCGTGATGGAGAGGGAAGATTGTTGGCTATTTGTCCATAGCTGATTCCAAAATCAGAACCACTTGTCTGTATAAAACTATAAATGTCTCTTAGGAAAACACAGTTTTGAAATATCAGAAAAATAAAATGCTTAAATTCCTATGCTGAATTAGAAGAATAAGTACACAACCAAATTGATAGAATCATAAAACTAAAATGAATGATATATAAATCAATTAATGGTTTTTGATTCCTCTGAGGATGCAATGTAGTTTCTCTTTCATTCCATGAAGCTAAGAAGGAATAACATTCTGATCACTAAACAACTAGACTAGAATGTTCCATTAGCAAGAAAACATAGACAGAAACAGAATAAGATTACTCCAGATAACAAAATCAGTTTTTTTCATCAACTTTGTGTGGAATCAAAGCAGAAGTATACAAGTTACACACCAGAAATAGTGATAAGCAGCATAAACAGTTTGAAGTAGGAGGAATAATAACACATACAAATATGCATTGAAAAAGTACAAAATTTCAATAAACATTACCAAACAGAGAAGAAAGAACAATCATCATTCAGTAACAAACATTACAAACAGTAACAAGTAATCACACTATTACCAAATTCAAAAAGAATGAAAACCAGATAACCCCAATCATAAACACCATTACCAAATTAAATAAAAAATAACCAAAAATCACCTTGCAAATCAAAAACTCAATCTCTTGAACTCAATAATTACATCAGTTATCCAACTAAATAATTGCATCACAGATATTATTAACTGATTTCAAAGCCTAGAAGCAGAGTGAAATTAAAAACATGAAGCATATAATAAATCAAAAGATCACCAATTGCAAATTTTTTAATAAGAACAGAAGTTAAGAACAATGAAAAATGAAAAAAGATTCAACAGTTTTCAACCCAATTTTAATAAAGCTCATCACAATGATTAACAACAACAAAAAGTACTGAAGGAACAGTGAATCAGTAACACGCAGTGCAAATTTAAAATTTAAAAGTTATCAATTTAAAATTTATCATCAAATACAATCAGTGAGTAAAAACCAATCAACCAAGCACTGAATGAGTATTCTGTTCTGATTCTGTGACTGGGCAGCAACAAATTCAGCAACAAATTCAAGTTACAGCAACAAATTTAACAAATCCAAGTAAAGTTCCGATTTACACCAACATTTAGATTAGCAACAAGGCAAATTTGATTAGCAATTCAGCAACATGCAAAAATACAGGGATAAGGGAAATCTAAAAAGAGAGAACAGGGAAGCGATGGTGCAGGGACTCACCAACGGTCGACGGCGAGTCGGCGACCACCCCACGGAAGGCGACGAAGCAAGAGACAACCCCACGAGTTGCTTCTGCCGCCGGCGACGAGACAGACGAACCACGAGATGCCAGTGACTGAGACGAGACTCGAGTCAGACTGGGAGGCAGAATCGAGCAGAGACAACCACGGACGACGAGCAGCAACCAACACGCACAGCTCGAGCAATCACTGGCGGAGGGAGGCGCGAGCAGCCGAGCACAGAGGAGAACGGCGAGATGCGAGCACCTGACGTGGAGGATCCGGCGAGAGGCCCGAGAGCACGAAGACGGAAGTTCTTGAGTGCGATGGACGGCGGCAGCAGTCTCTCACTCCGACAGACGGCGACAACTATGGGTGGAGGCTAGGATTTGCTTTCTTTGGTGGAGGCTAGGGTTTGCTGAAGGAAGGAATTGGAGAAGGGGAAATGGGGGATAACGCGTGAAACTTTTTCCCTTTCAAGGTAGGAAACGAGGTCGTTTTCTGTAAACCGGCTGGGGTTCGATTCGGTCCGACCTGCCGGTAACCAACCAATTCAGCGGTTCTTGAGCGGTTTTTTATTTTACGGTTTTACATACTGAATCGGACCATTTTTTTTTACCAGTTCTCGATTGAATCGGTTCGACCAACCGATTCAGTCCCATTTTCAGAACATTGCTATTTATACATTTCATTTTTCTTATATTTTTTAAATATTTTTATTTATTTTAGTTGTTCATTATTAGGCACATATTTTTTTCTTCTAAATTTTGATTAACAAAAGATATGTGTCTTTTTTGCGGTATTTTTAAATAATCTTATTATAATTTTGTTTTTTAATATTCTCTTTTATCATGTGTACTTTATGTGTTTAAGGAGCTGACTTAAAGTTATAATATGATATATAAAATTATAGTATGATTTACAGTATGCTAAAATATTAGGACATTATCGTATGGATATTTTTAAATTTGTTCATTAAATTCAATCATACAGGATCTTGAAAATTATGCAATTTTGTAATTATTTATTTTTTCATATAATTATTGTATTGGTCATTTACATTAGTGAGACTATTTTTATTATTAATATTTATAAATATACTATTATCTATATAATTAATTAAATCATCTTATTCATTTAAGTTTAATTCTATTGAATTAATTATTCAAAGTGTCATCGTTATGTCTATTTTTAAAGAGTTTTTTCAATATTATTTAATAATTATAATAACATGATAATAGTTAAAAAGGGATGGAATAAAAAAATTTTAATATAAAAATAGGGCAAAAAGAATAAATTTATTTAATAACTTTTTCAGAATATATATGTTTCTTCTTTATAGATAATTATTGTAAAATATCAAAAACTCTAACAATTATTAAGAATAAATGATCGTTATAAAAATAATGCTAATTTAAATGATATACAAATAAATCATGTCAAACATAACCTACAATTTAAAAGGGTTATTTATGAAAGAATATAGTTTATAACATTTATTTCTTTTTTACTATTTATTTAAAAAAAATCTTAATTACTTATCAATCTTTATTTTTTAAATTCAATATATATATATATATATATATATATGTAATTTTACTTTTTTTTTATGATAAAATTCTACTTGTGATGCTAATTCTTCTAATGATGTAAATGTGGATAATTATATTTTTATTTTTTGATATAATCGATATATTATTAATAATAAATAGTAATTAACCCTTCATATATTTAATCAAAATATTTTGACGATAGTTTTTATTTATTAATGTTAATGGTTAATTGTTTCTTTAAAATAAAATCCATTCTAATTTTAGGTTATTTTATAATTAAAAATAATGCTTGATTAAGTTTTTAAAAATAAAATTATATTATGATTTTAGGTTATTTTATTATACAAAATTAATGTTCATAATACTAAATTACTCTAAATTGTCTATTTTCTTTGGTTAGTAGTTAATTCCAAATTGAAAAGATTTTGTTGAATTGTTGAATAGTTCAAGTATAATTGAGGTAGTTAATTTAGTTTATTTGTTTATTAACATTTTCAAATTAATGTTCTACTTTTAAGACAAATACTATTTTTTTTCACTGTATTTTTCAACTCGGTAGGTCGATAACTAATCTTCCACGGATTGAAACTCCATTTATTAAGGGTCTGCCGCTAGTCAATGAGTTGTTACATACCCATGTCGGAATTTGAAACTCTAATACTTACTTAAGTAAACGAGTGAAATGACCACTCAATCAATCCAAATCAGTTAAGACAAATACTAATTATTTTTAATATTTTTAATATTAAAAATAATTAAATTTTGATTTTAATTATAACTTTGTAAAATATTTATAGTAATAATTATTATATATATCTTTTATTTAATTTCTTTTAATAAAAAAATTATATATTTTTATTAATTATTCCGTACAGTGTACGAGAATATACACTAGTTTATAAAAAACCAAATTTTTATCTTAAAAATTCAACAATAACATCAATAGAAATAATCCAAACATGTTAAACACCAAATACATTAAAAGCTAAACTCATTAAAATCTAAACATATTAATAGTAAATAATCTTTGTCTAATAGAAATACACATTTTTAATTAAACACTAATTTTTATATTTAATTAATATATAATCAGATTTACGAGTTAGTTCGGGTTCTACACCTCCAGAACTAATATCCGAACTAATTACTAACAAAGACTATTGATTTAGTTTAGATTAAACTCGATTATCCGTTAATTTCAAAACCAATTTAATTAATTCAATTTGGGTTCGAACAAGTAATTGAGTATCCAGTACTCATCCCTACTTCAAAGAATAAAATTGCAATAACTGGTTAATAAACCCATCAAATGATAAATTTAATGATTCAATTATCCAATTAGAATTGCATCATAGTTACAATTTAATTAAATATAAAATAAATTTATTAAAAATATAATATATAATTTTAAATATTTAAATTTAATAATTTATAGATTAATATAAAATTTAAAATTTTACAATTTCATCCAAAAAATTGTCTAAAATTTACAATTAAAAAAGTTGGCCAATCTAACGTGATGAAAGGGCAATCTTTCTTGTGGGTAGCAATGGAATGCACGACGCGTGGGGAGCTGTGATAGTCACGCGTCACATAACATCTGTCACAGTAAGTGAGGTTGCATGCTAATTGTCGGTTCAGTTTTTTGTTTTGTTTTTCATCGTATTCTGTAACGTCATATATCAAAAATTAATTTGTTATAAATCAAAATTTTATTTAAAAAATTATTGTTATTTAATAAAATTAGGGATTTTGATTAAAGTTTAATCAAGATCAGAAAGTTATTGGGCTTTTTGGTATTTGCAGAGAAACGTTTTTTGTGAGCTCAAGTGTTATAGCATTTTTGAATTGGTGTGCTTTGGATGTTATAATTTTTGTGGATGGACAAATTTTGGTCGGATGGCTTTAGAAAAGAAAAATAAATTCAGGAATAAAAAAGAAAAGAAGAAAAAATAAATGAATGCTGTTAAGGTTCTAGACTAAAGAAAAATTAAGTTTATAAAAGATTACAGAGAGAAATGGATAATTTAACACGGTTACCTCGTCACCTTCCTTCGCCAACAACAAAGACTAACCGAGGCCCCTTTCTTACCCTAGCCCCTTAGGCCTTAATATTGTATTGTTGCATGCTAATAATAAGAAATTTCTTTTTGAGTAAATATCGTTTTTATTCCTAATAAGTTTTAAAGTTGTTCCTAACGTTTTAATTGTACTATTTAAGTTCCTACCATTATAAAATTGATTCAATGTTATCTTACCGTTAGGGATCCGTTAACAGAATTGACGGCAGAATAAAATTGAGACGATTTTAAAACGTTAGAGACTTAAATATGACGAAAACGTTAGGGACAAAAATGATACATAAAAATAAATTTTAATTTTATTTTATTTTTCAATAATATTAATTTTTTACTGTACATAGTATTCAATTATTTTTTAATTACATCTAAATAAATTACACTTAATCACATTACTTTTATTTTAAATAAATTTATTTTTTTATAATTTTAAAGAATTTTGATACATTAGAGACAAAATGTATAATTTATATTTTATTGTATATATATTATTTTTTCTTTTCTACAAATTTATATACTAGTCATTCTACAAACATTTCATGATAATTAAATATCTTTAAGAGTAAAATTATAAGAAAAATAATTTATTTGAAATGAAAGTAATATGATTAAGTGTAATTTATTTAGATGAGATTAAAAAATAATTGAATACTATGTATAGTAAAAAATTGATATTATTGAAGGATAAAATTAAAATTTATTTCTATGTATCATTTTTGTCCCCAACGTTTTTGTCCTATTTAAGTTCCTAATGTTTCAAAATCGTCTCAATTTTGTCCCGCCGTCAATTCTGTTAACGGATCCCTAACGGCAGGACAACATTGAGTCAATTTTGAAACGTTAGTGACTTAAATAGGATGATTGAAACGTTAGGGACAACTTTAAGACTTATCCCAAACGTTAAAGACAAAAACGATACTTTACTCTTTTTTTTCTCGTTCTTGTTTGAAATTAAATCTTTTTTATGTTAAAAATATATTAAATATTATTTTTTCACATTTAATATTATGTCTTTTAGGGAATAAAAAAACAATGTAGGATATTTTTCATGTATTATATTAGGTATGGTGGATTTTATGGTGTAGAAAGGAAATTATTTCTACATGTGTAGAAGGATATGTGTCAATGTATTAGTAGTTTATGTTGATGGCTCTTGGATGGGAAAGAATTAATTAGAGTACATAATTGTTGATTCATTGGATCCACAAAAAAAAAAGAGAGAATGTGACATTATATCTGTGTCATAAAGACAACTTATTAGGTTTTTTTATTTTAATAAATTAATTAAAAATTTTATTTATTAAAATAAATAATTTAAAAAATTATTACCATGTAGACGAGATATATGTATTTATAAATATAAAAATATATTTTATAAAAATAATAAAAATATTAATAATTTAAATTAGACCAAACTCTTAAAAATAGAACATTTCAATTAATATAAAAGGTGGACGATCTTAACCGTACTACTTCCATCTACCGGCGTTTTGGGATTCGAATCCCCAACACTTGCTTAAGCAAACTAGTGAGCTAACCACTAGACTAAGTTCATTAATTAGTTAGTTAAAACCATCTATTTCTTCTATTATTTTGAAACTGCTCATCTTTTCTATTATTTGAAACTGCTTATCTTTCTTATTATTTGAAATATTATATTTTTAAGAGTTTGATTTAATTTAAATTATTAATATTTTTTAATTATTTTCAAAAATTATATTTTTATATTTACAAATACACATATCTCGTTTACAGTAAGAAGATATATGAAAATTAAAAAAATAAACATATCTTGATACGGATAAAATTATCTCATTTACAGTATAAACAAGATAAGAGATGCTGATGTATTTTCCTAATAATTTTTAAAATTATTTATTTCAGAAAATAAGATATTTATTTAATTTATTAAAATAAAAAATTTCCACATATTATTTGATTTATTGTTAATAAATGTGTATCACTAATCAAATTAGAATTAAGTTCATTAGATGAAAAAAATTTTGAAAAAAAAAAATATTTTTTAATATTAACCAAAATATTTTTCATAAAATTTAAAAAAGAAAAAGATCTGGAGACTAACTTACTTTCACTCTTAAAATTATTACTATTAAAAACGAAAGAATGTATAATTTAAGTAATAGGTAATTACTATTCATTTACCGTGGTTAACAAATTTAATTTGTTTTTATAATTATATGTCCTAAATATATTACTAATTATTTGTATATTTTTAATATTTTACATGTTTTAATTTATAAATTGAATTGATAATTTACTATAATTAAAGGTATCCATTTTTTTAGAAGAAAATATTTAACTTTGAACAAAAGACTAAATTAGAACGATATAAAATATTTTAGACAAAAATAAAATATTTTTTCAATTGTAATTGAATGAATCGAAAACATTAAGGACATTAAGGATAAAAGTATATTTTACCCTATTATTAAATATTTGAAAATAAATAACAATTTACAATTGAAAAAATATTATTTTGGTCCATAATATTTGAACTAAGTTCTAATTTTATCCTTAATATTTAAAATATTTTATTTTTGTCTAAAATATTTTATATCGTTCTAATTTAGTCTTTTGTTCAAAGTTAAATATTTTTTTCTAAAAAAATGGGATACCTTTAATAATAATAAATTATCAATTCAATTTATAAATTAAAATATGTAAAATATTTAAAATATAAAAATAATTAGTAATATATTTAGGACATATAATTATAAAAACAAATTAAATTTGTTAACCACAATAAATGAATAGGAATTAACTATTACTTAAATTATACATTCTTTCGTTTTTAATAGTAATAATTTTAAAAGTGAAAGTAAGTTAGTCTCCAAATCTTTTTCTTTTTTAAATTCTATGAAAAATATTTTGGTTAATATTAAAAAAATATTTTTTTTTCAAAATTTTTTTTATCTAATGGACTTAATTCTAATTTGATTAGTGATATACATATTTATTAACAATAAATCAAATAATATGTGGAAATTTTTTATTTTAATAAATTAAATAAATATTTTATTTTCTGAAATAAATAATTAAAAAAATTATTAGAAAAATACATCAGCATCTCTTATCTTGTTTATACTGTAAACGAGATAATTTTATCTGTATCGAGATATGTGTATTTTTTCAATTTTCATATATCTCCTTACTATAAACGAGATATGTGTATTTGTAAATATAAAAATATAATTTTTGAAAATAATAAAAAATATTAATAATTTAAATTAAATCAAACTCTTAAAAATAGAATATTTCAAATAATAAAAAAGATAAGCAGTTTCAAATAATAGAAACGATGAGCAGTTTCAAAATAATAGAAGAAAAAGGCGGTTTTAACTAACTAATTAATGAACTTTGTCTAGTGGTTAGCTCACTAGTTTGCTTAAGTAAGTGTTGGTGATTCGAATCCAACCTTGTTATTATTTAAATTGATTTAGTGTAAATTCTAATAAAAAACGCCGGTGGATGGAAGTAGTACGGTTAAGATCGTCCACCTTTCATATTAATTGAAATGTTCTATTTTTAAGAGTTTGGTCTAATTTAAATTATTATTATTTTTATAAAATATATATATCTCGTCTACATGTTAATAATTTTTTAAATTATTTATTTTAATAAATAAAATATTTATTTAATTTATTAAAATAAAAAAACTTAATAAGTTGTCTCTATGACATAGATATAATGTCACACACTCTTTTTTTTTTGTAGATCCAATGAATCAACAATTGTGTACTCTAATTAATTCTTCCCCGTTCAAGAACCATCAATATAAACTACTAATACATTGACACCTATTCTTCTACACATGTAGAAATAATTTTCTTTCTACACCATAGAATCTACATTATATTATATTATATTATATTATATATATTAACAATAAATTTAATATTATATTCATATATAATTTATAATTTCGTTTTAATAACAAATAAGATGAAAGAATCTTTTCAGTCATATTAAAATTTGGTATTATAAATATTTTTTAAAAATTTAAAAAATAAAAACCCTAATATTTATTGATAAAAAATCTAAATTTATTATTATTATTATTATTATTATTATTAATGGATGAGTTAGTCAGAGTCGGGCTTTTTCACACTTTTGGAAAAATAATTGTTTATATTCACACAATGTGGACATATGCCATTTATCGATGAACGTTGTTGTTGTTGATGATCATATTTTGGATCGGCTATTTTTGTCGTTCTTGAGCTCAAATTCATTATTATGATAGTCCACAAAATTTTAAAGGCAAACCAAAAAATCCGGTCCAATTATGCTTTACTAAAAAATATCTCTGAAACACCAAAAACAGTCTAATTGATTAATGATCATATCAATCACTGCGTAAACTACTGTTACCATCCTACTTCCCACTATCCTTTCTGCCACTACTGAGAAAGCCATAGAAGCTGTCTGAAAATCTTAGAGCATATAGAACATGTGTCCTCTCCCAGTTACGCCAACACATTTTAGCAGGTGAAAAAAAAATTCACTTTTTTAATTTCAATATTAGAATATTGGGAGAAGTATAGTGTATAACAAGTTTATAGGAGTGCATGGGACTTCACGGGCATGTGACAGCTGTGATCAAGTAACTGGACGATCCGATTTGAAAACGGTAATCGGACGGTCCGATTTAAGGCTTGACAGGTATATAAATTGGACTATTCGATTTGTGCACCCTCAAGCTACGCGTCAGCCATGCAACCACCCCATCCCCTCTGCTTTTGTATATACCGATATCTCTCTTTCCTTTCACCCCTCTCACTTTCATTTTAACATTCTCCAACTCCACCATCTTCAACCTCCATTGATGATAAAATTTAAGGTTTGGAAAAAATAAATTTTAGACCATCAGCCTTCAACAATGCCAAGAAAAAAAAGATAAAAGACGTCAATCGTCCGGAACTCCACATTACCAATTATCTTCATCATTCTAATTATGTAATTTTTTTTAAAATAATTTGATTTACTTAAAATAATAGTAGTAATATTAGAAATTAACGGTGATAAAATATAATGACAATGTTAGAGATTTACTAATATTTAAATATTTTGATTTAATTAAGATAACAGTGATAATGTTATAAATATTAAAATTGTTTTTAATATAATAATTGTTGAAAATGACATAATTAATGTATTATTATTATTATTATTATTATTATTATTATTATTATTATTATTATTATTATTATTATTATTATATTTGTTAAGTAAAGAAGGTTACACTTGTTTAATGTGGTCTATGGCTACGTTTTGTAGGGTTTACGAATGTTGCAATATGACCACTACATGCTACCGGATCGATACAATTCAATAATGGAGGGGCATTTACGAGACACTGGCTTTTATCATGTTTCACAGATTGGAGTTGTCCAATGTCAGTCGGCATTGGTTAATACTCTGATTGAGAGATGGCGCCCTGAGGCACACACATTCCATTTTCCGGTTGGTGAGTGTGCCGTGATGCTGGAGGACGTGGCGTTAATTCTTGGTCTTCCGAAGAATGGTCTGCCAGTTACAGGACCGACACTCAGTAGTTATGAGGCATTAGAGGGTGAATACTTGGATCAGTTTGGTGTTGCACCTAGGAAGGCAGACTGTAGAAAAAATTTCATCAAGTTGACGTGGTTTCGAGGATTGAAAGATCGTTTAATGTTAGTTGTTGATATCCAGATTCAGAGGTACGTGAGGTGCCACATAATGTTATTGTTTGGGACCGTTGTATTTAGAGATAAATCTGGGATAGGGATGCACTAGAAGTTTTTGCTGTTACTCTGTAACTTTGCCGGGATCATACAGTTTAGTTGAGGATTGGCATGCCTGGCACACCTGTATAGAGCGTTGTGTAGGGCAACTCGTGTCGACTGTAAGGAGATTGATGGTCCGCTGACACTTTTACTTACCTGGACTTGGATCCGTCTACCACTTATTGCGCCGATTCCTGCCAATTCTCGACTCTTTTCAATTGCAAATAGGTAAATTTAATTACTAAATGCTTTGAAAAAGTGTATTTTAAATTTGATTGATAAATATTAATTAACGAATTGTCTGATGTCAGGTGGCATAATTGGGATCGTGAGAATCGACCTTACAGATTTCGTAGCCTTGCTCACTTTAGGAGAGCGTTGGATGATCTGCAAGAAGGACATGTTTGTTGTAATAAATAAGTAGTTATTTTCATTTAGCCATATTATTATTCAGTGTGTAATCCTCTTTTACTTGCATAATGTGTGCAGTTTGTTTGGGAGGCTTATGCAATTGGTCGGATCGATCCAGACATGATTCCTCCTGACATTCGTCAACATTCGGCTATTTGGAGTGCCACAGTTCCGCTTATATCTTTTGAATGCATTGAGTAGAATGTATCTGATAGACTGAGGAGGCAATTTGGCTTGATTCAGGACGTTCCTCATCAAGAGTGGGATCTAGGTGAAGTACACGACAAAGTTCTACCTGAAGTTCACCACAGTCACACTGTTGTCGACGGAGGTCCACTGCATACTCCACACCACTGGGACACTCACACACTTCAAATACCTCATTCTGTCGGTCAAAGCAACTAACTTGGATGTTACCCACTGATTCGCATGCAATTTGGAGGTTACAAGCTCAGAGAACACATGTCATGTATTAATTCGAGCCTCAACCTCGACTCTTTTTTGGGTGAACAATTCATTAAGCCTGTAAAACGTTGCCTTAACAGGTGCAGTGACTAGAAGATTGCGAGCCCCTTTCAGTACCGAGTTGATGCATTCCACTAGATTGGTGGTTATATGACCCCATCGATATCCCTTATCAAATGCTAAAGCATTCTGCTCACGTGAAATCTAATCCAACCAGTTGGTATAAGCCTCACCCCGCTTGTGTAGACGCTGATAACGCAACTCGTACTCGCGAACTGTTCGCGAGTATCCTGTCAATAAAAAAGACCCACTATAAACAACGTTCATCATAATAACTGGGTTTAAGAATAACTGTAATCGTAACTATCATACCGATATTGATGATAAGCTTCTGCAGATACGGAGCCTTGAACTTCCTTAAAAAGTTGGACTCTATGTGTCTGATACAAAACATGTGAAATGTTCTGGGAGGAGAGCAAACTCCGTTACTACGAGCAATAGATGACCTGATGGAATCGTGCCGATCGGAGATAAGGCCCACACCATCAGGTGTCACAACATGTTGTCACAAGTTACTAAGAAAAAAGTGCCAAGCATCAGATATCTCTCCCTCAACTATCGCAAATGCAATAGGCACGATGTTGTTATTGCCATCCTGTGAAACTGAAACCAACAAAACCCTTATATTTTCCATACAAATGAGTTCCGTCTACCTGCACTATTGGCTTGCAATGTCTGAATGCTCTAATATAAGGATAATAATTCCAGAAGACTTGGTGTAGTACACGAATATTAGGAACCAAGTCATCCCCCTAATACGCAGGCATTGTTTCAAAATGAACAACTGCGGATGACTCCTTGTGACACATGGCCTCAAACCATATCAGCAAAGCTGATACAACTATATGGAAGGATGTAGTTTTCACTCCAAGTAAAGCCGTTAAAGCCCTGCTCGTATATACTCCCCGACTTCGAGGTCTTGTGCCTTTTAGGATTCTGTTCGGTTGTAAAGGGGTGGAGGACGAGCTGTTTGTTTGGCCGAGCCGAGAGGAAGAGTTGATTGGGAGGTTGGATCCAGGATAATTTTTAAAGTAGATGACGCACCCTAGTCCGACTTTGAGGGTGAGGATAGGTCGACAGTTTAACCACCTTCCTTCAACTATATACTCCGTACAACAACGTTCTTCCTAGTAGCTCGGAGAGTTTTCATGGTAGCTGATTTGGGAGCCATCCTTTCTGCAATACCCAGATGAGGATACTTTAGTCATCAACACAATTTTACAAGCAAAATCCATAAAAGGAAGAGAAAATTGCCTAGTTTAGACTGAAGCTGGCTCGGGTTCCCTAAATACCTTTTTGTATCCAGATAAGGAGCGCAGCCCCAAAATTCTTGAAATACCTTGACCACACTCTTTTGTACCTCGTTTAAGTCATCCAAACTTGACTATCACATGATTTTCTTCCCAATACAAAGGGAAAATAGCCTCATCCCATCATTCAAGAAAGAAGGTCGGACACCCTTTACAACTCGGACCTTAAAAAAATAATTTTTAAAGTCGTAGAAGGACTCATCAAAAATAAGGAAAATCTTTCTACCCTGAATAGCATGGAAAGAGAACCAACCTTGTTTTTTAGAACTAAAATGTTTAGTGAGCACGAAGAGGTAAAAGAAGACTTTAAGAGAAGGTCGGACATCTAGTTCCTGACAAAAAAGTTGGTATATTTTACGATGCCCCAAGAATTGGGATACAATTGAGTAAGGAAAATATTGTAGAATTTAAGGACCTTGGACTCAAACTCAGAAAAAGAAAAGGTAACCCCTAACTTCGTGAAAAAACAGTCATAGACATATATGAAATGTCGTTCCAACCTATCAAGTCGGGGGAAGCAGATCCTCTCCTCAAGGTCAGCAACAACAATCTCATAGTTCCTCTCATCCTCTCGACTTAAACATAACCTAAGAGATCGGGCACGACAAAGGTGGTTCAACCCTACTTATCTGAGTAAGTAACTACCTCCTGAAATATCTCTTATTATCTCTCTACTTTATCTAGAAAGAAGATCTCAATAAATTTCCAAGATAAAGGGAACGATCATCCACCATCAAAGGTGGAACTACTTTAAAAGTGGTTATCATTTTACTATAAATACACTGACAGAACCTCATGTATATTCAGAACCAAAACTACTAAAAACCTGCTTAAAATCCTTGCTAACTTAAGCATCAGAGTCTCTTGCAGGTACCACCCTCCACCTTCTCACGAGAAACTCGGACGGCGGCACCTCGACACTAGCACAAGTCAGACGCTGCCTCAGAAGAAGTCTGGACCTCACGTTCAGACCCAAATCACCGTTTCAGATATCCCTCGGAACACACCCTTTGAAGTAGTTCACTTTTATTAGTGGATAACTGTTTCTCTTTTCTAGGGAATCCGATGATATCTCCTTTCTAGAAAGGTGGGAGATATCTTAGGAGTTAGTTATTTATTCAGAAGAAGTCTGAGTTATCTTTGTTGTGCCCGACCTCTATGAAGTCGGGTAAGGGTAGAGAAGGCCACCCTTTTGGGTGGACTTTCTTCTTTTTGGGCCTGACTTTATGTTTTTAGGCCAAGGTATGAACACATATAATCCTTTTGTGTTTGGAAAGTAAACATTGAAAAGTCATCCTGATTTTCATTGTGTTTGAAAATTCTGTTCCTATAACTTTGCATAAACTTAAATCCATTGTCAAATTTTAAATTTCGAAAATATATGTAATATAAACGAAGACTTGGTGAATCATCACTTCCCATGAATCATGATGCGCATAATTCTAAGCTATCCCTGAGAACAATTTCAAAGAAGGATTTAAATTCCTATAAACTCAAAAAACACGCTAAACTCAGAAAAATTAATAACAATCCAACAATAATTAAATTAGAAGTCAGAACAAAATTAACATTAACTAAGAAGCAGTGGAGACTTACACACACACACACACAGAGAGAGAGAGAGAGAGAGAGAGAGAGAGAGAGAGAGAGAGAGAGAGAGAGAGAGAGACCGCTACGTTGAGAAGAAGATTGTGATGGATAAATGAAGAGTGCCAACTAGAAAACAAACGACTGGAGCGATATGAGAGATGGGAGAAAATAAAGGACCCATGGATTCCATGCACGTGAGCGACACTGACAGGAGAAGTACGAGGCTCGGTTGAGGCTAGGCTGATGGCGACAACACCCTCCAGCTGACGGAGAGTAGCTTGACGATGAAGAAGGCATGGTGTAGGGTTGAGTGGCTACTAGGGTTTAGGTCTCTCTTCTCTTATGTGGTGTGGGAGATGGGCGAGAGACTGAGAAGTGAGAATGGCTGAGAGATTGAGCAGTGTGAGACTGTGGATTTTTTATTTTTTTTCATTAATAAAATAATGTTATTTTAGCATATACTAGTGGGCGTGGACAAATTCCAAAAAAAGGACCAATTCACACGAATTGTCAGTTAACTATCAATTTGATCGATTTTTTATTGATTTTTTACTAGACAATTTTTCAAGTTAAGCAAATCGCTCGAAGGATTGATTGTTAATTAATTCGGTTGAATCGACTGATCTAATTCGATTTTAAAATTATGAATGAGAGTTTATAGAGCAAAAATAAAATGCACAAAATACAAATTAAGAAAAGTAAGTATTGTCTAAAGAGGAGAGATATCTCAAATGACAATAGAATAGGTTATTATTTAAATTGGACTGAGTCATTTTAGATTTTTTTTTAAATCTAACACTAATTTTTACTACCAACAATTTTATTATCTCTCAAATTATGCTGGAAGTTCTCAATTTTTTCCAATCAATAAGATTGATCCAGACAATCATATAAATGAGAAATTACATAAACTTCTTTGAATTGTTTTTACTTTTCTTTTCTTTTTAAAAATAAATTACATTAACCTTTTTTTCATATTTTTTTATTTTAATAAAAATCTAAAATCTTTAGCGATAAAATCTTATTTTTAAAAATTTTAGTAGTTAAACTAAATAGTACTACAGAAATAAACATACATTCCATCCATTGGTGGCGCATATAAGACGAGTACTTCTTTCCTTTTTTTTAATAATCCGAAGTTAAATCTTAAAACTTAAGTGACAATGACTTCTAAGCCCTCGGTTTATTTTTCTTTTCATTCTTATCTCTTGTTTTATATAAAACTATATAAGTTTAATTTAATCTCTTCAACATAGATATACTTTTTTCTTCCTCCGTCATAATACACATAGGATGTTCCTAAATCGAATCATATATATAAATTTATGTTATATATTCGCATTCAATACAATTTACAGTTTGCGAATATAATTCGATTTGTAAGATGATAAAATTCGATCTTATTTATATTTTAATTGAATTGGATCGTGAATATCACATCTATAACCATGGATTTAATTTATATATTCGAACCAAATAATAAATAAATAATATATATACGTTGTATTTATATTTTATTTTTATTAATAATTATTATTCATATATGTTAGGAACAAAAATAATATATATTATTATCAAAAAATATATTAATTTAAATTTAAAAAATAAAAGTGCACATTAATTATTCAAATATAAAAAATAATCAAAAATTATATTAGTTGCTAATTTTCTTCTCTTCAAATCTTGAAAGTACTTCTCTTCTTATTTTCATATTTTAAAAATGTTGAATAATTATTTTATAAATAAATGACCATTTGTACCCATGAGAGATAAAAACGTTGACATTTGTACCCATGATAGTCTGAAACTAAAGTTATACCCATGATAGATGTCCTCCGTGTGACAAAAGTGCCCTGACTTGGATCTGAACTTGGTTCGTGGAAATCCGATCCTACGTGACAAAATCAGGACACTTTTGTCACACAGAGGGCATCTATCATAGGTATAACTTTAGTTTCAGGCTATCATAGGTACAAATGTCAGCGTTTTCATCTCTTATGGGTACAAATTGTCATTTATTCATTGTTTCATTATCAACTTGATTGAATGTCTCTATTTCTATATATGTAAAATAATCATTCAACCACTCATCTCCCATTCGATTACGAAATTGACTCTTTATGATATTCATAATAGAAAATGTATAAAAGAATCAAAGCTAATTTCCACAGAAGAAATATTAATGGATAAACAATATATTTTTTTTGTCTCAACAATAAGAACTTCTTTTTATTAGAAGAGACTAATGGAGTGATTTCAGATTCTAATGGTAGCTTTGTTTTGAAATATTTTTTCATTATTATTTATAAAAATAAAAATTATATATTTTAAATTAGTAAATTTGATCAATCACTTTAGAAATTTATATGCAATACAATTACATATAATAGAATAAAATAAAAGATAAACAAATAAATAATAAGAATCACTAAATTAAGAATAAAATAAAATATATAAATTCATGAAGAGAATAAAAAAATAGATTAATACTTAAACTATAATTGTTTGAATTAAAATTTGCAATTAAAAATATAAAAAAGAGAAACAATAAAATTAAAAGATACATAAAGTCATAAAGAGCTATACAAAACAAAACAGAGAATTTAAAATTTACTATTTAATGAAGAAAAGATGACCACTAGATAAAGAATAGACAAAAAAAAGTTGAAAATATGAAACTAAGAAGAGAATTTAAGAGAATAAATGAGTGATGACTGAGATTTGAGAATGGAAGAAGACTAAATTTAATTAGGTTAACTAATAGTCAAAATGATAAAAAAATAAAATAAATTTAGGACTTTAAATAATTAGATTTAGTTTATTTATAGTAAGGTCGTTTAAAATTTAAAATGGGAGCATATTTTCTATATATATATATATATTATTTAAAAAATGAAATCAGAGTGAGGACAAGTGCCCTTCCATGCCTCTGTATAGGTCCGTGCCTAGTTGTATTATTTTATTTTTATTATTTAAAAAAATTAATTTATTAATATTTTAAGAGTAAGCATATTTAAAAGAGTGAAAAATAGAAGAATTTATTAGAGTGAAAAAGGAAATTTTGTTGACATTTTTTTATAGAAATAAGTTTATTTAATATATTTTTATTTTGCCGATATATCTGATATCTGATCCGATTCGATCCACAAATCAGATATGAGCATAAAAAAATGCAGATATTAGATTCAATCTGATCAAATTAGTTTAGTGCAAATCAGATCGAAATTTTGATCATATCCTATTCGATTCGATCCGCAAACACCCCTAAATAGACATCCTCGCCACTAAAATAGTGACAACTTTTTGGGGCAAAATCACAATTATTTTTCTATTAGAGCATTAAAAATTTTACAAAGAACTTATCTCATATTCATGCAAATTATTTTAGTGGTTATTTTCATAAAAACATCTTCATATAAAGATTATATTACAAACTATTTAAGAATTCATAATATCATCTTTACATAAAGATATTTTCATAAAAATAACCACTACTTATTTCATGCAAAAGACTTAAACTTGAAAAAATTGATTAAAAAAAAAATCAATAATTCCAATTGATATTTTGATGCCTGACAATTTGGTGCTCTTTTTAATCTGCTAATGGAATTTGCATTATGGTAGTCATGATTTACCCATTTTTATATCAATCAATTTAGCAACGGCAGAAGAATATACATACACAAAATACATGACATCTGCATGTCACCATAGAATAATAATAAAAAAAGAGGCCATGGCATGAAAGCTTTTTACTATACATTTGTTATAACATTGCCAATAATATTTGATTCCATGTGTCTGGTATTCCAGGCAAACACCAATGTATGCAATCTGCATTTTGGGGATTGGCCCTTTCTTCCTCAGTTAGCAATTTGCCTCCAGTTTCAGTGTAAACTGAAGAGTGGCCATCAATTCTGTATTCTGAGATCTGTGTTATGTTTATAACACTCACTGGAACCTTCATTTTCTTCATCACTCTGGACACTACATTCATTATGTCCTTGTTAGAACCAGTTCCCCAGTGATTCTTTTTCCTCACAGGCTTTGTCTCATTGAAACATTTCACACCTTCCATGTTGCCCCAATCTTCACTTCTATTAACAAAAATGATTTAAGTCTTTTAGTTCCAATTTTTAGCTCCAAAAATTGGTGCCTTTTTTAGGTTTTTTTTTTTTAAAATTGTAAGGTGGAAAATTGCATGCAATTGTCTTTATGCAAAGTTGATAATTGACACATTAGATGACAATTTAATCAAATATATCAAATCATCTAATGATTTTCAACTATCAACTTTACATGAAGATAACTGCATTTAAGTCTCTGCCAAATACTAATAGGTCACATATCAATTGTCTATCAAATATTTTATGAAGACAAATTAACCATAGAAACTAAAACTTAAACTGAGTATTTTGATTTTTTTTGTCTGAACCAAAACGAAAACATAATTACATATTTTACTGAAATCCCAAACTAAATTACACTTTAATTGTTAGGTTCTTTGGATATTTCATAACTCTTTTCACGGAATTTCTAGGTGCAACTCATAGGATTATTGGTTAAGGTACTTCAGTACTTGTAATTGTAAAAGATGAAATTGTAGTTTTGATAAGAACAAAAAATAGACCTTGAGTGTGTGGGAGACATTGTTGTGAAGAAGACCTTGGTTTTGTTTGGATTGATAGTTGAGTCAACCCAATTGGCCCAAGTCTTCAAAGCTAACTTGTAAGCAATTGAGTTGTCCAATTCTTCGTACCCTTCTTCTCCATTTGCAAATGAACCCCACCTTAAAATTAACAAACTACATGTTAGAACCATTTTTTTTTTCTTAAAATACATGTATTAATTGATTCTTATTTTTTTTTTTTACACTTCATATAATCTTTGAGAAGAGAAAATTTGATTATGTATCTTGGAAAGAAACAAAGCTTACAGTGATTTAATCTTAGCACTGCTCATCCACCAAACATAGGTATTGAAAACAAGAATGTCCACTGCTGTCCAATTTTTGGCTCTGTCCATGATAGCATCCACTTTTATTATCCTCTTCTTTGGATCTCCGATGATATCAACATCAGAGTTGGACTCTACTATGTATGGAGCCCAATAGAATTCTATAGTAGCATTGTATTGCTGTGAAAAAAAAAAAAAGAAACAAATAAGTTACAACTTAATTATGAGAATAACTAATAATAATTAGTAATTATAACTAATGTGACATCTAACTAATTCACTGATATATCCAATACAAAGATTAATATGTTATATTTAAGGAAATCTCTAAGGAAATCTCTAAGTAATTATAATTAATGTGACATCTCATATATATGGTTGATTGAGAACTAGAAGAAGAGCCTATGTTTAAAGGAACCAAAATGCTTGAGTTACATATTTCAATACCATAGCTTTGAAGACTGAGTGAATATTTCTTCTTTCCATAGATTTCTGGTCTTGAGGTATGATCCCTTCCACCAAACAAACAAAAGATTCCCATTGGTTTCTTTGTAGTGAATCCCCAACAAACATCAGCCTTTTTCCTTGAAGCTTTCTCAGAGCTAGCTCAGGATTGAATCTACAAAAAAAAGTTAGTCATTTTTTGTTACGTATATTAAGGGTAACAAAATTTATATATTAACAAAATAATTTAATTTTAATATATTATCATTGTAAAACAAGTTTACACATGTATTTAATTATATAACGTGGGAGCAATACTCACATAGAAAATACATATGTACATAAAATACAGGTGTTGACATGTTTGGTAGTGAAATTGTATTTTATTAAAAGAAATTATGGAATCCACGTGTTTGATCATTCATTCTTGTTCTCACTCTATATATTCTGTATACAATTGCAATCTATATGAGAGTAGTATCCTTTACATTAATTATGTGAATGATCATCTAAAAGAACAGATATAATTAGACGACTGTGTAAAATATTTTATACTAGATTAAAATTAAACTAATCTATTGTTATAAAAAGAAAAAGAGATACAGGAACAAAGATCATGAAACTTACCTTGGCAAGTTGCAATCTTCTGGCTGCCATTCCCAGTGCATGTAATCAGTATCATTTCTTCCATTTTTGACACAAGAAAACTGCCTCTCTATATAGGGGCAGCTTATGTCAGAATATAGTGGCTTTATTGAATGGTTGAAAACCCATTTTCCATTTGCAACATTGCATTCTTCAGCATCAAAATCAAACCTGTCATCGACCCATGATGCATTCACAACCTCTTTTCCAACCTCCTCCTCCTTTACTCTTTTATCGTCTGCTAAAATAATCATGAATCATATGATAAAAACATTTCATTAATTACTATCATATATTGCTAGAACCAGAACTAACTCTTGTTTTGTTCAATTCAACTGATCACAGTCGCAGATCTTAAAAATTTGGATAACGGAGACAAAAGTTTTATGTAAATAGAATAAAAATTTTTGTATAATTTTTATTTTAGTGCGGGATCAAACATTAAAAAAAAAGAAAAACGCAAATTGAGAAAAAATATGCACATATATACTTCAAAACAAAATTTCAAATGGTAACAAGGGACTAAATGGTAGTATTATAGATATGTATTTTTCTGTGACCGACTGACACATGTTTCGCATAACAAAATTGTTGGGCAACTGTGGGAAGCTCTCGACAATCGGGGAGGTTTCGGGGAGGAATCAAGTGAGAGAACATAAGATAAGAAGACATCACATCCAACTCAAAACCTTAAGGTGTCAAGTTAATGGGTCTTTCATCTTATAAAATCCTCACTCTTCCTTGCTTTCTTTAATGTAGAACCAACTTCGACACTCCTCACACTTGCAACACTAACAAAAATTGCTATCTACAAATAAAAATCAGTTAATCATATATTTATATATAAATACGTATGTTATTTAATTTATTTTCAATGTGCATTTTGTATTCGCAGGTGATTTTTAGTGTTAGAGTAATATAGTTGTTATACATGTATAGAAAGAAAGGGACTAGCAATGATACAGTTATCTCCCAACTTGACTCGACTAAACTCGTAGGAAGAATAATAGACTTACTAGATTTGGGTTCAGTGCTCTTTCTTGGACAAAAAGGCTTGAGCTTGATAATTGAGATTGATGAAAAGGAACTGAATTTCTCAGCATACAACAGAGCCATGAAGACAAGAACACATAGAGTGATGATAATCGTTGTCAGAGGAAGCTTTACTATTCCTACTCTTGGAGGCTTCATCATCATGATTACCCTGATGAAGAATGAAGAATTGAAGCTCAAAGATGGTAAGATTAAACTAAAAAAGAGGCTGAATTATTATTGTTGCAAGGCAAAAACAACAGAATGATGAGGACATTGTAGGGGTGGTGAGAGGGTTTACAGGGTGAGAGAGGTTTTATGCAAATTTTGAGTAGGAGTGAAGTTAAAGCATAGTATTCTTGTTTTGCTTAGGACTAATTAAAATTTAGTAAAATATGGATGAGAAAGGGTAGTGGAGGTTAAAGAATGAATTGAAAGGCTAACATATTTGGCACTACTACCCTACCATCATGCATATTTATTTACACACGCATAATGCATTCCCTGTTTATATATTGTCATTTAGACTCTAATATTTTATCACATGGGAAATTATACTATGTTAAGTTTCATGTAGCCACTTGTATGTAGAATATGATGAATAATTCAACAGATGTGATCATATGGTAGTTGGTGCTGTGAAGAAATGATAATTAATACAAATAAAGAATTGTGGTTAATACAGATATTCAACAGATCTGGTCATATACTACGTGTTGTGAAGAAATGATTCATTAATACAAACAAAGAATTGTGCTTTATTCACCGTTGAACACGATTTTGGATTTCTATAGGATTATTACGTTTTAAAAAATATTCTATAAACATAAAAAAAAACGCAACCTATATATACATATATATATATATATATATATATATATATATATATATATATATATATTGTCTAATATTTTTTAATAATATAATTAACTATTAGAATAATCAAATGTTTTACGGTAAAATAACCAAACATATTATTGCAGAATAATTAGATTTATCTACAGCAGCATAATTAAAGTTTTTTTATGAATACAAAATATGTATCATTATATATTAGCTAATATTTTATATATAGTATGGTTTTTTTATGGTTCAAGAAGCGTGTTATTTGTAATATGAAATATCTATACGTATTTACATTAACTAAATGATAAAAAAATAGGAGTTATATTGAAATGAGCACTACACCAAAATCTAAGGAGGATGATGAGTATTGAAGTAAATGTCCATACGAATATATAATCTAGCTATGAGAAGTTGTTCCAAAATATATAAGGCTCACATAGATGATAGATATATTGTGCTGGATCTAACTAATGCACAAATTTAGGACTAATACAAAATAGGTGAAGTATATGCTGTAGAAAGGAAAAAATCTCTACGTCTATAAATTTGTGTTGTCTTAACAAATAATTAACAAATATCTCTAAAACGGGATAAAGTCTACAATTTTGCAGGTGAGGTGCAAAACCTCCTCTCGATTGCACGTGAGAATTTTTATATAATTAGACTGATTAATTATTATGTTTAATTATTTTAACATGATAGTGGACTTCTATGTACTAATTCTTTCCTGTCTCTGGATCATTATTTTACAAAGACAAATACAAAATGAATTAAAGGCTTGAGTTTATGAACTTATAATACTATGTATACTATTCATCCATTTAATTCATAATATTCATTATTATTTATCACTACAGTGGGAAAATAAAAATGAATTTTCTCAATTTTTTTTATTGATATTGTTAAGTGTATTTTTTTATTATATAATATATTTTTTTATATTTTTTTGTTTTATTTAAAAATAATGTATGACAGAAATTTTCAGTTTATCATATTTATTAAAAAAAAAATGAGAAAGTTTATTCCCCTAGTACAATTACTATTCTTACTAGTAATCCTCTTATGATAATTAATTCCCATATATTTTTAACTTTCATAAAAATTATATAGGTTGGGATGATTTTATTATTCTCTTAAAAAGTAATTTTTATTATCTTGGATTTTAGAAAGTTTTGGGAAAAAAGCTGAAAACTAATTTTGAGTAGCAACAATTTGTTTATCTTTATTGTAAAATAATTTTAAAGAATCAATTTCCATTTGAAAAAAAAAATTATAGAGACAAATGATTGTATTACTATTGTTCCGGGGCTTACCTAGAACCGGACGGTGGTTGGACTTGTTTGAGGCCCAAGCGCTGGAGGAGTGTGGTCTCCGACTTGGTTTACGTCTGGGAGCCGCCTCCGAGTTGTGTGTTCCAAGAGATGGGGGGTGGTACCTGCAAAGACACTCCGATGCCTAAGTCAGCATGGGGTTAAGCAGGTTTAGAATGTATTGGAACTTAGAGATACCTGAGGGGTGCCAGGGTATTTATAGTGGTGATCCAATAACCACCGTTGGAGTAGTGCCACCTTTTTAGGTGGATAACCGTCCCTTTTATCTAGGGATTGTTGGGATATGGCTTCTAGAAGTGGTTAGAGAGATTTTAAGGGCAGTTACTTATTTGAATAAGTGTTATCTGCCAGCTATCTCTTGAACCCGACTTCTTTGGAAAGAAGTCTGTGTTGAGTCCGACCTCTTCTAAAGAGGTCGGTGAATAACGAAGGCCAATCTTTGGATTGGGCCTTTTGGTGTATTTGGACCTGGGCCATACCGTTGGGTCAGGGTAGGAACAGTGTCCCTACTCGACTCCAATCTCTTTTGCTTATGAGTTGGATTCGAGTATTGAACTTGGTCTGTAGCTGTCGTGACTTTTAAAACTGACGTGATTTTAAATTTCTTAACCGCCAAGTCTAATCAAACGTCACGTCTGTTGGGGTTTTCGCATTTACACGTGGGAGCAGTTACATTGGTAACAGCGCGTTTCTTTAATGATCGCGTCAATTTACCCTTATGCCCCTGGCGTGCTATAAATACTTTTCCCTCTTTAAATGACTTGTTTTTGGCCAAGTCTTTTTTTCTAAGACTGATTGGTACAACTCGTTCTTTCTGGGTTATTTAAGGCTTGTAGGCTTTGTATGACTGGTTTTAGCATATCGTGCTTAACCAGAAAACATTTCTTATCCTAATTTTGTACAACTCGTTCAGTTCGAGCTGTTTTGAGGATGCATGACTTGTTTTAATACAAATCACCTTTCTGAAACTTATTCTGATTTCTTACGACTTGTTTTGATACAAATCGTTTATTTAAAACGTGGTTATTTCTTGATCTAATTTCATACAACTCATTTAAATTCGAGCTGTTTTTTAGGACTTCACAACTTGTTTCAAGTACAAATTGTTTATTTTGAGTCCTTTTAAACTATCAGATCATCTTTATAACCATCGGACTTGTTGCTTTATCCATTATGCCCCTGCTCGAGGTCGAGCTTTATGAAGTCGGACTCGAGCACTCAAGCAGAAAGGATTTTCGAATGAAGCCTTTTTTTGTTGAACTCATTCATTCTGAGTTTTCTAGATGACTTGTTTTTTATACAAGTCACTTTTTTGAAGCACAACTCGTTATATATCAAGTTGTTTTGCGCAATTTAAATTACTTAGATCATATGGTTATTTTTTACTCGATTTTGTTCAACTCATGGGCTTGAGTTGTTTTAAATCATCAAGCCGTATTATAACCATTGGACACCAATTTATACCTCGTCGCTTTATCCGAGCGACCATTGAAAAGGCCAGCTCGTGATTTTTGCACTTTGTCGAGCATAAATTGGCGCCTTAGGTGAAGGGATCATATGCTTATTCCCTCCCCTTTCTAGTTTTTACAAGGTTGTCGTCCTTGTGTATGATACAACTTGTTTTATCCAAGTTGTTTTGGAGGATAGTTTTTACGTTTCGATTTTGTTCAAAAACGTTTACAATCCTTCCTTTTTAACTCGTTTCTATACGAGTCGTTTGAAGTGATTCATTTTGATACAAATCACTTTTAAAGCTTTACTTTTAGATAGACACGACTTGTGCTTGACACAATTTCGTTGAAAATATGGTTGACTGGCATAACTCGTTTAATCCAAGCTATCCTTATGTTGTTGTGAATGCTAGAACGAGTTTTTTTTTTTTGGAACAACTTGTTTTTGTGAAAGTGTTCCATTTTATACGACTAGGTCGTTTATTTTTAGAACTTGTAGAGATGAGATTGTAGGCTTGAGATTTTGTACGATCCATTTGTTATTCATGTGGATCGAGTTGTTAGATCGTATTTATGCCTCAAGGGGCATATTTAGTTAAGTTACTTTTGCGACTTGTTCTAAACACCACTTTTTCAACCCGTTTGGCCCGAGCTGTTTCGAGGTGTTTTCTTTCCAATTCGCATATGTAACTTCTTTCCACCAATTGGTTCTTCGTCGCTTCATCCAGGCGATTTCTATATAGTCGGCCCGTGACTTTCGCGGTTTATCGAGCTTCAATTGGTGTGTGTTAATTGTAGAAAATCAATTTTCATAAGGAATTATTTTATCTCCTTATGTTGGAGGTGTGTTGCGACCTGGGTAGTTTTTTACCTTCGAAATTAGACACTTTGTAGTAGCCCTTTTCTAAGATTTCAGTAATCTTAGAAAAACCTTTTTGATCTTTGTTTTGAAAAACCTTTTTCTTGGCTGACTGTCCCTTTCTTTAAGTTAAGTTTTCCTTAACAACTCGGGACAGCCTTTTGCCTTAGTGCTTTCAATAGGTTTCCTGATCTCTTTTTGGTATTCCTTGTACTCAATTTTTGATTTATTGAGCTCTTATGATTTAGGTTATTTTTGCGATGCGTTTCCTTTTTTCTCGGTTTTTCCGACTTGTAAGTCAGATAATTTTCGAGTTTATTACGATCGACTTTTATAACCTCTTTACACCGACTTGTACCTCGTCGTTTTATCCTGACGACCGTCTAGGTCGGTTCATGGGATTTTCACGCTTTGTCAAGCTTAAGTCGGCGCGTTTCGTAGAAAGAAAGAAAAACGAGAAGGAATTTATAAGAGATAAAAGATCTTTATTTATTTGCGAAGGTACTTTCACTGCTACTAAGGGTTTTTCACTATCTATGATCCCTTAGTCTCTACTATGATGCCTCGTTTAAAAATCCTTCTTCAGAAAAAATCCTTTAATTTTTGGGAAAAAATCATGAAGTTGGAAAAAGAGTATATCAGGGAGTAGAGTTCGCTTTTAGCTATAGTACCTTTTCATGTTTCAAGCATGCCACGTCCTTGGTAGCTCGGTGCTGTTTAAGTCGGTCACCTTGTAATAACCTTTTCCTAAGATCTCAGTAATCTTGTAGGGTCCTATCCTTTTTGTTGCTTGCTTTCATTCGCCCGAACTCAGTAGCCTGATATTTTTTCTTATCAAGATGAGGTCTTTTGCGGCGAATCTCGTAGCCATCCTTTGTCTCAAGAGCTCTTTCCTTATCTGAGTTTGCTCTCAGGTTTCTGGAAGGGGGTCACGTTCTTCTTTCGTGCTCTAGCATCATTGTAGAATGTTGTCTTTAGTTTTTAATAATTTTGGACTTAGCTTTCATGATAAGCCAGTGCCCCTACTCGAGGTCGAGCTTCATAAAGTCAGACTCGAGTATTCAGTCATGCCATTCTTGAATCTTACTATTTGTTGCTATGTGACTTTTACAAGTTATTTTGGACTCTCTTTTTGGGAGGTCGGATAACTTGTTTTATACTTGTTGTGTCAACTTAGTAAGGTTGGATACTTATCTCTTGGCTTGAGGAGGCATTCTTATAAATCGCCATCCTTTCTCAATTTGTTTTAAACAAATTGTTGTGACGTCGGGTTTACATACTCTTCGTGTTGATGTTTGATTATGATCACGTTGTCCTTAAGTTATTTGTGCAATTCATTTTAGGCTTTGCCCCTTGCCAGTTTGATTTAGTACAAGTGGCTTAACGAGGTCGGACCACGATTTGCATTTATAACTTCTTACGCCACTTTGGATCTCATCACTTCAAGTCAGAAAAAGTGTGCATTAAGGAGTAAGGTGCACTTTCTAGCTGTAGTATCCCTTTTGTTGTAAACATGGCACAATCTAGGTAGATTGTTTTCGAGTAAGTTGAGTATGTTGTAGTAGTTCTTTTTCAAGTCTTAAGTGACTTTGTTGGATCTTTTCATTTTGGTGTTGGCTTTTCTTCGTCCGCTTTTGGTCCGATGTCATTTTGGATCAAGACGAGGTTGTCAGTTGAGAAATTTCTTCGTATGACCTTCTCATGGCCATTTATGCTTGGGATCTGGTTCTCGAAGTTGTACCTCAAGAAAGAAGTCGGACTTTTCTTTGTAAGCTCTTAAAGGAAGTCGGATTTTTATTTGTAGATTTGAATCCTCAGAGGAGGTCAAATTATCTTCATAAGCTTGGATCTTTAGAAGAGGTCGGATTCTTCTTTCTAAGCTTGGAAAGAGGTCGGACTTTCTTTCTAAGCTTGGAGGTTTTCGACCTCATTGTAGACTCTGATCTTTAAAAGAAGTCGGAACCTCTTTCTGATATTCTTCGAGGTTTTTGACCTCATTGTAGAGTTGATCGTAAAAGAGGTCGGATTTTTTACAGACTCCAAAATGAGGTCGGATTTTTTCTTTGTCGGATCTAAAGAGGTCGGATTCTTCTAAGCAATGAGGTTTTAGACCTCATTGTAGAGTCTGACCTTTAAAAGAGGTCGGACTTTCTTCATGGGATCTAAAAGAGGTCGGATTTTCTTTGTGAGCTCCCAACTCATCCGACCTTATTGTAAAGTCTGACCTTTAAAAGAGGTCGGACTTTTTCTTCATGAGCTCTCTAAAAGAGGTCGGATTTTCTTTGGTGAGCTCCCAACTCATCCGACCTTATTGTAAAGTCTGACCTTTAAAAGAGGTCGGACTTTTCTTCATGAGCTCTCTAAAAGAGGTCGGATTTTCTTTGGTGAGCTCCCAACTCATCCGACCTTATTGTAAAGTCTGACCTTTAAAAGAGGTCGGACTTTTCTTCATGAGCTCTCTAAAAGAGGTCGGATTTTCTTTGGTGAGCTCCCAACTCATCCGATCTTATTGTAAAGTCTGACCTTTAAAAGAGGTCGGACTTTTATTCGTGAGCTCTCTAAAAGAGGTCGAATTTTCTTTGTAAGCTCCCGGCTCATCCGACCTTTGAAGAAAAGTCTGACCATCATTCCCTCCAATGAAGACTGGACCTTTGCCACCCCGACTTTCTTTTTCCTTTGGATCGGATTTCAGTTTTCTTCCTGGAAGACATTCATCTTTATTGGTGTGCAAACGACATCAAATTCTACCATAGGATTATTTCCTTTCATATTCATTGGCAGTGATGTAATTTGTGAGCAACCAATGAAAGATGTGTCATGTGAATTTTTTCGTATTATTCACTGCTCTGTTGTAATTGATATGTGAATCCAATGAAGAAAAAACTGGATTCATCACTTCATTGTCGGATTGGGTTGCATTCAAATGGACTGATGCTGCACTTTTTGGCATAAGTTGAAAAGAAAGGTTTCATTGTTTTTATCAACAATGATTTCCCTTCTTTTCTTTCTCCAATTACTGATGTATTTGGAACATGCAACTGCTCCATTCCATGAGTGGACAGATGTCATTGTCCATTTAACGAAGAGGTTGGGATTAGTCACGTTCCCTTTTCTCCCCCTCTTTTTTTTTTTATGCGTAACTTCTTTTGCCAATTGAATTTTCTGAATTGAAAATTCTTTTATTCAATTGGCTTTTGAGTTCGTCCTTTTTTTTTTCACGTAACTTCTTTTGCCAATTGAATTTTTTGAATTGAAAATTCTTTTATTCAATTGGCTTTTGAGTTCGTCCCTTTTTTTTTCACGTAACTTCTTTTGCCAATTGAATTTTCTGAATTGAAAATTCTTTTATTCAATTGGCTTTTGAGTTCGTCCATTTTTTTTTTCACGTAACTTCTTTTGCCAATTGAATTTTCTGAATTGAAAATTCTTTTATTCAATTGGCTTTTGAGTTCGTCTTTTTTTTTTCACGTAACTTCTTTTGCCAATTGAATTTTCTGAATTGAAAAATTCTTTTATTCAATTGGCTTTCGAGTTCGTTTTGGTTTGCTTTCTACAATGGCCTTGGGACGGTGCTTTCTTCTCTTTTAATCCAATTTAACTGTAGAAGTAGAATCGTCATCCCTATTTGATATCCTCTGCCCATTGGGAGAAGTTTTTACGGGATTTTTGGTATCCATAGAAACTGTATTCCAGCTTCTTTTTAACATGCTTGCATCTTATTCATGTCGAGTGGTTGTCTGACTATGTTATTGATCATCTGCCATTATCAAGAGTTGAGCTCCAGGTCCCCGGCAACGGCGCCAATGTTCCGGGGCTTACCTAGAACCGGACGGTGGTTGGACTTGTTTGAGGCCCAAGCGCTGGAGGAGTGTGGTCTCCGACTTGGTTTACGTCTGGGAGCCGCCTCCGAGTTGTGTGTTCCAAGAGATGGGGGGTGGTACCTGCAAAGACACTTCGATGCCTAAGTCAGCATGGGGTTAAGCAGGTTTAGAATGTATTGGAACTTAGAGATACCTGAGGGGTGCCAGGGTATTTATAGTGGTGATCCAATAACCACCGTTGGAGTAGTGCCACCTTTTTAGGTGGATAACCGTCCCTTTTATCTAGGGATTGTTGGGATATGGCTTCTAGAAGTGGTTAGAGAGATTTTAGGGGCAGTTACTTATTTGAATAAGTGTTATCTGCCAGCTATCTCTTGAACCCGACTTCTTTGGAAAGAAGTCTGTGTTGAGTCCGACCTCTTCTAAAGAGGTCGGTGAATAACGAAGGCCAATCTTTGGATTGGGCCTTTTGGTGTATTTGGACCTGGGCCATACCGTTGGGTCAGGGTAGGAACAACTATTATTATTCAAAAACATAAATTATCTTTATTATTAAAAATATATGAAATTTATTCTTTTATAAAATACTTATATTAAAATCTAACCGATAAATAAGAAATTAATTTTCAAATTTTAAGATATTATTTTGTTCTTTTATATTTTTTAGTTAAAAATAAAATTAAAATTAATTCGTATAAATATGTACTAAGAGATATATGTTTCAATAAAATTTTGTTTGATAAAATGAAAAAATTCTTTAAGATTTATGGAGCAATAACAAAAAAAACTTGGCCTCAACCCAAAATGCTTTCTTTTGTGCAAAAACAAAAAAACTCTAACACACTATAATTAACCATCATAATATAAATATCTATTATCTATTATATATCTCTAATTTTAGAGTTAAAATATGTCACATGTCATTTTTTCATTGCAATTGGAATCAAATCTTTTCCTCCAAAATTAAAGAATTCTCCTTTCCTTCTTACTAATTTTACAACCAAAACTTATAATTGAAATTAAATCATTTCTTCCAAAATTAAAGAATTTTTTTTCCTCCTCTTTACTAATTTTACAACCAAAATGTGCCACATGTCACTCCTCATTACAAGTGAAATCAAATCTTTTCTTCCAAAATTAAAGAGTTCTTCCCTCCTCCCTCTTCCCTCTTCCTTTCTCTATTTCTCTCATCCTTCAACTACTCTATCTATTTTATATATCTTTATCAATATCAATGATTAAATACTAATTTGACAATCAAAATATGCAACATGACTTTCTATAATTGCATTAAAATTGAAATTAAAATATTAAAATTGAAATTGAAATATACATATATTATGTATTATATATTACTATCTAATTTAATAATCAAATGTGTCACATGATACTCTCTTATTAAAATTGAGAAAAAA
Organism: Arachis stenosperma; assembly: GCF_014773155.1. Classification (NCBI taxonomy): domain Eukaryota; kingdom Viridiplantae; phylum Streptophyta; class Magnoliopsida; order Fabales; family Fabaceae; genus Arachis; species Arachis stenosperma. The sequence continues at coordinate 119,804,205 of NC_080380.1, read as the reverse complement.
TATTTTTTTTCAAAATTAATAAACTTCCTTCCTAAATTCTCTAATCTACTTCTCTCCATTTTTCTATTTCTCTCTACTATTTTTACTCTATATATAATTTATATTTTATATTAGTAATTTGACAAATCAAAATATATCATTCGATTTTTTTTACAATTAAAATAAAAATTTCCTTCAAAAATTAACAAACTCTCACTCTCACTCTCATTCTTCATCTTTATCTTTCTATCTCCTTTCTCTCATTCTCTATTTTTTCATCTTTTTCTTCTACAGAAAACGAAACTAACAAAATAATATAATTTAAATAAAAATATTATTATTATTGTTATCATATACATAATTTTTTAGTTTTTTATTTAGTTTTAAATTTTTACCGTTTATCTTTTTAATATATATTTTCATTTCTCTTCTTTCAAATATTTATTACATATAATTTTGAGAGAATACTAATGTTATAATTAAAAGTTAGAATCAAGATTCAATTATTTTAAAAAAAATAATTTTGAGTTAATTTTATAACTATCAGTATAATTTTTTTATACAAATATCTAATTATATTTTTATATACATAGAGAAAAAAATATTATTTTTAAATAGCAAGTATAAAAGTTAATTATTTCTATTTATTTTGCAATAGACTTAAAATTAAAGTTAACACAAGGACGGAGCTACATGGAGAGAAAGGGGGCAACCGTCCCCCTAATTTTAACTTTTTACATGTAAATTATATGTAAATTTTAGTTTAGCTCCCTTTAAAATTTTATTTTAGTCTTATTTTATTGTATAAATATTTTTAGCCCCATCTAATATTTCATCTAGCTCCATCTCTGAGTTAACACCTAATTAAATATAAAAATATACTCATTAAATTGTTTTAAATTTTAGATAACGAATGTTAAAATTAATTATTAATAAAAAAATTAGACTTTTTCATATAAAAATAATAACCAAAAATTTTATTATTTAATTTTTTATCTATAGATACTTTGATTTTTTTAGCCAAAAACTTTTATCAACTTATAATTTTTTTTCATAAAAATAGTTTAATTTTATAAATTTTTTTTGTTATATATAATTTATACTATTAGAATAAAATAGACCATAATTTTAAAAAATTTATATTTTTATTATAAAAATACTAATAATTATCTAAGTTGAGCATTAAAATTATATTCCTACGTGAAAGAGAGAAAAGATTTCTACATCCCGCTTTTAAAATTGCAGACTTTATCCTTTTTTAAGAACAATTGTCAATCATTCTTTGACACAGTATAAATCTCCATATATATATATATATAACTTTGTTCTTTTTACACCGTAGACTTGACCAACATAACTGTCAAATTAATTAAGTAGAAGAGTAGTTAATTGTGAGATTGAAGAGAAAGACACGGTGTGTGTTTGATTTTAAGTTTGTAAATGAAAGTTTGTATATAAGTAGAAGAGTAGTTAATTGTGAGATTGAAGAGAAAGACACGGTATGTGTTTGATTTACAGTTTGTAAATGAAAGTTTGTATAAAATTAATTTTATAAATTTAATTTTGATCAAAAATAAATTTATGTTAAAGTAATTTATGTTTGGTAATTTTTGTATTAAAATAAATTATAATAAAATAAATGCTATTTGGCTTATACCATTTAAAATCACTTTTAGATAAAAAATTACTAAAATAGACATCAACTTAAATTTTTTTATATTATCATATTATTTTAATTTAGATATTTAAATACACATCTTATTAGTTAATTTTATAATAAAATTAATATTTACTTACTAAAATAAAAATAACATATAAAAATAAATAAAATATATATTTTTAAATAAAAATAAAAAATATAAATTTTATGTATATATATATAAAAGAATATTTAATTAAATATATTATATTTTTTAAGTATTAAATGTTACTTTAGTATTTTTTACATCGTACTCTTATTCTAGTATTCTCAATAATCTTATTCTTAATATTAATTTAGAATCTAACGTTTATGATTTTATTATTATCTATGATTAATTTTTTATTTAATTTATCTTTTTTAATAGAATCATAATCTATATTATAAAAAATTACACTAAAACATAGTATACAAGAATTACAATTATAAAAGAGAATACTGAAAATAATAAAAAAAAATTAAATATTTACTTTATACTGATTGAAACAAATCTAAAAGTTCTTGATGATCTTTTTATATAATATATTTTTAGTATTTTTGGTACTCGTTTTTTAGTATATTATAATTTTTTACTATTATTATTATTATTTACAATTAATTTTTTGTTTAATTTACTTTACCTAATAGAATTAATAAATTATATTATAAAAAGATAATAACAAACATAATACACAAAAATCATAATTATAAAAGTATATAATATCAAACAAATAGTTGAAAAAAATAAAAATAATAAATAATAAAAAATAGAACTCATATAAATAGAAATAACAAGAATTTTATAAATAATACAATAACAAATATAAAGGATAAAGTTGGTAAAAGATAAATAAATTGTTAGTATCTATGGCTAAAAGCCAGTTAAGAAAACGCAGAAGTTACAAATAGTTGCTTCTTGTAAATGTGGTTTTGACAGCAAAATTACTTCTATGTTCATAAGAAAAAAATTTGTCAAACCAAAAGTTGAAACTTTTAAAAAATTTAAACGTGCTTCTTCCCTTCAAATAGATTTTCCAAACACACCCATAGAGTTACGATACTTTTTGAACTTCTAAATTTTCGTAATGTTGATTATTTATATATAATTGTATGACTTATATTAGATTTGTTTCTCTTAGGTAGCGTTTGTTTTACAGTACTGGGACAGAGACTGAGAGACTGAGATACAGTATCATGTTTGTTGGCTCAGAGACTGGTACTAAAATTTCTGTCTCTGTCTCTAAAATTTCAGTATTTCAGTGCCTCTAAAATGTAGGGACATAGGAGACTGATATTTTAAAAAACAGAGACTGAAACTTTAATAACATTTTATACCTAAAATACTCTCATTTTAATTAATTAATTTTAATTTTATTTTTTATGCAAATTAAATTAGAATTTTATTCTTGTTTTAATTTTTGTCTCTCACTTGACACCAAACAGAATACTAAAATTTATTTCAGTCTCTGTCTCTCAATCTCAGTCTTTCGGTATCTGTCTCTCCACCAAACGCTACCTTAATCTGATGAAAAATTACTCCTCCCGCTAAATAGATTCTCAATAGCCGAGTTTCATATGAATGAACGGAAAATAAAAAAAAAGGAAAAGTGATATCTCAATTTAATAAATATTACTGACGACTCTTTAACAGAAGTTTTGAAGGTATTTGTGTAAACTGTAAGCCTAATCATGGTTTTCGAATTGGAGATCGCTATGATATAGTCACATAATTGATGAGTATATAAACTTGTGATTCACGATAATAAGTAACTTGATATGAGATTTTAAATAATCGTTTTCTATGGAATAGGGAGTAGGGACGCATTAATAACTAACATGCTAAAAGGTAAAAGCTGTCGCCCAAAATAGTATAAGAAACTAGTATTTTTTTCCGGCAATAATATTACAAAATTTTAAGTTTTATTAAATAAATTTATATATACATTTTTTTATTTTTGATATTGAAAAAAAAAGAACAGTTTACAATATTATTAGAGTATGATGTGTTTAACTAGCATGTGAAAAATATAAATTAGATTATCAGATTTATTATTTAAAATACAAATATGACCTTTATATTTGTAAATTTTGACTTTTTAAAATTTTTAATTATAAATCTAACCTTTTAAATTTCTGTATCTCATTTAAATTAGACTTTAAATTTTATTTTTTCTCTTTTCTTAGCAAATTTAAGTAGATTTTCGTAGAAATTTAGAGTAGTCAAATCAAAACCTTCGATTTGCTTTTCCTAATTAAAAAAAAATATTCTTCATACCGATGAAAACATATTCATCATTTCATAATGCTACATAACATGGCAAAAGCCTTCGTTACTAAAAAAATGAGCCATATATATAAAATCCAAATCGAATCGCCGATTTGACCGAAAATTTGGTAAATTAATGGTCCAATTGGTTCAACTTAGTGTTCAGACCATATAAAGAGCAAATTGATCAACGATAGTCAAATCTGTCAGAAACCAAGCGGTCCGGCGCGAAGTGGTATGGGTTGGACGCAAAATCCATGCGCGCCCATCGTGCACAAGCAATGCATTGAACTATTGTAGGAAACAACCTTTCAGAATTATTCAAAAATAGTAGCAAGTGTGTCTCAAACTGGAGATCTCCAAGAAGTCTACTGTAAAATTCTAAAAGTTAATAAATAATTAATTAATAACTTAATTATGAGTCAAAGAAATTAGAAAATTAAGTTTTATAATTTAGAGATATAAAAATATTTATAATAGAAATTAAAACACTAATTTTAAAAGTTTTGGCTCAAAATCAGGTCAACGAGCTAAACCGGTAGAATTGGACCCATATTGAGCCCAAGGTCCAACTCATTTTAAGCCAAACTTAGCATCCTTTCCCCCTCCAATTATTTCACATTGAAGATGAGGGGTGAACTTAGAGTCTTAGATCCCTAACTTCCATTTCACTTCCAACTTCAATTTCACATAACTTTCAATCCGGAGTACTGATCGTTGCACCGTTTGCAACCACACGTTCGTCTCGTCAAGCTCTTCAATTCTATTTGAACAAAGTGCTATGGATCTCAGATTTTTGTGCCCATTTCTCCATCCCTTTATTTTTGTTCTTTTGGTTTGATATTGAGAGATTTTAATGATTTTGGTGGTTTAGGTACAATCTAACATTAGATAATTGTTGGATTTTATCCCAATAATCAATGGATAAAGTAAGAAAGTTCTAAACCCTTGTGGGCTGTCCAATTTTTTGAACCCTAGTACTAATTTTGATGAATTGTTTGAATTAAATTGAAATTGTGTTGAATTTGGTGTTGAATCGGTGAATTGGAGCGCTTGGAACTCAGCTTTGTGTTGCTGGAATTTATTGGGATTGATCTGAAGTCTTTGAAGCTTGAAGTTCAAGGTTTCTAGCTTAGGGAGGAATCGGCCAAAGTATGATTTTGGTTTCTCGTAGTTAATGTATAATGTTACATGAAAATTTAGACTAATTGACCGTATGATAAGCTGAAATATGTGAATGGTGCATGTTTAGTGGATATAGAAAATAAATATTGAGTTTGATATGAATTGTAATTGAAAATTATTGAGTGGTATTGATAAATGTATATGTTGAGGTGATTGTGGTGTGGTTGGTGGTGAATTAACATGAATTGGTTGATTGGTTTGAGTAGAAATGGTATATGTATCTAATGTGAAATTTTAATCATTGATGTTGTATTTGATAAGAACTTATGAATAAAATTGTTGAATAGATTTGAAGGTTTTAGATGTTAGCATGTGATGAAGTGAATGGAGAGTGTATGATTATGATTTGAACATATTTGGTACTGTTTTGGTCATGAGAGTCTTGGTTTCAAATTGAGAACTTTGAAAACTTAGAGGTTTGGTATTTTCTTAGCAACATCATCTCAACCTTTGAAAGAGTCATATTTAGTAGTTGATCATCACCAAGCTGAATATCTAAAATGAAGATAAAAAATTTAAGCAATTAATGAGGTGTTTTAAGATAAAAAAATATTATTTAATCTTATAAGCGAAATTGATTTAACATGTTAAATGATATACCTGGATTAAGTGTTGAATTCTATGTGAATATAACAAATCTTCAGATAATTGTTGGTAGCACTGTTGCCATACCAATTAAGGTCTTGATATGTTATTAGAAATCAATAACACAACAAACAGATTTTGTAAGTAGTTTTCAGATGCCCAAGTGCTTGCTTTTAGAATTGCATCAACAAATTCCTTGTCATTTTGTAGGAGTCCCAAAACATAGCATGTTTTCTTGAATGAGTTTTATACCACACCATCCACAGTATGTAAATCAGTAAAACTCGTGCATCTTTTTTGTATGTTTAACAATATTCTCATGTAATAATCCTCACCGTTACCATGTAAAACATGAGTCAGCTGTCCAATAAGAAAGTCTTGTTTGCGAGAAAACCATATGCATGAATCATCTTTCCATACAAATTTTGTAGGAAATTCGCTGTATGTTAAAGATCTACCAAAATGATAGTCACGATTAGCCAACATCCAAGTAGCTAACTTAGTAACCTTACCATCTACACGTTGAATTACATCAGCAATGTTCTCATGGTCCTTGAAAACATCTGGTTGCTCATCAGGTAGGTGGAATGGTAGGTAAATCATTGCAGGCTCTTTAAGCTAAATCTCATATCCAAATATCCTCCAAGCTACTTCACATGCAGAAATGTAACGACAATCATAGTAGTTATGTATTTCATCTACAACTTGTTAAGGAAACCCATCACTAGATGTTTGGTAAAATGAAGCCGTAACCCTATCATTATCCTTGTGGATGTACTTGAATAAATATTTAATATAAGAAGTCTGACATGTATGCTTCATATTAATATGACAAACATATTTTAAGAGTAGATCCAGATTGTATGGTACAATATAAGAATTGCCAGAACTGCATTCTTTTTAGTTATTATATGACCATTATCCACCCTTTTATACTTTGGAAAACCACCCTCGTCAATAATACTTCTATTCCTGAATGGTTTTAGAAAAAACTTAGAGCACCTTCCATTCAAAATGTGTGACACCTTTAGAGTTGAGTTGGTGATAGTTATCCAAAGGAACAACATTTAAATCAATTAATGTTGATTGACAACTAACTAAATCCATGTTCTGTTTTGGTTGTATTTTTTTAATGGAAGTGGTGGACACCAACTTAGGAGAACTTCTCAGTGTAGAGTGGAGCTTCATATTTTTCTTAGATGAATGCTTGTAAAGTTTGTGATTCTTCTTTGATGGCTTATAAGTAGCTTTTTAGTAGTGAATAGTATCAAGTACATATTAATCTTCTAATATACGGTCTTTACCTTTATACGTAAATATTGAATGTAACGGTAAATTCATATCATAAATACTGGCAGACAATTTATTCATGAACCTGTCTCTAACCATGATGACAAAGAAGATGTCCCTGTTGAGATACCTTAGCTTAATGGTACCTCCGTTGAATAATCTATAAAGATTAACTAAGTTCTCAAGACCTTACGTTATAAAAGCATTCGAATGACCTCTTAGAATACGTAGCTGAATCTGGTTATGTTTAGAGTTAATAATCAGCATTTTATCGTTAAAGGACTTGTTGTATTCTTTGTAAAATATGCTGGGAAGCTCATGCATATTCTGTGACCATAATATAAAGTGAGAGTTATGTATGAACATGTATGGAATCAACTAAACATTAGAAATAAACTAGAATTATTAAATAAATAAAATTCATTAACAAAAAGGTTCCTGCTGTCCGGAGCATATAATACCGAAAATGGGTTGATATAGAGGTAAAAATTACGACTCTCTTCCACCAATTTATGAGAGCTTTGTTGGGTCTCCATCTGATATGAGAAAGTGTGAATTATTCTAGCAAGGTAAGTAGCACAGATTGGTAGAATTGAAGTAAGAACTAAAATAATAAATGAATTGAAACTGGATATGAAAGATTAATGAAAGAAAAATGCAGATACCTTTTGGGGAAGTAAATCTTGTAAAGATACACAAACATAATTATTGTATTAAAAGTAACATGAATTATACTCGATGAAGAGGACAACAACATTAATAAACTTAACCGTATGTGTTTATAAATGCAAACATCCATATAGTGTTGTATTTATATAATGCAATTGAAAGTAAAAAAAAAAAGGAACTGATAACTCAAGGATGAGCATTGAGTAAAAAATATAAAATATAATTTTCAAAATGATGATACTATGGATGTCATGAAGCTATAGCTTATAGATAATTATTAAATGACTTTTTTTGATAGTAAGTGAAGATCAAGAAAAAAAAGTTACTATTTCATCGAGAATGTAACAAAGTATTTTACATAAATGACAAATACATGAACATGAAGTGTTACTCAATTAATGTTTATTGCTAGATCGAGTAATGATTACATGAGAGAGTGTAGCTTGTGGAAGGGTAATGGCCTAGCAAACCATTGGTCATGAAGAAACCATAGCAGACTGTGGAAAAGAAACCAAATAATTAAACTTGTTTCATGTAAAAGTTTATAATACAAATAAAAGAAGACAACAAAATTTTGAAATAATAGGAAAAGATTGTGTTCATTTAAAAATTTGAGCATGAGTGACTGAAGATGATTTAATGTAATGAATTATGAAAATCTATAGTTGAAAAAGGAACTATTGATGTAAGTGTAACAGAAAAAATCATGGTTGGAGTAAGAAAATTAATATAAAATAAAAAAATAATATACAGTTTGTTCATGTCGTATGATATTTAAATTTTTTATTCAATATCAATCTGTTATCTTGGTTACAATATAGGGAGCTCATGTTAAAATAACTATATAGAAAATTCTATAGAAAAATAGAAGAAAAGAAATAATTAAGTTAGGAAAATATTATTTTAAATATTATAATACTTTAGATATCATAGCTTCCAAAATATAGCTTAGGGATAATTATTGTCTAATTACCTTGTGTCATAAAGTAAAGATTAGAAAAAAATGTTGTGGTTTTATAAAAAATGTAACAAAATACTATATATAAAAGACAAATATATGAAAATTAACTCTTACTCAGGGACGAATTTATATTGAACTGTGTGGGGGCAAGTGCCCCCATTGAATTTCATAAAATTTCACGTAGAACACAGAAAAAAATATTTGCCCCCATTCAATAAATAAATTTGATCCCATTAAGTTTTTTTTTTTGGTTCACACTCTCCAGTATATAAGAAAGAAATAAAAGGACCCAAAACATAAACATTAATCAATAATGAATATATAAAAACACAAATATAAAACACATCAATTAAATTTTAGGAGATAAATCTGTTATCATTGAAAGTGGATACACTATAGATAATGTTAAAATAAAATTATTTTTTATTTGTTAATTCAGTGCTTAACAAATTAAAAAAATTAAATAAATATAATGAAGAGCCAAAATTTGACTTTATTAAATACTTTTTTATTATAAAAGATTAAAAATTTATCCATAAAAAATATATTTAGCTTAATATTAATAAAAAATAAATATCTAAATTATTTGAATATTTATAAATGATTTTAGACTTTTGGTATGTTTATGTAATTAAATATTATGAAAGAACTTTTCTTATAAATTGCCTATATCAAAATTTGTAACAAAATTTTAAAATTTAATCAATTGTTGAAGAAAGACCAAAAAAAGGATAGATTAAAAATAAAACAAAAGAAAATAAACGTTGTCTGAAATCAAATGACTTAGTTTTTAAAATAAAAAAAATATTTTTATAGAAATGAATTGAGACTCAAAAAAAATTATTTTTTATTAGTTTTTTTTTAAAATTAGTTTTAGATTTGTCAATAACAACAACATTAGTTAAAAAAATCTTTTTCGCTATAAATATTATAAAAAGTCGATTCGTAATCATATAGGAGATGAATTTTTAAATGATTGTTTAATAACATATATAGAAAGAAAAATATTTAATTATATTAACAATGAAAAGAAAATATAAAACTTATTTAAATTACTATTTTAGTGTTTAAATTTATTTGTTAGATAATTTGAAAACAAATTATATTTTATAATAATAAAATATACTTATAAAAATTATTGTCATATATATATGCATTGCCCCCACTAATAAAATTTTCTGGATCCGTCACTGCTCTTACTCAATTGATCATCATTAGTGAAATTGTGTGAGTAATGAGGTACATGAGAGGGTGTAACTTGTGGAAAGTAATTGCTTAGAAACGCATTGATCACAAAAAAAAAAAAAAATAGAGCAGATAGTGAGGGAAGTAAAAGGCTAATTACAGTTCTTTATGTTGGAAAGTGAAGTTGCAGAGACGACCAGTAGGTGTACACGATGACCAATTCATAAAAAGAAAAAAAATTTGTAAAAAAAAGGGCAAGTTAAGGTGGACAATTTTTCTGCACCAAATGAAAAATTCATGATATATAATATTCAGCAAATTTATTAAAATATCATTTAAATTAAATAGAAATTTAGCAGGAAGATAGGTAAAGATATACATGTAAATATGTAAGACATACTTGTAATTTTTTTCTTTTCAGATTCTAGACACATAGTATTTAGACTGCTAAATATTTGTGTTAAAAATGGTAAGTAATTTGGTAAAAGAAATTAAGCACCGTTGGTTGGTAGTGTAAAAGTGTATTCAACATTAATAAAATTTGATTTAAAGAACCAAAAAAAAAAAAAATACAAAACACTAATAATAGTTGTGAATGAAATAATTTCTAGTACATGTGCACAATATAATATTAGAAAAATTACTAAATGAATCACATAATAAACAACATGTATATAAAGATTCACTATTACTCTAATTATAGGTGAACATTCTAATATTTTGTGATTTTGGTTTATATATCCTAAATTTATGAAATTACCATGGTACACGTGGTAACGTAACAGAAACAAAGGAAAAAAATCCAATGAAAGATAACTAAACTTTCTTATATGCTGCTGTATAAGAGTTCATTTGACGAGTCCTATTCATGGAAATTGAACTGAAATGAGAAAACGATTAGTCATATCAACAGACTAAAAACTAAATTAGTTGCCTTGATTCTATTTGGACAATTTTAATTTAAAAACTTGAGAAAGAATAACTAATAGTACATCATATAATGGAAAGATATGATTTGTAGAAGAATTCAAGTAATTAAGAAACAAAAGGGGTTTAGTAAAAGAAAAAAAATCCATTGCTAAAAAGGAAATTAAATAAACACGCATAACAATACATGATCACGGTTAAAGGAAATACATAGCTTGGAGCTAGAAGTGATCATGAGAATGAACTGATCGGGAATATGATAAAAAAAAATTAAAACATAAATAATTAACTAAATATATAGCTTGCATGACAATATCTCTATAGACTAAGGACCTTCAGATGCATGATAGATTCATCATTGGGGTATACCAAAAATCTTAGAAAGTGCCATGGCTGAATCCATTAGAGTTGAAAGATGCTTCCAATCTCTAGTCAGATATAGCCGAATCTTCCTTTTTTTTTATTCCAGCGTAATCCCAGTTGGTATGAACATCCATTTTCAAGAAAATCATTCACATTGTTAGTTTTGCTAGAAAAATAATTCTGTGCGAATCTGGTGGCAAAACCTGTTAAAAAAAATGTTAGTACTAAATTGTAAACCAAGTAAGAAAAAAAGATATAAATTCTGAATAAATATAAACTCACCACATCACTGTTTTGAATCTGGTTGCATGAAATTTGTTTAATGCACCAAAAAGCATTATTAATTAAGTAGCAGGTGTCTTTAGCATTAAAATATAAAGTTTTAGCACAGCGGACATAATTTGACTTCAAGGGGGTGGAAGAACCTAAATCTAGGTTGGATTTTGATCTATTTTTAAAAATTTTAAAGTTAAAATCCAATGCATTACCATAAAGAATAGATAAAGGATAATCCATGGAGTTGTTGGCATTATTATTAACTGAACCATAATAAAATAAATACTCATAGTGTTGGAATTGAAAAGAGTTGCTTGCATTTGGATTTGTTGTCATTAACTGGGTTTGGACATTATATTGAGTAAAGGTAGAAAAGCTAGCACCAAGATCAATCTTCTATATAGGAAAGGAACCATTGGTGCTATTATGTGGAGTTGAAATAATAGGAGAAATATGAGTAGAAGCGTAAGCAGAGTTTGTATTTTGAGGTAACAAATATAGTATATCTTGAAGGATATCTACAACAGACTCAGTGTTTAAATCTCCAGTAAGGTGGTCTATAATCATCTTACATATGTTATTATCTTTGACCTTTAGCAAGATAAATACATCTTTTCCAACATACATTAAGTTCAATCACCACCTTTTTTAGGAGAGTAGAACTTTAGTAAATTTTCTAAACCAGATAAAATATAACTAGAAGTTTTCTCTTTCCCTAAACACAGTTCTATTTGATTATCATTTAGATCAACAAATAACATCCTCTCTTTAAGATGATCTTTGTAGGTGCGATAAAAAATTGAAGGCAACTCGTGTATTATCTAATACATAAAAAATTAAAAGGTGTTCAAATACTAACATACTAAATAATTATTGAAAAAGTACAAAATGTTGATCAAGATATAAGTTGACGAACAATCATTTAAAAATATTACCCCAAGAGGATCACTTACATGTAGAAAATTCTGTCATGGTTAAATTTGGGAGGCATGAAATGAGTAGTATCCATTTCTGATATTGGTAACTAACAAAAATAAGTATATTTAAACGTATAATGGTATAAAAAATGACTTTGTGTAAAATATATGATATTGAAAAGATAGCCAGTATTGAATTCGAAGAAAGAAACTATAAACTTAAGAAGTAGGAGGAACCTGTTAATTGTTGAAATATCTCTGGGAAGAAAGACAATGAATTTCAAAGGGTGGATGTACTTTATATAGATGTAATAGTCTTCTTGAAAATGGTAATGACTATAGTAAGTCCATATAAGATATAAGATATAAATTACATTACTAAAATGGGGATAACCAAAAAAATCTGATATAAGTAATTAGTGCAAATTGTAAGATATCAATGTGTCATGGGTAATGTCTTGAAGAATAAAGTCTAGTGAGAATAGTTGTACGTGTACTCATTGCATAATAAATTAGTAAGGGAATAAAAAAAGACAAATAAAAAGATTAAATTTTCAGCCATTAAATTAGAAGGAGGTATGATGTAAAGAACTGTTTGGTGAATAAGAAAAAAGAGAATATAAATATAATATAAATATAAATATAAATATATACTAATCAAAGGTTAAACATTAAGAAGAATATATAGAACTCGAAAATTTTTAACACACAATTTTAACTGTGATATATTAGTCCATGCATAAACTGGTTGATATCAGCTGTGAAATAAGTATAATTAGATTTTATTAATCAATAAGAAAAAGGTATTTTACATGACATTTTGTCAAGAAGATATCAAATAATTAAGAGTACTCATTGTGTTAACATTTAAAAAAAGGGTAAGAACACAAATTTTAAATAAAAGAATAATAAAATCAACAAAGATAATAGACCTGATTTAAATATATGAAATTGAGTTAATATATAAGAACCAAGCATGAGTAACCATGAAGAGTTATAAATGACATGTAAATTTTTCTACAACTTATTATAATAGAAGGACAATGAATTGTCTGCATAGCACTAACATTCTTATTGGAATAAAAGACATACTAAGACTAACTTAAAACATAACCTTGATGTGAGTAAATCACAACAAATATTATTTAGCAATCAAAACAAAACTGCTAAGCAATAAGACATATATAATAGAAATATAAGAAAGGTTCTTGAGAAGCTATTCGTCATGAAGTTTTGCAACATTATGAACTTCTTCAACTGTAATCTTTCGAGACTTAGTAGATGACTGGTTCTCAGAATCTAGATAAACATCAATAAGAATTTTGGTATATGAAGCAGCCTCGATGGCCCTTTTTGGATTTGAAAATGGATCAGTATTATTATCATCAATTATCTTAATGGAAGGCAAACCTGTTTGCTGTATAGAATGCAAAATTACAATTAAATTATATAGTTAATTATAGTAGCCTAAAATGGTAAAGAAAAATGAGGAATTAAGGATTTGTAACCTTAGGAGTTTTAATAGAGTCAGAGAGAATAATAATAATAAGCTCAGAATTCTCATGGACCAAATTTTCCTGAAATAAAATTCAGAAATATATATAGAATGAACCAAGAATACAAATTTAAAGAAACTTGAAATCTTCATAAATATACAACATATATCTTGTGTTTATCAAGAAATTTTGAGATGATTGAATTATCTGCACAAAACTTAAGAACAACAATTCTGCATGGTTGGAAAGCATTGATATCTTTTATCTTAACTGAAATCTTAAATAGAAAGTTCTTGTCAACAAAAGTATTGAGCTGCTGAGGATATTCATTCTTCAAACCTCCCTGCGTAAAATATAACATATGAATTGAATTAATGAGACAGAAAGTGACATATTAATAACAAAAAAACAAATTAGAAAATAGAGAAAAGTTTACAAAATCAGATACAACCTTGTTGACATGAGATAGGCGCATATTAGAAGCAGATACACCAAGGTATTTGCTAGCTTCTTTGTCATATAGTATAAAGGAGGCAGTGTCAAATTCATCGACAACTCTTAAATTTATACTGAATTTGAACAAGTTTGATGTTAATAAATAAAAAGTTTGGTGTTGATGAAGGTTAAGGAAAAATAATTATAAATGTAGAACTATATACCTAGGAACATGCGAATTTGGGAATGTGTCACAGGTTACACATGGAATGAATTCTTAGATTCCTTTAGAGCATGGAAAAAATGCTTGCAACTCTTGTACCACTAGCCACTCTTGTAGTCAATAGCAACAACAGTCCTATATGTGACATAGGTATCATTCTAGAAAAAAAAAGATTTAAGATCATCTGAAAAAAAAGATATAAGAGAAGTAGAAAAACCAAACCTCAAAAGATTCTTTAAGATCACATATGTTCTTGAAACTTGTCTGGTTAATAAGATCATCCTCAAGAGAGTATGATGGTCCATCAGATAACTAAGACAACTGGTTTGCAGGTGGAACCCCAACCATTATAACACTATAAACAATTATAAAAAAACATTGGATAAATAATAATGATTGAAAAAAATATAAATTAATCAACATTAACTCTTCCTAAAATCCTTCACCTCTGAAAAGTCAGCGTTGATGTACAAAAAAGGAGTTGTAATTTGTATTAGATACTTCCATTGACCTTGAAATTTGATGTAAAAAAATATAAGAATGTAAATAAAAAAGTAAAAATTTTGCATGTTGATTAGTAGATTTGTATAGAACATCTATACTAACCCTTGAAGAGATTGAACTTTGCAAATTAAACTATTATTATATACTCAGAAGTGGGTTGATGAGTGAATATTTTATACGCTTTTTGATGCTATTTTCTTAGTGTTTTTAGTATATTTTGTTAAGTTTTATTATATTTTTGTAGGTTTTAGTGAAAAATTCATATTTTGGATACTACTTTGAGTTTTTGTGTTTTTCTTATGATTTTAGGTGATTTTTGGGTGAAGTTGGCAAGTTTTGGCAAAGTCTGATTCAAAGGCAAAGAAAGGATAGCAGATGCTGTCAAATCCTGACCTCCGTTCATTCAAATGATCACGTCTGGAGCTACAGAGATCCAATTAAAGCAATCTTAATAGTGTTCGAAAGCTAACTTCTAGAGCTTTCCAGCAATATATAATAGTCTATATTTTGCTTTGGAAAAGACTGCCCAAAACGGGTGTTGAATGCCCAACTTACTATCTTTCTGGCGTTCAATGCCCAAACAGGACCAACCTCCCAAGTTGAACGCCCAAACTGGCGTTCAACGCCAACCAGGGAGCAGGAACCAAAGTTGAACGCCCAGAACTCAAGTTAGACACTAGGCATCAACCCAAATACTCACCAAGTGGGCCCCAAAGTAGATGTTAGAACTTCTTAGCTTATTTTATTTTTCTTTTGTAATTTTCAATTAAAAACAATATCTTTTATGTTTAGTCTTAGAGTTTTTATTATAAAGAAGGGACTTCATTCCTCTTGAGGATTATGCCTCCCAGGAGGGGAGAAGCACAGACACATTACACCTTCTTAATCCATTTTTTCTGTACAGTATGAGCAACTAAACCTCCTAGGTTAAGGTTAGGAGCTCTGTTGATTCCTATAGATTAATACAATTACTTTTCTACTTCAATCTATGTTTGATTCTATTCAATGTTGTATTATCATTCTTCATCCTTATGAATCTCGACTCTACATGAGTTCCTTACAAGTCCTGACCCGGATAATATTGAACTATAGCTTGAGAATGCATCACGGGTTCCAACAAGTTGTCTGGGCTAATTGGGGTATGTGACATAAAACCTCGTTAGTCAAGGGTAATTGAGGTTACTGTGGCTCTAAGGGCTAAAATCATAGAGTGTTAGTCTCTGATCCAGAAGATTCGACCATGCCTGTGGCATTTTGAGTAGGGTCATCAAGAGATTGAACTGCGTGCGCTTCACCCTCTCCCAGATTGATCTAGCTTGTTCGGGTGTTTGGTTTGGACCTTAGGAGATTAATGACTATGTGATGAGCGGATAATTTGTACGCTTTTTGGCATTATTTTTAGTATGTTTTTGATATCTTTTAGTTAGTTTTTAGTAAATTTTTATTAGTTTTTAATTAAAATTCACTTTTCTGGACTTTACTATGAGTTTGTGTGTTTTTTCTGTGATTTCAGGTATTTTCTGGCTGAAATTGAGGGATCTGAGCAAAAATCTGATCCAGAGACTCAAAAGGACTGCAGATGCTGTTGGATTCTGACCTCCCTGCACTCGAAGTGGATTTTCTGGAGCTACAGAAGCCCAATTGGCGCGCTCTCAACGGCGTTGGAAAGTAGACATCCTGGGCTTTCCAGCAATATATAATAGTCCATACTTTGCCCAAGATTTGATGGTCCAAACCGGCGTTCAAAGTCACCTCAAGAAATTCCAGCGTTAAACGCCGGAACTGGCACCTAATTGGGAGTTAAACGCCCAAACTGGCACTAAAGCTGGCGTTTAACTCCAAGGAGAGTCTCTACACGAAAATGCTTCATTGCTCAGCCCAAGCACACACCAAGTGGGCCCGGAAGTGGATTTTTATGTCATTTACTCATCTTTGTACACCTTAGGCTACTAGTTATCTATAAGTAGGACCTTTTACTATTGTATCGAGGACTTTGGTAGCTATCTTCGTTTTATGCTATCTTAGATCATTGGGAGGCTGGCCATTCGGCCATGCCTAGACCTTATGCTTATGTATTTTCAACGGTGGAGTTTCTACACACCATAGATTAAGGTGTGGAGCTCTGCTGTACCTCGAGTATTAATGCAATTACTATTGTTCTTCTATTCAAATCCGCTTGTTCTTTGTCCAAGATATCACTTGTTCTTCAACTTGATGAAGGTGATGATTGACGCCCATCACCATTCTCACTTATGAACAAGGTGACTGACAACCATTCTTGTTCTACAAGCATCTGAGGCTTAGTGAATATCTCTTGGATTCCTGATTGCACGATGCATGGTTGATCGCCTGACAACCGAGTGCTCGCCTGACAAACGAGCCAACCATTCCGTGAGATCAGCGTCTTCGTGGTATAGGCGAGAACTGATGGCAGCAGTCAAGAGAATCCGGAAGGTCTAACCTTGTCTGTGGTATTCTGAGTAGGATTCAATGACTGAATGACTGTGACGTGCTTCAAACTCCTGAGGGCGGGGCGTTAGTGACAGACGCAAAAGAATCACTGGATTCTATTCCGGCCTGATTGAGAACCGACAGATGAATTCCGCTATGCTGTGACAGAGCATATGCAATCGCTTTCACTGAGAGGATGGGAGGTAGCCTGACAATGGTGAAACCCTTGCTTAAGCTTGCCATGGAAAGGAGTAAGAAGGATTGGATGAAGGCAGTAGGAAAGCAGAGAGACGGAAGGGAAGGCAGCTTCATGCGCTTATCTGAAGTTCCTACCAATGAATTACATAAGTATCACTATCTTTATCTTTTATGTTATTTTCGTTCATCATCATATACATCTGAGTTTACCTGACTAAGATTTACAAGATGACCATAGCTTGCTTCAATACTAACAATCTCCGTGGGATCGACCCTTACTCACGTAAGGTATTACTTGGACGACCCAGTGCACTTGCTGGTTAGTTGTGCGAAGTTGTGTAATGCCATGGTATTGAGCTACCACGTTTTTGGAGCCATTACCGGGGATTATGAGAGTTGTGAAAAAAGTATTGTTCACAATTTCGCGCACCAAGTTTTTGGCGCCGTTGCCGGGGATTGTTCAAGTTTTGAGCAAGCTTTTGGTAACAATGCCTGGGATTGTTCTAGTTTGGACAACTGACGGTTCATCTTGTTGCTTAGATTAGGTATTTATTTTTTTTCGAAATTCTTGAAGATGAATTCTAGAGTTTCATGATGATTTGTTGAAATCTGGCTGGCTGAGAAGCCATGTCTAATCTGATTGGACCGAGGTTTCAACTTATCACCACAAGAGCTTGTTGATTTTCATCAAATTTTGCTTTTAGGAGCAGTGATCTGCTAAGGCTTGGCTGACCTTTGGTCATGTCTAGTGTTTTGGACCGAAGCTTTCTTTGAAAGCTTGGCTGGCTGTGAAGCCATGTCTAATTCCTGGACCGGAGTCTTAGACTAGTATTGCACTGATTCCTGGAATTCTCATTAAGAATTTTGATATTTTTTTTTTACTTAATTTTCGAAAAACACAAAAAAATTACAAAATCATAAAATTCAAAAATATTCCTTGTTTGAGTCTAGTAAGTTTGGTGTCAATTGCATGCATTCATATGTCTTAGTGATCTTCAAGATGTTCTTGATGATTTACTTGCTCTGATCTTTGAATTCTATTGACTTGAGTGTCTTGTGTGTCTCATGAGCATTTTCATTTTGTTAGTGTCAGTAGTATACAAACTGCTAAGTTTGGTGTCTTGCATGCATTGTTATTTGATTCTTGTTGCATTTTGATTATTAAAAATCCAAAAATATTTTTAATTTGTATCTTTTCAAGTCAATGATACAAAGAATTGAAGATTCAGAACATACTGCAGGAATTATACAGAAAAAGCTGAGCATTCAAAAATGCCCAGTGAAGAAGACAGACTGGCGTTTAAACGCCAGCCAGGGTACCTGGTTGGGCGTTTAACGCCCAAAGAGGTAGCATTTTGGGCGTTAAACGCCAGAATGTATACCATTCTGGGCGTTTAACGCCAGGATGGTGCTAGGGGGAAGAATTTTGTTTTCAAATCAATTTTTTTTTCAAGTTTTCAAAGTTTTTCAAAATCAAATCTTTTTCAAATCATATCTTTTCAATCAAATGTTTTCAAAATCAATTTCTTTCCTTTTTCAAAGATACTTCCTAACAATTAATGATTTGATTGAACATCTCAAATTTGTTACCTTTTCTGTTGAGAAAGGTTTAATGTTTGAATCATATCTTTTCTTGTTAGGCAAGTCACTAATTTTCAAAATCAAATCTTTTAAAATAATTTTCAAAACATATCTTTTAAAATTGTTTTCAAATCATATCTTCTCAATCACATCTTTTTAAAACTAATCATATCTTCTTAACCTCATCTTTTCCAAAATAGTTTTCAATCAAATCTTTTTGATTACTAACTTCAAATCCTTTTTCAAAAATCACTTGATTTCTTTCTTACTTTTATTTTTGAAAATCAATTAAGTGTTTTTCAAAATGTTTTCAAAATCTTTTTAATTGAATTTTCGAAAATCCGCTTCCCTCCTCCCACATCCTTCTATTTATGGAATATCACTCCCTCTTAATGCACAATTCGAACTTCACCTAATTAAAGTTCGAATTCTTCTCCTTCTTCTTTCTTCTATTTTTCTTTTCCTCAAACACCTTAAGGAATCTCTATACTGTGACATAGAGGATTCCACATCTTCTTGTTCTCTTCTCCTTCATATGAGCAGGAGCAGAGACAAAGGCATTCTTGTTGAAGCTGATCCTGAACCTGAAAGGACCTTGAAGAGAAAGCTAAGAGAAGCCAAAGCACAACTCTTTGTAGAGGACCTGACCGAATTCTTCAAAGAAGAAGAAGACATGGCAGCCGAAAACAACAACAATGCCAACAATGCAAGGAAGGTGCTGGGTGACTTTACTGCACCTACTCCCAACTTCTATGGGAGAAGCATCTCTATCCCTGCCATTGGAGCAAACAACTTTGAGCTTAAGCCTCAATTAGTTTCTCTAATGCAACAGAATTGCAAGTTCCATGGACTTCCAATGGAAGATCCTCATCAGTTTTTAGCTGAGTTCTTGTAAATCTGTGACACAGTCAAGACTAATGGGGTTGACCCTGAGGTCTATAGACTGATGCTATTCCCTTTTGCTGTAAGAGACAGAGCTAGAATATGGTTGGACTCACAACCTAAGGATAGCCTGGACTCTTGGAAAAAGCTAGTCAATGCCTTCTTGGCAAAGTTCTTTCCACCTCAAAAATGGAGTAAGCTTAGAGTGGAAGTCCAAACCTTCAGACAGAAGGATGGAGAATCCCTCTATGAAGCTTGGGAAAGATACAAACAATTAATCAGAAGATGTCCCTCAGACATGCTTTCTGAATGGAGCATCATAGGTATTTTCTATGACGGTCTCTCTGAACTATCCAAGATGTCTTTGGATAGCTCTGCTGGAGGATCTCTTCATCTGAAGAAGACACCTACAGAGGCTCAGGAACTAATTGAAATGGTTGCAAATAACCAATTCATGTACACTTCTGAAAGGAATCCTGTGAACAATGGGACTAGTCAGAAGAAAGGAGTTCTTGAGATTGACACTCTGAATGCCATACTGGCTCAGAACAAGATATTGACTCAACAAGTCAATTTGATTTCTCAAAGTCTGTCTGGAATGCAAAATGCACCCGGCAGTACTAAGGAAGCTTCATCTGAGGAAGAAGCTTATGATCCTAAGAATCCTTCAATGGAAGAGGTGAATTACCTAGGAGAACCCTATGGAAACACCTATAATTCTTCATGGAGAAATCACCCAAATTTCTCATGGAAGAATCAAGAGAGACCTCAACAAGGTTTCAATAATAATAATGGTGGAAGAAACAGGTTTAGCAATAACAAGCCTTTTCCATCATCTTCTCAGCAACAGACAGAGAGTTCTAAGCAGAATACCTCTGACTTAGCAACAATGGTCTCTGATCTAATCAAAACCACTCAAAGTTTCATGAATGAAACAAGGTCCTCCATCAGAAATTTGGAAGGACAAGTGGGTCAGCTGAGCAAGAAAGTTACTGAACTCCCTCCTAGTACTCTCCCAAGTAATACAGAAGAAAATCCAAAAGGAGAATGCAAAGCCATAACCATGGCCGAATATGGAGAGGAAAGAGAGGAAGTGGACGCCACTGAGGAAGGCCTCAATGGGCGTGCACCAACCTCCACTGAGTTCCCCAATGAGGAACCATGGGAATCTGAGGCTCAAGATGAGACCATAGAGATTCCATTGGACTTACTTCTGCCTTTCATGAGCTCTGATGAGTATTCTTCCTCTGAAGAGGATGAGTATGTCACTGAAGAACAAGTTGCTAAATATCTTGGAGCAATCATGAAGCTAAATGGCAAGTTATTTGGAAATGAGACTTGGGAGAATGAATCTCCCTTGCTCACCAAAGAACTGGATGACTTGTCTAGGCAGAAATTACCTCAAAAGAGGCAGGATCCTGGGAAGTTTTCTATACCTTGCACCATAGGCACCATGACCTTCAAGAAGGCCTTGTGCGACTTAGGGTCAAGTGTAAACCTCATGCCCCTCTCTGTAATGGAGAAATTAGGGATCTTTGAGGTGCAAGCTGCAAAAATCTCACTAGAGATGGCAGTCAACTCAAGAAAACAAGCCTATGGACTTGTAGAGGATGTTCTGGTAAAAGTTGAAGACCATTACATCCCTACTGATTTCGTAGTCCTAGAGACTGGGGAGTGCATGGATGAATCCATCATCCTTGGCAGACCCTTCCTAGCCACAGCAAAGGCTGTGATTGATGTTGATAGAGGAGAGTTGATCATTCAAGTGAATGAAAAATCCTTTGTGTTTAAGGCTCAAGGATATCCCTCTGTCATCATGGAGAGGAAGCATGAAGAACTTCTCTCAAAACAGAGCCAAGCAGAGCCCCCACAGTCAAACTCTAAGTTTGGTGTTGGGAGGCCACAAGCAAACTCTAAGTTTGGTGTTGAACCCCCACATTCAAACTCTAAGTTTGGTGTTGGGAGGTTCCAACACGGTTCTGAGTACTTCTGAGGCTCCATGAGAGTCCTCTGTCAAGCTAATGACATTAAAGAAGCGCTTGTTGGGAGGCAACACAATGTTTTATAGTTAACTATTTTCTTTTATTATTTTATGTTTTTTGTAGGTTGATGATCATAAGAAGTCACAAAATAAATGAAAAAAGTAAAAATAAAATGAAAAACAGGAAGAAAAACAGCACACCCTGGAGGAAGATGCTGCTGGCGTTCAAACGCCAGTGAGCTTAGCAGTTGGGCGTTTAACGCCCAGTCTGGCACCATTCTGGGCGTTTAACGCCAGAAAGGGGCACCAGACTGGCGTTAAACGCCAGAAAAGGGCTAAAACCTGGCGTTAAACGCCAGGAATGGGCACCAGCCTGGCGTTTAACGCCAGAAATGGCTCAAAACGTGGATTTTGATGCCATTTGGTGCAGGGATGACTTTTCCTTGACACCACAGGATCTGTGGACCCCACAGGACCCCACCACCACTCTCTCTCTTCTTCCCCCATTCACCAATCACCTCAATACCTCTTCCCCAAAAACCCTTCACCTATCAAATCCCATCTTTCTCTTCACCACTCACATCCATCCTTCATAAAACCCCACCAACCTCACCCTTCAAATTCAAACCACTTTCCCTCCCAAACCCACCCATCATGGCCGAACCTCATCTCCCCTCTACCCTATATAAACCCTTCTTCACCCCTTCATTTTCACACAACCTAAACACCACTTCTCCCCCTCTTTGGCCGAATACACCACCATCTCCCTCTTCCTCATTTCTTCTTCTTATACTCTCTTCTTTCTTCTTTTGCTCGAGGACGAGCAAACATTTTAAGTTTGGTGTGGTAAAAGCGTTGCTTTTTCGTTTTTCCATAACTATTATGGCATCCAAGGCCGGAGAAACCTCTAAAAAGAGGAAAGGGAAGGCAAAAGCTTCCACATCCGAGTCATGGGAGATGGATATATTCATCTCAAGGGTGCATCAAGACCACTTCTATGAAGTTGTGGCCTTGAAGAAGGTGATCCCCGAGGTCCCCTTTTCACTCAAAAAGGGTGAATATCCGGAGATCCGCCATGAGATCCGAAGAAGAGGTTGGGAAGTACTTACCAACCCCATTCAACAAGTCGGAATCTTGATGGTTCAAGAGTTCTATGCCAATGCATGGATCACCAAGAACCATGATCAAAGTGTGAACCCGGATCCAAAGAATTATCTTACTATGGTTCGGGGGAAATACTTGGATTTTAGTCCGGAAAGTGTGAGGGTAGCGTTCAACTTGCCTATGATGCAAGGAGATGAACACCCTTACACAAGAAGGGTCAACTTTGATCAAAGGTTGGACCAAGTCCTCACAGTTATATGTGAAGAGGGCGCACAATGGAAGAGAGATTCAAGAGGCAAGCCGGTCCAATTGAGAAGGCATGACCTCAAGCCCGTGGCTAGAGGATGGTTGGAGTTCATTCAACGCTCAATCATTCCCACTAGCAACCGGTCCGAAGTTACCATAAGACCGGGCCATCATGATTCATAGCATCATGATTGGAGAAGAAGTGGAAGTTCATGAGGTTATAGCCCAAGAACTCTATAAAGTGGCGGACAAGTCTTCCACCTTGGCAAGGCTAGCCTTTCCTCATCTCATTTGTCACCTCTGTTATTCAGTTGGAGTTGACATAGAAGGAGATACCCCTATTGATGAGGACAAGCCCATCACCAAGAAAAGGATGGAGCACACAAGAGACCCCTCTCATCAAGAGATCCCTGAGATGCCTCAAGGGATGCACTTTCCTCCACAAGACTATTGGGAGCAAGTAAACACCTCCCTAGGAGAACTAAGTTCCAACATGGGACAACTAAGGGTGGAGCACCAAGAACACTCCATTCTCCTCCATGAAATTAGAGAAGATCAAAGAATCATGAGAGGAGCAACAAGACAAGGAAGAGACATTGAGGAGCTCAAGCACTCCATAGGATCTTCAAGAGGAAGAAAGAGCCGCCATCACTAAGGTGGACCCGTTCTTTAATCTCCTTGTTCTTTAATCTTCTGTTTTTCGAATTTTAGTGCTTATGTTTGTCTATGTTTGTGTCTTATGATCATTAGTGTCTTAGTGTCTATGCCTTAAAGTTATGAATGTCCTATGAATCCATCACCTCTCTTAATAAAAACGTGCTTAATTGAAAAGGAGAAGAATTGCATGAATTTTAAATTTTATAACAGTTTAATTGTATTGATGTGGTTGCAACACTTTAGTTCTCTGAATGTATGCTTGAACAGTGCATATGTCTTTTGAATTTGTGGTTCATGAATGTTGGCTCTTGAAAGAATGATGAAAAAGGAGACATGTTACTGAGGATCTAAAAAATCATAAAAATAATTCTTGAAGCAAGAAAAAGCAGTGAATACAAAAAAAAGGGAAGAAAGCAAGCAAAAAAAAAAAAAAACCGAAAAAGAAAAAAAAAGAGAGAGAAGAAAGAGAAAAAGAAAGAAAAAAGAAAAGAATAAGAGTTGTGATCCAAGGCAAATAAGAGTGTGCTTAAGAACCCTGGACACCTCTAATTGGGGACTTTAGCAAAGCTGAGTCACAATCTGAAAAGGTTCACCCAATTATGTGTCTGTGGCATGTATGTATCCGGTGGTAATACTGGAAGACAGAGTGCTTTGGGCCACGGCCAAGACTCATAAAGTAGCTGTGTTCAAGAATCATCATACTTAACTAGGAGAATCAATAACACTATCCGGATTCTGAGTTCCTAAAGAAGCCAATCATTCTGAATTCCAAAGGATAAAGTGAGATGCCAAAACTATTCAGAGGCAAAAAGCTAAAAGCCCCGCTCATCTAATTAATACTGATCTTCATAGATGTTTTTGGAGTTCATTGCATATTCTCTTCTTTTTATCTTATTTGATTTTTAGTTGCTTGGGGACAAGCAACAATTTAAGTTTGGTGTTGTGATGAGCGGATAATTTGTACGCTTTTTGGCATTATTTTTAGTATGTTTTTGATATCTTTTAGTTAGTTTTTAGTAAATTTTTATTAGTTTTTAATTAAAATTCACTTTTCTGGACTTTACTATGAGTTTGTGTATTTTTCTGTGATTTCAGGTATTTTCTGGCTGAAATTGAGGGATCTGAGCAAAAATCTGATCCAGAGACTCAAAAGGACTGCAGATGCTGTTGGATTCTGACCTCCCTGCACTCGAAGTGGATTTTCTGGAGCTACAGAAGCCCAATTAGCGCGCTCTCAACGACGTTGGAAATTAGACATCCTGGGCTTTCCAGCAATATATAATAGTTCATACTTTGCCCAAGATTTGATGGCCCAAACCGGCGTTTAAAGTCACCTCAAGAAATTCCAGCGTTAAACGCCGGAACTGGCACTAATTGGGAGTTAAACGCCCAAACTGGCACTAAAGCTGGCGTTTAACTCCAAGGGAGTCTCTACACGAAAATGCTTCATTGCTCAGCCCAAGCACACACCAAGTGGGCCCGGAAGTGGATTTTTATGTCATTTACTCATCTTTGTACACCTTAGGCTACTAGTTATCTATAAGTAGACCTTTTACTATGTATCGAGGACTTGGTAGCTATCTTCGTTTATGCTATCTTAGATCATTGGGAGGCTGGCCATTCGGCCATGCCTAGACCTTATGCTTATGTATTTTCAACGGTGGAGTTTCTACACACCATAGATTAAGGTGTGGAGCTCTGCTGTACCTCGAGTATTAATGCAATTACTATTGTTCTTCTATTCAAATCCGCTTGTTCTTGTCCAAGATATCACTTGTTCTTCAACTTGATGAAGGTGATGATTGACGCCCATCACCATTCACTTATGAACAAGGTGACTGACAACCATTTGTTCTACAAGCATCTGAGGCTTAGTGAATATCTCTTGGATTCCTGATTGCACGATGCATGGTTGATCGCCTGACAACCGAGTGCTCGCCTGACAAACGAGCCAACCATTCCGTGAGATCAGCGTCTTCGTGGTATAGGCGAGAACTGATGGCAGCATTCAAGAGAATCCGGAAGGTCTAACCTTGTCTGTGGTATTCTGAGTAGGATTCAATGCTGAATGACTGTGACGTGCTTCAAATCCTGAGGGCGGGGCGTTAGTGACAGACGCAAAAGAATCACTGGATTCTTTCCGGCCTGATTGAGAACCGCAGATGAATTCCGCTATGCTGTGACAGAGCATATGCAATCGCTTTCACTGAGAGGATGGGAGGTAGCCACTGACAATGGTGAAAAACCCTTGCTTAAGCTTGCCATGGAAAGGAGTAAGAAGATTGGATGAAGGCAGTAGGAAAGCAGAGAGACGGAAGGGAAGGCAGCTTCATGCGCTATCTGAAGTTTCCTACCAATGAATTAATAAGTATCACTATCTTTATCTTTTATGTTATTTTCGTTCATCATCATATACATCTGAGTTTACCTGACTAAGATTTACAAGATGACCATAGCTTGCTTCAATACTAACAATCTCCGTGGGATCGACCCTTACTCACGTAAGGTATTACTTGGACGACCCAGTGCACTTGCTGGTTAGTTGTGCGAAGTTGTGTAATGCCATGGTATTGAGCTACCACGTTTTTGGAGCCATTACCGGGGATTATGAGAGTTGTGAAAAAAGTATTGTTCACAATTTCGCGCACCACTATGACCAATGGCTTAATCACTTATAGCCTTGCCATTGAAGGAATCGTTCATCATTGAAGTAGTTAGTATGATGTGTTAATCCAGAAGAAGAAGTACCTCCGAAGCCTTAACTAATCTCTCATTACTGTCTCTACATCAATTCTTTATCACTTTTGTAAATCTTGTTAAATTAGTAAATAATTAGTCAATAAATTAGTTTTTAATAAAGAAAATTAGAAATGTGAATATTATATCAAATTAGGATAGAGCTCATTGAAACGAGAATTTTGACACTAATTTCGAAGAAAATTGGTCCAAGATTGGACCGAATGGGCTGAACCGGTTGAACAGAGCCCAAACCGGGTCCGTGGGTCCAACCGAACCAACCATTAAATGAACCCAAGCCCCCTTCTCTTTCTCATTTCAGCTAGAACAACGTGAAAGCCTCCAAAGAAGAGAAGGACGCCGAAACCCTTACAGTAAGTTCAACTCGCTGTAACTCCTCCGTCCGAGCTCCGATCACCACACCGTTTGTGACCACGTGACCACCGCGTTGAGCTCTACGTTTCTACCAGAACAATTTCATAGGTAACTCATTTTTCTATTCTTAGCCACTTCTTTCCCCAATTTTCAAAAATTGAGTGGAGATATTGAATTTCTTTATTCTTTGATGTTTTAGGATCTAATTAGCTTGAGAAAAACGTTCACTCTTGCTTATGTGATGCTTGGGTAAGGTGAGGATACCATAATTCTATTTTAATTTTACTGAATTTGAGCTTTGAGTATTAAATTGGATATATATGTGTTATGAATGTGTATTAGATTGAGAATAAATAATTGGAGCATGAAATTGTGGACGTTGGAATTTTGATGGAGACTGGGCATTAGTATTTTGTTGAGCTTTAGGGCTATTTTTGTGTTGAGTAAATTGCTTTGGTTGCTACGTGGGAATCGGCCAAGGTATGATTTAGGTTTCTTGTATTTAATATATAATATTCAGTGAAAACTTAGGCTAGATAACCTTAGGATAAGTTGAAATGCATGGAAATGTATATTGTTTAGTGTTCTTAACCTTTGTGGTGAAAGATGGATATGTGATGGTAATTGTGGATGTATGGCCAATAATGTGATAATTTTTGAGTTGATGATGATGTGATTATGTTTACATTGATTAAATGTATAATGAGATTGTTGAAGTGTGGTATTGAGCTATGTTGTTGTGTGAAGAATGATAAGAAATGGTGTAAGAATATGTGGCTGGGGTATAGCATGTAATAGGGTTGATTCCAAGAGTAAAATGGATGATTTGTGAATGATAGAAAATAATGAAATGGAGGTTAAGGAGTTTTTGCAAAATTTGGGTTTTGGCCAAAACTTCGGCGAGGCATAACTTGGCTTCCAGACCCTCAATTTTCTTTCAACTTGTTTTACAGTAAAAATTGGGTTCGTGAAGTTTATGCCATTCGAAGGACGGATGAAAAATATTTTAATTTGAAGAAGTTATGGGTGTTGGAAGATTATATCTAAAAATTGTATTTCTACTGGATCTGTTTTTTTTCAAGAACGTACGTTAACACGTACGCGTGGCATGGAATTTTGGTGATGCGTATACGACTAGTCCCATGTGCACGCATAGGGGGTTAGCAAGCATGTCCACGCGTATCCGTGACCCACGCGCACGTGTGATGATGAGCGGATAATTTATACGCTTTTTGACATTGTTTTTAGTATGTTTTTAGTATGTTTTAGTTAGTTTTTATTATATTTTTATTAGTTTTTATTTAAAATTCAATTTTCTGAACTTTACTATGAGTTTGTGTGTTTTTCTGTGATTTCAGGTATTAAGTAGACATCCTGGGCTTTCCAGCAATATATAATAGTTCATACTTCGCCCGAGATTTGATGGCCCAAATAGGCATTCCAAATCAGCTCAAGACTGCCCAGCGTTAAACGCCGGAACTGGGAGTTAAACGCCCAAACTGGCACAAAAGCTGGCGTTTAACTCCAAGAAAAGTCTCTACACATGAAAGCTTCAATGCTCAGCCCAAGCACACACCAAGTGGGCCCGGAAGTGGGTTTTTATGTCATTTACTCATTTCTGTAAACCCTAGACTACTAGTTCTCTATAAATAGGTCCTTTTACTATTGTATTTTCATCTGGGTAGCTATCGTCGAGTAGTCTTATGCTATCTTAGATCATGGGGCTGGCCTCACGGCCATGCCTAGACCATGTTCTTATGTATTTTCAACGGTGGAGTTTCTACACACGATAGATTAAGGTGTGGAGCTCTGCTGTACCTCGAGTATAATGCACTATTTTCTTCTATTCAATTCAGCTTATTCTTGTTCTAAGATATTCATTCGCACCCAAGAACATGATGAATGTGATGATTATGTGACGCTCATCATCATTCTCACTTATGAACGCGTGCCTGACAACCTCCTCCGTTCTACAAGCAAACAAGGCTTGAATGTTTATCTCTTGGATTCCTTAATCAGAATCTTCGTGGTATAAGCTAGAATGATGGCGGCATTCTTGAGAATCCGGAAAGTTAAACCTTGTCTGTGGTATTCCAAGTAGGATTCAAGGATTGAATGACTGTGACGAGCTTCAAACTCGCGATTGTGGGGCGTTAGTGACAGACGCAAAAGAATCACTGGATTCTATTCTGACATGATCGAGAACCGATAGATGAATAGCCGTGCTGTGACAGAGTGCGTTGAACATTTTTACTGAGAGGACGGGACTGTAGCCATTGACAACGGTGATGCCCAATATACAGCTTGCCATGGAAAGGAGTAAGAAGGATTGGATGAAGACAGTAGGAAAGCAGAGAGACGGAAGGGACAAAGCATCTTCATCCGCTTATCTGAAATTCTCACAATGAATACATAAGTATCTCTATCTTTATTTTATGTTTATTCTTTAATCATTAATCCTCCATAACATTTGAATCTGCCTGACTGAGATTTACAAGATGACCATAGCTTGCTTCATACCAACAATCTCCGTGGGATCGACCCTTACTCGCGTAAGGGTTTATTACTTAGACGACCCAGTGCACTTACTGGTTAGTTGTGCGAAGTTGTGATAAAGAGTTGAGATTGCAATTGAGCGTACCGTGTGATGGCGCCATTGATGATCACAATTTCGTGCACCAAGTTTTGGCGCCGTTGCCGGGGATTGTTGAGTTTGGACAACTGACGGTTCATCTTGTGCTTAGCTTAGGTATTTTTCTTCAGAGTCTTAAGAATGAATTCTAGTGTTTCAAGGTGATGTTCTTATCATCACAAAGCTGATGATTCTCATCAATTTAGCTCTTGAATGCAATGTCCTGCTGAAGCTTGGCTAGCCATGTCTAATTTCTTAGACAACATGCATGATTCCTGGAATTCTCATAAGAATTTTGATATCTTATTTCTTTTCACTCAATTTTCAAAAAAATCCAAAAAAAATACAAAATAATAAAAACTAAAAATAATTTTATGTTTCTTGTTGAGTCTAGTGTCTCATTTTAAGTTTGGTGTCAATTGCATGTTGTTCTTCTTGCATTTTCGAATTCATTCATGTGTCTTAATTGATCTTTAAGTTGTTCTTGATGATTTCCTTGTTCTGATCTTTAAATTCTCTGTCTGAGTGTTTTGTTGTTTCTCATATGCATTCTCATTTGTTAGTGTCAAGTATACAAACTTCTAAGTTGGTGTCTTGCATGCATTGTTTATTTGATCTTAGTTTCATTTGATATTCTCATTATTAATTATTCCTCATTATTAAAAATCCAAAAAAATTTTTGTTTGTGTCTTTTCAAGTCAATAATACAGAGAATTGAAGATTCAGACATACAGGAATTACAAAAAGCTGGGCGTTCAAAACGCCCAGTGAAGAAGGAAAATGGCGTTTAAACGCCAAGCCAGGGTGCCTGGCTGCATTAACGCCAAAAGGGGTGAGTTTTGGGATTAAATGCCAGAATGTATACCTTCTGGGCGTTTAACGCCAGGATGGCACAAGAGGTAAGATTTTGTTTTTAATTCAAATTTTTTTCAAGTTTTCAAAATTTTTCAAAATAAAATCTTTTTCAAATCATATCTTTTCAATCATATATTTTCAAAATCAATTTCTTTCCATTTTCAAAAATACTTGCTAACAATTAATGATTTGATTCAACATTTCAAGTATGTTGCCTTTTCTGTTGAGAAAGGTTTAATGTCTGAATCATATCTTTCTTGTTAGGCAGGTTATTAATTTTTAAAATCAAATCTTTTTAAATTGTTTTTCAAATCATATCTTCTCAATCATATCTTTTAATCACATCTTTTTCAAAATAGTTTTCAATCATATATTTTTGATTTCTGATTTCAAAATCTTTTTCAAAAAATCACTTAATTTCTTTCCCAATCTTAGTTTTCGAAAATCAATTACTTTTTTTTTAAATTTTTTATTAATTCACTTTAATTTTCGAAAACTTCTTCCCCTCTTCTCACATCCTTCTATTTATGGACTAACACTCCTCCTCAATGCACAATTCGAACTCCATCTTTCTTGATAAGTTCAAATTCTTCTACCTCTTCCTTCTATTTTTCTTTTCCTCTGACACCTCAAGGAATCTCTATACTGTGACATAGAGGATTCCATATTTTCTTGTTTTCTTCTCTTTCATATGAGTAGGAGCAAAGACAAAAGCATTCTTATTGAGGCTGACCCTGAACCTGAAAGTACCTTGAAGCGAAAGCTAAGAGAAGCTAAAGCACAACTCTCTGTAGAGGACCTAACAGAAATCTTCAAAGAAGAAGAACCCATGGCAGCCGAAAACAATAACAATGCCAACAATGCAAGGAAGGTGCTGAGTGACTTTACTGCACCTACTCCCGACTTCTATGGGAGAAGCATCTCTATCCCTGCCATTGGAGCAAACAACTTTGAGCTTAAGCCTCAATTAGTTTCTCTAATGTAACAGAATTGCAAGTTCTATGGACTTCCATTGGAAGATCATCATCAGTTTTTAGCTGAATTCTTGCAAATCTGTGACACTGTCAAGACTAATGGGGTTGACCCTGAGGTCTACAGACTTATGCTATTCCCTTTTGCTGTAAGAGACAGAGCTAGGATATGGTTGGACTCACAACCTAAAGAAAGTCTGAACTCTTGGAAAAAACTAGTCAATGCCTTCTTGGCAAAGTTCTTTCCACCTCAAAAATTGAGTAAGCTTAGAGTGGAAGTCCAAACCTTCAGACAGAAGAAAGGTGAATCCTTCTATGAAGCTTGGGAAAGATACAAACAATTGATCAAAAAGTGTCCCTCTGACATGCTTTCTGAATGGAGCATCATAGGTATCTTCTATGATGGTCTGTCTGAACTGTCCAAGATGTCATTGGACAGCTCTGCTGGAGGATCTCTTCATCTGAAGAAGATGCCTGCAGAGGCTCAAGAACTCATTGAAATGGTTGCAAATAACCAATTCATGTACACTTCTGAAAGGAATCCTGTGAACAATGGGACGAATTAAAAGAAAGGAGTTCTTGAGATTGATACTCTGAATGCTATATTGGCACAGAACAAAATATTGACTCAACAAGTCAATATGATTTCTCAAAGTCTGTCTGGAATGCAAGCTGCACCAGGCAGTACTAAGAATGCTTCATCTGAAGAAGAAGCTTGTGATCCTGAGAACCCTTCAATGGAAGAGGTGAACTACATGGGAGAACCCTATGGAAACACCTATAATCCTTCATGGAGAAATCATCCAAATCTCTCATGGAAGGATCAACAGATACCTCAACAAGGTTTCAACAACAATAATGGTGGAAGAAACAGGTTTAGCAATGGCAAGCCTTTTCCATCATCTTCTCAGCAACAGACAGAGAATTCTAAGCAGAGCCACTCTGACTTAGCAACCATGGTCTCTGATCTAATCAAAGCCACTCAAAGTTTCATGACTGAAACAAGGTCCTCCATTAGGAATTTGGAGGCACAAGTGGGACAGCTGAGCAAGAAAATTATTGAACTCCCTCCTAGTACTCTTTCAAGCAATACAGAAGAGAATCCAAAAGGAGAATGCAAGGCCATTAACATGACCCACATGGCCGAACTTGGAGAGGAGGAAGAGGCAGTGATCACCACTGAGGAAGACCTCAATGGACGTCCACTGGCCTCCAATGAGTTCCCTAATGAGGAACCATGGGAATCTGAGGCTCATAATGAGACCATAGAGATTTTATTGGATTTACTTCTGCCATTCATGAGCTCTGATGAGTATTCTTCCTCTGAAGAGGATGAAGATGGCACTGAAGAGCAAGTTGCTAAATACCTTGGAGCAATCATGAAGCTAAATGACAAGTTATTTGGTAATAAGACTTGGGAGGATGAACCCCCTTTGCTCACCAAAGAACTGGATGACTTGACTAGGCAGAGATTACCTCAAAAGAGACAGGATCCTGGGAAGTTTTTAATACCTTGTACCATAGGCACCATGACTTTTAAGAAGGCTCTGTGTGACTTAGGGTCAAGTATAAACCTCATGCCTCTCTCTGTAATGGAGAAGGTAGGGATCTTTGAGGTGCAAGCTGCAAGAATCTCACTAGAGATGGCAGACAATTCAAGAAAACAAGCTTATGGACTTGTAGAGGATGTTCTGGTAAAGGTTGAAGACCATTACATCCCTGCTGATTTCATAGTCCTAGAGACTGGGAAGTGCATGGATGAATCCATCATCCTTGGCAGACCCTTCCTAGCCACAGCAAAGGCTGTGATTGATGTGGACAAAGGAGAATTGATCATTCAAGTGAATGAAGAATCCTTTGTGTTTAAGGCTCAAGGATATCCCTCTGTTACCATGGAGAGGAAGCATGAAGAGCTTCTCTCAAAATAGAGTCAAACAGAGCCCCCACAGTCAAACTCTAAGTTTGGTGTTGGGAGGCCACAACCAACTTCTAAGTTTGGTATTGAACCCCCACATTCAAGCTCTAAGTTTGGTGTTGGGAGGTTCCAATATTGCTCTGAGTATCTGTGAGGCTCCATGAGAGCCCACTGTCAAGCTACTGACATTAAATAAGCGCTTGTTGGGAGGCAACCCAATGCTATATTTATCTATTTTCCTTTGTTATTTTATGTTTTCTATAGGTTGATGATCATGGAAAGTCACAAAATCAATTGAAAAAGCGAAAACAGAATGAAAAAAGAAAGAAAAATAGCACACCCTGGAGGAAAACCTTGCTGGCGTTTAAACGCCAGTAAGGGCAGCAAATGGGCGTTTAACGCCCAGTCTGGCACCATTCTGGGCATTTAATACCAGAAAGGGCACCAGACTGGCGTTTAACGCTAGGAATGGGCATCAAGCTGGCGTTAAACGCCAGAAATGGGCACCAGCTGACGATTGGATTTTTGACGGTTTAGAATTTTACAAATGAAATCTCGTCGAAGTATAGTCTCTAAACCAACAATAATCCTCTCATACAAAAATTTGTTTGTCACAAGTACAAACCCCTAAAATCTATAAACCGAAGTATTTAAACCTCGGGTCGTTCTCCCTAGGATTTACAATAAAGTGTTTTGTTATTGGTTGTGAGTTATATTTGGGGTTTTAGAGGAGAAACATGAATAGTAAATGGTAAGAAAACTTTAATAACAAAATGGTCTTGGCAAGATTTGGTTGTCAATGGTCTTCATCATTATCACTAGCCACAAGTATGGTAGTTGCAAGGATTAATCCCACTTAGTCATCCTTAAATCAATTAACAAAGGAAAGTCAAGTGAGTTATATCAATCCTAGTCCATAAGTCCTAGCTTTCCACTAATTGGATTAATGAAGGCTAGAGTTAATGGCTATCAACTAGCAATCAATTGGACACTAGTGACTCAAGAAATCCTAAGTTACCTTCTCAAGCCAAGAACATAAAATCCTACTCTAACATCCTCTCAAGCATTTCATCAAACACTTGGAGGGTAATGAAAGAAAGCATTTTTATTTGTAAGAATAAAAGGAATCAACAACCAACAATTACAAAGAATTAACAAAATAACAATCAACAACATCACAATCACATGAATTATCTCAAATTGCATTATTAAAAGAAAACAAAAGAACAAGAATATCTCAATTACAAAACCTAGAAACAAAATAAGAGAAATTACAACAAGAGGATAGGGATAGAAAGAAGAACCAAAGTGTAGCAATCACCACTTGAAGGTAGAAGTAGAAGGAGACTTGAATTAAACCTAGAACTATGAGATCCTAATCTAACCCTAATTCCTAATCCTAGAGAGAAGTGAGAGCTTCTCTCTCTAAAACTAACTCTAACTCCTAAAACTAAGCTAATGGTAACTAACCTGTGTTTCCCTCCTCACTCCTTGGGTTAAATAGCATCAGAAATGAGTTGGATTGGGCCCACAAGGCTTCCAAAATCGCTGGCCACGTGTTGCATCTTAAAAAGTCACATGCAGCATCGGCGCGTCCGCATACTGTGCGCGTGCGCGCCCCTATATGTGTAGCAACTATGGCAAATCTTATATCATTTCGAAGCCCCGAATGTTAGCTTTCTAACCCAACTGGAACCGCATCATTTAGACCTCTGTAGCTCAAGTTATGGTCGTTTAAGTGCGAAGAGGTCGGCTTGACAGCTTTCCGGTTCTTTCATTTCTTCATGAGTTCTCCAACTTTTCATGCTTCTTTCTTCATTCCCTTGATCCAATCTTTGCCTCCTAAACCTTAAATCACTTAACAAACATATCAAGGCATCTAATGGAATCAAGGAGAATTAGATTTAGCTACTTTAAGACCTAAAAAGCATGTTTTCACTCTTAAGCACAATTAAAGGAGAAGTTATAAAACCATGCTATTTCAATGGATAAATGTGGGTAAAAGGTTATAAAATCCCCTAAAATCAATACAAGATAAACCGTCAAAACGGGGTTTGTCAACCTCCCCACACTTAAACCAAGCATGTCCTCATGCTTAAGCCAAGAGAGAAATAAGGGATATGGCACTTATTCAAAGCAAAGAAACTATATGCATGCCACTAAATGCAAAATGATTCTACCTACTTAGTTAAAAATAAATCAATCTCCAAGACATACATGCACAAGTAGGGCTTAAGATCATATAACGATTCATGAGTCCTACCAATTTAAATATCAAAATGAAGTTCAAGTAGACTTGCAAGAAGAACGCTCATAAAAGCCGGGAATCAAAGAATTGAGCATCGAACCCTCACCGGAAGTGTTTGCACTCTAATCGCTCGGTGTTTGGGATTGATTCTCTCAATTCTCCCCTAATCATGCTTTCTAAGATTTGTTTATCTTCTAACAATCAACAATTATTCAATGCACGCATACAATTATCATGAGGTCTTTTCCTTAGGTTGTAATGGGGCTAGGGTCAAGGTAGGATCATATATGGCTAGTGGACTTAGGATTTGAATCTTTGATTAACCTAGACTTTTCCACCTAACCTATATAATAACCTATACAATTAAGTACTAATCTAACTACCCATTCCTCACTTTTTCACATACTCATGCATTTTCTTTTCATTTCACAACATTTATGCATTGATTCTTATTGAGCTTCACTTTGGGGCATTTTGTCCCCTTTATTGATTTTCTTTTTTTCTTTCTTTTTCTATATACATTTTTTTCTTTTCTTTTCTTTTTTTCTTTTTTCTTTTTCACTTTTATTTCTTTTTTTTTTCATTTTTCTTTTTTCTTTCAAACTATACACAAGAACATCAATGCATAAGGTCTATACATTTAATCAATACCTGAGCATGTACCCAATTCCCAATATTTACACTAATAATACAAAACTACCCTTTTATTCACCCAATGTCTCAAGGTTCCCACACTTGAATGATACTCACACACACTAGCCTAAGCCAATCAAAGATCCAAGTAAAGGACATTCATTGTTTTTTCGCCTTAAGGCTTGTAATGTGCTAAAATAAGAATAAGTGGGTTAAGCGTATGCTCAAATTGGCTAACAAAGGAAGATAAAAGGTAAGGCCATTTGGGTAAGTGAGCTAATGGAATGATGGCCTCAATCACATAAATGCATGAATACATAAAATAATGGACATAAAGAATCAAACAAATCGAAGATTACAATCATAGGAAGAGAATAATGCACACAAGAAGGAAAAATAAGTGGTTATAAGATGTAACCACACCATTAGGCTCAAATCTCACTTGCTTGTGTTCTTAGCTCAAAACCATATTCCAAAATACATTCTTTCAAGCAAGTTTAACAAATTTTCTTTTTCAAATTGGTAGGTTGCCCTAAAATGGTTTCTTGGGAAAGAAATCATCACTCTAACCAAGTAGTCCTAATAAGAAGGAGGTAGTAAAATATGTACAAATTCTAACTAACATACAACCTATCATGCAATGCAATAGCTAGTTAACATTGGTGTTGAAAAAGAAAATTGTTACCCATGGAGATCGGTCGACGACCTCCCCACACTTGAAGATTGCACCGTCCTCGGTGCATGCAAAGAAGAGCAAGGTGGACGGGTTGCTACAATCGATGAGTTTCTCCAAAGGGTTGTGCGGATGAACTCGTTTGTTGCCCCATTTAGAAGCTTTCTCATTCCTTTCCTTCTTGGTGGCCAACCTAGAAGGAGAGAAAAAGAAAGAAAATTAAGCCTATAACAAAGACATCAAAGCAATTAGAACATAGGCGGGGGCTAATGCCAAATAAGAGTATGGTTCTCTACTACATGGTAGCTACAACATGTGAGTAAGAAAACAATTTAAGCAAAGGGCATATCAACTAATACTTGATGCAAGAGTAAAGTTAAAGCATGGAGAGTATATGGAGCATCAAGATCAAATAAGGATTGACACAAACAAGAATAGTGGTAAGCATGAGAGCATTTGGTCTCATCCTAACTCAATGATGAAGAAGTACAAAAACAAAGGATAATGAATTAGGAAGGACTAAAGCACTAACCTTGTGTATTGACAAATATTACAATTAATGTAACACAAGTCATGAAGCACCAAAACAAATGCAAGAAATTCTCAACAATTGAGTGAGAGAATTCAACACCATTATTAAAATGACACTTAGAAAAAAAAAATCGAAAACATGCTATAAAAACAAAATGAAAATGGGGAGAGTAGAAGTATGCGAATGTGATGAACAAGAGAAAATGGAAGAGGAGAAAAAAAACTCTTTTTTTTTTTTTTTTTACCGACGCGTGCGCGTCATGCGTGCTTACGCGTCGATGTGCATATTGGTTGAAGGACGCGTACGCGCCAGGTGCGCGCACGCGTGCGTCGAGTTAGGCCGGAGGCATAATGTCGGCCCAAGTCTGGCACAACTCTCGGGTAAAAGTACCAGGAGTGTGGATCGCGCAATCGATGCGCGCGCGCACAGTGTGCGTGCGCGTGCATTGCGATTTTAAGGTCATGTGCGCGTACGCGCCAAGTGCGCGCACGCGTGCATAGACTTGTGCCTTAGGCCCAATGTTCGCACAGCGCAGGCCTAACTCTTGGGTTTTTGGCTGGGGTAGAATTTTTGCATCCACGCGTACGCGTACAGTGCGCGTCCGCGTGGATGGTCAAAAAATGCTCAGGTGCGCGTACGCGTCATGTGCGCGAACGCGTGGATGGTGTTCTGTTTTTCAAAAATTTTTGCTATGTTTTTTTGGACCAATCCAAGCATTTCAAACCTCCAAGCTACTACCAAAACACCCTAAAACCTTATTCAACATACTATACTACTAACTAAACTCAATAAAACAATAAAAACAAGAAATTAAACTAATTCTACCAATATTTACAAAAGATAAAAATGAAAATGAGAATCTACCTACAATGGCAACTCAATTCACTTATTAACAAAACTAAAAGAGGATGGAAAGAGTTTACCATGGTGGGGTGTCTCCCACCTAGCACTTTTATTTATTGTCCTTAAGTTGGACTTATGGGGAGCTTCTTATCAAGGTGGCTTGTGCTTGTATTCATCTTGGAACTCCCACCAATGCTTGAATCTCCAATAAGCTCCATTCTTCAATTTCAATATCTTCAAGCTTTGATGGAGTTCTCCACAAACCATGAGCTCCCAAATTTGATTTTCATTGTGCGATCCGGGATCCCACACTTTGTTTTGACACCCGTCCTTAGATTGATCGTCATTATTCCATCCGGGTGGTATAGCCTTGGAATTCTCAAAGAAGCTTCCAAACAACCTCCTAGACCCATGCCATTTGGTTCCACACCAACCATTGCTCTTTAATTTTGGGCTTACAACCGTCATGAGCTTAAAATGGCATTTCCAACCACTACACAATTCTTTCCTACTCTTAACTCCACAAAGAGCTCTAAGTTGACCATCATTTTGAATCAAGCCATATTCAAGCGAGAAAGTAAAGCTTAGGGATAAGAATTTTACCCACTTGAATGTTGTGTTGGATGGTGACTTGGGAAGGGAGACATCCCCACACTTAGACAATGCAAGGTCTACTTCCTTGTGCTCTTCTTTAGTTGTTTCCACCTCTTCACAAGCTTCTTCAATTTCAACCTTTTCCCTTTTTTCACTTGGCTTGGTGTTGTCTTCAAGAACTTCATCTTGCCCAATGGAAGGTGATTCAATTTTGGATAGGAATTCATTGATGAATGAATCCATCTCTTGATCAACCTCTTCATATTCTTCAATTTCAATATACACCATGCCAACTTTTTCCTCTTGGTAGCTCTCTTTTGATTCACTCTCTTCTTCATTGTTCACCAAGGGTATGGGAGGTTGTGCACACTCTTCTATAATTTCAACTCCATGTCCAATGGGAGAGGATTCCATTGTAGAGAGAAATTCATCCATGATTGAATCCATCTCTTGATAAGTCTCTTCCAAGTCTCCAACGATGACATGCCTCGAAGGTTGCGCACCCTCCTCAACATCAATATCAAGCTTCTTGGAAGAGTTCTCCATGATGCTACATTCCCATGGACTTTCAACATCTCCTAAATCTTCAACCACTTCTTCTCTTTCTTCAATGATCATAGGCTCCTCCAATTGTTCTAATACAAAATTTGACTCCTCCTTCTTCACCGGATTTTCCAATTTCTTCTTCATACTTTGCTCTTCTTTTGACTTTTCACATGGGGCTGCGGGAGCACCTTGAGTGTTCAAGCATTGGTAGGCTAAGGTAGACACTACCTTGGTCAAGTTGGTCACCAACTCAAGTGTATCCCGCTTCATGGCCTCTTGTCCTTGAAGTAACAAAGTGAGAGAATCGTCTATTGGGGCTTGTGGTGGGTAGGAAGGTTCATCATTTTGGAGAGAGGGTTCATAATAGGAAGGTGGTTCTTCTTGGTAAGGTTGTGGAGATTGTGTGTATTGAGGTGGTTCTTGGGAGTAATCTTGATAGGGTTGTGGTGGTTCTAAGGGTTCTTGCTCATAATGGTCATAAGAATATGGTATGGATGATTGGTCATATGATGGATATGGATTATAGGAAGGTGCTTGGTATGGAAAGGCTTGTGAGAATGGTTGAGGTTCATGTTGAGGATGAGATTCATAGGCATATGATGGTGGTTGTTGAGTGTCACAAAAAGAATCATCATAGCCCTTAAATTGGCATGCATTAGGATGGAAATTATACCTATAAGTATCCGGAGGTTGTTGCCAATAGGAGTGATCAATTCCTTGAGGCTCCTCCCATCTTTGATGGTTCCATCCATGGTACATGTTGCCATTAAAGTCCACATTTCCTACAACATAATTAGAGCCAAACTCATAGCCAAAGTGAGAATTCATTATGGAAAAACAAAATAAAACTAACAAAATCTAGTAAACAAGCAAAAGACAAACTATTTACACTATTCACATATGTACAATAACCAATAACATAACACCATTGCAAATCCCCGGCAACGGCGCCATTTTGACGATTGGATTTTTGACGGTTTAGAATTTTACAAATGAAATCTCGTCGAAGTATAGTCTCTAAACCAACAATAATTCTCTCATACAAAAATTTGTTTGTCACAAGTACAAACCCCTAAAATCTATAAACCGAAGTATTTAAACCTCGGGTCGTTCTCCCTAGGATTTACAATAAAGTGTTTTGTTATTGGTTGTGAGTTATATTTGGGGTTTTAGAGGAGAAACATGAATAGTAAATGGTAAGAAAACTTTATTAACAAAATGGTCTTGGCAAGATTTGGTTGTCAATGGTCTTCATCATTATCACTAGCCACAAGTATGGTAGTTGCAAGGATTAATCCCACTTAGTCATCCTTAAATCAATTAACAAAGGAAAGTCAAGTGAGTTATATCAATCCTAGTCCATAAGTCCTAGCTTTCCACTAATTGGATTAATGAAGGCTAGAGTTAATGGCTATCAACTAGCAATCAATTGGACACTAGTGACTCAAGAAATCCTAAGTTACCTTCTCAAGCCAAGAACATAAAATCCTACTCTAACATCCTCTCAAGCATTTCATCAAACACTTGGAGGGTAATGAAAGAAAGCATTTTTATTTGTAAGAATAAAAGGAATCAACAACCAACAACTACAAAGAATTAACAAAACAACAATCAACAACATCACAATCACATGAATTATCTCAAATTGCATTATTAAAAGAAAACAAAAGAACAAGAATATCTCAATTACAAAACCTAGAAACAAAATAAGAGAAATTACAACAAGAGGATAGGGATAGAAAGAAGAACCAAAGTGTAGCAATCACCACTTGAAGGTAGAAGTAGAAGGAGACTTGAATTAAACCTAGAACTATGAGATCCTAATCTAACCCTAATTCCTAATCCTAGAGAGAAGTGAGAGCTTCTCTCTCTAAAACTAACTCTAACTCCTAAAACTAAGCTAATGGTAACTAACCTGTGTTTCCCTCCTCACTCCTTGGGTTAAATAGCATCAGAAATGAGTTGGATTGGGCCCACAAGGCTTCCAAAATCGCTGGCCACGTGTTGCATCTTAAAAAGTCACATGCAGCATCGGTGCATCCGCGTACTGTGCGCGTGCGCGCCCCTATACGTGTAGCAACTATGGCAAATCTTATATCGTTTCGAAGCCCCGGATGTTAGCTTTCTAACCCAACTGGAACCGCATCATTTGGACCTCTGTAGCTCAAGTTATGGTCGTTTAAGTGCGAAGAGGTCGGCTTGACAGCTTTCCGGTTCTTTCATTTCTTCATGAGTTCTCCAACTTTTCATGCTTCTTTCTTCATTCCCTTGATCCAATCTTTGCCTCCTAAACCTTAAATCACTTAACAAACATATCAAGGCATCTAATGGAATCAAGGAGAATTAGATTTAGCTACTTTAAGACCTAAAAAGCATGTTTTCACTCTTAAGCACAATTAAAGGAGAAGTTATAAAACCATGCTATTTCAATGGATAAATGTGGGTAAAAGGTTATAAAATCCCCTAAAATCAATACAAGATAAACCGTCAAAACGGGGTTTGTCACCAGCCCGGCGTTTAACGCCAGGATTGGTAGAAAGAGCAATTTTGCTCGCCACTTGGTGCAGGGATGAATATCCTTGACACCTCAGGATCTGTGGACCCCACAGGATCTCCACCTACCCCACTACTCTCTCTCTTCTTCACCCATTCACCAATCACTTCAACACCTCTTCCCCAAAAACCCCTCACCTATCAAATCTTACCATTCTCTTCACCACTCACATCCATCCTTCACAAAACCCCACCTACCTCACCATTCAAATTCAAACCACTTTCCCTCCCAAACCCACCCATACATGGCCGAACCCTACCCCTCTTTCCACTCCTATATAAACCCATCTTCACTCCTTCATTTTCACACAACCTACACACTACTTCTCCCCCTTGGCCGAACCACAAAGCCCCCTCCATCTCCTCCATTTCTTCTTCTTCTACTCTCTTCTTTCTTCTTTTGCTCGAGGACAAGCAAACCTTCTAAGTTTGGTGTGGTAAAAGCTAAAGCTTTTTATTTTTCCATAACCATTTACGGCACCTAAGGCCGGAGAAACCTCTAGAAAGAGGAAAGGGAAGGCAAAAGCTTCCACATCCGAGTCATGGGAGATGGAGAGATTCATCTCAAAGGTGCATCAAGACCACTTCTATGAAGTTGTGGCCATGAAGAAGGTGATCCCCGAGGTCCCTTTCAAACTCAAAAAGAGTGAATATCCGGAGATCCAACATGAGATCCGAAGAAGAGGTTGGGAAGTTCTTACCAACCCCATTCAACAAGTTGGAATCTTAATGGTTCAAGAGTTCTATGCCAATGCATGGATCACCAAAAACCATGATCAAAGTCTGAACCCGGACCCAAAGAATTGGCTTACAATGGTTCGGGAGAAATGCTTAGATTTTAGTCCGGAAAATGTAAGGTTGGCATTCAACTTGCCCATGATGCAAGGAGATGAACACCCCTACACTAGAAGGGTCAACTTTGATCAAAGGTTGGACCAAGTCCTCATAGACATTTGTGAAGAGGGCACTCAATGGAAGAGAGATTCAAGAGGGAAGCCGGTTCAACTGAGAAGGCATGACCTCAAGCCCGTAGCTAGGGGATGGTTGGAGTTTATCCAACGCTCAATCATTCCCACTAGCAACCGGTCCGAAGTTACTATAGACCGGGCTATCATGATTCATAGCATCATGATTGGAGAGGAAGTAGAAGTTCATGAGGTTATATCCCAAGAACTTTATAAGGTGGCGGACAAGTCCTCTACCTTGGCAAGGTTAGCCTTCCCTCATCTCATTTGTCACCTCTGTAATTCAGTTGGAATTAACATAGAGGGAGACATCCTCATTGATGAGGACAAGCCCATCACTAAGAAGAGGATGGAGCAAACAAGAGACCCCACTCATGGACATGAGGAGATTCCTCATCATGAAATTCCTGAGATGCCTCAAGGAATGCACTTTCCTCCACAAAACTATTGGAAGCAAATCAACACCTCCCTAGGAGAATTGAGTTCCAACATGGGACAACTAAGGGTGGAGCACCAAGAATATTCCATCCTCCTCCATGAAATTAGAGAAGATCAAAGAATCATGAGAGAGGAGCAACAAAGGCAAGGAAGAGACATTGAGGAGCTGAAGCACTCCATAAGATCTTCAAGAGGAAGAACAAGCCGCCATCACTAAGGTGGACCCGTTCTTTAATTTCTTTGTTCTTTATTTTCCTATTTTTTGAGTTTTTATGCCTATGTTTATCTATGTTTGTGTCTTATTACATGATCATTAGTGTCTTAGTGTCTATGCCTTAAAGTTATGAATGTCCTAT
The DNA here is from genome assembly GCF_014773155.1 of Arachis stenosperma. NCBI lineage: Eukaryota > Viridiplantae > Streptophyta > Magnoliopsida > Fabales > Fabaceae > Arachis > Arachis stenosperma. The sequence continues at coordinate 119,760,301 of NC_080380.1, read as the reverse complement.
GAATCCATCACCTTAAATGAAAAATGTTCTTAATTGAAAAAGAGAAGAATTGCATGAATTTTGAATTTTATAACAGATTAATTATTTTGATGTGGTGGCAATACTTTGACTTCTGAATGTATGCTTGAACAGTGCATATGTCTTTTGAATTTGTTGTTCATGAATGTTGGCTCTTGAAAGAATGATGAAAAAAGGAGACATGTTACTGAGGATCTGAAAAATCATAAAAAATGATTCTTGAAGCAAGGAAAAGCAGTGAATACAAAAAAAAGAGAGATTATGTTCGAAAAAAAAGAGAGAAAGCAAGTAAAAAAAGCCAATACCCCTTTAAACCAAAAGGCAAGGGTAAAAATAAAGTCGTGATCCAAGGCAAAAAGAGTGTGCTTAAGAACCCTGGACACCTTTAATTAGGGACTCTAGCAAAGCTGAGTCACAATCTGAAAAGGTTCACCCAATTATGTGTCTGTGGCATGTATGTATCCGGTGGTAATACTGGAAGACAGAGTGCTTTGGGCCACAGCCAAGACTCATAAAGTAGCCGTGTTCAAGAATCATCACACTTAACTAGGAGAATCAATAACACTATCTGGATTCTGAGTTCCTATAGAAGCCAATCATTCTGAATTTCAAAGGATAAAGTGAGATGCCAAAACTGTTCAGAGGCAAAAAGCTAAAAGCCCCGCTCAACTAATTAATACTGATCTTCATAGATGTTTTTGGAATTCATTGCATATTCTCTTCTTTTTTATCTTATTTGATTTTCAGTTGCTTGGGGACAAGCAACAATTTAAGTTTGGTGTTGTGATGAGCGGATAATTTATACGCTTTTTGGCATTGTTTTTAGTATGTTTTTAGTATATTTTAGTTAGTTTTTATTATATTTTTATTAGTTTTTATTTAAAATTCACTTTTCTGGACTTTACTATGAGTTTGTGTGTTTTTCTGTGATTTTAGGTATTTTCTGGCTGAAATTGAGGGACTTGAGCAAAAATCTGATTCAGAGGCTGACAAGGACTGCAAATGCTGTTGGATTCTGACCTCCCTGCACTCGAAGTGGATTTTTTGGAGCTACAGAAGCCCAATTGGCGCGCTCTCAATTGCGTTGGAAAGTAGACATCCTGGGCTTTTCAGCAATATATAATAGTCCATACTTCGCCAGAGATTTGATGGCCCAAATCGGCATTCTAAATCAGCTTAAGACTGCCCAGCGTTATGCATACTTTCACCCACGCGTATGCATGACAAAGGGACGCGCACGCGAGTTGCAGTTTTGCACTCCCACGCGCACGTGTGAGTCACGCCCACGCATGGCCTTTGTTCCAGCAAACATGATTTTTGGGTTTTAAAACCTTATTTCAAACTTCTAAACCTCTGTTTTTATTCCTTTAGTCATAAATAATAGAATTAAGCCTTATAATCAGATGAAGTTAGGAAAAGGAGATAACTTGGAGGTGAAGTAAAGCTGAAAAGTGATGAATTGATTATGAAATGTTACGGATAATCATGTATGATACTTGGCTTGATAATTAAATGAATTATCATGCTTGATACATGGATTGAATGATTAAATGATCTAAGATACGAGATTCCCTGGGTAAAGTGCTGTGGCTTGCCACCACGTATACCAGGTTGGAAACTCGATACTCTGTTGAACCTACGACGTAAGGGTGATCGGGCACTTATAAATTCTCGGGAATGTTTTCCCCCATTGAAAAATATTGATTATTTGAGAAAAAGCTATGCATATACTCTTGGGGATGCATGTCAAGGGACAGTCTAAGGTTTTCAGACTTGTCGGGTTGGCTGGATAACCGACAGAAGAGCCTCATCAGCCATAGAATAGGCATGCATCATATTCATACTACTTAAAATACTTGTTTGTGCATTAACTGGGTGTGCCTAAATGTACTTGCCATGCTAAATGTATATTTGTTACCTGTAGTATTTGTAACCTTCTTGTGCTTGCCTTTATCTGTTTATTTGTCTGTGAAATGCTGACCGAGATGGAGGTATGGAGGAATGGTAGAATGGGACTTAGATTTAAGGTTAAGTTAAGTTAGGCTTAGATACTCTTAGAAAACCATCTTCTACGGCTTCTGTTTAATACTTTAAGCTCTATAATTTAAGTGTCGGCATTCTAGGATTGCCTCTGGCATTCCCAGGACCTTAAATATTATGTGTGTGGCACCTTTACCATACTGAGAACCTCCGGTTCTCATCCCATACTATGTTGTTATTTTACATATGAGATGAGAGATTTTTATGCCAGTATAGAATTTATCAATAAATCCAATCGTGAGTATAGTCCAACCGGCACGCAAATTTTACATCAAACAATTCTAAAATCTATAACCGAGAGTATTAGTCCCGAGTCGTCCTCCCTAGGAATTGCCTTAGAATGCACATCATTGATTAGGAAGTCTTTTGTGGTTTTGAGAGTTTGGTGTAAGAATTTAAGCTAACAAAAATGAACAACAATCAATTATGATAAAAGCCTTGACTAAGGGTGAGCATTGGAAGTTCCATCATTATAGCTTCCATCAATTGTGACAATAATTAATCATTGCTTCACTTATTCAACCCCTAATTATGGAGGAAGGTTTAGTGAACGTAATCAACTTGAGTCACAAGTCCTAGCCTAGCCTTAAAGGAGTCTAGCTTTAGTGATACACAAGTCGATTAACAATTCTCAATTGATAACCAACAAATGATATTAGCTATTCAAGCGTCTCCAACAACTCAACCCCTAAGCCAAGTAAGAGGAATCTACTCCATAACTAGGGTTGTCATTTCCTCAAATAATTGGGGGGCAATAGTGAGAAGCATTATGAGATTGAGAAAAAGGAATTGAATTCAAGGTATTTATTTCAAGAAATCATCAACAATCAAACAATTAAATGAAATTCCTCAATTTATTGATCAAAATCAAAGTAACAAAGTCACAAATCTAAGATCCAAAGTAAATGAATAAAAAGGAACACTAATTGAGAATAGAAGAATAGATCTACAACTTGAATCAAAGTAAAAGTGAATTAGCAATTGATCTCACCAAGGGAATCCAAGAGAAATTGAAATAGAAAGAGCAAAATCCTAGAGAGAGGTTGGAGCTTCTCTCTCTACAAAATGTAATTAACTCCCCAAAATATCTAAAAATATGTGTAAAAAGAGTGAATGGATATGGATCCTTCAATCCTTGGTCTTTTTATGCTTTTTCTCGCCAGAATTCTACTTCAAGTAGGGTTTGTAACTACCTTGAAATCGCTGGTCACGTTTTCTCTTTAAAAGTCACGTGTGGCATCGACGCGTACCCGCACAGCCGCGTATGCGTCGCTAGAGCTTAACGATCCACACGCATGCGTCAAGTGTGCGTGCGCATCCATGAGGTTCTGGCTTAGCCATGCAAATGCGCCGGCTTCTGACTTTGACTTCTTCTCGCCGATCTTGGTAGCGCGCATCCACACGTTCGCGCAAGGCACGCGTACGCGTTGCTGCTCAAACTCCCAAGCTTCATTTTTTCATGCTCCTTCCCTTTATGCATGCTTCCTCCCCTCCTTTTAGGCCATCCTTGCCCTATAAGCTCTGAAATCACTTACAAACGGATCACGACATTGAGTGGTAATAGAGGAGGATTAAAATGTATCTAATTTAGTGTAAAAGAAGCATGTTTTCATCCATGAAGCAAAGTTGGGAAAGGAACACAAAATCATGCATTTTTATATGAATAAGTGTGAAAGACCATTGATAAAACCCTCAAAATCTCTACAAGATAAACCATAAAAACGGGATTTATCAACCTCCCCACACTTAAACTATAGCATGTCCTCATGCTAAAGGAAAGCAAAAAACCAAAGGATCAACAATCAATTAGTCCCGAGTCGTCCTCCCTAGGAATTGCCTTAGAATGCACATCATTAATTAGGAAGTCTTTTGTGGTTTTGAGAGTTTGGTGTAAGAATTTAAGCTAACAAAAATGAACAACAATCAATTATGATAAAAGCCTTGGCTAAGGGTGAGCATTGGAAGTTCCATTATTATAGCTTCCATCAATTATGACAACAGTTAATCATTGCTTCACTTAGTCAACCCCTAATTATGGAGGAAGGTTTAGTGAAAGTAATTAACTTGAGTCAGAAGTCCTAGCCTAGCCTTAAAGGAGTCTAGCTTTAGTGATACACAAGTCAATTAGCAATTCTTAATTGATAACCAACAAATGATATTAGCTATTCAAGCGTCTCCAACAACTCAACCCCTAAGCCAAATAAGAGGAATCTACTCCATAATTAGGGTTGTCATTTCCTCAAACAATTGGTGAGCAATGGTGAGAAGCATTATGAGATTGAGAAAAAGGAATTGAATTCAAGGTATCTATTTCAAGCAATCATCAACAATCAAATAATTAAAGGAAATTCCTCAATTTATTGATCAAAATCAAAGTAACAAAGTCACAAATCTAAGATCCAAAGTAAATGAATAAAAAAGAACACTAATTGAGAATAGGAGAGTAGATCTACAACTTGAATTAAAGTAAAAGTGAATTAACAATTGATCTCACCAAGGGAATCCAAGAGAAATTGAAATGGAAAGAGCAAAATCCTAGAGAGAGGTTGGAGATTCTCTCTCTACAAAATGTAACTAACTCTCCAAAATATCTAAAAATGTGTGTAAAATGAGTGAACGGATATGGATCCTTCAATCCTTGGTCTTCTTATGCTTTTTTCCGCCAGAATTCTACTCCAAACAGGGTTTGTAACTACCCTGAAATCGCTGGTCACGTTTTCTCTTTAAAAGTCACGTACGGCATCGACGCGTACGCGCACAGCACGTGTACGTGTCCCTAGAGCTTTACGATCCACGCGCATGCGTCAAGCATGCGTGCACGTCTATGAGGTTCTGGCTTAGCCATGCAAATGCGTCGGCTTCTGGCTTTGGCTTCTTCGCATCGATCTTGGTAGCGCGCATCCACACGTACGCGCAAGGCATGCATACGCGTTGTTGCTGAAACTCCCAAGCTTCATTTTTTCATGCTCCTTCCCTTTATGCATGCTTCCTCCCTTCCTTCTAGGCCATCCTTGCCCTATAAGCTCTGAATTCACTTACAAACGGATCACGGCATCGAGTGGTAATTAAGGAGGATTAAAATGTATATAATTTAGTGTAAAAGAAGCATGTTTTCATCCATGAAGCAAAGTTGGGAAAGGAACATAAAATCATACATTTTTATATGAATAAGTGTGAAAGACCAATTGATAAAACCCTCAAAATCTCTACAAGATAAATTCTAAAAACGGGGTTTATCAACCTCCCCACACTTAAACTATAGCATATCTTCATGCTAAAGGAAATCAAAAGACCAAAGGATCACAAGATAATGAAATTCATGAAATGCAATCTACTTATATGAATGTAGCTAAGAAGAATGCCACTATCTACTTGGTCACAAGCAAATCAGTCTTCCAAGAATATATATAAGAACGTAGGGTAAAATGATAAGCAATGCATGAACTCTACCAATTTTTATCATCAAAGTGAAATGCACACACTTGCATGAAGAACGCTTGTGAGAGCCAGGAACAAGGAATTGGGCTTCGAACCCTCACCGGAAGTATTTGCACTCTATTCGCTCGGTGTATAGGGTTAATCATTCAATTCTCCTCTACTTCATGCTTTCCAAAATTTGTTCTTCATCTAACAATCAATAATCATTCAATGCATGCATAAAAATATCATGAAGTCTTTCTCAAAGGTTGTAATGGGGTTAGGGTCAAGGTAGGATCATATATGGTTAAGTGGGCTAGAATTTGAATATTTGTTTAACCTAGACTTTCCCACCTAACCTATACAATGACCTATACAAATTCAAAACTAACCTAACTACCCATCTTTCACTTTTTTACATACTCATGCATTGTCTTTTTCATTTCACAACACTTATGCACTGGGTTATTTTGTTGTACAGTAATATATATATATATATATATATATATATATATATATATGTACTTAGTTTTCCCTCTGCATAACTTATTCTTTTTGACCCTCTTAGAGGTTTATAGAGAGACAGGATTTTGTTTATGTATATTTGGGTTCTGGATATGTATATATATATGTGTGTGTGTGTGTGTGTGTGTGTGTGTGTAAATATTCTCCGGCCAGTCCTGACTTCGCGGACTGAGTCAGGAGCTCGTTATTTTTTTTATCTTTGGCACTCTATTCCTACTTTTATAATCTTATGTTTGATAGTTATAGTTTTTCTTCACACGCAAGTTATTCCGTTTCCGGAACATTGCGCTTTTCATTTCGCGATTTTGTTTTACCCATTTTTCAAGGCTCCTAGTTTATTATATTCTTTCTGTTATCATATGTATATATTTTAATTTTAGAAGTCGTAGCACCTAGCCACCTCTGTTTTACATCCTAGGAGTAAAGCCTTGTGTGGTAGGGTGTTACATTATGGTATCAGAGCAGTTCGTTCCTGTAGAGCCTGAGAGACGGACTGACTATGCTTCTGTGCATATTCTGTGTGTAACTATGTGCTACCTAGGATATCTGACTGGTATATGTAGCATACATGTTCGTGAGCATGCATTTGGGACTTTAAAGCATTAAACTTGAGATATTGAGACTGATCACCTTAATATCAATTGTTTGGTGTGAATAGGGACCAAATGTCATCTCGCGGATCCGAGCGAGGTGCCCAGAGGGAAAATCTTAGGGTCAAACCGATGCAAGGGCCTCAAGATGAAAGCTCGGGTGCTGGTAGAAGTAATGTAGGTCAATACTACAAGTCTATGACCCTTACTGATTTCCTCAAGAGTGGTCCACCTCAGTTTAATGGAAATGCCAATGCATTGGAGGTTGATCGGTGGTTTCAAGACATGGAGAGGTTTTTGTACACTCAGCACGTTCCTGAAGTACAATTAGTGGAAATAGTGACCTACATGTTGGGGGGAGATGCTCAGAAATAGTGGCAGGAGTTATATCATACCTTGCAGATTGAGTTAACATATGTCCCTTGGAATAGATTCAAGATGAAATTTTACGGGAAATATTTCTTCCATGTACTTCACACTGCAAAGGAGTTGGAGTTAATGTAGCTGAAGCAAAAGAATATGTCTGTTGCTGACTATACCCGTGAATTCGACAACCTGTGTCATCTCTCAAAAGTTTTTCAGGGAAATCTAGCCAACTATGAGGAGTGGAAGTGTGCTCAGTATGAGAAAGGACTTAGGAGAGACATCTTTAACTACGTGTATCCGCAAAGGTTAACAAATTTCAATAAATTGGTTAAGAAGAGTCAATTCGCAGAAAATTACTCCATGAAGTGGGTGATGCTACAGGAAAGCTATGGAGAGACTGCTCCAAACGAGCCGCCTAGGGCCGGGTTGGATGAATGCTACAAGTGCGGGAAGCTAGGGCATATGGCTTGAGACTGTCCATACAGAAAACGCTGATGCAGCCGAATCCGATTCTCAGACACAAGGTAATCATAAACTAGCAGTTGAATTTTGGACTTCCTTGTATATCATTAATATGTGATATTCATTCGTAATGTATGATGCACATTGATAATTCTAAAGCCCAAGTCGATGATTAGTCGAAGGCTATTAATTGTTAAGACAGAGTAATATTTAGTTAACTTAGAAGGGTGGATCGGTTTGAAATGATGTTAGGTTTAAAATAGATAAGGGTTAGAGATGAAGATATTCCAGAAACTGCTTTCAGGACATGTTATGGTCATTATGAGTATACGGTGATGTCTTTTGGGTTAACTAATGCTCCGGCAGTATTTATGGATTATATGAACAGGATTTTCTGGTCGTACCTGGACAAGTTTGTCATTGTATTCATCGATGATATTCTTATTTACTCTAAGATTGAGGAGGAGCATGTTGATCACTTGCGAACTATGCTGTAAATTCTGAGAGACAGGAAGTTATATGCTAAGTTATCTAAATCCGAGTTTTGGAAGAATGAGGTGAAGTTTCTCGGTCACGTGGTGAGTAAGCAGAGAATAGCTGTGGATCCTGCTAAGGTGGAAGCAGTAATGAATTGGGAGCGACCAACTTCAGTGACAGAGATTAAGAGTCCCCTAGGTTTGGCGGGGTACTATCGGAGATTCATTGATGGACTTTCACAGCTCGCCTTACCTTTAACTAAGTTGACTAGGAAGGATACGCCTTTTGTTTGGACTTCAGAGTGTGAAGAGAGTTTTCAAGTATTGAAGCAAAGGTTGACTACTGCACCCGTTTTGGTATTGCCTGAGCCAAGTGAACTGTTCGAAGTGTACTGTGATGCATCATAAAAGGGTTTGGGGTGCGTTCTGATGCAGCACCGGAATATTGTAGCATACGCCTCACGGCAATTAAGGCCGCATGAGATGAACTATCCGACACACGATTTAGAACTTGCTGCTGTTGCGTTTGCTTTGAAAATCTGGACGCATTATCTCTATGGCGTTAAGTTTCATGTCTTCTCAGACCATAAGAGTTCGAAATATCTCTCTGAGCAGAAAGAGCTGAATATGCGTCAGAGGAGGTGGATGGGCTTCTGAAAGATTATGATTTTGAATTGAATTACCATCTAGGAAAAGCGAACATTGTGGCATACGCCTTGAGTCAGAAGTCTTTGTATGCAGCTTAGATGATGCTACAAAAAGAAGAGTTATTAAAGGCATTTCAAGGTTTGAACCTGGGAATTAGGGAAGAATATGGAATTCTGTGTTTGAGTCAGTTGCAAATTTCAATTTATTTTAAATCAAAACTTCTGAAGGCTCATCAAGATGGTGAAACGTTACGTAAGGTATTGCCGACAATTGAACAGAAAAAGCAGTGGAGAGTGTCAGAAGGTAAGGATGGTTTGTGGAGGTTTAAGAACCGAATCGTTGTGCCAGATATCAGAGGTCTACGGCAAGGTATCTTGGCGGAAGCTTATAAGAGCGGGTTTTCGATCCATCCAGGAAGTACCAAAATGTATCAGGATCTAAAAGCGATGTTTTGGTGGCCAGGGATGAAGAATGATGTAGCGACGCATGTATCTAAATGTTTAACATGTCAGAAGGTTAAGATTGAACATCAGAGACCATCAGGAACCCTTCAGCCTTTAGAGATTCCACAATGGAAATGAGAGAGTATTGTAATGGATTTTGTGACAGGTTTGCCTAGGACTCGGATTAGTTGTGACGCTATACTTGGGTGGTTGTGACCGACTGACAAAATCAGCTCACTTTCTCCCCATCCGAATAAGTTGCACAATGGAAGAATTGGCTCGAATGTATATCAAAGAGATTGTCAGGTTGCATGGCGTGCCTTCTACTATTATATCTGACAGGGATCCTCATTTTACATCAAGGTTCTGGGGAGCCTTTTAGCGTGCATTTGGGACTCAGTTAAGTTTGAGTACTGTATACCACCCTCAGACAGATGGTAAGTCAGAAAGAACTATCCATACCTTAGAGGATATGCTAAGATTTTGTGTTTTGGACCAGCCGGTGAGTTGGGATCGGTATATGCCACTAGTAGAGTTTACTTATAATAATAGCTACCATGCGAGTATTGGAATGGCTCCATATGAAGCTCTGTATGGCAGGAAATGTCAATCTCTGCTATGTTAGTATGAAATTGGAAAAAGGAGCTTATTAGGGCCTGAGATGATAGCTGAAACTACTGAGCAGATAAAGAAGATTTGTAGCCGAATGCTTATAGCCCAAAGCCGCCAGAAGAGCTATGCTGATCAAAGGAGAAAGCCTTTGGAGTTCAAAGAAGGAGAGCATGTCATTTTGAAGGTTACACCAACCACTGGGGTTGGAAGAGCTATTAAGACTAAGAAACTGAATCCCGTTATATTGGAACGTTTGAGATCCTGAAAAGAATTGGGCCGATAGCTTATAGAATTGCTTTATCGCCATATCTTTCGAACTTGCACGATGTGTTTCATGTATCACTACTTCGAAAGTATACTCCTGACGCGAGTTATGTTCTGGAACTGAAACTGATTCAAGTAAGAGAAGATCTAACACTTCTAATAATTTCGGTGATAATTGATGACACTAGTGTTAAATGATTGCGCGGGAAGGAAGTATCATTGGTAAAAGTAGCTTGGAGTCGAGATGGTATTAAGAAACATACTTGGGAACTCAAATCAGATATGCAGAAGGACTACCCACATCTCTTTTCAGGTAACTACATTTGAATTTTGAGGGCAAAATTCTTTGTTAGGTGGGTACTGGGTAGGATGTAAACCCTATTAAATTAGTAAATAATTAGTATTTAATAAAGAAAATTAGAAATGTGAATATTATATCAAATTAGGATAGAGCTTATCAAAACGAGAATTTTGACACTAATTTCGAAGAAAATCGGTCCAAGATTGGACTGAACGGGCCGAACCGGTTGAACCGGCCCAAACCGGGCCCGTGGGTCCAACCGGACCAACCATTAAATGAACCCAAGCCCCCTTCCCTTTCTCATTTCAGCTGGAGCAACGTAAAAGCCTTCAGAGAAGAGAAGGACGCCGAAACCTTTACGGTAAGTTCAGCTCGCCGTAACTCCTCTGTCTGAGCTCCGATCGCCGCATTATTTGCAGCTACGCGACCACCGCGTTGAGCTCTATATTTCTACCGGAACAATTTTAAAGGTAACTCGTTTTTCTGGTCTCAGCCACTTCTTTTCCCAATTTTCAAAAATTGAGTGGAGGTATTAAATTTCTTTGTTCTTTGCTATTTTAGGATCCAATTAGCTTGAGTAAGGTGAGGATACCATAATTCTAGATGAAGTTTTAGGTTTCTTGAGGATCCAATTAGCTTTAGGTTTCTTGCATTTAATATATAATGTTCTCTGAAAACTTAGGCTAGATGACCTTAGGATAAGTTGAAACGTATGGAAATGTACATTGTTTAGTGTTCTTAACCTTTGTAGTGAAAGATGGATATGTGATGGTAATTGTGGATGTATGGTCAATAATGTGATAATTGTTGAGTTGATGATGATATGATTATGTTTACATTGATTAAATGTATAATGAGATTGTTGAAATGTGGTATTAAGCTATGTTGTTGTGTGAAGAATGATAAGAAATGGTGTAAGATTATGTGGCTGGGGTATAGCATGTAATAGGGTTGATTCCAAGAGTGAAATGGCTGATTTGTGAATGATAGAAAACAATGAAATAGAGATTAAGGAGTTTTTGCAAAATTTGGTTTTTGGCCAAACTTTGGTGAGGCATAACTTAGCTTTCAGACCCTCATTTTGCTTTCAACTTGTTTTACAGTAAAAATTGGGTTCGTGAAGTTTATGCGATTTGAAGGACGGATGAAAAATGTTTTAAATCGAAGAAGTTATGGGTGTTGGAAGATTATATCTAAAAGCTGTATTTTTACCATTCTGCAACTTTGCTACTGAATCTGTTTTTTTTTCAAGAACGTACGTGATGGAATTTTGGTAATGCGTATGCAACTGGTCCCATGCAAATGCGTAAAGGGTTAGTAAGCATGTCCACGCATACGCATGACAAAGGGACGCGCGTGCGAGCTGCAATTTCACACTCCCACGCGCATGAGTGGCTCTTGTTTCAGCAAACATGATTTTTGGGTTTTAAAACCCTATTTCAAATTTCTAAACCTCTATTTTCATTCCTTTAGTCATTAATAATAGAATTAAGCCTTATAATCAGATGAAGTTAGGAAAAGGAGATAACTTGGAGATGAAGTAAAACTGAAAAGTGATGAATTGATTATGAAATGTTACGGATGATCATGTATGATACTTGGCTTGATAATTAAATGAATGATCATGCTTGATACTTGGCTTGAATGATTAAACGATCTGAGATATGAGATTCTCTAGGTAAAGCACCGTGGCTTGCCACCACGTGTACCTGGTTGAAAACTCGATACTCTATTGATCCTACGACGTAAGGGTGACTGGGCACTTATAAATTCCTGGGAATGTTAACCCCCATTGAACAATATTGATTATTTGAGAAAAAGCTATGCATATACTCTTGGGGATGCACGTCGAGAGACAGTCTAAGGTTTTTGGACTTGTTGGGTTAGTTGGATAACCGACAGATGAGCCTCATTAGCCATAGGACAGTCATGCATCATATGCATACTAACTGAAATACTTGTTTGTGCATTAACTGGGTATGCTTAAATGTACTTGCCATGCTAAATGTATATTTGTTACCTGCAGTATTTGTAACCTTCTTGTGCTTGCCTTTATCTGTTTATTTATTTGTGAAATGCTAACCGAGATGGAGGTATGGAGGAATGGCAGAATGGGACTTAGATTTAAGGTTAAGTTAAGTTAGGATTATATATTCTTAGAAAACCACCTTCTATGGCTTCTATTTAATACATAAGCTCTATAATCTGAGTGTCGGCGTTCTAGGATTGCCTCTGGCATTCCTAGGACCTTATATATTATGTGTGTGGCACCTTTACCATACTGAGAACCTCCGGTTCTCATCCCATACTATGTTGTTCTTTTACAGATGCAGGTCAAAAGGCATCTCGTTAGGCATCTGGACACCTGAAGCGAAGTGGTTACTGGGTTATTTTGTTGTACAGTGATGTATATATATGTACTTAGTTTTCCCTCCGCATAACTTATTCTTTTTGACCCTCTTAGATGTTTATGGAGAGACAAGATTTTGTTTATGTACATTTGGGTGCTGGATATGTATATATGTGTGTAAATATTCTCCGGCCAGCCCTGACTTTGTGAGATGAGTCAGGAGCTCGTTATTTTTTTTATCTTTGGCATTCTATTCCTACTTTTATAATCTTATGTTTGATAGTCATAGTTTTTCTTCACACGCAAGTTATTCCGTTTCTGGAACGTTGCACTTTTCATTTCGTTATTTTGTTTTACTCATTTTTCAAGACTCCTAGTTTATTATATTCTTTTTGTTATTATATGTATGTATTTTAATTTTAGAAGTCGTAACACCTAGCCACCTCTGTTTTACATCCTAGGAGTAAAGCCCTGTGTGGTAGGGTGTTACAACTTTTGTTATCGCTTGTTTAATGATAAACCACTATTTTATGATTTATCTTGTGCTCAATTGAGTGATTTTATCAATTCTTCACCCACTTATTCATATGAATTGCATGGTTTTACAATTTCTTCCTTATTTTATGATATATGTGAAAATATGTTTCCTACACCTTAAAAATATTAAATTTAATTATCCTTTATTACCATTCGATGCCGTGATCTGTGTGTTGAGTATTTTCAGGCTTTATAGGGTAGGAATGGCTTAGAGGACAGAAAGGAAACACGCAAAAATGGAAGGAACTCACAAAATGGAGTTTTTGAAGAATTGGCAGTGACGCGAACACATGGACTACGCGACCGCGTGCCTTGCACAAAATGGCATCGACGCGAACGCGTGAACGACGCGGATGCGTGACTGACGTGGACGCGTGGAAGAGAAAAACTCCAGATGACGCGGATGCGTGACCCACGCGAATGCGTGACCAACCCCACGTGCAGAAAATTGCAGAAGTCGCCCCAAACGGTATCTGGACCCTTTTCGGTCCAAATCCAAGCCCAGAAAACACAGATTAGAGGCTATAAAATGGGGGAATGCATTCATTCAAGAGAGAACAGTTCACACGGACAGACACAACATTCATAATTCATAATTTTAGGTTTTATATGTAGTTTTCTAGAGAGAGAGGCTCTCTCCTCTCTCTTAGATTTTAGGATTAGGATTTCTTTTAGTCATTAGGATTGTTTCTTCATACCAGGTTCAATATTCCTTTATTTTGATTTCTCTTCTACTTTTAGATACTATAATTCTTTTATTTATTAATGACTTATGTGGCCAAATTGGCTTATGAACTTTTCTATGTTAGATTTGATTTCTTTTATTAATATAATTTGAGGTATTTCAGATATATAATTTTTATTTAGCTTTCTATATTCTTGGTTTTGGTTGAGTAATTAGAGACTCTTGAGTTATCAAACTCTTTTGTTGATTGATAATTGAAAATTGCTAATTGACTTGAATTCTACTAACTCCAGTCTTTCTTTGGGAATTGACTAGGACTTGAGGATTCCTATTGATTTATCCACTTGACTTACCTTCATAGTTAGAGGTTGACTAAGTGGGAGCAACGAGCAATTCTCATCACAATTGATAAGGATAACTAGGATAGGATTTCTAATTTTCATACCTTGCCAAGAGTTTTCTTAGCTGTTGATTTATTAATTCCTACAATTTATTTCTCTTGTTCAAACCTTTCAAAAACCCAAAAATACTGTTTTCCATAACCAATAATAAAACATACCTCCCTGCAATTCCTTGAGAAGACGACCCGAGGTTTGAATACTTCGGTTTATAAATTTTACTGGGTTTGGTACTTGTGACAACCAAAACTTTTGCACGAAAGGATTCTCTGTTGGTTTAGAAACTATACTTACAACACGATGATATTTGTGAATTTCTTTACCGATAGAAAATCCGCTAGTCAAAATGGCGCCATTGTCGGGGAATTGCAAACGTGTGCCCTATTATTGGTTATTGTAAATATTTTTTTCTTGTTTATTTATTTTTGTTTTTGTTTTTAATTTTTATTAGTTACTATGAGTTCTCGCCCCCATCGCTTTGAGTTTGGTCCTAATATTTTTGAAAGGAATGGAAGCTATAACAGGAACATGTATCACGGTCAAAACAATCAAAGATGGACGGAGCCACGAGGATCCGATCAACCCTTTAGGCAACAACACCTTCTAAAATACCATGGACGACGACCATTCTACAATGCATGCCAAGACAATAGATATGGTGGACCCCCTTGTAGATACCAACAAGCCCCATCATATGTCCACAACCTACCTCCTCAAAATAACTTTGAATCACCACACTCACAAGCCCCCTATCACCATTCACCCCCGTATAACCCAAACCCTTATCCACACCAATTCCAATCCAATTACTCCCGAGAACCACCACTTCCCTATGCACCATGTCCATATCCATCAACCCAAGAATCAAGGGAGTGTTTCAAGGAAACAGTGGAGAGACTTCATGCAACCCTTCGCCAACTGGATCAAGCAATGAATCGATTACCTTCCCGATGTTCGGATACTTAAGGAACTCCCATGGCTTCATGTGGGCAATCTAACGATGAACGTAGCATGAAGGAGATACTAGAAACTCTGGTAGACAGTAAGAAGCATGACTTTGTACTGGAACAATTGGAGGAAGCTGAAATTATCCAAGAAGAAGAAGAATTGGTTGAAGACTTAGGAGATGCTAAACCTCAATGGGAATCCAGAGTTGTGGAAAATTCCATCAAGAAAATTACAATTGATGCTAAGGATGACAGTGCACAACCCCCAAAGCAGGTATCTTATGAAGAACTGGACGGAACAATCCAAGACGCGAGTTTCCTTGATAATGATAATGACGAGTCAAGTTCTCCTAGTAATGAACTTGCATCTGCAAGTGACTTCTTTGAGACAGAAGAACTTTTCCTAAGTGAATACGAAGACGATGCCGAGGTAGACTTTTCTCAACCTCCAACTTATGACTTGAGTGATGAGGAAGAAATCGAAGACTCTGATCAAGACACGGTTGCAATTGAAGAAGTTTGCAAAGAAGTAGAGGAACTCACAGAGGAATACAAGGGAGCAGAGCTTGTAGAACCACTGAAAATACATATTCTAAGTCCACTACCACCCAATTCCAACTTCAAGTGGGTAAAATCCTTAACCTTTATCTTTATTTTTCCACTTGAATATGGTTTGCTTGAAACAGATGGCCAGCTTAGAGCTCTCTGCGGCTTTAAGGGTAAGAGGAAAATGGTTCGTACTCAGAGCTGATATGCAAGATCCAATAAGAGTCCACACTTCAATCTGAAGCGCCAGGATTGGTATCAAGTTCGATTGAATGGGTCTTGGAAACTGTTTGGTCACTTCAGTGAGAATCTGAACTCTGCACCACCCAGCTGGAAAAATGCAGATCAAGACAAAAATGGGTGTAAAAATAAGGTTTGGGATCCTGGAATCTATTCTGACATTCAACACCCCAGGAGCCTTAACGGCTGTTTGAACTTACTCAAGGGCTTTACATGCCTTATTTGGGACCCCGGAGGCTATTAGAATTCCAAACAATGGTGGAGATTTCTGGATGAATTCAAACACAAGCCACCATAACAAGAAGCACACCAGAATGTCCAACTTAAGGACTTTAACTAAAAGTGCTAGGTGGGAGACAACCCACCATGGTATGATCGTTCCTTTTTCAATTTTAATTTTATTTCGTTTTGTTTATTTTTAAGTTTTATTTTATTTTATTTTATTGAACCTGGAATTATGCATAACATACACATCAGCATTGCATTATGCATACTACATCAAAAAAAAAAAAACCCACGCGAGCGCGCAGGCCACGCGTGGGCGTCGATTGGAAATCGGTGTAAAGATCCAACGCCCAGAAAGTTGGGCTGGAATTGTGCGGTTGGTGTGCGTTAGGCACAAATTGGGCCACGCGTTTGCGTGAGTGACGCGATCCCATCACTTACACTACACACACACCACGCGAACGCGTCACGTGGATATTATGGCCCCTTAAATGGAAACAGAGAGTTGCGCCAAAACGACGCTGGAATTGCGCGTTTAGCACAATTCCAAGCGACACATTCACATGTTTCATGCGTTCGCATCACTTACATTATACCTCACTCACGCGATCGCGTTAATAACGCGGCCGCGTCATTCCCTTTCCACCCCAATCACGCGATCGCGTGCCCCACGCGTTCGCGTGGTTTTGAATCCATTAACCCAACCCACGCGAAACCCTAAACCCCTCGCGTCAACACTTCATCTTTTTCCTTCTTCCTCTGCACTCTCTCTTCTCCTCTGCAACCCACCACCACCGACAAGCCACCAGAACCGCCGCGCCGTGCCCCTGTCACCGCACCACCTTGCAACCACCGCGACACCCCCCTTTTTTCTTTCTCTTCTTCTTTCCCACCTCTTCTCCCCCCATCACCGAGCCGCCACCACCGTGCCACCCACCCAGAACCGCCAGCCACCACACACCACCACCCCCAACCCCTCGCCCCTTCTTCTCTCCTTTCCCTCCATAACCCTAATCCAACCACCGGACCGCCCCTGCCTCTACCACGGACCGCCCCGCGCTGCCTACCTACGGCACTGTGTTGCCGCCACCACCACCACACTCCCACCATCTCTCTAATCCATACTTTTATTCTTCTACACACCAGGTTCCGCCGAACACCGATTCCTTTATCAGTTAGTTAGTTAGTTGCATATTTTTTTGAATTCTGTTCAAATTAGGATAGTTAGAGATGCATGATCGTAGTGAATTTTAGGTGGTTAGGTAGTGATGCACGAAATTGTGATCATCAATGGTGCCATCAACATGGTACGCTCAATTGCAATCTCAACTCTTTATCACAACTTCGCACAACTAACCAGCAAGTGCACTGGGTCGTCCAAGTAATAAACCTTACGCGAGTAAGGGTCGATCCCACAGAGATTGTTGGTATGAAGCAAGCTATGGTCATCTTGTAAATATCAGTCAGGCAGATTCAAATGGTTATGGAGGATTGATAATTAAAAGATGAATAAAACATAAAATAAAGATAGAGATACTTATGTAATTCATTGGTGAGAATTTCAGATAAGCGTATGGAGATGCTTTGTCCCTTCCGTCTCTCTGCTTTCCTACTGTCTTCATCCAATCCTTCTTACTCCTTTCTATGGCAAGCTGTATGTTGCGCATCACCGTTGTCAATGGCTACAGTCCCATCCTCTCAGTGAAAATGTTCAACGCGCTCTGTCACAGCACAGCTATTCATCTGTCGGTTCTCGATTATGTCGGAATAGAATCCAGTGATTCTTTTGCGTCTGTCACTAACGCCCCACAATCGCGAGTTTGAAGCTCGTCACAGTCATTCAATCCTTAAATCCTACTCGAAATACCACAGACAAGGTTTAAACTTTCTGGATTCTCAAGAATGCCGCCATCAATTCTAGCTTATACCACGAAGATTCTGATTAAAAAATCTAAGAGATAAACACTCAAGCCTTGTTTGCATGTAGAACGGAAGTGATTGTCAGGCACGCGTTCATAAGTGAGAATGATGATGAGCGTCACATAATCATCACATTCATCATGTTCTTGGGTGCAAGTGAATATCTTAGAACAAGAATAAGATGAATTGAATAGAAAATAGTAGTAATTGCATTAATACTCGAGGTACAGCAGAGCTCCACACCTTAATCTGTAGTGTGTAGAAACTCCACCGTTGAAAATACATAAGAACAAGGTCTAGGTATGGCCGTGAGGCCAGCCCCCAAAATGTGATCTAAGATAGCATAAGACTAGTCAAAGATGAAAATATAATAGCAAAAGGTCCTATTTATAGAGAACTAGTAGCTTAGGGTTTACAAAAATGAGTAAATGACGTAAAAATCTACTTTCGGGCCCACTTGGTATGTGCTTGGGCTGAGCATTGAAGCTTCTATGTGTAGAGACTTTTCTTGGAGTTAAACGCCAGCTTTTGTGCTAGTTTGGGCATTTAACTCCTACTTTTGTGTCAGTTCCGGCGTTTAACGCCGGGCAGTCTTGAGCTGATTTGAAACGCCGGTTTGGGCCATCAAATCTCGGGCAAAGTATGTGTTATTATATATTGCTGAAAAGCCCTGGATGTCTACTTAACAACGCAATTGAGAACGCGCCAATTGGGCTTCTGTAGCTCCAGAAAATTTACTCCGAGTGCAGGGAGGTCAGAATCCAACAGCATCTGCAGTCATTTTCAGCCTCTGAATCAGATTTTTGCTCAGGTCCCTCAATTTCAGCCAGAAAATGCCTGAAATCACAGAAAAACACACAAACTCGTAGTAAAGTCCAGAAAAGTGAATTTTAAATAAAAACTAATAAAAATATAATAACAACTAACTAAAACATACTAAAAACATACTAAAAACAATGCCAAAAAGCGTATAAATTATCCGCTCATCAGGTAGCTAGGATGTGGTTAGTGGATTTAGGCCTGATAATTGTGCCGTTCTTGTTACCTGTTTTTATCTGATTTGCAATTTTGAATTTACTGTGATGATGATGCTGTTCATATGCTGTTCTTTAATATTTGATGCTGCTATTATACTGTTCTTTAATGTTCTTGATATTTGTTACTCTTTCAGCATTAATTTAAATGTCATATGAACTGAATTGGTTGCTGTTTATCACTCGGGAACATCCAATTTTAGCCGGAATGCTGCCCAATTTTACAGACGATCATGAGGAGGAGGCACATGCAGAGACTGAGCAAGGAGGACTTGAGCAGGCTGCTCCACAACATGAGGAGTCACATCAGATATAGCCCATAGATCCAGAGGTTCCCCTACAGACAGAGCCTCCGCTTCAGCAAGCAGCTCCTCCGACACTCACAGAGACTGCGGACCCTCAGCTTACCACCGAGACACCGGCAGCACATCCTTCCGGAGATGACACTTCTTCACACCCAGCTTGATTGAGTATCGAGGATGATGCTATAATTTAAGTGTGGGGAGGTCGCCATCTCTGGCGAATCTTTTTGGTGAACCGCTACAGACTCTTCTATCTTATTTTGCTTATTTTCTGTATTTTCATTTTATTTTTATTTTTTTATTTTTTTTATCTTATTTTGTCTTTTAGTACTTGCACATTTTTCTTTTTCTTTTGCTGTATTTTTATTTTATTTTTGCATTTTGCACTTTGGGCTGTATATATCTTAGATATTTAGCTTAATTTGCACTTTTAGCTTATTAAGTTGAGATATAGAATATGTGGATTAATTAGTATAGTTTACCCTTTTAGCATATGATAAGTTGGTTTAATTGAAAATAAAAGAGTAAACTAGAAGCTTTAGTGTAACAGAATCAAAACAATCCATACACTTTGTATATATATAGCAATACATGTTGGTTAGTTTACAATATTTTTTCAAGGAAAATACCTATTTTTATAAAAGCCATTCTAGGATTCACATTGAGTTGAATGTAAACTCTTAATTTCTACTTGCATGACATACTTAACTGATATATGATTTCTGAGCCAAAGAACACACAACCTGTGAGTTTTGAGCTTAATTGTATGGTTACATTCAAGCATAAATTTTATTCCTGTGTGTTTCGCACTTCTTTTCTATGCTTGCAATCTTTACTTTGTTTTAGTCTATATGTCCGATATAGAATGTAGATACATACCTACATATGATTGAGGCCATTATTTAAATTTTTGCTCACTTATCCCAAATAAACCTACCTTTTTACATCACCCTTGTTAGCCCCCTTGAGCCTTTTAATCCCCTTCAGTTCTATAACCACATTACTAGCCTTAAGTAGAAAAACAAATTAAAAATCCAAAGTTAAATCCTTGGTTAGCTTAAGATAGAAATTATGTATCAAATAAGTGTGGGGACATTTATGGAAACATAGGATGATAGGAAAAAGTATTAATTGATAAAATTATTTGAAATTTGGGAGCATACTCATGTGAAACCAAAATAATTAAAACATCATGTGCATTGATATATTGTTTTTATATATGAAAAAAAGTATTTATTATTAAGTAATTAAATAAAGGGGATAACAGTACCCCAATGCAAAATAGAAGAATCAATGCACATGAGATAAAATCAAAATATAAGTGGTGCATGAGTATCTAACACAAGTGGGAAAATTTGGGTAGCTAGGCAAGATTTTTAAAAATAGAGTATGTATATGTTAGGTGAGATCTTAAGACTAGTCAAGGATTCACTTTATTAGCTCACTTAGCCATATATATACACCCTCACCATTACCTTAGCCCCATTACAATCTTGAAAAAGACCTCATGATGTTTGTATATATACATTAGATATTTGTTGATTGGTTAGATAAAGAACAAAGTTTTAGAAAGCATGACTAGAAAAGAATAGAGTGATTAACCCCAAACACTGAGTGATTGGAGAGTAAACACAAATCCAGTGAGGCTTCAATAGTTCATTCCCATATATCCATATTTAATTATTAATTATCTTGCAAGTTTGTGAACTATCTTAACTCAACTCAATTATGACTGTGCTTTAAAATGATTTGGCTTTAATTGTACATATATAATTCCTTGAAAATATGAATCAATTCAACTATATGTAAGCTTTATATATACAAGTGAATAGTAATTTGAATTGCATAACTCATTTAGGTAGCTTGCATTTAGAATAGATTGCATTGCACGAGATTCCACCATTCTGCCTTTATTCTTTTCTCTTGGATTTAGCATGAGGACATGATAATGTTTAAGTGTGGGGAGGTTGATAAACCACTATTTTATGATTTATCTTATGCTCAATTGAGTGATTTTATCAATTCTTCACCCACTTATTCATATGAATTGCATGGTTTTACAATTTCTTCCTTATTTTATGATATATGTGAAAATATGTTTCCTACGACTTAAAAATGTTAAATTTAATTATCCTTTATTACCATTCAATGCTGTGATCTGTGTGTTGAGTATCTTCAGGCTTTATAGGGCAGGAATGGTTTAGAGGACAGAAAAGAAACACACAAATATGGAAGGAACACACAAAATGGAGTTTTTGAAGAATTGGCAGCGACGCGAACGCATGGACGACGCGACCGCGTGCCTTGCGCAAAATGGCATCGACGCGAATGCGTGAACGACGCGGACGCGTGACTAGCGCAAAACACAACTTACGCGGACGCGTGAAAGAGAAAAACTCCAGATGATGCGGACGCGTGACCCTCGTGAACGCGTGACGGACCCCACGTGTAGAAAATTGCAGAAGTCGCCCCAAGCGATTTCTGGACCCTTTTCGGTCCAGATTCAAGCCAATAAAATACAAATTAGAGGCTATAAAGTGAGGGAATGCATCCATTCAAGAGAGAACAATTCACACAGACAGACACAACATTCATAATTCATAATTTTAGGTTTTAGATGTAGTTTTCTAGAGAGAGAGAGAGGCTCTCTCCTCTCTCTTAGATTTTAGCATTAGGATTTCTTTTAGTCATTAGGATTGTTTTTTCATACCAGGTTCAATATTCCTTTATTTTGATTTCTCTTCTACTTTTAGATACTATAATGCTTTTATTTATTAATGACTTATATTGCCAAATTAGCTTATGAACTTTTCTATGTTAGATTTGATTTCTTTTATTAATATAATTTGAGGTATTTCAGATATATAATTTTTATTTAGCTTTCTATATTCTTGGCTTTGGTTGAATAATTAGAGACTCTTGAGTTATCAAACTCTTTTGTTGATTGATAATTGAAAATTGCTAATTGACTTGAATTCCACTAACTCCAGTCTTTCTTTGGGAATTGACTAGGACTTGAGGATTCCTATTGATTTATCCACTTGACTTACCTTCATAGTTAGAGGTTGACTAAGTGGGAGCAACGAGCAATTCTCATCATAATTGATAAGGATAACTAGGATAGGACTTCTAATTTTCATACCTTACTAAGAGTTTTCTTAGCTGTTGATTTATTAATTCCTGCAATTTATTTCTCTTATTCAAACCTTTCAAAAACCCAAAAATACTGTTTTCCATAACCAATAATAAAACATACCTCCCTGCAATTCCTTGAGAAGACGACCTGAGGTTTGAATACTTCGGTTTATAAATTTTACTGGGTTTGTTACTTGTGACAACCAAAACTTTTGCACTAAAGGTTTCTCTGTTGGTTTAGAAACTATACTTACAATGCGATTATATTTGTGAATTTCTTTACCGATAGAAAATTCGCTCGTCATTTATGTGCCTACAACAACCAACAACTATCTTTCTATTCGCCTGACTAAGATCTGCAGGATAACCACAACTTGCTCAATTTGGCAATCCTCGTGAGATTCTACCCTCACTCACCTGATGTATTACTTAGACGACCTGGTGCACTTGCCGGTTTAGCTGTGCGAGTTACAAATTCGCGCACCATGGGTTTATCCTCAATATGCTTAACTAACATCTTGGCATACTCTTCCCACAGAGTACACCTAATTTTACCATTATCCACCATTATCCCTATTTAAAATCATATAACGAAAACTTAATAATGGTGAAAAGGAATAATGAAATTATAGAATATAAATAACAGAGTTTAACAACATATATAATGGTTGAAAATACTTCATGTCATCAAGTTCAACCACAGTGTATACACAACTCTTGTCATTACTTATAAACTCAATTATGTCACCCTTCCTAGTAAGCAAGCCAATAACATCTAGCAAAAAAATGGAAGTTACCTATATAAAAGCTGGATAATATAAGAAAAATTGATCTTAGAAGTTCAAATGATTTATACCAATCAAGTGGGACTGAGGATTGGAATGCTTGAGTATCACTTCATTAGATACGAAATGGAAAATATGATCAATGAAGCTAGGCTTGTGAACAATCCTAAGCTGAGTTTATCTCTTGAAATATATACGATGAGAATGAGTTGTTGGCTTGTACTTCTGATCATTTAGTGACAATGAGAAGTTAGATATTGTGTATACTTTGCCATCAGATAACTCAACCTCAAATAGTCTCCTGAGAGGATTCTTATGGTACATTAAATACGATCCCCATGTAAAAGCATAATGATATAAAGTTAATAATAAATTCTTTGTGAACTACTAAAATATCTTATATAAAAAATAGCAAACTACACAAATCATTTCATCAATCACAACCAGTTCAATCATTGGCTTCTGATACTTAAGCTCAGAATAAGTTAGTGACTACGACTTAATGAGCCTTACTTTGATCTTTTAGACCCGATTTTCAGATGAGGGGTCTATATCCTTAAAGAGAGTAAACTGTGAAGCCATTTCAAGTGAGAAAATAATTAAAAAACAAGAAAAAAGAGAGAGTTAGGAAACTAATAATGGGATATAAGTAGGATGTGAGGTATAGGGAGTGCCTAGAAGGCAACATATATAGAGGTTGGAATATGACTGCTTAGAAATTGACAAGAGGACACCATAAATGAACAATAGCAATCAGATAGGAAAAAGTCATGAACATGTTAGAAATAGTGGTGCATGAAATCAGACAAAGAGACAAAAATTTGTAGAAGTGGATAAAGAGTATTTGTAAACTATGTTTGATGAAGTCATAATGAATGAGGAAAGTGGATGTCATCTTACACAAAAAAATAAACTATGTACATTATTAATAAATTTTAAAGTTTATAAACATCGAAAAATCCAGGGATAGTGAATGAAAGATAAAAAGCTGTACTTGTGTGCTTATGAAGTACATCTAAAAAATTAAATGTATGAATTGAAGTTTTGTTGACTACATGACAACATTATAAAAAGAAATTCATGACTTAATAATTTGTTGTTCAAGTGTACCTGAAATACTTAAAATGAAATTATACTTCGGATGAATAATTGGTCAGAATAAAAAGAGCATTGAAGTAATAAGTATGCTACATGATGAGTAATTAATTAAGTATTTCATTTGAAAGAGAAATATACTGAGTAAATGATAAGACTAAATATAAGCTAAGATAAGACTTTTTTGAAAATCATATTTCATATGGGATTTATTATCTTGAAAGTGTGATCAAGTAAGAAAGAAAACTGTTAAATGTCTAAATTATATGAATGAACCAACAGAAAACTATCAAATGTAACAAAGAAATTTAAGAACATTTTTTTATAGAAATTGTTGATTAATGTGATTTTCAGAGAATTAAAATAATTACTGATATGAGAAATACATGGGCTTGAATGTGATTGATTACATTATCTTAAATAGAATAACAATATTATACAAATTGGAATGGGAAATTAAAGAAATAGAGCAAAATTTAGCATTAATATATTTCAGATGAAATAAGGATTAATAAAGTCAAACTTGAGGTAATAATACAAATATACAATGAGTGTAAAGGATACTGTCATAAAATTAAAGGAATTCAAAAGGAAATTTGGCATTAATATAATAAAGATGAAATTACAATATAACCATAGTTGAAATAATAAAACAACATTACAATTTGGAGAAAATCATAACATAAACTCAGATGACAACAACTAATCTGACTATGACATTGACAACAAAATTAAATACTAATAATTGAAATCGACATGGTGGTCTCATCATCAAAAGTAACAGTGAAACGAAGAAGACTTCCAACCTTAAGTCCATGTTTCAAGGAAAATCTACTCCAGTCCTTTGTAAGAAAAGCCTCAGAGAATGTTGAGCTTCTTCAGCGTAATTTCGTCACAACATTTGATCCATTAGGTTGGATGACATTAACATGATTAAATTGAGATGAGAATACTTGGGAGGCAAATCTTGAAGTCAAAAGCTGAATAAAAAATTTAGTCAGAAAAATAAAAATTAGAAAAAGTGGATACAGTGATAATGATAATAAACAAACAACAACTTAAATAGAATAACATGCAATGTTATTACCATAGAGTATTTTAAAGCATGAAAAGCGGGTACATGCTTCTCCAAAGTGTACACAACAGAAAAAATAGGAGATGATTCAACATTAATAATAATTGAAGGTAAGGAGAAAACTACAGAGGTAGAAGCAGGTTGCTGGATAGCAGACAATAAGTGAGAATATATGGAAGGGAAGGTTGATCATTAGATACATGATCGTAACTGATGGAGAAACTAACATTCAAAGGATTAGGACAAATTGAAGAAGAAGGAACCTCCTCTAATGACAAAACTTGTTTAAAAGGATCAGAAATATTTACAGGACCAGTAACCATTTCACTTGGAATATAGTTGTCCGTAACACTATCTTGAATGTAATCTGCAACGCAATAAGAATAAATAGGGAGTTCTTTATGTAATGAACAGAAAATGGTGACTCGAGGTAATAGGCTATGAAAGGAACTTTGATTAGATTTATTAAGGAAAACATTAATATCTGGAAAGTTTACAAAGTGTAAAACAGGATTAAGAACATTAGTAGACTCAAAAAGATCTATGACATCCTTAACAGAAATAAATGGCTTAATATCACCGAAAAGCTTAACTGGGGAAAATAGGGCTCTTTAAGCCACATATTGTGGTCCTTAACTTCAAGAATAAGAAAGTTATCCTTCTTAGCATAACAAACGCTCAACTAACCACCTTGTTCAAGCCCATACAACATGTAAAAATTGTTGTAACTATGAACAATTATTGCAGTGCGGTGACCCTTCTCATTGATAAGTTGGAATCCATTGCCAGAGAAATCATAAAAGGATAAATTGGTGGATAATTTATCCTTGAATCTCTTGTAAACGATAGATGGCAATTTCCTCATCTACTGTTGTAAAACAAAAATTATGATTTATTATATCAATGTAAACAAACCAAAGATGAAGATGAGTTAACAAATAAAAAAAAAACTGACATAAAGAGATGATTCAATTGATATACTACCATATCAGGATTAACTTCCGTAAAGAAATAACAGCCTTGATCATGAAACTTCATTTTGGATAGCAGAGCTAAACGTAAATAATAATAAAAGAATGTGATGGTGGAGTGGAAAGGAGCTTAAAGTAACTAAAAATACGTTGATCATTAAGGGAACCATGAGAGGGTATGGTAGTATATATAGAAAAAATAGGTAAATGGAAATGGTTACTCTGTATTCAAAACAAAAATCAAACCAAATATAAAAAAATTAAAAAAAAATAAATTACAATAACAAACCAATGAGAGTGTCATGTATTCTTGAAAATTGTACAACTGGGCATGAACATAGAGTAGATAAGTGAGAAGGATTTTGAAACTATGATAACAATATAAAGCAAGCAATGATGATTGGACATTCCTTAGCATGAGCAATCATGACAAATAGAAAATTGATTACAATTGATAAAGGTTACACAACTTCTAAAGGAATACGAATGAATAACTACAATTAACAACACTGAGACGTGTATGAAATTATAAAATTATATGGTTCAGTGTACATGATGTACTTGGAATGAATGTGATAACTGGGTAAAAGGTTCATTCATGTGTGATTGGGATAATACATGAAATAAGTAATGGTTCATATAGTTTTACTAAAATTTGAAGTCAAACATTCTCCTTACTTTACCAATATACAAAGAATCAGTAAAGATACGTACGTACAAATCTAAGCAAAGTCAAAGTGTGGAGAATTCCAAATGAATAACAACAACGGAAATAGGGAAAAAGGTTAGGAAGCTTGATGAATAAGACAATGAATAGAGAGATTAATCAACTTTGGAACGTGTAGGGATTTTATCATTCCAAGATGGATGTTTCAGCTTGAATTACTCTGGTGAAAGACACGTCAGAATTCTACTATCTTCAAAATTTTGCTTTATAAGAATGTTATAGGATTGTGTAGAAGCCCATGGTTTGTATCAATCTTATTAGATTAGATTATTATAGGCTTTTGTTTTTCTTTTCTTTTCTTTTTACAGTACTAAAAAATATTAAAGGCTGATAATTATATATAAGCAATAAAATTTATATATCATTTATTTAAATTCAAATAATGTGAAATGTTATTTTTATTTTTAATAATATTGTATTTATTTTTGTGCAAATATTAAATTATTATATCAAATAAATTAGAAAATAGACATGTAGTGTTGTTAATAACATCAATCTTCCATGGCTTTGGTCATAGCCTCATGAATTATGATGAAAAAGGCTAAAGGGCTAAGGGACTACTTTTCCAAAAAAACTCGTAGAGCAGAAACATCACGTGGGCTGAGGAGACTAGGACCAAAAGCTCTCGTGGACAAAGAGATCATCCAAGGCCAGTTAGCAGGCACCAAGAGATGGGAGGATGGTGACCGACCTACATAATTTGAGGTCATTGTCCAGTAGTCAATTAGGGTTTGATAAGGTAGCTCAATAAGTGTTGTTCGACAATCAACAAGAGTCGTTTCACAGATGTCAACTAGTGGTCAAACAGTTGTCTTTATTTTCACAGATGTCGACTAATGGTCAATCAGTTGTCTTTATTTGTCGAAGTCAATTAGCAATTACTCGTGGTAGGCCAACATGAGGATAGGTTCTATTGACGAGTGGTTGTCCAATATTGTAGATATATTTTTCTACAGACTATTTCCCTCACTTTCTGTTTAAAACTATTCTTTTTGTATTAATATATAAAGGATAAATTAATTATTTTATGTGATAATATAAAATCAGAGAAATAAAATGGGTGGAGGAGAGCCTCACTTTTTTTTATTTAAATTGGAGAAAAAATTTTTTATTTCAATTTGTTAATAAATAATGTTTGTTAAATTTTTTGGTCCAAAAACCATGTATATATCTAATGACCTATCACTACAAAAAATTACAGAATAGCAACCGATTTTAGCGATCGAAAAAATTAGTTGCTAACAGCAACTGATTTAGCGACCGATATAGAATTTCTAGGATAAAAAAATGTTGGTCGCTAAATTAGTCACTAAATTATATTCAACGACCAAAAAAATAAGTCACGAATAGCAACCGAATTAATGACCAATAAATTTTTTATAAATAAGAATAAAGTTGGTCGCTAGAGTTGGTGGCTTTTTTTTTAATTTAGCAACCAAAACAAAAAGTAACGTCTTTAGGGCTGTTGGTAACAAAATTGGTTGCTATTTTTTTATTTCAGTGTATGGCTTCGCAATTGATAGTGAAATAGCGTGAATAATTGTTCGGTCGCTAATTCAGTCACTCAAACTCTAGTAGCTAAATTGGTTGCTAATTGTTAAGATAGTGACTGATTTAGTGACTAACAAAATCGGTCACTAATAACAATCGAATTAGCAAATGATAAGTTTTTATACAACTAAAATAAAGTTGGTCGCTAAAATCAGTTGCTATTTTTCAATTTAACGACTGAATCAGAAACCAAAACAAAGAAGTAATGTCTTTTCGACTCTTGGTCACAAATTTGGTTTCTATTTTTTAACTTAGCGAGTGATTTTGCAACCGATAGGAAAATAGGGTGAAAATTGATTGGATTCTAATTTGGTCGCTAAGACTGTGGTCGCTGAATCAGGTTCTAATTGTTAAGATAGCGACCAGTTTAGCAACCAACAAAAATCAATGTTATAAACTAATCAGTCACAAAATCGGTCACTAATTTAAATAAATTAAGATTGTTATTGAGTTACCTTCACTAACCTTAACTCACCCACACGATTCTCATCTTCTCCAAATACTTACTGAGTTACCCACCAGAAGCACAAACACTTCTCCATTGGCGCCATTATCAACTTCTTACCATTGCCGTCATTTTCATCACTGTGCCGTCTCCTGAGATCTCGTCACCTTTGTCTTTGAGATCTCGATACCGTTGCCTTTGTCTTTTAATATCTGGCACTGTCGTCATCATCTTCAATTTGTTCAATTTGTTCACCGATATCTATTCCCTAATCACTGATGGTAAAATCTTGTAAATTAATAAATAATTAACTAATAAATTAATTATAAGCTAAAAAAATTAGAAAATTAAATTTTATAGTTTAGAGAAATAAAAATATTTAAAATACGAATTAAAACACTAATTTTAAGATTTTGGCCCAAAACCGGGTCAACAGATCGAATTGGTTGAACCAGACGGACCTAAGACATAACATATATAAGCCAAACTCAGCCTCTTTTCCCCCTCCATTTCTGCTTGCACGTTGAAGAAGAGAAGGAATCCATAGAACCCTAACTCCCATTCCAATTCAATCTTCTATCCCTCGTATATTTCAATCTGGAGCTCTTATCGCCGCACCATTTATGTCCATGCGACCACCTCGTCAAGATCTTTAAATCCATCTAAACAAAGTGGTAAAAAATTTGAATTTCTCACTTAGCCCTTCTCCTCTTCAATTTCATGATTTTTGAGTATTGATTATTGAGGAATTATGTAATATTGATGGTTTAGGGGGTACTCTAGTGCGAGATATAATTGGGTTTCATCTAAGTGCTTAGTGGGTAAGGTAAGGAACCACTAAAACTTTGTTAATTAGTGAACTAGTGAACCCTTATATTGATTATAGTGAAATTACATGAAACTAGATTGAATTTCATGTTGATTTGGAGTCAAATCAATGAATTGGGACAAAATTCTGGTGGTTGAAACTTGTTGAGTTGATTTGGAGACTTGGAAGCTTGTGGGCAAGAGGTTTTGTGGTGTTTTGTGGCTTAGGGAGGAATTGGCCAATGTATGATTTTGGTTTCATGGAATTAGGGTGTGTGTATGTGATGAGTTGATATTGAAAGATTAATAACTTAGGTGATTAAGTGATTGATAAGTAGGAGACTAGTATTTGGGGAAGTATGTGAATGTTTGGGATTGATTTCGTTTTGATTTTGATTGGTTTTGGATTGAGAATTTTGGAAAACTAGAAGATTTGAATATTTGGTAAAAATTGAATTTTTGACCAACTTTGGCAAGCCATAACTTAGCTTCCAGAACCCTAAATCGTGTGAAACTTATTTTGAATAAAAATTGGGTCCAAAAAGTTTATAACATACAAAAAACATATTGAAAATTATTTTTAACGAAAAAGTTATTTGCGTTTGAATTTCGGTATGAAAAAATGATTTTTCTAAACTTAAAAGCTTTTTGGCAAATCTGATATGGTTGCGTACGCGACAGTGTCACGCGGCACGAGTTTTAGGCTCTACCACACACTCGTATATGCAGAACATGACTGTATATGTGACATTGACATTTTTACACTCATGCGTACGTGGGATGTATCATGCTACACGGAACCTCTTCGCTGCCTAAAAATCTTGCGTACGCAAACAATGTATGCATATGCGGAACTGTCTTTTTCCAAATTCTCACGTATGCATGACCCCTGTTTTGCTTAACAGTGCAATTTTTGAGTTATTTACCATTCCTTGCTTAATTCGTTAATCCTCGTCGGATTGACACTCACTCACCGTGAGTTTATTACTTGGTATGACCCGATGCACTTGCCGGTAGTATTGTGGTGTAAAATCTGCATTAATACTGCAGTCACGCAAACAATGAAAAACAGACTCCACTCTATTGTAGCAACAAAGATAAATATTACAATTAGCAAGGTCTCTTTTAGCTTGGAGAGATGCAGTAGTGGTGCAAAATTTACAATCCATAACTAACTGGTAAGTACACCGAGTCGTACCAAGTAATAAACTCAGATGAGTGAGTATCGATCCCACGAGAATTAACAAACTAAGCAAGCAATGATTGATGAGCTATTCTAGTTAGACAGATTGAAATAAAGAGGTTGATGTTTGAATAGCATAAGAAACAACAAACTAGGAAGACTAACAATGAAAGGATGAAAAATTGGTATGAGAATAAAGTTAAGACTTTGGAGATGTTTAAATGTCCAGATTAATATCAAATATTAACTACCTTGATCATGCAATGATTATGTTTATAGCAAACCCCAGGTGATTAAATTCCTATTCCAAGGCAATCCAACCTCCTCTAGTCCAATTGACCGTCAATTCCTTGATCACTAAATTGTATTAGAGGGTTAAGTTCAAATTCCGATTTACATGCCACACAACCCTAAGAATCCCAAAGCATAATGCAGTTATATGTCACGTACCATACTAAGTACAGATAATTAGAAGTTATGAGGAATTAATTTCAAGCTGTACTTCTAATGACATCATTTTTTCAAGACTCAAATAGAATTCAAGTAGAATTAGAGTTATTTCCCAATAATCACTAATCCCTAGAATGAAGAACAAAACCAATCCTTAAACAATAATCAAAGCATTAATCAAGAATAAAAAAACAAATATTTATTAATCCATTCAGGTAAACAGAGCTCCTAACCTTAACAATGAAGGTTTAGTAGCTCATGGTGAAGAAAACCCTAGTAGAGAAAAAGTATGAAAAGTGTAGAATGAAAATTAGGAGAAGAGAAATCCCCGCGTTGGTAGATCTCAATCCTATAAGATCTTTTCTAACAGTCTTGTGATTTACAAAATCAAATCTCCAAAAGCCTTGTTGATTTGTTATAAACGTTGTCCCATCCTTTTTAGTATGTGCTCGGTGCCAAACGCCAGGTTCTGGGCATTTGGTGCCACCCAAGTAGTGGAGGTTGCACACGAATTATGGGCTTGGGTGCTAAATGCCGGTGGTTGGGCGTTTAGTGCCAGGTCTCCACAAACGAGGCACGTGTTATGAGGTCTTGGGTGCCAAACTAGTGGGAGCATTAATCTTCAGAATTAAAATAATTAAAGTTTCAAAAATTAAAGAATCAATGGTAGCACCCAAAAAAGTACTATTAACCAAAGCCCAAACATATTTTTCTACTATACTCCAATATTCCTTGAAGAAGATAGCTTGAAATCTATCAGGTCCTAGAGCCTTAAGGGGACTCATACTGAACAAAGCTGACTTCACTTCTTCAAACCTTATTGGAGATGTTAAAGCTTCACGTGCTTTATGAGGGAGAGAAGGTAATGGATACTCACCCATGCTGTCCATCACTACCTTTTCTGTGGAACAAAAAAGATTTTGAAAGAACGTCCTTGCTTCTTTTTGAAGGATATCTGCCTCTATTACCCAAGTTCCATCATTGATAAATAGGTCATGAATCTTCTTGTATTTTCTTCTCACAAGTGTTTGTGTGTGAAAAAATTTTGCATTTTTATCACCCAAAAGAACCCACTTTTTCCTTAATTTCTGAGCCCACAACATCTCTTCTTGAAGCAGGATAACATTGTATTCATCAAGGCACTCTTTCTCCTTTGTTCTGAGAGATAAACTATCTAAATGCTCAAGCTATTTGTGATTGTCATCAGTCTTCTTTTTCAAGTTTTGCTTCCTTATAAATATATTGCCAAAGGTCTCTCTGTTGAACTCCAATGAACTCTTTTACACTTCAACTAAACAATCAATTATTCGAGGCATTTTCTTACTCCATGCTTGTTGCACCACTATCTTATAAC
The DNA here is from genome assembly GCF_014773155.1 of Arachis stenosperma. Classification (NCBI taxonomy): domain Eukaryota; kingdom Viridiplantae; phylum Streptophyta; class Magnoliopsida; order Fabales; family Fabaceae; genus Arachis; species Arachis stenosperma. Next base: position 119,727,377 of record NC_080380.1, on the reverse strand, counting down.
TAGGATGAGTACTCCAGACTTGTTAAAATCTGAAAGGTCTATTCCCTTTTGGCTATACCAAACCAAAGCATCTAAGAAGAATGGGATAGTGATCTAAATGAAGTCTAGATAAAACTTTCAAAAAAGCTTCTAGAAAGGAGTACCTCCAAGAAACGTCTGAAATTCCCCTATCAAGTTTTTTAGCAATATTGCAGCATCCATAATTTTTTCTATACCAAGTAAAACCTCTACCTGTACAAGGCAAGTCAAGAAGACCATAAGCATCTAACGTATCAACAAAGACACTCAAATGGGCTTCATAAAAAATTTGCTTATTACTTTTTCTAGATGTAAAATTTCATTGAAATCATCTATCAAGACACCAAGAACATTAACGACCAGAATTTAGAGAAAGAAGATACTCCCAAAGCAAAATACGATGGGAATATTGCAGACTCCCATACACTACGCTACACATCCAGTTTTTACCATCCAGCTGAACTTCAACATATGACATTAATGAGAAGAATTCACAATATTGCAACTTACACGACTAACAGACAAGAGAAACCAAAGTCCCTCTTTATGGCCACAAGCCTTGACAATACTCACATCATGAAATCCCAACTTCTTTCAAAAAGATTTTAAATTAGAAAAAGGACATAAGTCTCAACTAAAATAACAAATGAAGGATGATATCTCTTAACAAGTTTCTTGCAGTGAACTCTAGCCATTTTATTAGAGACTCCGCTCACATTCCAAGCCAAGATTTTGAAATTTGTACTATCCATAATAACCATGAAAAATAAAAGAGAGAAACCAAGTACCCATTAATGAGTAGCCATCCTTAGAAGCTCCATGAACATCTTGATTGGTTTCGACTCCTTTCTCGCTAGGTGCACTTGCCTAAACTTTTTTCTCCACTATATTGGGTAAGCTTTGTAGCGATGGAGGTCTTCTCTTCTTGTGCGCAGGGGAGATTCAGTAACATTACAGGGGTTGATCTGCAAACCAACACACTAAGGGAGTGTTATTTTCTTGGATCCAGAAGAGGATGGTCCATTATTTTCTCTTAGTTTTGGGCTTGTGTTAAAAAGATTCGGGCCTTTTTTGTAGTGGACCCTTGCCCATTTTTGTATTTCCTTTTCGGTGGACCATTTCCCATCTCGCCTCATCTGCATGTGGAGATACGTTACCCTCTTTTGCATGCTGATTTTTTTCTGAGAATTTGTTGAATTTAGTTTCTCATTAATTGCGCCAGGATTCTTGCCAAATTCAAAAACACCTCGCAGGTTGTCCGGTTTCCCGCAATTCAAAATTTCCAATGCCGGAGCACCCTGTTGCTATTACTGCTTCTTAGCTGCCATTGCTGATGATGGACCGTTCTTGATTTCATCGTTTCTCCCTTTTGAGCACTCTCCTGCAATATGTCTGTAGCAATCACAGAGCCCACAAACCAAATACAAACTTTTATATTCAACATTATATTCAATTCCATCCACTATAATCCTTCGCACTACTGGTAAATCCAAATTAATCTGAACACAAGCACGAGCATATTTACCCCCTCTCTGTTGATTGTTGAAAAATCGATCTTAATGGGGTTACCTATGGCTGAAGTTATCTTATTCATGACTTTTTCATGATAATACATGATAGGTAATCCTACAATCCTAACCCATACTATGGTAGCTCCAAAAGACCTTTCACCCGCACAAAAAGAAGGACTCCACGGTCCTCCTAGCAGAATTATGTCTCTTTCTCCTAGTATATCAAGCTTCGCCAAAAAGTATTCATATCCCACGTCAAGAAGTTCATAGCCACACTTCAATCTCCAAACACTGTTGAGCTTGTATGACAAGGCAGTGTAACTTAGATTCTTGTCCAGAACCTTAAGAACTATAGCATCCTTGTAAGGTTGAGCAAGAGTCACTCTCACCTCCTCCTTGAAGGTAACGCTAGGAGGAGAATGATTTCTCTGTTTTCTTTTGATTGATGCCAATTGATCTCCATCAAGAAGGTCCAATGCTCCTAGTATAGCTGGCATAGAAGCTCCCACAACTTCATCGCAAAATGAAACCCTACCCTGTGTTGGGACCTCCTTGACACCCGAAGCAACCCCTTCCACACACTCTTCCTTATTTTCGCCTCTGGCCATGCTGGAAAGCTCACTTTTAGCCACTTTTGAACCCTCTTTCCCACTTGCACCGTTATTCATTTTTGTCGTACTCTCAGTGTACTCTCAACTACGTTTTAACGCATGGGTGTCTACTTAGGGCTTTAATTTAGTTCTGGTAATATGGTTTGTATATTTTTTATTTTTATCTTTTATTGTGTTTGAATTATCGTGGATAATAAGACCTAGATTTTTTTTTCTCTATGCGGGTGTTGAATTAAGAATAGTAGACAATAGAGAAAAAACTTAAAATTGCATTTTTCATCCAACCACCCTTTGAAAAAAATTATTAATTAACTACTTGGCTACTTGGTTAGAATAATAAGTTTCTAAGAAAACCTTTATTTTAGGACATCCCATTAGATTGAGTTAAAGTTTTTCATTGAAACTTGCTTGAGTAAGGATTATGGAACATAGATTAGAGCTAAAATACATAACCTAGTGAGATTTGAGCCTAAGATATGTGGTTGCATCTTTTGAACTACTATTTTATTTTTATGTGTGTTATTCTCTTTATGATTGTAATCTTTGATTTGTTTGATTCTTGATGTCTAATATTTCGTGTATGCATGCATTTATATGATTGAGACCATTGTTCATATAAACTCACTTGTCCAAAGAGCCTTACCTCATCAATCAACCATTGTTAACTAATTTTGAGCCTAATGTATTTATCTTTGTTGTTAATTTTTAGCACAACACTCCCCTAAATGAAAAACAATGAATTTCTCTAATTTGATCTTTGATTAGCTTAGACTAGTGGATGTTACATCATTCAAGTGTAGGGAGAAAAGAAAGACATTGGTTGAGAGAAAAAATATTTTGATTGAAAATTTTGAAAATTGGGTAAGAATATGTTACATGCATTGTATTGTGAAAGAATATGCATTTATTAAAAAATTAAAAGAAAATAAAAATTTGTATAATAAAAAAAGGAAAAAGAAGAAGAAAAAAATTGAAAGCAATAAATATTGTTTAAGCATTCCTCGGAGTAATAAGTGTATAATTACATATGTGATGTGAATTAATTAAAAATGCATGTGTGTTTGTGTGTGTGTGAAAAGTAAAGTGCAGAATATAATGGGTGGTAGGATTTTGCATTGGAGTTGAATAGGTTGCTGTAGGTTAGATAAAAGTTTAAACTATTCAAATTTCCAGTTCACTTAACTAAATACATCCTCACCTTGTCCCTAGACTCATTACAACCTTCTAAAGTCCTCTTGATACATTTGTATGTATTCCTCGAAAATTTGTAAATTGTTAGAAGGAGACAAGTCGTAGAAAGCAAGGTTAGAAGAAAATTAAGAGATTGAACTCTAAACACTAGAACGATAAGTAAACATATCTGGTGAGGGTTCAATAGCTCAATTTATGCTCTCCCTTCTCATGAAAATCTTATCTTGCAAGTTTGTTTTTTTAAAACTCAAATTGATTAATAAGATTGAATTGTTTACTATATTGATTTTAGCCATATATGCTCTTATATGTTGTTAGAAATTGATTTATTTTAACTAAGTAGATCAAAGTAGAAAAAATTAGGTATAAAATAGTTGAATGAGTGTTAGATAACATGAATTTAAAGAGTGTTAGTGATAAACCCCATTTTTAGGGTTTATCTTGTGCTTAATTTAGAGAATTTTATCACCTTTTCTCACATTTATCCAAGGAAATGGCATAATTTCATGATTGTCTCCTAATTTGTGCTTAAGTGTGAAAATATGCTTTTTAGGCCCTTAATTGCTAATTTTGATTCACCTTTGATTCTACTAGATGCCTTGATATGTTTGTTAGTGAATTCAGATTGGAAAGGCTAGGAATGGATCAAAGGGATGGAGAGGAAAAGCATGCAAGTGGAGAACTCATGAAGAAACAAGGATTTGGGATGCTGAGATCGACGCGCATGTGCAGCAGACGCGCACGCGTGGAAAGTGACGTCGCAAGGTGACACGTACGCGTACATGACGCGTACGCATGGATAGCAATTTGTCAAGTGACGCATACGCGTGACCCACGCGCACGTGTTGGTGCTCGTATGTGACCCACTTAAAGTGAATTCGCTGGGGGCAATTTTTGGGCTTCCCAGTCCTAAATCCAACTCATCTCTGGTGCTATTTAACCCAAAGATTGAAAGGGAATCAACACCTTCCATCACATTAATTTTAGTTTAGTTTAGTTTTGGAGGGAAAGTTAATTTCTAGAGGGAGAAGGTCTCACTTCTCTCAAGAATTTGGATTAGGTTAGGATTTTAGTTCTCTTCTCTTAGATCTAGATCTACTTCTACTCTTGCTTCAATTTTCCTTTTGCTTTATGAATTCTTATGTAGATCTCTATTTCTCTTTCAATGCAATTTATGATTTTCATGTCTTTTATGTTGCTTTGATTTTCTATTATGGATCTCTTGTCTTTGTAGTTAGATCTCTCTTTAATTCTTGCAATTCATGTTGTTTACCTTTGTTACCTTTTATGTGTTTGATGAAATGCTTCTTCTAGTTATGAGTTAGATTTTATTCCTCTTGGCTTTGGTTGAGTAATTGGTGACTCTTGAGTTATCAAACTCTCTTGTTGATTGATAATTAGAGGTTGCTAATTGACTTGAATGCCACTAAAGCTAGTCTTTCATTATGATTTAGCTAGGACTTGTGGAATTAAGTTAATTCATCCACTTGACTTTCCTTCATAGTTAGAGGTTAACTAAGTGGGAGCAATGGACAATTCTCATCACAATTGATGTTGATAATAAGGATAGGACTTCTAGTTTTTATATCTTGCCAAGAGCTTTGTTAGTTGTTAGTTTATTTCCTTTGCCATTTATATTTCTTGTCTATTATCTCAAAAACCCCAAACATAGTTCATAACCAATAACAAGAACACCTTATTACAATTCCTAGGGAGAACGACCCGAGGTTTGAATACTTCGGTTATTATTTTTAGTGGTTTGTACTTGTGACAAACAAATTTTTGTATGAAAAGGTTATCGTTGGTTTAGAAACTATACTTGCAATAAGAATTTATTGTGAAATTCTATACCATCAAAAATCCATTCATCAAAATGGCGCCGTTGTCGGGGAATTACAATGGTGTTATGTTATTGGTTATTGTATATATGTTAATATTGTGAATAGCTTGATTTTTGAAGTGCTTGTTAGTTTTTGCTAGCTTTAGGACTTTGTTTCATTCTTTCTTATTAGTTTTGTTTCTATTTTCTCTTTTCACTATGAATTCTCACTTTGGCTATGAGTTTGGTTCTAACTATGTTGTAGGAGATGGGAGCTACAATGAAGATATGCATTAAGGATGAGACAATCAACGGTGGAAGGAGCCATATGCATATGATCAATCTTCATGGCAACAACCTCCACCAATACACTATGAACAAGAGCCATTCTATGATGCATACTAATCAAATGGCTATGGTGAGTTTTCTTGTGACTTTCAAGAACCACCACCATACACCTATGAGCCATATCCTCAACATAACCCTCAACCATACTCACAAGCCTCTTTTCACCCAACACCTCCATGTGACCTTAATCCATTTCTACCATACCAACCACCTTTTGAACCATATGAGCCACATATAGAACCACCACTATTCCAATATCAATACTCCCAAAAACCACCTCAAGCACACCACCTCCACACCCTTACCAAGAAGAACCACTTTTCTATCATGAACCCTTTCTCCAAAATAATGAATCCCTCCTACCCACCCCAATCTCCAATGGATAAAACCCTTAGTGTTATTCTTTAAGGGCAAGATGAGATGAAAAGGGATGTGCAACAATTTGTGGCTACCTTGACCGAGGTAGTAAGCCGATTAGCCTCCCAATGCTTGAGTACTCAAAGCACTCCCATGGTCACATGTGGAGAATCAATTGAGGAGCATAGCATGAAAGAGAGATTGGATACTCTGGTGGAGAGGGAAAAATGCTACGTTGTGTTAGAACAATTGGAGAAGCCTATGATCATTAAAGAAGAAAAGGAAGTGGTTGAAGACTTAGGAGATGCGGAACCGCCATTGGAACTTAGAGTTGAAGAGAGCCCCTCCAAGAAGGTTGAATTTGACGTTAAGGAGGAATGTGCACAACCTCCAAAAAAATTTTGGATGAAGACTTGGAGAGAGTGAAGCAAGAATTGAGTTGATGCATCAAACTTTCTTGGTGGTGAATCTTTTGAACTTGAAGAGCCTTCTCCCGATGAGATAGAGAATGACGTGGAAGTAGATTTCTTTCATCCTCCCATTTATGATTTGAGTGATGAAGAAGAGCTAGATGAAGTTGACGAGCAAAGAATTGAAATTGAAGAAGTTTGTCAAGAGGTGGAAATGATCAAGGAAAAACACAAGGGAGTAGAGCTTACAAGCACATTGGAGATACCTCTCCCCAAGGCATCACCATCCATTCTTTCATTCAAGTGGGTAAATTCCTTATTCTTAAGCTTTATTATTCTCCTTGAATATGGTTTGATTGAAACGGATGGTCAACTTAGACATCTTTGTGACTTTAAAAGCAAAAGGGAGATGGTTAGTGGGTGAAAACATCATTCTAAGTCCATGATGGTCACATGCTCAAGACTTAAAAGCATAGGTTGGTGTAGAACTAGAGTGCATGGATCCTGGAAGATGTTTGGTCACTTTATTGAGAATTCATCTTGCCTACCACCCATATGGACTAATAATGATCAATTTAAAGACGGGTGTCAAAACAAAGTGTGGGATCCCGGATCGCACAAGGAGAATCAACTTTGGGAGCTCATGGTTTGTGAAGAAATCCATCAAAGCTTGGAGTCATTAACTTTGAAGAATGGAGTTTATTGGAGATTCAAGCATTGGTGGATGTTCCAAGATGAATTTAAGCACAATCCACCTTGAGAGGAGCTCTCCATAAGTCCAACTTAAGGACAATAAACAAAAGTGTTAGGTGGGAGACACCCACCATGGTAAAATATTTTCATTTTTCTCTTTTGTACATATTGATAATTAGTTTACTTTCATGTTTTGATTAATTGTTGAGTTTATTTGGTAGCCTAGCATGTTCAATAAGGGTTTATGGTGTTTTGGTAGCTGTTTGGAGATTAGAATGCTTGCTTTGGTGCAAGAACTTGAAAAATTTTTGAAAAACAGAGCACCAACCCACGCGTACGCGTCACCCATGCGTACGCGTGCCCCAAGCATTTTCGATCATCCACGCGCACGTGTCAGCCACGCGTACGCGTGGATTGCAAAATTCCACCTCCCAGCTAAAAACCCGAGAATTACGCCTGCACTGTGCGAACATTGTGCCTGAGGCACAAGTCAACGTACGCGTACGTGTGCCTCACGTGTATGCGTCGCCTCTCTAGGTTGCCTTGCACGCGTACGCGTGACCCATGCGTACGCGTCGCCTCCATTTCGCCACCACTCATGCACACGCGTCACTTACATGTACGCGTGGATAGCCTTCTTCCATCATCTCATTTTCTTCTCTTCTTTCCATTTCTTTCCTTCTCCTTTCTTCTTTCCTTCTCCTACCCCTCATTAAACACTCCCAAACACCATTTTTAACCACTTCTTTTAATTAGTTAGTTAATTAATTGTTTAATTAGTTAAATTTTCATTTTATTTTCTCTTTTTCATACTAAGTCTTGGATTATTAATCTTGTTTACTATTCACTGCTGCTAGTCGTTGATAAGATGTTATTTTAACATCATTGTTGTTAATATCCATTGTTGAGGTTATATTTTGTTACTTGGTTTTGAGTTTTTCATGTTTGATCTCTTTTCATACTAAGTGAATGAGAATTGCCTTCGAACATGTTAGATCTTTGCGAATAGCATGATTTGGCCACCATGTGATTTGAATCCTTTCTCTTTGATTAGGCAATTTCTTGATGGATGTTATGCATTTACCTTAATGCATTGTGTTCCTTGATCATATGCATCCATATGTTGTATATTTGCTTGAATACTTTTGTGCTTCTTTATTGCTTATTTGGTTATCCTAACCTACAAGTTTAAAGTATTTCAAGCCCACTAGAATGAGTGAAGTGCATGCTTCTTTTATGCAAATTGTGACAATGTTCTTTATGCTAGCGTGCGTGTGTTCTTTACCGCGCGCAATTTAGGACCCACATACCTATTTTTCATTAATGTCACAGTAATTCACTCACTCAATTCTAGTGATTATTACCTCATTCCAATAATGTATGCTTCCTTTCTTTTGCATTTACTTTTCTTACTATCTTGCCTTCTACTTTCAGGATGAGCCACTATAAGCAAAAATGGAAGCGGGGGACAGAACACGCAGCAACCGGTTGACCTACCAGCCGAGGGTAGCAATCCAGAGAGTCACCGTACCCCCTTGTTCATCTTTGAATGCATCGAGGACGGTGCAAACTTCTAAGTGTGGGGAGGTCTTCCAACCAGTCGGCGTTTTGGGTGACAAGTTTCTAATCCCAACACTTTTACATTACATTTTAGGTCTTTTAGGAATCGTAGTTGCATTTTTCTATTATATATATATATATATATATATATATATATATATATATATATATATATATATATATATATATAAAAGCTTAGTTAAAATAATGAAATTCTCCAAGAAAAATATTCTTTATAGGGCATTGACATCCCAATTGATTTGAGTGAAAACTTTTCATTGAACTTGCTTGAATTATATACCGTGGATCATGTTTTTGAGATAAGAACACACAACCTTGTGAGTTTTGAGTCTAATAGTGTGGTTACATCTTATAACCACTTATTTTCCCTTCTTGTGTGCATTGTTCTCCTTCTATGATTGTAATCCTTGATTTGTTTGATTCTTTATGTCCATTATTCCTTGTCTTCATGTATTTATATGATTGAGGCCATTGTTTCATTGAGCTCACTTAACCAAATAGCCTTACCTTTTATCTTCTATTTTTAACCAATTTTGAGCCTATGCTTAACCCAATTGTTCTTTATTTTAGCACATTACAAGCCTAAGGCGAAAAAATGAAAGTCCCTTGTTTAGATCTTTGATTAGCTTAGGCTAATGAGAGTGTTTATTATTCAAGTTTGGGGAGATTTGGAAACACTGGTTGGGATAAAAGGGTGTTTTGTATTTTTATATTTGGGAGTTGGGTGCATGCTCATGTATTAACCAAATATTAGATCTTATGCATTAATGTTCTTGTATATAGTTTGAAAGAAAGAAAAAATTGAGAAAAACGAGAGAAAAAGAAAAAGAAAAGGAAAAAAAAAAGAAAGAAAAGAAGAAAAACAATAAAAAGGGGACAAAATGCCCCAAAGTGAAGCACAATAAGATCAATGCATAAGTGTTGTGAAATGAAAAAGAAAACGCATGAGCATATGGAAAAGTGAAGCATGGGTAGTTAGGTTAGTTTTGAATTTGTATAGGTTGTTATATAGGTTAGGTGGGAAAGTTTAAGCTCATCAAAAATTTAAATTTTAAGCTCACTCGACCATATATGACCCTACCTTAACCCTGGCCCCATTACAACCTTTGAGAAAGTCTTCATGATGTTTGTATGTGGTGTGCGAAATTGTGATCACTACAACTTCGCACAACTAACCAGCAAGTGCACTGGGTCGTCCAAGTAATAAACCTTACGCGAGTAAGGGTCGATCCCACGGAGATTGTTGGTATGAAGCAAGCTATGGTCACCTTGTAAATCTTAGTCAGTCAGACTCAAATGGGTATAGATGATGAATGAAACATAAAGATAAAGATAGAGATACTTATGTATATCATTAGTGAGAGCTTCAGATAAGTGTATGAAGATGCTTTCCCTTCCGTCTCTCTGCTTTCCTACTGTCTTCATCCAATCCTTCTTACTCCTTTCCATGGCAAGCTTATGCAAGGGTTTCACCGTTGTCAGTGGCTACCTCCCATCCTCTCAGTGGAAATGTTCAACGTACCCTGTCACGGTACGGCTATCCATCTGTCGGTTCTCGATCAGGCCGGAATAGAATCCAGTGATTCTTTTGCGTCTGTCACTAACGCCCCGCCTTCAGGAGTTTGAAGCACGTCACAGTCATTCAATCATTGAATCCTACTCAGAATACCACAGACAAGGTTAGACCTTCCGGATTCTCTTGAATGCCGCCATCAGTTCTTGCCTATACCACAAAGACTCTGATCTCACGGAATGGCTGGCTCGTTTGTCAGGCGAGCACTTGGTTGTCAGGCGATCAACCATGCATCGTGTATCAGGAATCCAAGAGATATTCACCCAATCTAAGGTAGAACGGAGGTGGTTGTCAGTCACACGTTCATAGGTGAGAATGATGGTGAGTGTCACGGATCACCACATTCATCAAGTTGAAGGACAAGTGATATCTTGGACAAAGAACAAGCGGAATTGAATAGAAGAACAATAGTAATTGCATTAATACTCGAGGTACAGCAGAGCTCCACACCTTAATCTATGGTGTGTAGAAACTCCACCGTTGAAAATACATAAGAACAAGGTCTAGGCATGGCCGTGAGGCCAGCCTCCCAAAGTGATCAAAAGATTCAAAGATCTCCAGATGTCAAATACAATAGTAAAAGGTCCTACTTATAGGGAACTAGTAGCCTAAGGATTACAAAGATGAGTAAATGACATAAAAATCCACTTCCGGGCCCACTTGGTGTGTGCTTGGGCTGAGCAATGAAGCATTTTTCGTGTAGAGACTCTTCTTGGAGTTGAACGCCAGCTTTTGTGCCAGTTTGGGCGTTTAACTCCCATTTTGGTGCCAGTTCCGGCGTTTAACGCTGGGAATTCTGAAGGTGACTTTGAACGCCGGTTTGGGCCATCAAATCTTGGGCAAAGTATAGACTATCATATATTGCTGGAAAGCCCAGGATGTCTACTTTCCAACGCCGTTGAGAGCGCGCCAATTGGGCTTCTGTAGCTCCAGAAAATCCACTTCGAGTGCAGGGAGGTCAGAATCCAACAGCATCTGCAGTCCTTTTCAGTCTCTGAATCAGATTTTTGCTCAGGTCCCTCAATTTCAGCCAGAAAATACCTGAAATCACAGAAAAACACACAAACTCATAGTAAAGTCCAGAAAAGTGAATTTTAACTAAAAACTAATAAAAATATACTAAAAACTCAACTAAAACTACTAAAAACATACTAAAAATAATGCCAAAAAGCGTACAAATTATCCGCTCATCAGTATGCATGCACTGAATAATTGTTGATTGTTAGATGAAGAACAAATCTTGGAAAGCATGATTAGGGAAGAATTCAGTGAATCAACCCCTAAACACTTGAGTGTCTAGAGTGGATACACATCCGGTGAGGGTTCAATTGCTCAATTTATGCTATCCCTTCTCATGAAAATCTTATCTTGCAAGTTTGTTTTTTTAGAACTCAAATTGATTAATGAGATTGAATTGTTTGCTATACTGATTTTAGCCATATATGCTCTTATATGTTGTTAGAAATTGATTTATTTTAACTAAGTAGATCAAAGTAGAAAAAATTAGGTATAAATAGTTAAATGAGTGTTAGATAACATGAATTTAAAGAGTGTTAGTGATAAACCCCATTTTTAGGGTTTATCTTGTGCTTAATTTAGGAAATTTGATCACCTTTTCTCACATTTATCCAAGGAAATGGCTAGGTTTCATGATTGTCTCCTAATTTATGCTTAAGTGTGAAAACATGCTTTTCAGGCCCTTAATTGTTAATTTTGATTTACCTTTGATTTTACTAGATGCCTTGATATGTTTGTTAGTGAATTCAGATTGGAAAGGCTAGGAATGAACCAAAGGGATGGAGAGGAAAAGCATGCAAGTGGAGAACTCATGAAGAAACAAGGATTTGGGATGCTGAGATCGACACGCACGTGCAGCAGACGCGCATGCGTGGAAAGTGACGTCGCAAGGAGACGCGTACGTGTACATGACGCGTACGCGTGGATAGCAATTTGTCAAGCGACGCATGACCCACGCGCACGCGTCGGTGCTCGCACGTGACCCACTTAAAGTGAATTCGCAGGGGGCAATTTCTGGGCTTCCCAGGCCTAAATCCAACTCATCTCTGATGCTATAACCCAAGGAAAAGTTTTAGTTTAGTTTAGTTTTGGAGGAAAAGTTAGTTTTTAGAGAGAGAACTCTCACTTCTCTCTAGAATTAGGATTAGGTTAGGATTTTAGTTCTCTTCTCTTAGATCTAGATCTACTTCTACTCTTGCTTCAATTTTCCTTTTGCTTTATGAATTTTTATGTAGATCTCTATTCTCTTTCAATGCAATTTATTATTTCTATGTCTTTTTATGTTGCTTTGATTTTCTATTATGGATCTCTTATCTTTGTTGTAAGACCCAAAACTTTTGAAAAGTCTTATTATGATCAAGTCTCAAATCAAATGGTTATTTGTAGCCTTAATTTCAGAAATTATTTTATTAAAGATAATTAAGGCAAGTTTTGATTTATTGAAATTGAGACGAGTTATGATCTTTATCCAATTTTATAATTATTGGGTTATTTTCTATATTTAAATTATAAAGTTGGCAGTTATGAAATAATATGGATTTTACATGATTTTGATTAAATGAGTAATATTTTAAATATTAGTACTGCTATTTTGGAATATGAAGAAATTAAGTATATTATTTCTAATTATTTAATTTGGGTATTTTATTGAAAGTAATTTGTAAAAATAGAAGAGCAAATAGTATTTTTCCATATACTATTAGTGTTGGATTTACATTGGGTTCCAATGATTATATTATTCCCAATTTTATATGAAATTACCAGAATGCCCCTAACCCTAATTTTTGAAAATGAAACCTAACCCTGAAACCCTAACCTATGACCGGGTCCCCTTCTCACCCAACCCAGCAGCAGCCCACACGGTTTCCTTCCTTCCCCTTTCCATGAGAGTAAGGAAACAGAAGCAGAAAACAGATCAAAGAGGGAGGGAGAGGAGCTGCGATCAGAAAGGGAGATGGGTCACGCTGCTGCCGCCGTTCAGTTCACCACCATGCCACACCGTCACCAGCCTTGCTTGCCCTGCCGCTGTGAAGCTCGTCCCTGCTGAGTCGCCGCCGCCAGTGCTAGGGTATGACACCGTTGCGAACATCCTCGCATTGGCCACCGAAGTCGCCATTGCCGTCGCGGATGAGAGAAAGCAAGGAGAGAGAGATTGAGAGGGAGAAGGATGGTGCGTCGTTGGAGCCAGCCTCGTCACGCCGCCTCTGCTGTCCGTGTCACCGCCGTTGTCTGAGCTCGTCACCGCCAGTCGCCGTCTCTGCCCAGCGTCGCCACAGATGGTGGGTTGCCGAGAGAGGCCACCGCTGCTGCCGTCGGGAACGGCCATAGAAGCTGTCTTCGCTGGTGCCGATGAAGGCGCGAACGGAGGAAGAACGCGCTCGTGGAGGGCTTGCGGAGAGAGTGAGGCGTGATGGTGGTGGGTGATTCCGCCGCCCTTGCTTCCGTGCCGTCAGAATCTGCCGCCATGGCCGCCGGAGCTCTGGGCTGAGCTTCTGCCACTTGAGACCTTGCTGGCCGTTTCGAGCTGCTCCGCCGTCTCTGCTGCCGGAGAATACAGCTCGGTCGCCGGAAAACCACTGCCGGTAAGGGTCCTTGCATTTGGTCTTCATTCCTTTCAATTCCTGGGTCTTTATCGTCATGACGTTGTTGTGCAGTCGCGGTTGTCGGAGTCTTTCATCGCCGCTGCCGCTTGAGGTGGCTGACGGAGCCGCTACCGGGTTGAGATGGAGTTGTGGCTGTTTTGCCTTGTTAATTCAGTGAGTATTTTACGTTTCGAAACCTCTGCGTTAATGTCTTGTTATGTATATTAAGGTCTTGCGGTATTAATGTGTTAGGAGTCAGAATCCGGTTTGCTTATGCCGCTTGTAGCTGTTTCTAATTTTGAGAGAAACAAGCAGAGTTGAGGTTTTGATTGCCGGTGATTTCGAGTTGAGGACAAAAAGAACTTATGAGGCGTTTGGGTTATGGTTTTGGCGTTTTGAGGTAGGGACGCTTTCTAAAAACTATGTTTTATGTATTGAAATTATTACATATGGATACTGATGTGAGATATTGTGTATTTGGTGATTGTATCTGCCTTATGTATTATTTGATTGACTTGAATGATTATGGATGTTGGTTTGGCTGAGTTGTTGTGCGGCTTTGTGAAATATAATGTTTTGAAGTTGATTCTTTAAAGATTTGAAATCTGAGTTTAAACCGTTGAGGATTGGTTTGAACTGAGTCAATTATTTCAATAATGTGAAAAGTCGAATGCACTTTTGAATTCAGCCTGGTTTATTTTAATTGATTTGGTTTTGGACAAATGATTTGTTATTGAACCGTTTCTTTAAAGCTTTGGAAATGAGTTATATCGATCGATATTGAGTTGATTTTGAAATGGTATCCTTGAGATACGCCACTGAGACGATTGTTGGATTTAGCTTGCTTTAAATTGATTTCTGGTTTTGAGCTATTGAAAAGGAATGAGAAATGGTTTAGTTGGGACCCGAACCGGGTGGCAAAAGTCCAAGTTTTAGGGGAGGTGCTGCCGAAATTTCTACAAAATCCTACACTTGTTTGTAAGGTTTTTTAAAAAGGGTTGGATTTGAGAAATCGTATTATTTGATTTATTAAAAGGATATTTATGTTTTCAAGCTTAATTTATTTGATGAACCTTATACGTTGAGTTCGGCTTATTTAGAATTGAACTATTTCTACCGTTTGAATCACTGAAGGAAAGAATGATGCTTTAATATTGATTTCAATATAAAAAGGAGTTTTTAGTGATTTTTAAAGGAACCTAGACTTTTGATTGAGTAATCAAGTTTGAGGCATTTTGGAAGAGTTGGAAAAATGGGTTCCAAAAAGAAACCTGAAAGTGGTTTGATTCAAATGAACCGGTTCCGCTTCAAATGAGTTGATTTTTGGACCGGGTTGGAACTTGTGATTTTGTATGATCGGTTTTATAATAAATTCAGTTTTATTTACTTGAACCGAGGATTTATGATTTTAAGAGTTTCAATGAATTTTAAGGAATTTATATAAGTTGACATTCCCTAAAGACTTGGGACTCTGGCAAGAAACTTTTGTTTTAAAATCCCATTGTTAGATGGGTGATTTTGAATGTTCCCAAAATGAATCTTTAACTTTCCATGGTTTTGGAAGTTTTGGAAAGAGAATGCCGAGAGTGGCTTTGTTTTAAAAAGGGAACTCACTTTGAGTAAATTTGGCTTATGAGCCTGAGATGATTTGAGAAATGAGATCTTTAAAGCCAAGGCTGAAAAGAGTTGAAATTTGATTTCAAAGTGAAATGGCTTGAGAAAAGTGATTTATGGCTTAAATGCCGGTTTTATGAATTTGATGATGTTGAGTGTGGAAGTGTTGTTTTGTTATGGGCCGGAAAGGCTGTGTATGATTATGAATATTGGCTGGTTCTGGATTGAACCGTGAGCCGGAATAGTTGTGTATGATATTGTTTTATGGCTGATTGCCGAATGAGTTGTGGGCCGTATGGCTGACTATGAATTATGAATTTAAGCCGGGTGGCTGAGATGGATGTTGATCCATGGTTGGAACTGAATGAATATATGCTTGAGATACCTGGGTAGTAGCAAGGGTTGTGGTTTGTCCCACTTGCTCCGGGTCAGAGACTGTGATACCTGGGTAGTAGCAAGGGTTGTGGTTCGTTCCACTTGCTCCAGGTTAGAGACTGTGACGCCTGGGTAGTAGCGGTAGTAGTGGTGATTCCACTCGCTCCAGGTTGAGCTGTTAAACACCCGCCTGGGTAGTAGCCGCAGTAGTGGTTATTCCACTGGCTCCGGGTTGAGCGGGTAGTAGTAAGGGGGTTGTAGCTCAAACTTACTTGCTCCGCGATGGGTGTTTCTGTCCATGGTTAGCTACCAGGACGTGTCGGGTTGGCTATATAACCGATAGATGATATCATCAGCCACTAGGGACAGGCATGCATCATATGCATCTATGTGACATTGTTTGGGTATGCATATTGTACTTGGTTTGCCTATGTGATTAACTGCTAATTGTTCTACTTGCAATAACTGTTTGTTTGTGTTTGCATCTTCCTACTTGTGTTTGCATCTGGAACTCTGTTGGATTGTGGTGGATTGGTTGTGGTTGGATTGTTTGGGCCTAGGGCCATGGTTGAATGAGATGGACCGATGGTTGATTTCGGTTTTGTGGTTCTGGTTTGGAATAAGATATGAAAGGTTATTTTGGTTCAGTATAGATAAACCTTTTTGAAATGCTTGGATGTTTTGAGAATTGAACAGTTCCTCTTTCAGAAAAGATTTCTGACTTTACTTTCATTGTAAACTGTTGTTTTTGAAAAGAGGCATAAGATGGTTATTAATCACTGGTACGGTTTATCTTCATGTATCCTATTACAGTAATTCCCAAAAACCCTCTACTGAGAACCCTTTCGAGGATGATGTTCTCACCCCTTACATTTTTCCCCTTTCAGGATATGGGCGCAGAAGTTACGAAGAATTTATTTAGTTATTGTTGTGATGTTCTGTATTGCTTTGGATTATTAATTATTGTACCCTCGCCTTTATCTTGATATATTCTATAAGAGGGATAGGAATTGTATTGGTTAATGTCTGTAATATTATTTATATATATGTATGTATATATATGGATGTACTCTTTATGAGTTTTCGTAAGTTGTATGGTTTCTTTGGATGTACGTTATCGAACGAAAGTATTTTTGGGAACGGTATTTGCGGTTTAAAGTTTCAAACAGGCTCATATTTTAGTAATAAATAGTATAAGAGTCGTCGTAATGTCCGAGCTATCAGAGTAGCGCAGCCGGAAGCGTGAGCTTTGGTAGTTAGGGTATTACATTTGTAGTTAGACCTCTCTTTAATTCTTGCAATTCATGTTGTTTACCTTTGTTACCTTTTATGTGTTTGATGAAATGCTTCTTCTAGTTATGAGTTAGATTTTGTTCCTCTTGACTTTGGTTGAGTAATTGGTGACTCTTGAGTTATCAAATTCTCTTGTTGATTGATAATTAGAAGTTGCTAATTGACTTGAATGCCACTAAAGCTAGTCTTTCATTATAATTTGGCTAGGACTTGTGGAATCAAGTTAATTTATCCACTTGACTTTCCTTCATAGTTAGAGGTTAACTAAGTGAGAGCAATTGACAATTCTCATCACAATTGATGTTGATAATAAGGATAGGACTTCTAGTTTTCATATCTTGCCAAGAGCTTTGTTAGTTATTTTATTTCCTTTGCCATTTATATTTCTTGTCTATTATCTCAAAAACCCAAAACATACTTCATAATCAATAACAAAAATACTTTATTGCAATTCCTAGGGAGAACGACCCGATGTTTGAATACTTCAGTTATTATTTTTAGGGATTTGTACTTGTGACAAACAAATTTTTGTATGAAAGGATTATTTTTGGTTTAGAAACTATACTTGCAACGAAAATTTATTGTGAAATTCTATACCATCAAAAATCCATTCATCAGTTAGTACCCTTTACTTCCTTTTTCATTAATGTATAACATGCGGATATACTTTTGTCTAAGTGTGGAAAAGTTGATAAATCCATATTTTGTGAGAATTTTTGGATTGAAAAGAGTGAAATTTATCGACTTAACATGTACATATTCCTTGTAAATGCATATTTTTGTGAATTTTCTTCTAATTGTGCATAATTTATTAAAACATGCTTTTTAGGCCTTTAAAAATTGCCAAATTGATTTTACTTATATCCTATTTGATGCCTTATATGTTATTTAAGTTGTTTAAGATGTAGGGGGCAAGGATGACTTGGAAAAATAGAAGAAAAGCATGCGAAAGTGAGATTTCGTGAAAAAACGAAGGAAGAAGGGATTCAGACTAGTGCACACGCATATGGGAATTTTGCTTTGGTGCACGCACACCCACTTGTATGCATGTACAAGTCTGGTTGTGTGCCCCATTTAAAATGGCACGTGACTCGAGATTTGGGATTCATTTTGGCCATGTCAGACCACTTGGCGGTCATATTTGATGTAATTCATGAAGGGGACTCACACACGACATCATACACTCATTTTTTCTTATTTTTAGGTTTTAGGACCTTGAATTTTAGAGACAGAAGCTCCAACTTCTCTAGAATTCAAGGGTTTCTTATGAATTTCTCTTTTGTTTTTAGGTTTTAGTTTTGTTAATTATAGTTTTTAGTTTATAATTTTTTGTTTTGCTACTTTACTTTGTTTAGAATCTTTTGTTAGTTTTTATAGATTGTTATTTTAGTTTATAAATGTGTTGAATTCTCATTTTCTGTTAATGAAATTGATGTTTCATGTTTCATTTATGCTTATTTGCGTTGTTGTCATTGATTTCTTTTATTGGATTGTCATAGTTTTTGCTATTTTATGAAATTTAGGAATTTTTTTTCATGCATACCAAATACTTGATAAAATGTTTACGTTGATTATGGAGTAAATTTTCTCTTTCTTGGCTTGAGTTGAGGAATTGGGTAACCTTGAATCATTATTAGTGTCCAATATTGATTAGTAATTTAGAGTTGTTAGTTGATCTTGTTTTCACTAACGCTAACCTTTTATTAAATTCATCAATTAGTAAGTTGGTCAGAATTTATAAATTAAGATCAATTATGTATACTTGACTTTTCTCAATGTTTAGAGGTTAATGAAGTGAGATTAACTCTTAACAATTGTCATATTTGTGGTTAATGACGATGATAAGAATTTTTGACTCTCAACTCTAATCAAAACCTTTTAAACACTTGAATTTCATCTCTTTAGTAGTTCATTTCCTTAATTATTTCTAATTCAATTTAGTTGCTTTTTAGTGTAGTCGTCATTTTAATGGTTGCTCCTTTATTTTCATGCTTGCTTAGCTGTTATTTATTACTTGTTTATTGATTTTATTTTTTGTAATTTAATTATTACTTACCCTTTTAATTTCTAGTTGATTTATATTTCCGTAATTATGATCAAACTTTGATCTCTATAACCAATAATAATACATTCAATTGTAATTCAAAGGAAGAACAATATGAAATTAAACTTGCGGTTATTATTATAAATTGTTATATACTTATATTTTAAACTATAAACTTTAAAAATGTTAAATTTCGATTTAGAATTATAATGAACTTAAACTTTTTAATTTGTAAATTTTCTAAACGGATACTTAACACTTCTCACCATACAACCTTGCTTTATTGAGCAATTCTTACAACAAAAAATAATTTGTGAATACAATCAAAAATATGAATTTATTAGGAGTGTAGCTTAGATCACACATGATTTTCATCATTCAAGAAAAAAAAAACAACCTCCTGTATGTGCAACCATTTTACTTAGTCATATTAATGCGTACTAATTATGTTCTAACCATATAATATATAGTGAATAAGATAAGAAGAAATTAGTTAATATCCACCGCCTAAAATCCAAATAAATGAATGAGATTAGGATTAATTTAGATCAAAGTTAATTAATACAAAAAAAATTATATAAGTATAAATATTTTCTATATACAAGTTATTTTTTTATATAAATTCATACAAATTTTTTTATTTTAATTCATTTCACATACCACTATCTAATCAACTTTTCAATCAACACGTAAATATATAACTGTCTTTTTTATCAAAATGATTTCGTTTCTATTTTCTAATTTTTTCAGCGTTTTTGATCTACGTTCTCTTCTATCTCTACATTCTCTGCATTTCTCTTCGTTCGTTCTCTGCGTTCTCTTTCTTCGTTTTTTTTTTTACGATTTCCTTCGTTCTCTACGTTTTTGAAATCAAGCTCTGAAATTAGTTTTGAACAATTATCTCGTTGTTGAAGATAATGAATGATTCAAGTTCAGATTGTCAATTGAACCAGCACAAAATGGATTATTGTTTTGAATCCAATCAAGTGGCTGAGGTGTAGTTCGATTCTAGTTAATATTTTTGTTAGTAGCTTATGATTCTATAGGTGAATAATGTTGTTTTCGTTTGTGAAAAGTGATGTTTATTGTTGATGGTTTGAATTGAATATAATGTAGGAGCGCTACATTAAAGAAAATATTTTTGTATATTTGCAGGCATAATTCAAAACTCTTCCTCTTTCTCCTCCTCATCTTTTGCTACTTCTTCTTTTTTCATCATCACAGTCTTCTTCTTCTTTTTTTTTCTTATTCATCTTTTCTTTCTTGTTTTACCTTCTCAAGTTTCTTCTTGTTTTACTCTTATAATAAGAATAAAAACAAAAAAATCAAACAAAGAAGAAGAAGAAATACATAATGCTGCAACATTACTTGGAAGATGATGAACTTACATTTATTCAACTAGAAGAAAGAAAGAAATAAAGGAAAAAAGAATCAGAAAAAATGCAGCATTAAAGAAAATATTTTTGTGTATTTACAGCAAATTTCGGTGCAAAACGAAGATATTTATATGTATTGTTTAAGAATTTTTGGTGTTTTTGTATTGACATAATTCAAAACTCTTCCTCTTTCTCCTCCTCATCTTCTGCTACTTCTTCTTTTTCATCATATCATCATTACCATCTTCTTCTTTTTTCCTTATTAATCTTTTTCTTCTTGTTTTACCTTTTCAAATTTTTTCTTGTTTTAATCTTTTAACAAGAATGAAAACAAGAAAAATCAAACAAAGAAGAAGAAGAAACACATAATGTTGCAAAATTCCTTGAAAGATGATAAACTTACATTCATTCAACTAAAAGAAAGAAAGAAATATGAAAAAAATGTAACATTAAAAGAAATATTTTTGTATATTTGCAGCAAATTTCGGTGTAAAAGAAAGATATTTATGTGTATTATTTAAGAATTTTCGGTATTTTTGTACTGATAAATTCTGCATAATTCAAAATTCTTCCTCTTCATTCTTCTCATTTTTTGCTGTTGCTCCTTCTTCATCTTCTTACTTCATTTCTCATAATTTTTTTCGAATTCAACTTCGAAATTTTCTTTACTTTTTGCGACGATTTTGATAAATTTTTAAAATATTTTAATTCTTATTTAAATTTTGAGTGTTGCGGTTTTGATTGAGGGAGAAGGACCATTTGTCATAATAATTTTTATGTTATTTAAAAATTGAGAAAGCATGTGTTTACACGTGATCTAAATTAAAAGTTGTTTTATTTTATTAAATTCAAACCAACTTATATAAATTTATATACTAAAAAGACATATATATTGTAGATCCGATAATCTCTTTTATTTCAACAGCTATCTCATATAATTTTGTTTACACTTGCTCTCACACGCCCTTAATCATTTCTCCGCGTTTTATATTCTTGTTTTCTGGTGAAACCTTTTTTTCTCTTAAACTTGAATTTCAACTGAATGTATAAACTATCACTATCAAATCATACAACAAACAATCATTAAATGTACTGTGGGCAAAAGTAAAAGCATCCCCTAAAATTCCAAAACGCATAACAATCATTAAATTCAATTTCCCTCGTACATTCCATTACAAACCATTTTCTCTTTTCTTCCTTTTGCCCACAATATTATTATTATTATTATTATTATTATTATTATTATTATTATTATTATTATTATTATTATTATGAACTACCATTTAGTCACCAGATTAAAAAAGGAATTAAGTACGATTTTAGTTTCTAATATAGAGGTTAAAAATTTATTTTTTTTTTGACATTTTTTTCGCTACAAAATGATTCCAAAAATTTTAGTTGATTTTAAAATCATTTCTTTTACCAATTTTATTTTTTATTACCAAATTATCTCTCATTAAAAAAATTATAAAATAAATAAAAAAAGGCCATGAGAGGGATAAAGAGAATCAGGGGAGGAGAAAAAAGGGAGGTCGGGTGCGAGAAAAGCGGGGGAAGGGGGAGGAAAGAAGGGGGAAGGAAAGCAGCACCGCTGCCCCGCCGCCTATGATCCGTCGCTGCTCCCTATACTAATGGCAAGAGAGGAGAGAGCAGAGGGAGAGAGAAAGAGAAGAGAGAAACGAAGCCCTCCACAGCGCCGTCGACCACCAGAGCGCCCTCCTCGTGGCGATTTGTAGCCCGCCAACACCGCATCGTCGTTCACCGCCGCAGCCCCTCCTCCGCCACTACCGTTGCAACCCTTCTCTTCTGTTTCAATTTTTTATTCCTTTTTTCTTTAATTTTTCAGATTTAAAGGATTCTATTGTTGTTGTTGTTGTTGTTGATGCTTCTGATTGCTTCTATTTATTCCTTTTATTCTACTGTTGTTGTTGATGCTTTTGTTGCTTCTGTTTTTATTTCTGCTTCTGATTTTGTTTTTATTGTCGCTCTAATTCTATTATCCATTGTTATTGTTGTTGTTGTTCTAGTGATTGTTATCCATTGTTGCCTACTTTTGTTTCTGTGTTTGCGCTTCTGCTTCTACTTCTGGTTAATGTTGAGGAAGAAGAGAGGTGTTGAGGAAGAAGAGGGGAGGGAGGGGTATTTTCGTCCGAAGAACGATTTTAAAACTAAGTTAAACCTTTGGAACCATTTTGTAGCGAAAAAAGGCTAGGGACGAAATAAATTATCGACCTCTACGTTAGGGACCAAAATCATACTTAACAAAAAAAAAAACAAAGAACTACCATAACCTCGGCCAAAGAGTTATAACCATAATTTTGAACATAAGAAAAAAAATCTCTATTAGCAGCAGTAGCAACAAGAATATAGATTTGAGCAACATAATTTTAAAAAAAATATAAGATAAACATGAGAGAGAGAGTTAGAGAAAGAGAATGGGTGGGAAACACTGAGATGGGTAGTTATAGGAATCAGGTAAAGGATCCTAGGGTTTGGAATAGAGAAGAGTATCGTCGATTGGAGAATGAGTCGTTCTCGATTTTCTTGGATAATCTACCAAAAGACATCTTGAAGAGAGAATTGTATTAGTTGTTCAGTTGGACTGGCCGCATAAATGACATATACCTTTCATGGAAACAAAAAAGGGGTATGATTTACATGTTTGCGTTCATACGTTACACTACAAAGGGAGGAGCTTTGAAAGATATAACAGGAATGAATCGTCTGAAGCTGGGAGGAAAGGAGGTGTTTGTTGGGAAAGCAAAGTACAGGAGATTGTTGGATACGAAGGACATGAAGAAGATACAGTCAGCAGGTGGCAACCAAAATGACATGATCCGCCAGCCGCCGCGAGAAAGTACGGCTGCTCAGATAACCCCATCTAGCTACCCTGAAGATGTGACGAATGGGAAAAAGATCCAAGATCCACATGGAAATGGGTGGACAAAGAAATTGAAAGTTGCTGTGGCGAAAGAAAATTTAGACTGGCTACAAAAAAGTCTAATTGGTGGTACGACGAAGGCCATTGACTTTAAGTCACTAAAGGGCATGGTTGAGAAGATTTTCCCTCAAGTAGTTCAAGTTCGTGAAATGGGAGCGTATAAAGCAATGTTGACCTTCGACAGTCTGCTGAACGCTGAAGAGACGTACACGTTTAAAATGAATAGCCTACTGCAGCTTTTCCATAGCGTGTGGAGGTGGGATGAATCGGAAAGAAGTGAATCTCGTAGGGTGTGGTTAGAGTGCTTTGGGGTTCTGCTACATGCTTGGACTGTGGATACCTTTAAGTCGATAGGAGGTCTATGGGGGGAGGTGGTTGGGTGTGATAAAGTAACGGAATCATGCTCCTCGTTCAGTGTAGGCCGTGTCCTAATTGATACATGTGCTTTAGATGTGATTAATGAACGGGTTCATATCACAATAGGTACCAATGGGTTCGACGTATTGGTAAAAGAGGTGGGTCAGGAAGTTTATGGTTCACACTGTAACCTGAATAATGTGGCCGATGATATTGAAAGATATGATTACTGGGATTATGTAACAACAAAGGTTGGTGTTGATATAGCTACAACGTTTGTAACGCCAACAAAGTTGATAGGTTATGATGATCAGGCTGTGGAAGTTGCTACGAAGGTGCTAAGGGCTAAGGTTGAAGATGAGGGTAGATCCATAATTTCAGAATCAATTTTGAACAGTGGAGTTATGACAATTTAATACACAATAAAAATATGGTAACATACCAGCCATTTGATGATGAGAATAAAGGATTGGCAGATTCGGCGGGATTTGATAACTGTAACGAAGTGGATTCTGAGGCCACCTTACTGTGGAGCTATAGCGGAACTCATGATGGGCAGGGTAAGGGGTTAATATTGGATAAATTTAATAGTGGAGGCCTGGCCAGCTATGCTAACAATTATGCATTGGTGATGCGTGAGCATCTTTCCTACCTTTTTCTAATGAATTTGTATTTAATTTGTTGAGTTTAATCAAGAATTAATTATCTTTTAGCCACTATAGATGCTACTTTGAGTCGTGTGCAATTCTGTTTATTTTAGGTAGCATTTGGATGGATTTGATGGAGTTTTCGCAGAAAAAGAGAAGAAGGTGAATGATGCTGTCAACCATGACCTCTCTGCACTCAAACCTGAATAACTCAAGCTACATAGGTCCAATTGACGTGATTTTAGTGGCGTTGAAAAACTAACTTCTAGAGCTTTCCAATGATATATAATAGTCCATACTTCTTCTTCATCAATTCGGCCAAGGCTGCGCATAACTTGAGATTTCTCAAGTTAGGCGTGGATTATTAAGGAAAGAAGTGGTCCCGCGTCCAAATTTATGATGGCAGCGAAGATATTATTTATTTTTTTATCAAATCTTTTATTTTAATTACAAATA
Source organism: Arachis stenosperma (assembly GCF_014773155.1). NCBI lineage: Eukaryota > Viridiplantae > Streptophyta > Magnoliopsida > Fabales > Fabaceae > Arachis > Arachis stenosperma. The sequence continues at coordinate 119,702,563 of NC_080380.1, read as the reverse complement.
TGAAAAGATATTATTTAATTTTAGAAAATATATTTTACATTAATTAGGATTAGATATAAAAGGAAACATCTCTTCTCCTCTCCTACCTAATTCGACCTCATTCCGCACTTTACAATTTACCTGAATCCTTATTTTCTCTCTGAACCATGAGCAACTAAATCTCCACTGTTAAGGTTAGGAGCTCTGTCTATTGTATGGATTGATACTATTATTTTTCTATTTTAATTCATGTACTGATTTATAATTCAAGAATTGTTTTCGTTCTTTATCTTATGAATTTGGGTGGAACGGAAGTATAACCCTCTTTCTAATTGAGTTCTTGTATAACTTGAAAAAGCTTTTTACTTGAACAACAGCTTGAAAACATATTCTCCTAAATTTTTAATTATCTGGACTTAACGGAAAACGTGACATATGATCCTCTTATATTTGGGTAATTAGGATTTTTGTGGCATAATAACTAGAATTAAACTTCACCCCCTAATTGGAATTAATTGACCAAGGAATTGGCAGTTGATGAGAGTTAGAGGAGACTAGAAAGGTTTAAGGAATTAGGGTCTAGTCACATATAGTTTGCCATGAATTAAATCTTGCATGATTAAAATAAATTAATAAGAAAAATCAATCCGGAAAATAGATAACTCTAAATCCTTAACTGCCTTCTTCATATTGTTTCTCCCAATTTATTTACTTGCCTATCTTTCTAATATTTTGAATTTATTGTTTATGCTTTTGAATCTTCAAAAGGATTTTCTGTTTGTCTGACTAAGCTAATCACTCAATTATTGTTGCTTGATCCATCAATTCTCGTGGGATCGACCCTCATTCACCTGAGGTATTACTTGGTACGACCCCGTACACTTGCCGGTTAGTTTGTGGGTTATAAATTCCGCACCAAATTTTTGGCACCGTTACCAGAAATTAATAGTGATTAACAACTATTAATTGTTTGATTGCTTAGATTAGATAATTTTTTTTAGTTAAATTTTTTTATTATTATTATTCATTTTTAATGTTTATTTGTTCTTTTTTTTTTATTCTCGTTCAGCCCCCAACCCCGTTCCTTTTTATTTTATTTTACCTTCGTTTCTTTTTTTTATTTTTTTATTTCACGTTCGTATTATTTCTTTCTTTATTTTTTTATTTTATTTTATTAGTTTTATTTGATCCATTTTTTTATTTCTTTTCAAACTTTCTTTCGTTTTTTTTATTTACTTTATTTTAATTCATTTTCATTTTCTCTCTTTATATATTCATTTTTTTATTTTTACTTTTCTATTTTATTAGTCTTATTTAAATTTTAGCTTTAACTCTTGAATTTTTGTTTAATTTTTTATTTTCTGAAATTAAGTTCGGTATCCCTTAGTTATTTTTATTTTAATTTTTTCTGTTTATTTTTCTTGTTAATTTCAAAATTTTTTTCTGTCTTAATTCTACTTATATTTTCTGAAATTTATTTATTTATTCTATTTAGTATTTTTATTTTATTATTTTACACAGGTTATCTCATTGGGAATTTTTTGCACTCTGACGTAGAGAATCCCCTCTTTTCTTGTTTCTGTCTGTTTATGAGGAGGAATAGGGACAAAGAACTTCTTTTAGACTTTGATCCTAAGCCTGAAAGGACTTTCAGGCGGCGTTTGCAACAAGCGAGACTTTACAAGGCTGCAGAGTCCACTATGGATCATAATAATGCTGTTAATGCCAATATGGCAAATCTAAATGGGAATGAACAACTTAGAAGAGTGCTTGGCTCCTACACTGCTCCAACTGCAGATCTTTATGGAAAGAGCATTGTAGTGCCTCCTATAGATGCAAACAACTTTGAGTTGAAGCCACAACTGGTCACTTTGGTGCAACAAAACTGTCAGTATCATGGTCTTCCTCAAGAAGACCCAAATCAATTTATTTCTAATTTTATGCAAATTTGTGATACTGTGATGACAAATGGAGTGAACCCCGAGGTGTACAAACTCATGCTCTTCCCGTTTGCTCTGAGGGATGAAGCAAAGCTATGGCTAGATTTCCAACTCAAGGAGAGTTTAGATACTTGGGACAAGGTTGTTACTGAGTTTCTTACTAAATTTTTCCCACCAAAGAAGCTGACTAAGCTTAGGGTGGAGGTTCAGACCTTCAGGCAGAAGGATGGTGAAACTCTTTATGAAGCTTGGAAGAGATACAAGCTACTGACTAGGCAATGCCCTCCGGACATGTTCTCCAAATGGACCCAACTAGATATCTTTTATGAAGGCTTGGGTGAAATGTCCAAGATGTGCTTAGATAATTTTGCAGGTGGTTCACTGCACAAGAAGAAGACATCAGAGGAGACTATTGAACTTATTGAGTTGGTTACTAGTAACCAATATTTATACTCATCTAACAGGAATCCTGTGAACTTTGAGACTTCTCAGAAGAGAGGTGTGTTGGAAATGGAAGCTGTTAATGCTATTCTTGCTCAGAACAAGCTTATGTCTCAGCAAATAAATTTACTTACTCAGTAGATGGGTGGCATGCAAGTCTCAACTATCGACACCCAAAATTCACCTCAAGAGGTCCCTTATGACATGACAGGTAATTTTATACAAAATGAGAATTATGATTATGCTCAATCTTTTTCTGAACAGGTAAATTACATGGGAAATGGTCCTAGAAACCCGAATAATGATCCATACTATAAGACATACAATCTTGGGTGGATGGACCAACCTCAGAGATCTCAGAATTTCAACAATAATTCTCAGGGCGGTTTCTAACAGAACAATCATAATAACCGCCAATTTCAGTCTCATCAACAACAACCACCTTAGTAGGAAAATTCTCAATCCCAACAAGATTCTAATTGGGAGATGATGAGGAGTTTTATGCAGGATACCAGAGCCTCCATTAGAAACTTGAAGGTGCAAATGGGCCAACTGAGCAAGCAAATACCTGAGAGGTCTGCAAATACAATTCAAAACTTAGAGATTCAGATGGGTCAATTAGCCACAAAAGTTAATGAAATTAATAAGAGGACCATTAATAGCTTTCCTGGTAACACAATTCCAAATCCAAGAGAGGAATGCAAGGCTATCACCTTGATAGGTGGACAAGTGGCAAGTATGGAAGCACAAGTCAATGAAGAGCCAGTTGAAAAAGAAGCCTCAGAGGAGAAGAACGAAGAAGCAAAGCACGTCCCTCCAAAGCGTGCAGATAACCTATTCCCAGACTCTCTCGACACTTATCCTACATTGCCAAAGGCTCCTGAGTACAAGCCTAAAATGCCATATCCTCAGAGACTTCAAACGGAGACCAAGAACAAGCAGTTTTCAAAGTTCTTGGAAGTCTTTAGAAAGTTGCAAATCAATATTCCTTTTGCTGAGGTTTTGGAGCAAATTCCTCTCTATGTCAAATTCATGAAGGAGTTGTTGTCAAAGAAGAAGCCTTTAAAGGGAGATGAGACAGTGGTCCTGACTAAAGAATGTAGTGCCATAATTCAGAATAACTTGCCAAGAAAGATGCCAGATCTAGGGAGCTTTCAAATTCCATGCACCACTGGGAGCACAACCTTTGAGAAAGCGTTATGTGATCTGGGAGTAAACATCAATTTAATGCCCTTGTCTGTGATGAAAAAGCTATAAATCCAAGAGGCACAACCCACAAGGATAGCATTACAGATGGCAGACAAATCTATGAAGCCTGCATACGGATTAGTGGAGAATATTTTGGTCAAAGTGGGTAAGTTTTTCCTCCCAGCAGATTTTGTGATTCTTGACACAGGAGAGGATGAGAATGCCTCTATAATTCTAGGAAGACCATTCCTAGCCATGGGAAGAGCTCTGATTGATGTGGAAGAAGGTGAATTAGTGCTTAGAGTGCATAATGAGCAACTGGTCATTCATGTTTTCAAAGATATACATTCAGCAGGTGAAGAAGAGAGATGCATGCAGACTGAGCTTATTGATCCAAACCTTCAAGAACCCCCTGATAACGGACAGCAGAATCTGCAGCTCAAACCTCCTTTGGTGACAATCAATAAAATCCTCCCTGATATCAAACCTAAGTTTGGTGTCGGGAATGCATCATCCACCAAGGAGGAGATTCCCAAAAAGAAGAAAATACCCAGGGAATGGAGAAACAAGAAGATCCCCACTGAAGGTTTCTCCCTAAGAATGAAGGTGGTGTTGACTAGCAAACCAGTGTGGACATATACAGTAAACAGAATCCTCTCTCTGGAGCATATTAAACTAATCTATGGAGACACAGGAAAGAAGTTCAAAGTAAGGGGTGAAGAGCTGAGCCCCTATGATCCTCCTCCTTAGAGGAGCTGACCGTCAAGCTAGTGACGGTAAAGAAGCGCTTGTCGGGAGGCAACCCGATAATTTCGTATCCTTAGTTATTTTTCGTAGTAGTGGTTTACTTATTTATTTGATTTTTATTGAGTTTTTACTCTTTTTCTTTTGTTTTACGTGTGTTTTGATCATGCAGCTATTTTAGAACAGAAACCAAACACTTCGAAAAATTTTTGCCTATCTCCAAGTTCAGCGTGGGAGAGTTGAAAAAAATAAAATAAAAAAATTATATATATATATATATATATATATATATATATCTTTAAAAAAAGGTGAGTAGTTCAGCGTGACTCACGTCTCTTTGCCCTCAAATCCACCATATCATATCATATCATGCCAAAATCCACCAAATCAACACCCAACCTTCCCCCTTATATACCTATATATATATATATATATATATATATATATATATATATATATATATATATATATATATATATATATATATATATAATAAATAAAAAATAAACAAAAAAAAGAATATATATATTTTGATTGTTTTAACTTCTCTTGTCCTTTTATCATTTTATTTTTTTATCATACTATTTGTTTTTCCTACTTAGTATGTCTTTTTCTGTCCCTCTCTGTTTTTAGTTCTTCTTTGCTTGAGGACAAGCAAATTTTTAAGTTTGGTGTTGTCGCTTCACTTTTTGACTTTTCTGTTTATTTTAAATAGCACCAAAGGGAGGCAAATCATCTTCACGGAGGAGCACAACCAGAAGAATGAGATGGCCACTAGGATAACTGAGGTGGTTGAGTTCCTTTCATTCTATTTCTCTTCCGTTCTCATTTTGTTGTCTTTTGTTTTCTGTTGCTTTGATTGCCTGCATGATCTTTAGTACTTTCAGTTCTTAGATTTAATTTCATTCTGTCATTTTCTTTTAGTGAAAAAAAAATGTTTCATGTACCACTCACTGAACTTGAATCTAAAAAGAAAAGAAAAGAAGTGATGTATTGCATGAGAAATTGAGTTTATATTTAAGATTAGTCTTGTTTACTTAAATGTGGTGGTATTATTTGTGATTCTGAATGAATGACATGAACAGTGCATATTTGAATTTGAATCAAAGGATGTTGATGTATAAGGAACAAGACTTTAGAGAACTATTATGACTTCTCTGAAATTAGTGAAAGCTTAATCCTTGAAGCAAAAGAAACAGCAAAAGAAAAATAAAAGCAAGGTCCAAGGCTCTGAGCATCAATGACTAAGGAGGTTAGGCATGATTAAAAGCTCAAAAAGTTGTTTCCTTAGTCATATGCTTGTGGTGTTCTTGTGTCAAGTAATCCTTGAGATAGAATATCTAGAGTCAAGGCCAAATACATATAGCAGAGTATGCCAAAGGCTTTGAGCACCACTGTCTGGGAGTAACTGAAAGAAAAATTAGAACTTAAAGAGAGTTTCCCAGTCAAGTGCTTGTGGTGTTTTTGTATCAAGTGAAGCTTGAGACAAAACATTTAAAGTCACGGCTAGACTCAAGGTGCAAAGCACCAATTCATTGAGAAGTAAAGGATGTATGCTGTGTTCAAGGATTAAACTAAAGTACAAAGAGCAAAGAATTTATAATATGATCCGGATTCTAATTTCAAATGACAATGACATTCCTCTGATTCAAAGGAGAGTGAGATGCCAAAACTGTTTAGAATTACAATAGATAAACCCCACTTTAAGAAGAGACATGAGCATAACTGAACTCTCACCTCTCATGCAAATTCACATCTTAATCATGTACTAATTTTGGTTGCTTGAGGACAAGCAACAATTCAAGTTTGGTGTTGTGATGCGTGAGCATCTTTCCTAGCTTCTCCTAGTGAATTTGCATTTAATTTGTTGAGTTTAATCAAGAATTAATTATCTTTTAGCCACTATGGGTGCAACTTTGAGTCATGTGCAATTCTATTTATTTTAGGTAGCATTCGGATGGATTTGATAGAGTTTTCGTAGAAAAAGAGAAGAAGGTGAATGCTGTCAACCATGACCTCTCTGCACTCAAACCTGAATAACTTAAGCTACTAAGGTCCAATTGACGTGATTCTAGTGGCGTTGGAAAGCTAACTTCTAGAGATTTCCAACGATATATAATAGTTCATACTTCTCCTCCATCAATTCGGCCAAGGCTGCGCCTACCTTGAGATTTCTCAAGTTAGGCGTGGATTATTAAGGAAAGAAGTGGTCCGCGTCCAAATTTATGATGGCAGCGAAGATATTATTTATTTTTTTATCAAATATTTTATTTTAATTACAAATAGGAAAACGTATTATTTAGTTTTAAAAAATATATTTTTCATTAATTAGGATTAGATATAAAAGGAAACATCTCTTCTCCTCTCCTACCTGATTCGACCTCATTCCGCACTTTATAGTTTACCTGAATCCTTATTTTCTCTCTGAACCATGAGCAACTAAACCTCCACTGTTAAGGTTAGGAGCTCTATCTATTTTATGGATTGATACTATTATTTTTCTATTTTAATTCATGTACTGATTTATAATTCAAGAATTGTTTTCGTTCTTTATCTTATGAATTTGGGTGGAACGGAAGTATGACCCTCTTTCTAATTGAGTTCTTGTATAACTAGAAAAGCTCTTTACTTGAACAACAGCTTGAAAACATATTCTCCTAAATTTCTAATTATCTGGACTTAATGGTATGCATGACATATAATCCTCTTATATTTGGGTAATTAGAATTTTTGTGGCATAATAATTAGAATTAAACTTCACCCCCTAATTGGAATTAATTGACCAAGAAATTGGTAGTTGATGAGAGTTAGAAGAGACTAGAAAAGTCTAAGGAATTAGGGTCTAGTCACATATAGTTTGCCATGAATTAAATCTTGCATGATTAAAATAAATTAATAAGAAAAATTAATCCGGAAAATAGATAACTCTGAAGTCTTAACTGCCTCTTCATATTTTTTCTCCCAACTTATTTACTTGCCTGTCTTTCTAATATTTTGAATTTATTGTTTATGCTTTTGAATCTTCAAAAGGATTTTTTGTTTGTCTGACTAAGCTAATCACTCAATTATTGTTGCTTGATCCATCAATCCTCGTGGGATCGACCCTCACTCACCTAAGATATTACTTGGTACGACCTGGTGCACTTGTCGGTGAGTTTGTGGGTTATAAACTCCGCACCAATTGGGCCAAGAGGGCCCAAGATCACCACCAGCTATGCTAACAATTATGCATAGGAAGAATTGCGCTGCTGATGGTTCTATTGGGCTGGATCCACGCACGCTTAGTCGGGTTGGTGGGCTCCAAGGTGAAAGAGCCGGGTCTCGCCATGCTTCACTGATGCTAGGGTGTTCTCGTGCGTGGAGGGGCGAGGGCGGTGGGTCGCACCAGGAAATCATCGACGCTGAAGGCCGTCAAGGGGATCTCGTGGTTGCTAGGGCCTCGCCTCAGGTGCGCCATTGGGTGGATGTTGAACCCACATTGGGAGTTTGTACCACCTGTGGAGAAGTGCGAAGGCCTTTGAATAAGGAAGAAGCCATCAATCGGTCCGCTGGAGGGGACCCGAGGCTGCTTGGATCTGTCGGCGGTAGGGATGACGTAAGAGGGTACCCAGCAGTGATGTTGGGGGGACGAGAAAGAGAAGGGTTACAAGGGGTTGAGAGTGTGAACGACAAGACTAACAATGAACCCGATGAGGATATTAATTTTGGGATTCACGGGGAAAATAATGCAGATTTTGGTAATGAAAATCTTGGTATTGACTCTCTTGAAGACAGAAATCTCTCTGATCAGAATGACAGCAAGGGTGTTGGTGACAAACAGAACCACCTGGGGGAAGAAGGCTACGCAAATTATGATGAGGGCAGTGGCACTGAGGTTCCAAGCCTGGATGAGCAGGAGATGCAAAATAAGAAGACTTGGGATCTAGCCAAGGAATCAGGAGCAATGTTGTATAACGAAGAAGATGATATTATGGCTATTCTCCAAGAACAGAATGAAGATATCGCTCGAAAAAAAAGGTTGGCAAAACAGAAAGCTAAAGCCAGGCGGAGCAGGCCGAAATCTCACAAAAAGGTGTGTAATTATATTAAAATGACTCTAAGCTCTTGAAATGTGAGGGAGTTAAGGAGTGATGGGAAGATGAGGATGGTGAAGGACCTAAATAGAAAATATAGGTTGAATATGTTAGGCCTGGTAGAGACTAAAAGGAAGATTATGACAAGATTTGATGTTTTGAAAATTTGGAGGAATGGCTATGCAGGGTGGGAGTATGTGGGGTCTGATGGTACGTCTGGTGGGCTTCTGTTAGTCTGGGATGATGCTTTTTTCAAAATGTGTAATTGCTATAAAGGGGAGAAGTGGTTGTGTGTTGAAGGGGTTTTATTGAATAATAATGTTAATTGTGCTTTTTTCTTGGTTTATGGTGCACATTCTAGGAATGAAAAACTTATTGTGTGGGAGGAATTGAGTTACATCGCTGGTTTGTGTTAGGGTCCCTGTTGCATTTTAGGGGACTTTAATGAGATTGTACAGGTGGAGGAAAGACAAGGCATTGATACGTTACCTTTGTCGGCGGAAGACTTCAAGAATTGGATATTTGGCATGGGTTTGGAGGACTTGCCGATCACTGACCATAAGTTTACATGGTTCAGAGGACGATCTTATAGCCGTATTGATAGAGCTCTAGTCAGCTTGGAATGGCTTGAGGTGTTCCCTAAGACTCGCTTAAGAGGGGGGCCACGGGGCTTGTTAGATCACTGCCCTATTATAGTGGAGGTTAAAAGGCAAAGGGATGGTCTAAGACCGTTCAGAAGTTTAGATTAGTGGTTCACACATGAAATCTTTATGAGATTGGTTAAAGAAGAATGGAGAGAGTTAGGTGGTGCGGAATTTATAACCCACAAACTAACCGGCAAGTGCACCGGGTCGTACCAAGTAGTACCTCAAGTGAATGAGGGTCGATCCCACAAGGATTGATGGATCAAGCAACAATGGTTGATTAATTTACTTAGCTAGACAAACAGAAAATAGTATTTGAGAGTTCAAAAAGCATTAAACAGGAAACTCAGAATATCAAAAGACAGGCAATAAATAAGTTGGAATAAAATATGGAGAAGGCAGTTAAGGCTTCAGAGTTATCTATTTTCCGGATTGACTTTTCTTATTAATTTATTTTAATCATGCAAGATTTAATTCCTGGAAAACTATATATGACTAAACCCTAACTCCTTAGACCTTTTTAGTCTCCTCTAAAATTCCTCAACTTCCAATTCCTTGGTCAATTAATTCCAATTAGAGGGTGAAGTTCAATTCTAGTTATATACCACAGAAATCCTAATTACCCAAATATAAGGGGATTATATGTCACGTATCCCGTTAAATCCAGATAAATTAGAAATTTAGGAGAATATGTTTTCAAGCTGTTGTTCAAGTAAAAAGCTTTTCCAAGTTATACAAGAACTCAATTAGAAAGAGGGTCATACTTCCGTTCCACCTAATTTCATAAACTAAAGAACGAAAATAATTCTTGAAATATAAATCAGTACATGAATTAAAATAAAAAAAATAAGAAACAGGATCAATCCATACAATAGATAGAGCTCCTAACCTTAACATTGGAGGTTTAGTTGCTCATGAAAAAGAGTGAAAACTAGGATTCTAGTAAACTGTGAATTTTTGGAATGAGATGGAATTATCTTGAAGAGAAATTTCTTTTCTCTTTTATATCTAATCCTAATTAATTTAAAATCTATTATCTAAAACTAAAATAATATCTTTTCCTATTTTAAAATAAAAATAAAGTTTAAATCAAAATTAATTAAATAATTCGCACCTTGTAACGTGGGGACCACTTGGCTTCACTAGGATCCACGCCTAACTTCATGTTGTTCACCACACATGGTGCCTAACTTGAACTGAAGAGCACGCCTTACTTGCTTGATTCATGGGTGGACCACGCCTTACTTGAATGGTTCATGGGGGGCCACGCCTAACTTGATCTCGCCCTTCACTGCTGCGCCTTACTTGGATTAAGTAACAAGGCCTTGTGCCTTACTTGGCTGAGAGGATGGCATTGGCGCCATACTTGAAGTGAGGGGTGGAGGCTGCGCCTTACTTGGTACAACGGGGCCTTCTTTGATGCGCCTTACTTGTACCCTCCCGAGAGTACAAGCTTCCATGGCGCCTAACTTGGTTTCCTTTGCGCCTAACTCGCCATGAGTCGCCATAACTTGCATGCTGTTGTTGTGTCTTGCGCCTAACTTGAATTTTCTCAAGTTAGGCGCAGCCCTTGCAAATTTTATGGAAGAGAAGTATGGACTATTATATATCTTTGGAAAGCTCTGAAAGTTAGCTTTCCAACGCCATTGGAGTAATGTCCATTAGACCTCTGAAGCTCGAGTTATTCATGTTTGAATGCAGAGAGGTCAGGGTTGACAGCATCATTCGCCTTCTTCTCTTTTTCTGCGGAAACTCCATCAAATCCAGCCGAATGCTACCTAAAATAAACAAAATTCCACAAAAATAAAAGTAGAATCCATAGCAGCTAAAAGATAATTAATTCTTGATTAAACTCAACAAATTAAATGCAAATTCACTAGGAAAAGATAGGAAAGATGCTCACGCATCACAATACCAAACTTGAATTGTTGGTTGTCCTCAAGCAACCAAACTAATATAGGCTCAAGCTATGAATTTGCATGAGAATGAGAGTTTGATTAAGCTCATGTCTCTTCTTATAGTGGGGTTTACAACTACAATCCTGAATAGGTTTGGCATCTCACTATCCTTTGAATCAGAAGAATGTTAATGTACAAGGAATAGGAATTTAGAGAACTATTATGAATTCTTTGCAGGAAGTAAGGCTACGCCTTACTTGGACCTAGGAAAAGGGCTTGCGCCTAAATTGATGCCTTACTCGATGCATGCCTCCTTGCTTGCGCCTTACTTTGATTAAGTGGCTAGGCCTTGCGCCTAACTTGGTGACACCGTCCTTGCTTGTGCCTTACTTGGTTGGAGGCGTAGACTGGCCCGAATCGAGCTCTCCTGGCTGCGCCTAACCTGAAAATTTTCAAGTTAGGCGCAGACCCTCCCGAGAGTAGTGGTTCTTGATGTGTATCACGGCGCCTAACTTGGAAATTCGTAAGTTAGGCGCAAGCCCTCTCGAGAGTAATTCTCCTCTGCGCGTCCTGTAATTCTGTATTTTTCTTGTTTTGTAAAAACTTGTTCTGTTTCAAAGAAATTCTGCATGATCCAAACATACATAAAATAAAGGAAAAACAGTAAAAATATCGACCAAAACTAAATGAATAACAAAATCAAACCACTAGTAATTAAAACAAAGGATACGAAAATATCGGGTTGCCTCCTGACAAGCGCTTTTTTAACGTCACTAGCTTGACGGTCAGTTCTGCTAATTCAGCAGATGAGCGGACCTCTGGCGATTGATCTCGCCTCCAAGATAGTGCTTCAACCTCTAGCCATTTACTGTAAATTTCCTGTCAGCATTCTCTTCCTGTATTTCCACATGACCATATGGTGAAGCTCTGGTAACCACAAACGGTCCTGACCACCGGGATTTCAGCTTCCCAGGAAAGAGTTTGAGCCTTGAATTATACAGAAGCACTCTCTGTCCTGGCTCAAAGACTCTGATGGCAATCTTCTTGTCATGCAATAGCTTGGTTCTCTCCTTATAGAGCTTGGCATTCTCATAGGCTGAATATCTGAATTCATCAAGCTCATTCAGCTGCAGCATTCTCTTAATTCCTGCAGCTTCTGAATCAAGATTCAGATACCTGATTGTCCAGTAAGTTTTATGCTCCAGCTCAACTGTCAAGTGACAGGCTTTTCCATAGGCCAGCTGATAAGGGGACATGCCAATGGAAGTCTTGTACGCTGTCCGGTATGCCCAGAGAGAATCATCAAGCTTCCTAGACCAGTCCTTTCTTTAAACACTGATGGTCTTCTCTAGAATCTTCTTAAGTTTCCTGTTGGAAACTTCAGCCTGTCCACTTGTTTGAGGGTGATAGAGGGTTGCCACTTTATGACGAACTCCATATCTCTACAGAAGAGATTTCAACTATCTGTTACAGAAGTGACTTCCTCCATCACTAATGAGTGTCCTCGGACACCAAACTGGCTAAAGATATATCTCTGAAGAAAGCTCATTACCACCTTGGTATCATTGGTGGGTAGAGCCACAGCTTCCACCCACTTGGACACATAATCGACTGCTACTAGGATATAGTTGTTTTAATGTGAGGGTGGGAAGGGTCCCATGAAATCAATACCCCACACATCAAACAACTCAATCTCAACGATCCCCTACTATGGCATCTCATGGTTGGTGATGAGCGGATAATTTATACGCTTTTTGGCATTGTTTTTAGATAGTTTTTAGTAGGATCTAGCTACTTTTAGGGATGTTTTCTTTAGTTTTTATGCTAAATTTATATTTCTGGACTTTACTATGAGTTTGTGTATTTTTCTGTGATTTCAGGTATTTTTTGACTGAAATTGAGGGACCTGAGCAAAACTCTGATAAAAGGCTAACAAAGGATTGCTGATGCTGTTGGATTCTGACCTCCCTGCACTCAAAATGGATTTTCTAGAGCTACAGAACTCCAAATGGTGCGCTCTCAACGGCATTGAAAAGTAGACATCCAGAGCTTTCCGGAAATATATAATAGTTTATACTTTATTTGAGATTAGATGACGCAAACTGGCACTCAACTCTAGTTCCATGTTACATTTTGAAGTCAAACGCCAAAAACACGTCACAAACCAGAGTTGAACGCCAAAAACACGTTACAACTTGGCGTTCAACTCCAAGAGAAGCCTCTGCACGTGTAAAGCTCAGCCCAAGCACACACCTAGTAGCTAGTCTAGTATAAATAGGACATTTTATTATTGTATTAGTCGTCTTTGACCATTCGGTCTTTTGACCACGTAATATCTTGGAACGTTTAGTTCTTAGACCAGGGGGGCTGGCCTCTCGGCCATGCCTGGACCATCACTTGTGTATTTTCAACGGTGGAGTTTCTACACACCATAGATTAAGGTGTGGAGCTCTGCTGTACCTCGAGTTTTAATGCAATTACTACTATTTTCTATTCAATTCAGTTTATTCCTGTTCTAAGATATTCGTTGCACTTCAACATGATGAATGTGATGATCCGTGACACTCATCATCATTATCACCTATGAACGTGTAACTGATAACCACTTCCGTTCTACCTTAGACCGGGTGCATATCTCTTGGATTCCTTAATCAGAATCTTCGTGGTATAAGCTAGAATTGATGGCGGCATTCATGAGAATCTGGAAAGTCTAAACCTTGTCTGTGGTATTCCGAGTAGGATTCCGGGATTGAGTGACTGTGACGAGCTTCAAACTCGCGATTGTTGGGCGTGATGACAAACACAAAAGAATCAATGGATTCTATTCCGACATGATCGAGAACCGACAGATGATTAGCCGTGTTGTGACAGAGCATTTGGACCATTTTCACTGAGAGGATGGGATGTAGCCATTGACAACGGTGATGCCCTACATACAACTTGCCATGGAAAGGAGTAAGAAGGATTGGATGAAAGTAGTAGGAAGGCAGAGATTCAGAAGGAACACAGCATCTCCATACACTTATCTGAAATTCCCACCATTGAATTACATGAGTAACTCTATCTTTGTTTTCAGTTTATTTTTTATGATTATTCGAAAACTCCATAACCATTTGTTATCTCCTAACTGAGAATTACAAGATGACCATAGCTTGCTTCATACCAACAATCTCCGTGGGATCGACCCTTACTCACGTAAGGTTTATTACTTGGACGACCCAGTGCACTTGCTGGTTAGTTGTGCGAAGTTGTGATGAAAGTGCTGAGTTATAAGCGCGCATACCAAGTTGAATGCCATTATTAGAGATCACAATTTCGTGCACCAAGTTTTTGGCGCTGTTGCCGGGGATTGGTTGAGTTTGGACAACTGACGGTTCATCTTGTTGCTCAGATTAGGTAATTTTCTTTTCAAAAAGTTTTCAAAAATCTTTCAAAATTTTTTTTCTTTGTTTTCGTTTTTCAAAAAAGTAATTTTCAAAAAAATAAAAAAAATCAATAAAATCATAAAAACCAAAAATATTTGTGTTTCTTGTTTAAGTCTTGTGTCATGTTTTAAGTTTGGTGTCAATTGCATATTTCTAAAAAATTTATGCATTTTTCGAAAATTCATGCATGTGTTCTTCATGATCTTCAAGTTGTTTTTGATAAGTCTTCTTGTTTGATCTTGATACTTTCTTGTTTTGTGTTTTTTGTTGTTTTCCATATGAATTTAAGCATTAAAAATTTCTAAGTTTGGTGTCTTGCATGTTTTCTTTTCTTGAAAATTTTTCAAAAATAAGTCTTGATGTTCATCTTGATCTTCAAAGTGTTCTTGGTGTTCATCTTGATATTCAAAGTGTTCTTGCATGCATTCTTTGTTTTGATCCAAAAAGAAAAGAGAAAAACATCAAAATGACGTTTTATTTTTCTCTCTCATCATTAAAAATTCAAAAATTAAAAAATATCTTTTTCCTTATTTTTCTCAAAATTTCGAAAAATTGAGTTGACTTAGTCAAAAATTTTTAAAAACTTAGCTATTTCTTATAAGTCAAGTCAAATTTTCAATTTTAAAAATCTTATCTTTTCAAAATTTTTTCAAAAATCAAATCTTTTACATTTTTTTATTATTTTCGAATTTTTTTTAATTTCATTTTCAAAATCTTTTTCTTATCTTTATTTCAAAATTTTGAAAACTTTCCTAACAATTAATGTGATTGATTGAAAAATTTGAAGTTTTTTACTTTCTTATTAAGAAAGGTTCAATCTTTAAATTCTAGGGTCATATCTTTTAGTTTCTTGTTAGTCAAGTAATCAATTTTAATTTTAAAAATTAATTCTTTTTCAAAATATCTTTTCTATCATATCCTTTTCAAAATTTTATCTTTTTCAAAAATTTGATTTTAAATATCTTCTTATCTTCTTATCTTTTCAAAATTGATTTTCAAATCTTTTTCAACTAACCAATTAACTTTTGTTTATTTTTTATCTTTTTCAAAACCACCTAACTAACTTTAGCTCTCTAATTTTCGAAAATTACCTCCCTCTTTTTCAAAATTCCTTTAATTAACTAATTCTTTTAAATTTTAATTTTAATTTTAATTCTTCCTTTAATTTTCGAAAATCACTAACCCTTTTTCAAAATTAATTTTTGAATTCTCTCCCTCTCATCTTCTTCTATTTATTTATTTATTTACTAACACTTCTCTTCATCTCAAGAATCTGAACCTATCTTCACCCTTGTGTTTGTATTCTTACCTTTTCCTTCTTCTATTCCTTTCTTCTTTTACTAACATAAAGGAATCTCTCTACTGTGGTAAAGAGGATCCCTATTATTATTTTCTGTTCCCTTCTTTTTTATATGAGCAGGAGCAAGGACAAGAATATTCTTGTTGAGGCAGATCCTGAACCTGAAAGGACCCTGAAGAGGAAACTAAGAGAAGCTAAATTACAACAATCCAGAGACAACCTTACAGAAATTTTCGAAAAGGAAGAGGAGATGGCAGCCGAAAATAATAATGCAAGGAGTATGCTTGGTGACTATACTACACCTAATTCCAAATTTGATGGAAGAAGCATCTCAATCCCTGCCATTGGAGCAAACAATTTTGAGCTGAAATCTCAACTAGTTGCTCTACTGCAACAGAACTACAAGTTCCATGGACTTCCATCAGAAGATCCCTACCAATTTTTAACTGAGTTCTTGCAGATCTGTGAGACTGTTAAGACTAATGGAGTAGATCCTGAAGTCTACAGGCTCATGCTTTTCCCTTTTGCTGTAAGAGACAAAGCTAGAACATGGTTGGACTCTCAACCTAAAGATAGCCTGGACTCTTGGGATAAGCTGGTCACGGCCTTCTTGGCTAAGTTCTTTCCTCCTCAAAAGCTGAGCAAGCTTAGAGTGGATGTTTAGACCTTCAAACAAAAAGATGGTGAATCCCCTCTATGAAGCTTGGGAAAGATACAAGCAGATGACCAAAAGGTGTCCTTCTGACATGCTTTCAGAGTGGACCATTTTGGATATATTCTATTATGGTCTATATGAGTTCTCCAAGATGTCACTGGACCATTATGCAGGTGGATCCATTCACCTAAAGAAAATGCCTGCAGAAGCTCAAGAACTTATTGACATGGTTGCAAATAATCAATTCATGTACACTTCTGAGAGGAATTCTGTGAATAATGGGACGCCTCAGAGGAAGGGAGTTCTTGAGATTGATGCTCTGAATGCCATATTGGCTCAGAACAAAATGTTGACTCAGAAAGTTAACATGATTTCTCAAAGTCTGAATGGATGGCAAAATGCATCCAACAGTACTAAAGAGGCATCTTCTGAAGAAGAAGCTTATGATCCTGAGAACCCTGCAATGGCAGAGGTAAATTATATGGGTGAACCTTATGGAAACACCTATAATTCATCATGGAAAAATTATCTAAATTTCTCATGGAAGGATCAACAAAAGCCTCAACAAGGCTTTAATAATGGTGGAAGAAATAGGCTCAGCAATAGCAAGCCTTTTTCATCATCTTCTCAGCAACAAACAGAGAATTCTGAGCAGAGCTCTTCTAACTTAGCAAATATAGTCTCTGATCTATCTAAGGCCACTTTAAGTTTCATGAGTGAAACAAGGTCCTCCATCAGAAATTTGGAGGCACAAGTGGGCCAGCTGAGTAAGAAAGTCACTGAAACTCCTCCTAGTACTCTCCCAAGCAATATTGAAGAGAATCCAAAAAGAGAGTGCAAGGCCATTGACATAATCAACATGGCCGAATCTAGGGAGGAAGGAGAGGACATGAATCCCAATGAGAAAGACCTCATGGGACGTCTCTCAAGCAAGAAGGAGTTTCCTATTGAGGACCCAAAGGAATCTGAAGGTCATATAGAGACCATAGAGATCCCCATTAAATCTTCTTCTGCCATTCATGAGCTCTGAAGACTATTCTTCCTCTGAAGAGGATGAAGATGTAACTGGAGAGCAAGTTGCTCAATATCTAGGAGCCATCATGAAACTGAATGCCAAGTTGTTTGGTAATGAGACTTGGGAAGGTGAACCTCCCTTGCTCATTAGTGAATTAGATACATGGGTTCAGCAAACTTTACCTCAAAAGAGACAAGATCCTGGTAAATTCTTAATACCATGTACCATAGGCACATTGACCTTTGAGAAGGCTCTGTGTGACCTAGGGTCAGGCATAAATCTTATGCCACTCTCTGTAATGGAGAAGCTGGGGATCATTGAGGTACAACCTGCCATATTCTCATTGCAGATTGCAGACAAGTCAGTAAGACAAGCTTATATATTGGTAGAGGACGTGTTAGTAAAGGTTAAAGGCCTTTACATCCCTGTTGATTTCATAATTTTAGACACTAGGAAGGAGAAGGATGAATGCATCATCCTTAGAAGACCTTTTCTAGCCACAGCAGGAGCTGTGATAGATGTTAACAGAGGAGAATTAGTCCTTCAATTGAATGGGGACTATCTTGTGTTTAAAACCCAAGGGTGTTCCTCTGCAACCATGGAGAGGAAGCATGAAAAGCTTCTCTCAATACAGAGTCAAACAAAGCCCCCACAATCAAACTCTAAGTTTGGTGTTGGGAGGCCACATCCAAACTCTAAGTTTGGTGTTGAATCCCCACATCCAGACTCTAAGTTTGGTGTTGGGAGTCTACAATATTGACATGATTACCTATGAGGCTCCACGAGAGTCCACTGTCAAGCTAGTGACATTAAAGGAGCGCTTATTGGGAGGCAACCCAATTTTTATTTATCTAATTTTATTTTTATTTTTCCTTTATGTTTTATTAGGTTCATGATCATGTGGAGTCACAAAATAAATACTAAAATTAAAAACAGAAAAAAAAAACAGCAGAAGAAACAGCACACCCTGGAAGAAGGGCTTACTGGCGTTTAAACGCCAGTAAGGAGCATCTGGCTGGCGTTCAACGCCAGAACAGAGCATGGATCTGGCGTTGAACACCAAAAACAAGCAACATCCTTGCATTTAAATGCCAGGAATACACCCTGAGGAAAGCTGGCACTGAACGTCATAAATAAGCATGGAACTGGCGTTCAACGCCAGAAACATGCTGCAGATGGGCGTTGAGCGCCAAAAACAAGCATGAAGCTGGCGTTCAACGCCAGAAACAAGTATCAATTTGGTGTTGAACGCCAGGATTGCCTGCAGAGGGCATTTTACACACCTCATTGGTGCAGGGATGATAATCCTTGACACCTCAGGATCTGTGGACCCCACAGGATCCCCAACTACCTCAACTCACCTTCTCTCTTCTTTACACAATCCAATAACACTCTTCCCCAAAAACCCTTCACCAATCACCTCAATCTCTCTTCCCCATCACCTCTTCACCACTCACATCCATCTACTCTTCCCCATAAACCCCACCTACCTTCAAAAATTCAAAATCCCTTTCCCACCCAAACCCACCCAATATGGCCGAACCTTAACCCCTCTCCCTCCACTATATAAATCCCTCCATTCTTCTTCATTTTCACACAACACAACCCTCTCTTCTCCTCCTTGGCCGAAACACAACCCTCTCTCTCTCTCCTCCATATCTTCTTCTTCTTCATCTATTCTTTCTTCTCTTGCTCGAGGGCGAGCAATATTCTAAGTTTAGTATGGTAAAAGCATAGCTTTTTTTTGTTTCTCCATAACCACCTATGGCACCTAAGGTCGGAGAAACCTCTAGAAAAGGGAAAGGGAAGACAAAAGCTTCCACCTCCGAGTCATGGGAGATGGAGAGATTCTTCTCTAAAGCCCATCAAGACCACTTCTATGATGTTATGGCCAAGAAGAAGGTGATTCCTAAGGTCCCTTTCAAACTCAAGAAAAATGAGTATCCGGAGATCCGACATGAGATCCAAAGAAGAGGTTGGGAAGTTCTGACCAACCCCATTCAACAAGTCAGAATCTTAATGGTTCAAGAGTTTTATGCCAATGCATGGATCACTAGGAACCATGAACAAAGTGTGAACCCGAATCCAAAGAATTATCTTACAATGGTTCGGGGAAAATACTTAGATTTCAGTCCAAAAAATGTAAGGTTGGCATTTAACTTGCCCATGATGCAAGGAGATGCACGCCCCTACACTAGAAGGGTCAACTTTGATCAAAGGTTAGACCAAGTCCTTATGGACATATGTGTGGAAGGAGCTCAATGGAAAAGAGACTCAAGAGGCAAGCCGGTTCAATTAAGAAGACTGGACCTCAAGCCTGTGGCTAGAGGATGGTTGGAGTTCATCCAACGCTCCATCATCCCCACTAGCAACCAATCCGAAGTTACTGTAGATTGGACCATCATGATCCATAGTATCATGATTAGAGAGGAAATAGAAGTTCATGAAATCATCTCTCTTGAATTCTACAAAATAGCCAAAAAGTCCTCCACCATGGCAAGGCTAGCTTTTCCTCATCTTATTTGCCATCTATGCTACTCAGCTGGAGTTATCATAGAAGGAGACATCCTCATTGAAGAGGACAAGCCCATCACTAGGAAGAGGATGGAGCAAACAAGAGATCCCACTCATGGATCCTAAGAGACGCATGAGGAAACTCATCACCAAGGAATCCCTGAGATGCCTCAAGGGATGCACTTTCCTCCCAACAACTATTGGGAACAACTCAACACTTCTCTAGAAGACTTGAGTTACAACATGGATCAATTAAGGGTGGAACATCAAGAGCACTCCATCATTCTCCATGAGATTAGAGAAGATCAAAGAGCAATGAGGGAGGAGCAACAAAGGCAAGGAAGAGACATAGAAGAACTCAAGGACATTATTGGTTCTTCAAGAAGAAAGCGTCACCATCACTAAGGTGGACTCATTCCTTGTTCTTATTTCTTTATTTTTTTTCAGTTTTTAAAGCTTTATGTTTATCTATGTTTGTATCTTTATTACATGATCATTAGTGTCTAGTATCTATGTCTTAAGGCTATAAATAATTCCATGAATCCTTTACCTTTCTTAAATGAAAAATGTTTCTAAATTCAAAAGAACAAGAAGTACATGAATTTCGAAATTGTCCTTGAAATTAGTTTAATTATATTGATGTGGTGACAATACTTTTTGTTTTCTGAATGAATGCTTGAACAGTGCATATTTTTTATCTTGTTGTTTATGAATGTTAAAATTGTTGGCTCTTGAAAGAATGATGAACAAAGAGAAATGTTACTGATAATCTAAAAAATCATGAAAATTGATTCTTGAAGCAAGAAAAAGCAGTGAAAAAGCAAAAGCTTGCGAAAAAAAAGTGGTGGAAAAAAAAAATATATATATATATATTATATATATATATATATATAAGAAAAAGAAAAAGCAAGCAGAAAAAGCCAATAGCCCTTAAAACCAAAAGGCAAGGGTAAAAAGGATCCAATACTTTGAGTATCAATGGATAGGAGGGCCTAAAGAAATACATCCAGGCCTAAGCGGCTAAATCAAGCTGTCCCTAACCATGTGCTTGTGGCACGCAGGTCCAAGTGAAAAAATTAAGACTGAGTGGTTAAAGTCGTGATCCAAAGCAAAAAGAGTGTGCTTAAGAACTCTGGACACCTCTAACTGGAGACTTTAGCAAAGTTGAGTCACAATTTGAAAAGGATCACCCAGTTATGTGTCTGTGGCATTTATGTATCTGGTGGTAATACTGGAAAACAAAATGCTTAGGGCCACGGCCAAGACTCATAAAAGTAGTTGTGTTCAAGAACCAACATACTTAACTAGGAGAATCATCCTATTTGATTTTCAGTTGTTTGGGGACAAGCAACACTTTAAGTTTGGTGTGTGATGAGCGATAATTTATACGCTTTTTGGCATTGTTTTTTAGATAGTTTTTAGTAGGATCTAGCTACTTTTAGGGATGTTTTCATTAGTTTTTATGCTAAATTCACATTTCTGGACTTTACTATGAGTTTGTGTGTTTTTCTGTGATTTCAGGTATTTTCTGACTGAAATTGAGGAACCTGAGCAAAACTCTCATAAAAGGCTAACCTCTCAAGCATCTGATCAATGAAAGGCAGGGGGAAATGATTCTTCCTTATAGCAGTGTTGAGCCTCCTATAGTCTATACACATTCTCCAACCTGTGACTGTTCTTGTAGAAATAAGCTCATTCTTTTCATTCTTAATCACTGTCATCCCTCCTTTCTTGGGAACTACCTGCACAGGACTTACCCAAGGACTGTCAGAAATAGGATAAATAATACCTTCTTCCCATAATTTTATTACCTCTTTTTGGACCACCTATTTCATAGTTGGATTGAGTCTCCTTTGTGGTTGCACAACTGGTTTAGCATCATCTTCAAGGAGGATCTTGTGCATACACTTGGTTGGACTAATCCTATTCAAGTCACTAATGGTCCACCCAAGAGCTGTTTTATGGCTCTTGAGTACTGAAATAAGAGCCTCTTAGGGAAGAGCTAATAATCACCGAATATGAATCATTTTCACCAAAGAACACATATTTCAGAGAAGGAGCTAAAGGTTTGAGCTCAAGCTTGGGGGCTTCCTCCTCTGCTTTAGGTGTGTGAACCATAGCCTTCTGGGGTGGTGAATTATCAACTTCCACTAATTCATACTCAGAAATAGGATTCAGAATGTCATCAAGTACGTCAGCTTTCAGTATCTCTTGAACAAGTGGTTCAATAACATCTATTTTCATACACCCTTCAGAATCATTAGGGTGCTTGAGAGCTTCAAAAACATTGAGGACCACCTGTTCTTCATTGACCCTTAGGGTTAATTCATCCTTTTGCACATCAATCAGAGCTCTACCTGTAGTTAAAAAGGGTCTACCAAGTATAATAGAGGATTTTACCTCATCTTCCATGTCTAATATAACAAAATCAATAGGAAAAATAAATGGTCCTACTTTAACAAGTAAATCCTCAACAACGCCCACAAGTAATTTAATAGAAAGATCAGCAAGTTAAAGAGAAATGCGAGTGGGTTTTACCTCCTCAATTTGAAGCTTTTTCATCACTGAAAGTGGCATTAGATTGATGCTAGCTCCAAGATCACATAAAGCTCTCTGAATGGTGACATCTCCAATGGTGCAAGGAATTACGAAGCTCCCTGGATCTAGTATTTTCTCAGGAAGGTTGTGTTGAATTATGGCACTGTATTCCTTGGTTAACACTACTATTTCTTGTTCCTTCCAATTCCTCTTGTGGGTCAACAACTCTTTCATAAATTTAGCATAGAGAGGCATTTGCTCAAGAGCCTCTGCAAAAGAAATGTTGATCTGTAGCTTCTTGAAGACATCTAAAAATTTAGAAATTTGCTTTTCTTTGGAAGCCTTCTAAAGCCTCTGAAGATATGGCATTTTTTGCTTGTATTCAGGAGCCTTTGGTAAGGTAGGATAAGTGTCAAGAGAATCAGCGAATGGGTTGTCTGTACGCTTAGGAGGGGCATGTTCTACTTCTTCCTTCTTCTCATCTGGTGCTTCTGTTTCAACTAACTCTTCATTGACCTTGGTCTCAGAGACAGCTACTTTACCACTTCTCAATTGAATAACCTTGCAGTCTTCTCTTGGGTTCACCACTGTATCACCTGGAAATGTACTTGCAGACCTCTCAGGTATTTGCTTGCTCAGTTAGCCCATTTACACCTCCAAGTTTCTAATGGAGGCTTTGATTTTCTGTATAAAACTCCTCATCATCTCTCAATTAGAATCTTCTTGGGATTTAGAATTTACATGCAGAGGTGGTTGTTGTGGATGAGACTGAAATTGGCGGTTATTGTGATTGTTCTGTTGGAAGACGCCCTGAGAATTATTGTTGAAATTCTGAGGTCTCTGAGGTTGGTCCCTCCATCCAAAATTTGGGTGATTTCTCCACCTCTGATTGTATGTCTTAGAATATGGATCATTATTGGGATTTTTAGGACCACTCCCCATGTAATTGACCTGTTCAGAAGAGGATTAAGCATAATCATAATTATCATTTTGCACAAAATTACCTGTCATGTCATAAGAGACCTCTTAAGGAGGATTTTGGGTGTTGATAGCTGAGACTTGCATGCCACCCATCTGTTAAGTAAGTAGATTTATTTGCTGAGACATAAGCTTGTTATGAGCAAGAATAGTATTAAGAGCTTCTACTTCCATAACACCCTTCTTCTGAGGAGCCTCATTGTTCACAGGATTCCTGTTAGATGAGTATAAATATTGGTTGCTAGCAACCAATTCAATAAGCTCAATAGTCTCCTCCGGTGTCTTCTTCTTGTGCAGTGAACCGCCTACAGAATTATCTAAGCACATCTTGGACATTTCACCCAAACCTTCATAAAAGATATCTAGTTGGGTCCATTTGGAGAATATTTTCAGAGGACATTGCCTCGTCAGTAGCTTGTATCTCTCCCAAGCTTCATAAAGAGTTTCACCATCCTTCTGTCTGAAGGTCTGAACCTCCACCCTAAGCTTAGTCAGCTTCTTTGGTGGGAAAAATTTAGTAATAAACTCAGTAACGACCTTGTCCCAAGTATCTAAACTCTCCTTAGGTTAGGAATCTAGCCATAGCTTTGCTCCATCCTTCAGAGCAAACGGGAAGAGCATGAGTTTGTACACCTCCGGGTTCACTCCATTTGTCTTCACAGTATCACAAATCTACAAAAAATTAGAAATAAATTGATTTGGGTCTTCTTGGGAAAGACCATGATACTGGAAGTTTTGTTGTACCAGGGTGACTAATTGTGGCTTCAACTCAAAGTTATTCGCAGCTATAGGAGGCACCACAATGCTTTTTCCATAAAGATCTGCAGTAGGAGCAGAGTAAGAGCCAAGCACTCTCCTTTGTTGCTCATTCCCATTCGGATTTGCCACATTAGCATTAACAGTATTATTAGGATCCATGGTGGATTCTGCAGCCTTGTAAAGTCTTGTTTGTTGCAAACGTCGCCTAAAAGTCTTTCAGGTTCAGGATCAAAGTCTAAGAGAGGTTCCCTGTCTCTGTTCCTGGGTATAAATAGACAGAAGACAAGAAAAGATGGAACTCTCTACGTCAGAGTGTAGAGAATTCCCAATGCGGTAACCTGAGTAAAGAGATAAAAATATTGAATAAAACAAACAAACACTAAACTCGAAAATTACTATCAAAATTAAGACTAAAAATTTTCGAAATTATTAGGCAAATTAAATAGGAAAATTAAGATAAGACTAACTAGGGAACACCAAACTTAATTTCAAAAATTAAGAAAAATATTAGTATTAAATTATTTTTTATTTTATTTTAATTTTTTATTTCTTATTTTTTTATTTTTTTTGTTTACGAGAATCAAATAATAAAAGAAAAAAAAGAAATAGAACGAAACAGGAGGGGAGGGGGGCACGAACGAAAGAATGAAAGAAAGAAGAAAAGAAAAAAATTTGACGGGAATAAAAATAAACCAATAGAGAAATAAAAATTAATAATAATAAAATAAAACTAATTAAAAGAAAATTTATCTAATCTAAGAAATCAAACAACGAGTAGTTGTCAATCACAATCAATCCCCGGCAACGACGCTAAAAACTTGGTACAGAATTTATAACCCACAAACTAACCGGCAAGTGCATCGGGTCGTACCAAGTAGTACCTCAAGTGAATGAGGGTCGATCCCACGAGGACTGATGGATGATGACATGTCATCATATACCCATTTTCTATGCTTTTTCATACAAGAAATTGATGATTTGTGCTTAAATATTGAATGCTTTTGTGCTTAAATGATATATTTTCTTGATCTTTTAATTTTAAAAATCTTGTAGAAAAAAGAAGAAAAGAAGCAAAAACAAAAAGGGAGACAAAAAGAGCTTTGGACACACTTTAAAGTTGGAGCACACTTTGGAGCCTTAGGCCACGCTTTTAAAAGCGTGGCCCATGACAAAATCAAAGAGGAAAACACCCAGCACGCACACTGCCCTGCCCTTGCCAAGGGCAGGGCAGAATCATAATGAAGCAAAGTGAGGATGAAGCAAATTTTGGCTAAGTTAAAATCTGGGCGCTCACAGCATGACCATGCCTACTTCAAAGGGCTATAACTTGAGCTACAGACGTCCGATTGTGCTTCCAGTTGCGTTGGAAAGCTGACATTCAGAGCTTTCCAACGATATATAGAAATCCATATTTGGCGTCCAATTGAGGCAGGAACGAAAGGCATCTTTAAGGGCCAAAAATAAGCAAAAATAAACCAAGGAAAAGGAGTAGGGTGTGCATCCACCAAGTTTCGAACTTGGAACTTCATCTTTTGGAAACACTGCCCTGCCCTCCGCGAGGGCAGGGCAGCATTTTGTGATGCACACACACGCACCAGATTGGCGCACCAAAGGCTTCGGCAGCACCACAGCACGCACAAGCCAAATTGGTGCACCAGATTTTTCTGCCCTGCCCTCCGCAAGGGCAGGGCAGCATCTTCACACTCCAAGCCCACACCACGCTCGCACCAAGGACGCACGCACCAAATCCTGCCCCTGCCCTCCACAAGGGCAGGGCAGCCTCCTGGGAGCAACATGGGCCAAAATCCAACCAAATTCCATTTTAATTCAATTCCTCTCCAAATTGAATCAAGGCCAACCAAACCCATTTCTCCTCAAATCCAAAGCAAGAAAAGCCCACATCATCACTCAAAGGCACATGGATCAATTAGATTAGGATTTTCATTTTAATTGTAATTTGTTTTAATTTTCACTTTGTAAAGCCTATATAAAGGCATCAATTCCGTCTCACTAGGGAGAGCTCTTTCCTTTATTTTTCTTCTGTCTTAAATTTGGGATTGAGAGTGAAGGAATTCTGTTTCATTCTTGATCTAAGATTGCTCTTTGTTATTTTTCTGCAAAATTTCAGTGAATTGAGTTTTGGATCCAAGTTTTTCTCTACGGCTTTCATCTTCCTTTCTTCTTCAATTTGTCTTCTACTTTGATCAAGGAAGGGTTTGAGATCTAGACTTGTTTTCTAGTCTCATTGATTCCCTGAGATCAAATTTATTTTGAAATTAAGTTGAGTTCTTGGCTGCTCTTCTATTTTTTACTGTTTCATTGGCTTTCAATTTACTTTCAAGCAATTTAATTCTTCTGCACTTGTTCTTCATTTTAGATTTCTGTTCATGATCCCAATTTCCTTTCCTGCATTCTGCACTTTCACATCTTTGTTCACATTGAGCTTGATTTAATTTTCTGCATTTACATTTTCTGCAATTTAAATTTCTAGTTTGCTTAATCTACTGCTCTCTTTAATTTCCAGCACCCAACCCCTTTACATTTAATGCAATTTACATTTCTTGTCATTTAAATTTTGCCAATTTACTTTTCTTGCTCTTTAAGTTTCTATACAAGTTACTTTCTGCACTTTATAATTCCTGCAAATTTACATTCTGTTGGCTACAATTTCAACAATCCTCTTCATGTTAGCTTGACTAAACTAATCACCCACTAAAGTTGCTTGATCCATCAATCCCTGTGGGATCGACCTCACTCACGTGAGTTATTATTACTTGATGCGACCCGGTGCACTTGCCGGTTGGATTTGTGTGTTGGAAATTCATTTTTTCCACAAAAACACCATCAAGTTTTTGGCGCCGTTGCCGGGGATTGATTAGATCAATGATTAAGTGGGTGAGAAGTCTAGATCAAGCATTTTCTTTATTTTTGTTCTCTGTTCTAAGTTGAAACCAAGGTGTTTGAGTTATTGCCTCACTAAGAAATTCATCTTTGAGATATGAATTTCAATCTCCCTTGGTGTTGTGTTTTACAAAATTCAAATGGAGTTCAACTCATCTTATGATCAAACAAATTTTATGGGATATTACCCACCATCACCAATCTCTAATGGTGGCTGGACTATCACCAAGAGAATACACATTCTGAGCACTCCAATTCATGGATTTGCTTCAGAGACACAAGATGAGCAAGAAAATCATATGGGATACCAACCACCACCACAAAATGATTCATATCATTATCCTCATGGTGGATGGAAGTATCACCAAAGAATGGAAGAACATCCACCCTCACGTCCCAGTTTCTCATTGAAAGTTCTTCATCACTTGATTATGATTACTCTCAACCTTCATCTCTTGAACTAACAGATTGGGATTACCTTCAAGCCATTGAAATACATAGAAAACTCGTGGAAAGATACACACAACCCCAATCCTGGACAGAAATCGTATTCAAGAAGATGAATGAGTTCTCAGAGCAAACAAGGAACTTAGAACCATCCAACAGTGAGGATGAAGACAAATTTCTGAAGGATAAAGGAAGAGCAAGATGAGAGGCTACTGCATCAAGTGAACTTTCAATGAAGAATGAGGTGGTTGAAAATGAAACTGCACTTGAGATGAAAAGGGAACATGAACATTCACAACCCTCACAAACTTCCCTTGAATCTGTGATCGAAAAATATGAAGAGGATGAAGAAATCTTGGGAAGAACAACAAACCTCCTCCATAAAAGGACTATTAAGTCAAATGTTGGGTGCAAGGAGGAAGTGGAGGAGCAAGAAAGTGAGGAAGTCATTCCAAACTCAAGTGAAGCAGAGAAGTACATAGAAGAAAAACTCATGGAACCACCAATGCAAAAAGCCCTGGATGAATACAAAACTCCAATAATCACACAGCAAACAAGTCTTGAATTCAAAGAAGTGAAGGCAACTAACAAGAGCACCAATTCTGTCCCTAATCCAGCAAGCAAGATCAATCAAGCCATTTGCAAAAGCTTGCTGAGGAAAGGCCAAGGCAAGGGACAGTAGCTGAATCTTCTCCCCATTTGAGGTCATTCCTCTTAACACTGGAAGAAAAGGAAGAAAGTGAAGAGCAACATGTCAAGCTAATGACACTAAAAGAGCACTTGTTGGGAGGTAACCCAACTTTAGGTACATTTCTTTCTATGCTTTGTTTAAATTCAATAAATTGGCATATGGTTACATTCTAAGTTTGGTGTTGCCTTGCAACAAATTGTTTTCAATCTTTTTTGGATGATTGCATCAAATCAAAAATGAAAGTGACACACCAAGATTTTAAATTTGGTGTGCCACTTATTTTCTATGCAATTCATTCAAGCAACACCACTTGTCTGCATAACTATAATGTCTTTGCAGTGTTAATTTTCTTTTGGTTTGATATTTTGTTATTCTGTTTACTTTAGTTAATTCTTTGTTTTTAATGCTTTCATTTTAGTTTGCTTATTTGTGTTTGTTAATACATTACCAAGAGAGCTTTATTCATGACAGATTATTGGCTTGGTGATTGTCTTTAACATACAACAGTTTCATTTAGTTTTGTTTTAAATAAAATTGACATATGATTGCATTCTAAGTTTGGTGTTGCTATGCAACAAAATTTGGTTCCAATATCTATTAGATACTTGCATCAATTCCGAGTGAAAGTGTCACACTAAGTTTGGTGTGCCACTTGTTCTTTATGCAAAGTATTGTGCACACCTTCTTATGCTTGCAATCAAATATCGCTGTCTCTTGTGCCTTGATTGTTATTTTTCATTTTTGCTTGCTTAAAACACATGTGCTACTAACATTTCATTGTGTAAGACATTCATGATCCATCTTAGCCCCATAGCCATTGTTCTAATTGTTGCTTGAGGATGAGCAAGCACTCTAAGTTGGCAAGGGAAAGGGAAGAATTGGAGAAAAAGGACAACAATAATGAAGATGAACTACAAGGTTGTAAAGTTCCTTTTCCTCTCCTTTGTTTCCAGCACTCTAAATTGCATGATTGTCTTTATATTCTCTTTAGGCATGTGTGGTATGACTAAGCATAGCTTGAATTTGATTTGAAACATGTTGTTGTGACATTATGACTACCAACTTGAGTTTTGTGAATCCAAAAGCAAAAAAGCATCATGATCATAAACAAACAAGGAATTAAAGAAGAATTTAGCATGTGCATACAAGTATTGGAAAGCTAGTATGATTGATTGTTGCTCAATTGCATTGGATTTTATTTAATTGAAGTTTTTCATCTAGTACATTTTGTGAAATCTTTTGAAATCATGAAAACCTTGAAGAAGCAAATACAATTAAAGCAAGAAAGAAAAAGGGAAAGAATGAGAAAGCTGAAGGCTCTGAGTACCAATGGCAATTTATTTGCTAAGTGCTTGTGGTGTTTATGTATCAAGCCAATGCTTGAAAACAAACACTTAGAAGTCAAGGCTAGGCTCAAGTGCAAAAGCACTCCCTCAAAGCTCAAGGCTCTGAGCATCAATGATTAGAGAGTCAAGAAAAGAAAGAAAAAATGAGCTTAATGAAGTCCTCTAATTAAATGCTTGTGGTGCTTATGTATCAAGTGGTAATACTTGAAAACAAAGCATTTAGAAGTCGTAGCTTGTTATTAACTCATGGGGCAAAGCACCCAAAAGGAGAAAAAAAAAATCAAAAGCTTGTTTCAAGGAAGAATTATAAGAAAATGATTTCATAAAATAAGCTAGATAGAAGCATCAATCATTTACATCTCTTTTGTAATTGTAGCATGCATAGAAAACTAGCTTGCCATGAACATTGAGTTGCTATTCTTCTTACCTTGGATTGTCAATCTTTATTGCATGATTCTTTTCTTGCTTGGGGACAAGCAAGATTTAAGTTTGGTGTTGTGATGACATGTCATCATATACCCATTTTCTATGATTTTTCATACAAGAAATTGATGATTTGTGCTTAAATATTGAATGCTTTTGTGCTTAAATGATATATTTTCTTGATCTTTTAATTTTAAAAATCTTGTAGGAAAAAAAGAAGAAAAAGAAGCAAAGAAGCACAAAAAAGGGAGACAAAAAGAGCTTTGGGACACACTTTAAAGTTGGAGCACACTTTGGAGCCTTAGGCCACGCTTTTAAAAGCGTGGCCCATGACAAAATCAAAGAGGAAAACACCCAGCACGCACACTGCCCTGCCCTTGCCAAGGGCAGGGCAGAATCATAATGAAGCAAGTGAGGATGAAGCAAATTTTGGCTAAGTTAAAATCTGGGCGCTCACAGCATGACCATGCCTACTTCAAAGGGCTATAACTTGAGCTACAGACGTCCGATTGATGTGCTTCCAGTTGCGTTGGAAAGCTGACATTCAGAGCTTTCCAACGATATATAGAAATCCATATTTGGTGTCCAATTGAGGCAGGAACGAAAGGCATCTTTAAGGGCCAAAAATAAGCAAAAATAAACCAAGGAAAAGGAGTAGGGTGTGC
The DNA here is from genome assembly GCF_014773155.1 of Arachis stenosperma. Classification (NCBI taxonomy): domain Eukaryota; kingdom Viridiplantae; phylum Streptophyta; class Magnoliopsida; order Fabales; family Fabaceae; genus Arachis; species Arachis stenosperma. The sequence continues at coordinate 119,671,999 of NC_080380.1, read as the reverse complement.
ATCCACCAAGTTTCGAACTTGGAACTTCATCTTTTGGAAACACTGCCCTGCCCTCCGCGAGGGCAGGGCAGCATTTTGTGATGCACACACACGCACCAGATTGGCGCACCAAAGAAGGCTTCGGCAGCACCAGCAGCACGCACAAGCACCAAATTGGTGCACCAGATTTTTCTACCCTGCCCTCCGCAAGGGCAGGGCAGCATCTTCACACTCCAAGCCCACACCACGCTCGCACCAAGGACGCACGCACCAAATCCTGCCCTGCCCTCCACAAGGGCAGGGCAGCCTCCTGGGAGCAACATGGGCCAAAATCCAACCAAAATTCCATTTTAATTCAATTCCTCTCCAAATTGAATCAAGGCCAACCAAACCCATTTCTCCTCAAATCCAAAGCAAGAAAAGCCCACATCATCACTCAAAGGCACATGGATCAATTAGATTAGGATTTTCATTTTAATTGTAATTTGTTTTAATTTTCACTTTGTAAAGCCTATATAAAGGCATCAATTCCGTCTCACTAGGGAGAGCTCTTTCCTTTATTTTTCTTCTGTCTTAAATTTGGGATTGAGAGTGAAGGAATTCTGTTTCATTCTTGATCTAAGATTGCTCTTTGTTATTTTTCTGCAAAATTTTAGTGAATTGAGTTTTGGATCCAAGTTTTTCTCTACGGCTTTCATCTTCCTTTCTTCTTCAATTTGTCTTCTACTTTGATCAAGGAAGGGTTTGAGATCTAGACTTATTTTCTAGTCTCATTGATTCCCTGAGATCAAATTTATTTTGAAATTAAGTTGAGTTCTTGGCTGCTCTTCTATTTTTACTGTTTCATTGGCTTTCAATTTACTTTCAAGCAATTTAATTCTTCTGCACTTGTTCTTCATTTTAGATTTCTGTTCATGATCCCAATTTCCTTTCCTGCATTCTGCACTTTCACATCTTTGTTCACATTGAGCTTGATTTAATTTTCTGCACATTTACATTTTCTGCAATTTAAATTTCTAGTTGCTTAATCTACTGCTCTCTTTAATTTTCAGCACCCAACCCCTTTACATTTAATGCAATTTACATTTCTTGTCATTTAAGATTTTGCCAATTTACTTTTCTTGCTCTTTAAGTTTCTATACAAGTTACTTTCTGCACTTTATAATTCCTGCAAATTTACATTCTGTTGGCTACAATTTCAAACAATCCTCTTCAATGTTAGCTTGACTAAACTAATCACCCACTAAAGTTGCTTGATCCATCAATCCCTGTGGGATCGACCTCACTCACGTGAGTTATTATTACTTGATGCGACCCGGTGCACTTGCCGGTTGGATTTGTGTGTTGGAAATTCATTTTTCCACAAAAGCACCATCAAGTTTTTGGCGCCGTTGCCGGGGATTGATTAGATCAACAATGATTAAGTGGGTGAGAAGTCTAGATCAAGCATTTTCTTTATTTTTGTTCTCTGTTCTAAGTTGAAACCAAGGTGTTTGAGTTATTGCCTCACTAAGAAATTCATCTTTGAGATATGAATTTCAATCTCCCTTGGTGTTGTGTTTTACAAAATTCAAATGGAGTTCAACTCATCTTATGATCAAACAAATTTTATGGGATATTACCCACCATCACCAATCTCTAATGGTGGCTGGGACTATCACCAAGAGAATACACATTCTGAGCACTCCAATTCATGGAGATTTGCTTCAGAGACACAAGATGAGCAAGAAAATCATATGGGATACCAACCACCACCACAAAATGATTCATATCATTATCCTCATGGTGGATGGAAGTATCACCAAAGAATGGAAGAACATCCACCCTCACGTCCCAGTTTCTCATTTGAAAGTTCTTCATCACTTGATTATGATTACTCTCAACCTTCATCTCTTGAACTAACAGATTGGGATTACCTTCAAGCCATTGAAATACATAGAAAACTCGTGGAAAGATACACACAACCCCAATCCTGGACAGAAATCGTATTCAAGAAGATGAATGAGTTCTCAGAGCAAACAAGGAGGAACTTAGAACCATCCAACAGTGAGGATGAAGACAAATTTCTGAAGGATAAAGTGGAAGAGCAAGATGAGGAGGCTACTGCATCAAGTGAACTTTCAATGAAGAATGAGGTGGTTGAAAATGAAACTGCACTTGAGATGAAAAGGGAACATGAACATTCACAACCCTCACAAACTTCCCTTGAATCTGTGATCGAAAAATATGAAGAGGAGATGAAGAAATCTTGGGAAGAACAACAAACCTCCTCCATAAAAGGACTATTAAGTCAAATGTTGGGTGCAAGGGAGGAAGTGGAGGAGCAAGAAAGTGAGGAAGTCATTCCAAACTCAAGTGAAGCAGAGAAGTACATAGAAGAAAAACTCATGGAACCACCAATGCAAAAAGCCCTGGATGAATACAAAACTCCAATAATCACACAGCAAACAAGTCTTGAATTCAAAGAAGTGAAGGCAACTAACAAGAGCACCAATTCTGTCCCTAATCCAGCAAGCAAGATCAATCAAGCCATTTGCAAAAGGAAGCTTGCTGAGGAAAGGCCAAGGCAAGGGACAGTAGCTGAATCTTCTCCCCATTTGAGGTCATTCCTCTTAACAAACTGGAAGAAAAGGAAGAAAGTGAAGAGCAACATGTCAAGCTAATGACACTAAAAGAGCACTTGTTGGGAGGTAACCCAACTTTAGGTACATTTCTTTCTATGCTTTGTTTAAATTCAATAAATTGGCATATGGTTACATTCTAAGTTTGGTGTTGCCTTGCAACAAATTGTTTTCAATCTTTTTTGGATGATTGCATCAAATCAAAATGAAAGTGACACACCAAGATTTTAAATTTGGTGTGCCACTTATTTTCTATGCAATTCATTCAAGCAACACCACTTGTCTGCATAACTATAATGTCTTTGCAGTGTTAATTTTCTTTTGGTTTGATATTTTGTTATTCTGTTTACTTTAGTTAATTCTTTGTTTTTAATGCTTTCATTTTAGTTTGCTTATTTACTGTGTTTGTTAATACATTACCAAGAGAGCTTTATTCATGACAGATTATTGGCTTGGTGATTGTCTTTAACATACAACAGTTTCATTTAGTTTTGTTTTAAATAAAATTGACATATGATTGCATTCTAAGTTTGGTGTTGCTATGCAACAAAATTTGGTTCCAATATCTATTAGATACTTGCATCAATTCCGAGTGAAAGTGTCACACTAAGTTTGGTGTGCCACTTGTTCTTTATGCAAAGTATTGTGCACACCTTCTTATGCTTGCAATCAAATATCGCTGTCTCTTGTGCCTTGATTGTTATTTTTCATTTTTGCTTGCTTAAAACACATGTGCTACTAACATTTCATTGTGTAAGACATTCATGATCCATCTTAGCCCCATAGCCATTGTTCTAATTGTTGCTTGAGGATGAGCAAGCACTCTAAGTTGGCAAGGGAAAGGGAAGAATTGGAGAAAAAGGACAACAATAATGAAGATGAACTACAAGGTTGTAAAGTTCCTTTTCCTCTCCTTTGTTTCCAGCACTCTAAATTGCATGATTGTCTTTATATTCTCTTTAGGCATGTGTGGTATGACTAAGCATAGCTTGAATTTGATTTGAAACATGTTGTTGTGACATTATGACTACCAACTTGAGTTTTGTGAATCCAAAAGCAAAAAAGCATCATGATCATAAACAAACAAGGAATTAAAGAAGAATTTAGCATGTGCATACAAGTATTGGAAAGCTAGTATGATTGATTGTTGCTCAATTGCATTGGATTTTATTTAATTGAAGTTTTTCATCTAGTACATTTTGTGAAATCTTTTGAAATCATGAAAACCTTGAAGAAGCAAATACAATTAAAGCAAGAAAAGAAAAGGGAAAGAATGAGAAAGCTGAAGGCTCTGAGTACCAATGGCAATTTATTTGCTAAGTGCTTGTGGTGTTTATGTATCAAGCCAAATGCTTGAAAACAAAACACTTAGAAGTCAAGGCTAGGCTCAAGTGCAAAAGCACTCCCTCAAAGCTCAAGGCTCTGAGCATCAATGATTAGAGAGTCAAGAAAAGAAAAGAAAAAATGAGCTTAATGAAGTCCTCTAATTAAATGCTTGTGGTGCTTATGTATCAAGTGGTAATACTTGAAAACAAAGCATTTAGAAGTCGTAGCTTTGTTATTAACTCATGGGGCAAAGCACCCAAAAGGAGAAAAAAAAAATCAAAAGCTTGTTTCAAGGAAGAATTATAAGAAAATGATTTCATAAAATAAGCTAGATAGAAGCATCAATCATTTACATCTCTTTTGTAATTGTAGCATGCATAGAAAACTAGCTTGCCATGAACATTGAGTTGCTATTCTTCTTACCTTGGATTGTCAATCTTTATTACATGATTCTTTTCTTGCTTGGGGACAAGCAAGATTTAAGTTTGGTGTTGTGATGACATGTCATCATATACCCATTTTCTATGATTTTTCATACAAGAAATTGATGATTTGTGCTTAAATATTGAATGCTTTTGTGCTTAAATGATATATTTTCTTGATCTTTTAATTTTAAAAATCTTGTAGGAAAAAAAGAAGAAAAAGAAGCAAAGAAGCACAAAAAAGGGAGACAAAAAGAGCTTTGGGACACACTTTAAAGTTGGAGCACACTTTGGAGCCTTAGGCCACGCTTTTAAAAGCGTGGCCCATGACAAAATCAAAGAGGAAAACACCCAGCACGCACACTGCCCTGCCCTTGCCAAGGGCAGGGCAGAATCATAATGAAGCAAAGTGAGGATGAAGCAAATTTTGGCTAAGTTAAAATCTGGGCGCTCACAGCATGACCATGCCTACTTCAAAGGGCTATAACTTGAGCTACAGACGTCCGATTGATGTGCTTCCAGTTGCGTTGGAAAGCTGACATTCAGAGCTTTCCAACGATATATAGAAATCCATATTTGGCGTCCAATTGAGGCAGGAACGAAAGGCATCTTTAAGGGCCAAAAATAAGCAAAAATAAACCAAGGAAAAGGAGTAGCGTGTGCATCCACCAAGTTTCGAACTTGGAACTTCATCTTTTGGAAACACTGCCCTGCCTCGCGGAGGGCAGCATTTTGTGATGCACACACACGCACCAGATTGGCGCACCAAAGAAGGCTTCGGCAGCACCAGCAGCACGCACAAGCACCAAATTGGTGCACCAGATTTTTCTGCCCTGCCCTCCGCAAGGGCAGGGCAGCATCTTCACACTCCAAGCCCACACCACGCTCGCACCAAGGACGCACGCACCAAATCCTGCCCTGCCCTCCACAAGGGCAGGGCAGCCTCCTGGGAGCAACATGGGCCAAAATCCAACCAAAATTCCATTTTAATTCAATTCCTCTCCAAATTGAATCAAGGCCAACCAAACCCATTTCTCCTCAAATCCAAAGCAAGAAAAGCCCACATCATCACTCAAAGGCACATGGATCAATTAGATTAGGATTTTCATTTTAATTGTAATTTGTTTTAATTTTCACTTTGTAAAGCCTATATAAAGGCATCAATTCCGTCTCACTAGGGAGAGCTCTTTCCTTTATTTTTCTTCTGTCTTAAATTTGGGATTGAGAGTGAAGGAATTCTGTTTCATTCTTGATCTAAGATTGCTCTTTGTTATTTTTCTGCAAAATTTCAGTGAATTGAGTTTTGGATCCAAGTTTTTCTCTACGGCTTTCATCTTCCTTTCTTCTTCAATTTGTCTTCTACTTTGATCAAGGAAGGGTTTGAGATCTAGACTTGTTTTCTAGTCTCATTGATTCCCTGAGATCAAATTTATTTTGAAATTAAGTTGAGTTCTTGGCTGCTCTTCTATTTTTACTGTTTCATTGGCTTTCAATTTACTTTCAAGCAATTTAATTCTTCTGCACTGTTCTTCATTTTAGATTTCTGTTCATGATCCCAATTTCCTTTCCTGCATTCTGCACTTTCACATCTTTGTTCACATTGAGCTTGATTTAATTTTCTGCACATTTACATTTTCTGCAATTTAAATTTCTAGTTGCTTAATCTACTGCTCTCTTTAATTTCCAGCACCCAACCCCTTTACATTTAATGCAATTTACATTTCTTGTCATTTAAGATTTTGCCAATTTACTTTTCTTGCTCTTTAAGTTTCTATACAAGTTACTTTCTGCACTTTATAATTCCTGCAAATTTACATTCTGTTGGCTACAATTTCAAACAATCCTCTTCAATGTTAGCTTGACTAAACTAATCACCCACTAAAGTTGCTTGATCCATCAATCCCTGTGGGATCGACCTCACTCACGTGAGTTATTATTACTTGATGCGACCCGGTGCACTTGCCGGTTGGATTTGTGTGTTGGAAATTCATTTTTCCACAAATACACCATCAATGGATCAAGCAACAATGGTTGATTAATTTACTTAGTTAGACAAACAGAAAATGGTATTTGAGAGTTCAAAAAGCATTAAACAGGAAACTCAGAATATCAAAAGACAGGAAATAAATAAGTTAGGAATAAAATATGGAGAAGGCAGTTAAGGCTTCAGAGTTATCTATTTTCCGGATTGACTTTTCTTATTAATTTATTTTAATCATGCAAGATTTAATTCCTGACAAACTATATATGATTAAACCCTAATTCCTTAGACCTTTTTAGTCTCCTCTAAAATTCCTCAACCGCCAATTCCTTGATCAATTAATTCCAATTAGAGGGTAAAGTTCAATTCTAGCTATATGCCACAGAAATCCTAATTACCCAAATATAAGGGGATTATATGTCACGTATCCCGTTAAATCCAGATAAATTAGAAATTTAGGAGAATATGTTTTTAAACTGTTGTTTAAGTAAAAAGCTTTTCCAAGTTATACAAGAACTCACTTAGAAAGAGGGTCATACTTCCGTTCTACCCAATTTCATAAACTAAAGAACGAAAATAACTCTTGAAATATAAATCAGTACATGAATTAAAATAAAAAAACAAGAAACAGGATCAATCCATACAATAGACAGAGCTCCTAACCTTAACAGTAGAGGTTTAGTTGCTTATGAAAAATAGTGAAAACTAGGATTCTAGTAAACTGTGAATTTTTGGAATGAGATGGAATTATCTTGAAGAGAAGTTTCTTTTCTCTTTTATATCTAATCCAAATTAATTTAAAATCTATTATCTAAAACTAAAATAATATCTTTTCCTATTTTAAAATAAAAATAAAGTTTAAATCAAAATTAATTAAATATTTCGCGCCTTGTAACGTGGGGACCACTTGGCTTCACTAGGATCCACACCTAACTTCATGATGTTCACCACACATGGTGCCTAACTTGAAGTGAAGAGCACACCTTACTTGCTTGATTCATGGGTGGACCACGCCTTACTTGAATGGTTCATGGGGGGCCAGGCCTAACTTGATCTCGCCCTTCACTGTTGCGCCTTACTTGGATTAAGTAACAAGGCCTTGCACCTTACTTGGCTGAGAGGATGGCATTGGCGCCTTACTTGAAGTGAGGGGTGGAGGCTGCGCCTTACTTGGTACAAGGGGCCTTCTTTGCTGCGCCTTACTTGTACCCTCCCGAGAGTACAAGCTTCCATGGTGCCTAACTTGGTTTCCTTTGCGCCTAACTCACCATGAGTCGCCATAACTTGTATGTTGTTGTTGTGTCTTGCGCCTAACTTGAATTTTCTCAAGTTAGGCGCAGCCCTTGTAGATTTTATGGAAGAGAAGTATGAACTATTATATATCGTTGAAAAGTTCTGGAAGTTAGCTTTCCAACGCCATTAGAATCTTGTCTATTGGACCTCTATAGCTCGAGTTATTTAGGTTTGAATGTAGAGAGGTCAGAGTTGACAACATCATTCATCTTCTTCTCTTTTTCTGCGAAAATTCTGTCAAATCCAGCCAAATGCTACCTGAAATAAACAGAATTTCCCAAGACTCAAAATAGCATCCATAGTGGTTAAAAGATAATTAATTCTTGATTAAACTCAACAAATTAAATGCGAATTCACTAGGAAAAGATAGGAAAGATGCTCACACATCATTAGGCGACTTGCAATTCACTGATAAATTAAAGGCTTTGACGGGTCCTCTGGGAAGGTGGCATAGGGCCAATTTTAGTGACATGGATAAGAAAATTACGAAGTTTGAAGACGAGATCAGAAGATAGATGACATGGTGGATGACAGGGTTTACGATGGAACGGTTGAGGCAAGAAGGAGAGCGTTAGTTGTGTGCTTTGAGAATAGTATGTGAGGAAAGAACTACATTGTAAGCAACTATCAAGGTCGAAGCATGCGAAGGACATGGATAAAAATACCAAATATTTCCACAACTTAATGATGAGAGGACTTTTGCCGGTAAAGAATTTCACAAAAATAATCACGTTGTAAGTATAGCTTCTAAACCAACAAAAATTCTTTCGTACAAAAATTTGGTTGTCACGAGTAATAAACCCCTAATGAAATTGATAACCGAAGTATTTAAACCTCGGGTCGTCTCTCAAGGAATTACAGGGAAGTGTGTTTATTATTGTTTATGAGATTTTCTAAGAAATTTTGGAGTTGGAGAGTGGAAAAATAATTGATTATAAATTGAAGCAATGAAAATTAACAAGTATATAATTTAAATAAAAAGCCTTGGCTAGGAGATGATTAATCGGAAGTTCTATCCTTGTTGGGTTTCCCAAGAGTAATAGTAATAGGTTGTTATTTCCACTTAGTTAACCTTCAACGAATGAAGGAAAGTCAAGTAGTTAAGCCAACTTCTATTCACAAGTCCTAGTCCTCTCCCTTCGGAAGGATTAGCGTTAGTAACCAGAGAGCAACCCAACAACTTCCAATTACCAATTAACTCTTGAGTCTTCCAACTCAAGGGTCTCCTAATATTAATCAACTCCAAAGCCAAGTTAAAAGTCTACTCCATTGACATGGATGCCAATTCCGCATTCATGAAAAGGGAGTAAAAAGGGAACATGGTAATAAAAATTTAATTGGAAACAATTAAACAAATAATAGATTTAAATGGAAAAGTACTATTTGCATTAACAATCCATGAAAATAATCCAATTGTAACTCTGAACAAAGTAAATAGGGATTAAAAGAGTAATGAAACAAAAAACAAACTAGAATGATAAAGTCTTCAATGGAGGTAGTAACTCTGTAATATCCAATTCAACAGCATAAAACTAGGAATCCTAAAATCCTAGAGAGAGGAGAGAGCCTCTCTCTCTAAAAACTACATCTAAATTATGAAAAAATGAATAATGAGAAGTCCTCCCATGATTTCTCCACTCTGTAGCCTCTAATCTATATTTTCTGGGCTGAAAACTGGGTCAAAATAGCCCAGAAATTGCTGGTTGCGATTTCTGCCACGCTGATTTTTTGCAGAACAATGCGTGCGCATAAAATGACGCGTGCGCGTCACCTAGCTATACGGCTACGATTTCATATTATATACCATTTTGAAGCCCCAGACGTTAGCTTTCCAATGCAACTGAAACCGTCTCATTTGGATCTCTGTAGCTCAAGTTATGACCATTTGAGTGCGAAGAGGTTAGGGCTGACAGCTTTGCAGTTCCTTCAATTTCTTGTATTCCTTCCACTTTTGCATGCTTTCTTTCCATCCTCCAAGCCATTCCTGCCCTGTAATCCCTGAAATCACTTAACACATAGATCACGGCATCGAATGATACAAAGGAGAATTGAAATACACAAATTAAAGATCTCTAGGAAGCAAGCTTTCAACCATAAAACAAACTTAGGAAGGGATTGTAATATCATGTAGTTCATATGAATAAGTGGATAAAGACTTAATGAAACCACCCAATTAAACACAAGATAAACCATAAAATAGTAGTTTATCAACCTCTCCACACTTAAACATTAGCATGTCCTCATGCTTAGCTCAAGGAGATAAAATAAACAAGTAGGAAAAAGTAAGACTCATGCAATGCAATGCAACCTATGTATATGAATGCAACTATATGCTAAGATGATTTTGTCTACTTGGTTAAAAGTAAATAAGTTCTTCAAGACAAACATAAATCAAATTCTACTAATTAAAATCATACAGTAAAAATAAGTAAACTTGTAAGAAGACAGCTCATGAAAGCAGGGAACATAGAACTAAGCATTGAACCCTTACTGATGGTGTATGTGCACTCTAATCACTCAAGTGTATAGGGTAATCACTCTACTCTTCTCTAGTCATGCTTTCTAAATTTTATTTTTCACCTAACCAATCAACAAATAATTAATGTACCAATGCAAATATCATGAGGTCTTTTTAAGGTTGTAATGGGGTTAAGGTAAAGGTGAGGATATATATATATATATATATATATATATATATATATATAGTTAAGTGAGCTATAAATTGAATCCTTTGATTAACCTAAGCTCTTACCTATACATACTTTATAAACTTTTAAATTCATGCCTAGCTACCCAAAATTCTTACTTTTATATTACATACTCATGCATCACCCTTTCTTTTAATTTTTATCATATATACATTGATCTTTTTATTAACTTAACTTAGCATTGGGGTAATTTTGTCCCCTTATTTAATTACTTTATTACTTTGAATGTTTTTTTTTAAATATAAAAATAAACATAACATTATCAAAGCACATGGATTTTTTAATTTTTCTGGTCTTACATGAGTAGGTACCCAAATTCCCTTTATTTTATCATGACATGTTCCTTTATTAACCCATGTTTCCACGATCTTCCCATACTCAATTGATACACAATCTCTAACTTAAGCTAACCAATGATTCAATTGGGGTATTTAATTGTTTTTCTACTTTAGGCTAGTGATGTGGTAAAATATAGAACAAATAGGATTTAAAAGGCTCAAAGTGGCTAACAAGGGTAATTGAAAGGGTAGGCTATTTTTGGGATAAGTGAGCTAAAACAATTAATGGCCTCAATCATATGCATGCATTTAAATACACTAACTATTGGACATATAGGATGGAACAAAATAGAGATTACAATCATAGAGAAGTAAACACACAAAAATAAATTTTTATGGTTAAATAATGTAACCATGTCCTCTAAGCTCAAATCTCACGGGTTGTGTGTTCTTTAGCTATCATTTTATGTTCCAAATACAACTTTAAACAAGTTTTAACAAAAAAAGGATTTTCTTTTAAATTAATGAAATTTTTCAAAAATAGGGTCTTAAAAAGAAACATATTATATTTCAACCAAATAGATTATGCATGCAAATAACCTATTACTATGCAATCTATCCTATCCTAATTAAAAAAATAAATAATTATCCTATTTTTATTGGTGTTAAGGAAGAGAAATTATCTCCGGAAGTCAGGTACTGACCAACTTCCCCACACTTAAAGCTTAGCACCATCCTCGGTGCCATCTGTCAGGAACAAAGGGGGGTTGGTAGCAATGTCTCCACAAGTGGGACCTTCATGGCTCCCTGTACTGGTAAATGAAGTGGAGTCTGGATCTTCCTCGGGTGGGTTCTTTTCAACAAGCAGCTCCTTGAGGTATGTAAATCGGCGCTTGTTACGGCGCTCTCTTCGCTTTACTTGTCGGTCTAGCCGGTCCAATCTCTGAAGTATCTGATGGAGCAGTTGGTTTGTTGGAGGTACTTGTGATGTGGAAGGAGAAGGACTATCTCCAACCGGTTCTGTAGGCCGGTTAGTCGTGGCTGCTGGAGGTTTGATGTACTTCCCGTTAGGGACGTACTGATCATTCCATGGAAGTATGGTCTTGGTATCCCCAGCTCTGTAGGAGACTCCGGCTGCTGAAACTAGATATGAAACCAAGGTGGAAAAAGGTAAGTTGCCCGCAATTTGTACGTGTCCCATAGCATTCCGGATGTGTCTTGGTAAATTGAGGTGCTGGTCTGTAAGTATACACCATAGTAGAACAACCATGTCTGCGGTGAAGGAGGACTCGTAAGTGCTCGAAAAGACGTAGTGGAACATAATCTGTGTCCATACTTGAGCCTCCAAGGTCAGTGTTGAAGCCAATATTCCCTTAGATTTGGATCTATGGTATCCATAGATCCATCTGCTTCCAGGTTGTGCTATAACTCTGAGAACCGTGTCCCAGTCAAATTTGTATGTCTGGCATTGGACAGAGGCTTCTTGAAATACGTCAAATTCTTCAGGGGCAGGGGGAAGATTTAGAGCTTGCTGAATGGCCTCTTCAGTTATGGGAACTTGCTTCTGACGGATATAGACAGACTACAGTGTTGGTATGTGAAAATTGGAGTAGAATTCAACTACCCATGATAGATTAACCTGTCGTGGCTGTCTTCATAAGAATCCCCATTGTCTTCGCTCAATGCAGGGTTCAACAAATTCAACGATGTGGTTCGGGAGGATGAGTAGGTATTCATTGTTATAGTTCCACCCAGCCAGTATGGGGAACATCTGCTCACAGTAGCGGTTAGTGAACCGCGCAGCGTCCTTTGCTGGAAAGGATTTCTCTTTTTCATCGACCTTGATGATCCTCTTGATTCACTTTGTTGAGGGCTTTACAGCTGTTGAATATGGCTCTGCCATTAGTGCTCTTTTTGTTCCTTTCCTTGCTGGTGGTGGTTTGGGAGTAGCTTTCTCTTTATCCTTTTTGGTGGCCATCCTGAAAGGGAGAAGATAAGTACTTTAAAACTTCAAGGGTTAGAGCAAGGAAGAGAAGAGGATACGTGATAATCAATGCACGGTAAAGAAGGATGTCGTTAACTCATGGTCATGACTACATGTGATCAGTTCATCAATAGAAACATAGCAAGTGCATGTGATAGCAATTAAATGCAAGATGTTTATTGGCATGCTAGCAAAGGCATGAGTAGCATAGATCAAGCATTAATGTCCAAGTTAGATTATCAACTCTTTCAAACTAACAATTTGTTTGTATTTGACAATTATATTTAATCAATAAAATATAAAAGGGGTTTTGTGAAAAACAGGTAGTAGAATAGAATAATTTAAAATAACGCACAATGCCATACGGGCTTTTTCACAAACACTTAGCATGCGTGGTAAATATGTTATTGAAAGTATTTAAAGTGAACATGCAAGCAACCCCTTTTTTAAAAAGTAATATTAATTGTCAAGCAATTCCTCAATACACTCACAAGCAAAATATAGAAGAAAACAATCACCTGATTAAATTTCTAACACCAATCAAAAGAATATAAAAAGAAAAAGAAAACATAGATGATGAAAAAAAAAAGAAAAAACAAGAAGAAAACATAAATAAAAAGAAAAAGAATAATGGAAAAGTAAAGAACTTTGATAATGGATGTGAAAAATAAGGGAGGAGAGAGTGAAAATTGAGAAAGAATAAAGAAGGAAGAAGGGAGAAGAAATAAATAAGAAGGGATAAGAGAAATTAGGATTGGGGAAGAAAAGATAAGATATCTAGTGCTGATCTGAATAAGCTGTGCGTCGCATGTGACGCGGGCGCGTGGGGCATACGGTCGCGTGGTTTGTGATAATTTCAGGTGACGCGGACGCGTGGGTCACGCGTACGCGTGGGTCACGCGTACGCGTGACCTGATTTGTGCTATTGGCACGAAAGCAGCATTGCGCGGGCACAAGTCTCTTATTCATACGCACATTGCCAAATTTTAGGGTGACGCGTGCGCTTGAGTGACGCGGACGCGTGAATGGCCTCTATTTAAATAATGACGCGGACGCGTGGGGCACGCGTTCGTGTGATAGGGCTTGTGCTTCCAGCATTACTCCAGCCCCATTCCATCATAACGTTCTGCCAGACACTTATTTATGTCGATATCGCAGGGTCACGCGTGCACATGAGTGATGCGCACGTGTGGATGGCGGATAAGGCAAGTGATGCGGACGTGTCACGGACGCGTTCGCGTGGGCGTGTTTGTGCCTATGGCACGCCTCCAGCCAAGCTCCCGCGTGACTTTCTGTTCAATTCCTTTTTTCGCTCATGCACCTATGACGCGGACGCGTCAGCGACGCTTGCGCGTCGCGTGCTTCCCTCTTTTTTTATGCAGAATGCGAATGCCTATGCAGATGTTGATGCAGAATTTATGAATTAACACTGATAAAATTAAAATAAAATAAAACTAAGAATAAAAAGAGACGATCATACCATGGTGGGTTGTCTCCCACCTAGCACTTTGCTTTTACGTCCTTAAGTTGGACGGTCTTTAGGCTCATTCTGCTTCTGTTGGTGGGTCTTCCAGGAGGAAGATCTCGAGCTTTTTGTGATCCTTCATCTTCTCACCATGATAAAGCTTTAGGCGGTGTCCATTGACCTTAATGAATTTGGAGCTAGAAGGATGACGCAGGTGAAAAACTCCGTATGGCTCTGCCTTTTCTACTCTGTAGGGACCTTCCCATCTAGATCGCAGTTTGCCTGGCATAAGGCTCAGTCTGGAGTTGTAAAGAAGAACTAACTCCCTTGGTCTGAATTTTCTCCTTTTTATAAGCTTGTCATGGACGGCCTTCATCTTTTCCTTGTATCGCCTGGAGTTGTCATATGCTTCTAGGCGAAGGTTCTCTAATTCTGCTAGTTGCAGCTTCCTTTCAGCACCAGCTTTCTTATAATTCATATTGCATTCCTTTACAGCCCAGAAGGCCTTGTGTTCCACTTCTACTGGGAGATGGCAAGCCTTACCGTACATTAAGCAGAAGTGGCTCATCCCAATGGGTGTCTTGTGCGCTGTTCAATATGCCCAGAGCGCATCTTGTAACCTGGAACTCCAGTCCTTCCTATGAGGCTTTACTATCTTCTCCAGAATGCGTTTAATCTCTCTGTTAGACACTTCTACTTGTCCATTGGTCTGGGAATGATAAGCTGTTGCTATTTTGTGAACAATCACATGCTTCTTCAGTAATCCTGTGAGTCTCTTGTTACAAAAGTGAGTGTCTTGATCGCTCACGATTGCTCGTGGTGATCCAAAGCGACAGATAATATGGTTTCTAACAAAGGAAATAACAGTGTTAGCATCATCAGTACGGGTAGGAATTGCTTCCACCTATTTAGAAACATAATCTACAACTAATAGTATATAAAGGTAGCCATTAGAGTTTGGAAATAGACACATGAAGTCAATGCCCCAAATATAAAAAATTTCACAGAAAAGCATAATCTGTTGAGGCATCTCATCCCTCTTGGATATATTACCAAACCTTTGGCATGGGGAACAAGATTTACAAAAGGTAGCAGCATCTTTAAAAAGAGTAGGCCACCAGAATCCACAGTCTAAAATTTTTCTAGCTGTTCGTTGAGGGCCAAAATGCCTTCCACTCTCAGAAGAGTGGCAAGCCTCTAAAATGGATTGGAATTCTGATTGGAGTTCACACCTTCTAATTACCTGATCAGCACCACACCTCCAAAAATATGGATCATCCCATATATAATATTTGGACTCACGTTTCAGCTTGTCTCTTTGATGCTTAGTAAAATTGGGAGGGAAAGTATGGCTAACCAGATAATTAGCTACGGGTGCATACTGATGAGCGGATAATTTATACGCTTTTTGGCATTGTTTTTAGTATGTTTTCAGTACATTTTAGTTAGTTTTTAGCATGTTTTTATTAGTTTTTAGTTAAAATTCACTTTTCTGGGCTTTACTATGAGTTTGTGTGTTTTTCTGTGATTTCATGTATTTTCTGGCTGAAATTGAGGGACCTGAGCAAAAATCTGATTCAGAGGCTGAAAAGGACTGCAGATGCTGTTGGATTCTGACCTCTCTGCACTCGAAGTAGATTTTCTGGAGCTACAGAAACCCAATTGGCACGCTCTCAATTGCGTTAGAAAGTAGACATCCTGGGCTTTCTAGCAATGTATAATAGTCTATACTTTGCCCGAGATTTAATGGCCCAAACCGGCGTTGCAAATTAGCTTCAGAATTCCCGGCGTTTAACGCCGGAACTGGTACAAAAATTGGAGTTAAACGCCCAAACTGGCACAAAAGCTGGCGTTTAACTCCAGAAAAAGTCTCTACACATGAAAGCTTCAATGCTCAGCCCAAGCACACACCAAGTGGACCCCGGAAGTGGATTTTTACGTCATTTACTCATTTCTGTATACCCTAGGTTACTAGTTCACTATTAATAGGACCTTTTGATATTGTATCTCTACCTCATGACACTTTACACGTTTCTTATTGTATCTTCTACGGCATGAGTCTCTAAACCCCATGGTTGGGGGTGAGGAGCTCTGCTGTGTCTTGATGGATTAATGCAATTACTATTGTTTTTCATTCAATCACGCTTGCTTCTATTCTAAGATATCACTTGTTCCTAAACTTGATGAATGTGATGATCCGTGACACTCATCATCATTCTCACCTATGAACGTGTGCCTGACAACCACCTCCGTTCTACCTTAGATTGAGTAGATATCTCTTGGATTCCTTAATCAGAATCTTCGTGGTATAAGCTAGAATTGATGGCGGCATTCAAGAGAATCCGGAAGGTCTAAACCTTGTCTGTGGTATTCTGAGTAGGATTCAAGGATTGAATGACTGTGACAAGCTTCAAACTCCTGAAGGCTGGGCATTAGTGACAGACGCAAAAGAATCACTGGATTCTATTCCAACCTGATTGAGAACCGACAGATGATTAGCCGTGCTGTGACAGAGCGTGTTGAACATTTTCACTGAGAGGATGGGAGGTAGCAATTGACAACAGTGAAACCCTACATACAGCTTGCCATAGAAGGAGTCTTGCGTGCTTGAAGAAGAAGACAGTAGGAAAGCAAAGATTCAGAAGATAGAGCATCTCCAAAACCTCAACCTGTTCTCCATTACTGCAAAACAAGTATTTAATTCATGTTCTTCTACTTTTCACAATTAAATCTGAGAATTACTGATCTCCTGACTAAGAGTTACAAGATAACCATAGCTTGCTTCAAGCCGACAATCTCCGTGGGATCGACCCTTACTCACGTAAGGTATTACTTGGACGATCCAGTGCACTTGCTGGTTAGTTGTGCGGAATTGCAAAAGTGTGATTGCAATTTCGTGCACCAAGTTTTTGGCGCCGTTGCCGGGGATTGTTCGAGTTTGGACAACTGACGGTTTATCTTGTTGCTTAGATTAGGACTGTTTTATTTTTGTTGGTTTAGAGTCTTTTATTTGAGTTTAGTTTCATATTTTAAGTTTGGTGTCAAAATCATGCTTTTGTTTTCTTTTAATTTTTCGAATTTGCATGTTCTTAGTCCTTTCTTGATCCTTAAAAATTCTAAGTTTGGTGTCTTCTTTGTGTTTTCCTTTAAATTTTCGAAAATTTGTGTTTGATTTTCTAAAAATTTTAAGTTTGGTGTCATTTTGTTGTTTTTCTCTTTCCTCATTTCAAAAATCAAATCTTTTTCAAAATAATTTTCAATCATATCTTTTCAATTGCTAATTCCAAAATCTTTTTAATTAATTAATTGATTTAGTTTTCAATTTGCTTTGATCTTATTTTCTTTTAGTTTTCGAAATTTGATTTTATTTTTCATTTGTTTTATTTTATTATTTTCGGTCAAATTAAAAAAAATAAAATAATAATAATATATTTTATACTTTACTTGTTAATCCATATCATTTCCCTTTCTCCATCATGGACCTAAGTAGAATTGAGCAGTCCAGAAGGACTCTGGGGTTATATGCTAACCCCATTACAGCTGCATATGGGAGTAGCATCTGTATACCTCCCATTAAAGCAAGCAGCTTTGAGCTAAACCCTCAACTCATTATCATGGTGTAGCGAAATTGCCAGTTTTCTGGTTTTCCACAGGAAGAACCTATTGAGTTTCTGGCACAGTTCTTACAAATTGCTAACACAGTACGTGATAAAGAGGTGGATCAGGATGTCTACAGATTATTACTATTTCCATTTGCTGTAAAAGATCAAGCTAAGAGGTGGTTGAATAACCAAGCCACAGCAAGCATAAAAACATGGAAACAGTTATCAGACAAATTCCTGAATCAATTTTACCCTCCAAAAAGGATGACACGGCTAAGGCTGGACATCCAAGGCTTTAAACAAGAGGATAATGAATCTCTTTATAATGCCTGGGAGAGGTACAGAGGTATGCTAAGAAAATGCCCCTCTGAAATGTTTTCAGAGTGGGTACAGTTAGACATCTTCTACTATGGGCTTACAGAAAAAGCTCAGATGTCTTTAGACCACTCAGCTGGTGGGTCTATACATATGAGGAAGACGATTGAAGAGGCTCAAGAACTCATAGATACTGTTGCTAGAAATCAACATTTGTACTCTAGCAGTGAGCCCTCTACAAAAGAAGAAGCTATGGCAGTAGCTACTGATCCTAATCCTCAAGAACAGATTGTTGAGCTTAATCAGCAATTACACCTGATGAAAAAACAGTTAGCAGAATTTAAAGAGATGCTCCAAGAAACCAAAATTGCCAACAAGAATATAGAATCACAGTTGAATCAGACAAAACAACAGCTATCTAAACAGATAACAGAAGAATGCCAAGCAGTTCAACTGAGGAGTGGGAAGACATTGAATAACACTGCTCAAAGTAGCAAAAAGCCAAGAAAGGAACAATTGACAGAGGATAACCAAACCACTGCCCAAAATCCCTCTGAGGACAATAAGAGCCCAGAGAGGAATACTCCTAGCATTCAAACGCCAGAAAAGGGGGAAAAGCTGGCGTTAAACGCCCATTCCTTGCCCAGTTCTGGCATTCAAACGCCAGAAAAGGGGGAAAAATTGGCGTTAAATGCCTATTTCTCATCCAGTCCTGGCGCTCAAACGCCACTGAGGAATCAGACACCTGAGAGTGCTGATAGTAACCCCTTTAAAAAGGCTTCTCCAACCACCTCTGTAGGGAACAAACCTGCAGCAACTAAGGTTGAAGAATATAAAGCCAAGATGCCTTATCCTCAGAAACTCCGCCAAGCAGAACAGGATAAACAATTTGCCCGCTTTGCAGACTATCTAAGGACTCTTGAAATAAAGATTCTGTTTGCAGAGGCACTTGAGCAAATACCTTCTTATGCTAAGTTCATGAAAGAGATCTTAAGTCATAAGAAAGATTGGAGAGAGACTGAAAAAATATTTCTCACTGAAGAATGCAGTGCAGTCATTCTGAAAAGCTTACCAGAAAAGCTTCAAGATCCAGGAAGCTTTATGATACCATGCACATTAGAAGGTGCTTGCACCAAGATAGCCCTATGTGACCTTGGAGCAAGTATCAATCTAATACCTGCATCCACTATCAGAAAGCTTGGGTTGACTGAAGAAGTCAAACCAACCCGGATATGTCTCCAACTTGCTGATGGCTCCATTAAATATCCATCAGGCATAATTGAGGACATAATTGTCAAGGTTGGGCCATTCGCCTTTCCAACTGACTTTGTAGTGCTGGAAATGGAGGAGCATAAGAGTGCAACTCTCATCCTAGGAAGACCCTTCCTAGCAACTGGATGAACTCTTATTGATGTACAAAAAGGGGAAGTAACCCTGAGAGTCAATGAGGATGAGTTCAAGTTGAATGTTGTCAAAGCTATGCAGCATCCAGACACATCAAATGACTGCATGAGCGCTGACATTATTGACTCTTTGGTGGAAGAGATCAATATGACTGAAAGTCTAGAATCAGAGCTAGAGGATATCTTCAAGGATGTTCAGCCTGATCAGGAGGAACCAGAGGAAATAAAAGAATTTTTGAAAATTCCTCAGGAAGAGGATAAGCCTCCCAAACCTGATCTCAAACCACTACCACCATCCCTGAAGTATGCATTTCTGGGAGAGGGTGACACTTTTCCAGTGATCATAAGCTCTGCTTTAAATTCACAGGAAGAGGAAGCACTAATTCAAGTGCTAAGGACACACAAGACAGCTCTTGGATGGTCCATAAGTGATCTTAAGGGTATTAGCCCAGCAAGATGCATGCACAAGATCCTATTGGAGGATAATGCCAAACCAGTGGTTCAACCACAAAGGCGGCTAAATCCAGCCATAAAGGAGGTGGTGCAGAAAGAGGTCACTAAATTACTAGAGGCTGGGATTATTTATCCTATTTCTGATAGCCCCTGGGTGAGCCCTGTCCAAGTTGTCCCAAGAAGAGAGGCATGACAGTGGTTCATAATGAAAAGAATGAACTGGTTCCTACAAGAACAGTTACAAGGTGGCGTATGTGTATTGACTACAGAAGGCTTAATACAGTCACCAGAAAGGATCATTTTCCTTTACCATTCATAGACCAAATGCTAGAAAGACTAGCTGGTCATGATTATTACTACTTTTTGGATGGCTATTTAGGTTACAACCAAATTGCAGTAGATCCTCAGGACCAAGAGAAAACAGCATTCACTTGCCCTTCTGGCGTGTTTGCCTACAGAAGAATGCCTTTTGGTCTATGTAATGCACCTGCAACTTTTCAGAGATGCATGCTATCCATCTTCTCTGATATGGTGGAGAAGTTCCTTGAAGTCTTCATGGATGACTTCTCAGTATATGGAGACTCATTCAGCTCCTGTCTTAACCATCTAGCACTTGTCCTGAAAAGGTGCCAAGAGACTAACCTGGTCTTAAACTGGGAGAAATGTCACTTTATGGTGACTGAAGGAATTGTCCTTGGGCACAAAATTTCAAGCAAGGGAATAGAGGTGGATAAAGTAAAGGTAGAGGTAATTGAAAAATTACCACCACCTACCAATGTTAAGAAAATCAAAAGCTTTCTGGGGCATGCAGGATTCTACAGAAGGTTTATAAAGGATTTTTCAAAAATTGCAAAACCTCTAAGCAACCTGCTAGCTACTGACACACCATTTGTGTTTGACACACAGTGTCTGCAGGCGTTTGAGACCCTGAAAGCCAAGCTGGTCACAGCACCAGTCATCTCTGCACCAGACTGGACATTGCCATTCAAACTAATGTGTGATGCCAGTGACCATGCCATTGGTGCAGTGTTGGGACAGAGGCATAACAAACTTCTGCACGTCATTTATTATGCTAGCCGTGTTCTAAATGATGCACAGAAGAATTACACAACCACAAAAAAAGAGTTACTTGCAGTAGTCTATGCCATTGACAAGTTTAGATCCTATTTGGTAGGGTCAAAAGTGATTGTGTACACTGACCATGCTGCTCTTAAATACTTACTCACAATGTAGGATTCAAAACCCAGGCTCATAAGGTGGGTGCTGCTTCTGCAAGAGTTTGATATAGAAATAAGAGACAGAAAAGGGACAGAGAACCAAGTAGCTGATCATCTGTCCCGAATAGAACCAGTAGCTGGGGCGTCCCTCCCTTCTACTAAGATCTCTGAGACTTTCCCAGATGAGCAACTCTTTGCCATTCAGGAAGCTCCATGGTTTGCAGATATTGCAAATTATAAAGCTGTGAGGTTCATACCCCAGGAGTACAGCAGGGTGCAAAAAAAGAAATTAATTTCAGATACCAAGTACTACCTATGAGATGAGCCATATCTCTTTAAGAGATGTGCAGATGGAATGATCCACAGATGTGTACCTAGAGAGGAAGCACAAAGGATCCTGTGGCATTGCCATGGATCATAGTATGGGGGACATTTCGAAAATGAGCGAACAGCCACTAAGATCCTCCAATGTGGCTTCTACTGGCCTACTCTCTATAGAGATGCCCGAGAGTTTGTGTGTAACTGTGACAATTGCCAAAGAGCTGGTAACTTGCCTCATGGATACGCCATGCCTCAACAAGGGATCCTAGAGATTGAATTGTTTGATGTATGGGGTATTGACTTCATGGGTCCGTTCCCACCATCATACTCAAACACTTACATTCTGGTGGCAGTGGACTATGTATCTAAATGGGTAGAAGCAATTGCTACATCCACTAATGATACTAAGACTGTGCTGAAATTCCTCCAGAAACACATCTTCAGCAGGTTTGGTGTTCCCAGAGTACTAATCAGTGATGGGGGCATTCATTTCTGCAATAAATAGCTGTACTCTGCTATGGTCCGATATGGAATTAGCCACAAAGTAGCAACTCCGTATCATCCACAGACAAATGGGCAAGCTGAAGTCTCTAACAGAGAGCTAAAAAGAATCCTAGAACGGACTGTAATTGCCCGTAGAAAGGATTGGGCAAAGAGCTTGGATGATGCTCTGTGGGCATACAGAACAGCATTCAAGACGCTTATAGGAACCTCTCCATACCAATTTGTGTATGGCAAGGCCTGTCATCTGCCCGTGGAACTGGAACATAAAGCCTACTGGGCAACCAGATTCCTAAACCTAGATGCTAAGTTAGTTGGTGAAAAAAGATTACTCCAGCTAAATGAGCTAGAAGAATTTAGACTCAATGCCTTTGAAAATGCAAAAATTTATAAGGAAAAGGCAAAGAAGTGGCATGACAAGAAGTTGTCATCCAGAGTCTTTGAGCCAGGACAAAAAGTTCTGCTCTTCAACTCTAGGCTCAGACTATTCCCAGGAAAAAACTTAAATCCTGGTGGAGGGGTCCGTATGTGATTACAGGAGTGTCACCATATGGATATGTTGAGCTTCAGGATATTGATTTTGACAAAAAGTTCATTGTTAATGGACAGAGGATCAAACATTATCTTGAAAGCAATTTTGAGCAAGAATGTTCAAAACTGAGGCTTGAATGAATCTCAGTAAAGGTCCAGCTAAAGGCAATAAAGAAGCGCTTGCTGGGAGGCAACCCAGTCATTAGCAGGTTATCTGTTTTATTTAATAAATGTTTGATACATATTCTCAAAGGGCGATCATCAAAATTTAAAGATGTCACAGAGTTATAGAAGGATTCAATGCAAAAAGCAGAGAAAAGGAGCTTGCTGGCGAAAAAACGCCAGTAAGGGGTACTCTGGGCGTTAAACGCCAGAATGGGCACCATTCTAGGCGTTTAACACCAGTAAAGGTACCATTTTGGGCTTTAAACGCCAGAATGGGCACCATTCTGGGCGTTTAACGCCAGGTGTGCAGCATCCTGGGCGTTTAGCAAAACGCCCAGTGATGAATGGGTTTCTGGCGTTTAACGCCAGCCAGGGTACCTGGCTGGGCGTTAAACGCCCACAATGGCCAACATTTGGGCCTTAAACGCCAGAATGGATACCATTCTGGGCGTTTAACGCCAGATAGGTGGGGGACAGAGATTTTGCTTTCCACTTCAATTTTTTTCAAACGTTCCTGTTTTGATCCATAATTTTCTACATAAACACATTTCAAACTTTCATCATTCACCTTAAAATTTTCAAAATTAAAATCATTCTTCAAATCTCTCTCAAATCCTTTCCAAATCTTCTTCAAAAACTCAAATATCTCTCAAATTCTTTCCATATCTTCTCAAATCCCCTTCAAAATTTTCGAAATCTCTCCCCATCCCTTATAAATATACGTTCGGCCATTCCCCCTTCCCCACCATTCGAATTTGCTCTCCTCCTCTCTCTCCTCTTTCCTTTTCTTTTGCTTGAGGACAAGCAACTCTCTAAGTTTGGTGTGTTTTTCTGTGATCACTAAGCTAAGGCTCATCAAGATCATGGCTCCCAAAGGAAAACAAACCAATTCTAGAGGTAAGAAAGAGAATGCTCCAAAGGATCTTGGGAGTCAAGAGAGGTTCTTAACCAAAGAACATGCAGACCATTACCACAAAATAATGGGTCTAAGGTCAGTGATCCCGGAAGTTAAATTTGATCTGAAAGAAGATGAATATCCGGAGATCCAAGAGCAAATTCGAAACAGAGGATGGGAAGTTCTAACCAACCCTGAGACAAAGGTTGGAAGAAACATGGTTCAGGAATTCTATTCAAATCTGTGGCTGACAGATAAGCAGAGAATGACTGGAACTGCTTTTCATACCTACAGAACCATGGTCAGAGGGAGAATTATTTACTTCCATCTGGACAAAATAAGAGAGGTCTTCAAATTACCTCAACTACAAGATGATCCTGAATCCTTTAATAGGAGAATGGTGAGAGTAGATAAGGGGTTGGATCAAGTTCTAGAGGACATATGCCTCCCTGGAACCAAGTGGATGACCAATTCAAAAGGTGTCCCAAACCAACTCAAGAGGAGAGATCTCAAACCAGTTGCAAGAGGCTGGTTGGATTTCATAGGGCGTTCTATCTTGCCCACTAGTAACCGTTCTGAGGTTACTATCAAGAGAGCAGTGATGATTCATTGCATTATGCTGGGAAAAGAAGTGGAGATTCATCATCTGATTGCTTGTGAGATTTACACAATTGCAAACAAGAACTCCACTGAAGCCAAACTGGCTTACCCAAGCTTAATCTCTTTGCTATGTAAAGATGCTGGGGTGAGGATGGGAGTAGATGAATTCATCCCAATTGAGCACCCAATAACCAAGAGGTCAATGGAAGGACAAATGCAAGCTAACTCTATCAAAAGGAGGGCGTAGGAGTTCCTCCCTGAACTTCCTGAAATTGACTACTGGACTCGTCTAGAAGCATCTGTTGCCAAGCTGCAAAAAGCTATGGAACAAATTAAGGAAGAACAGCAGAATCAAAACTGCATGCTCTGCAAATTGCTGAAGGAACAAGAAAAGCAAGGGCGTGAGCTACAGGAGCTGAAGCACCAGAAGCTCTCCCTTGAAGGGTCAAATACCCCACAAGTTGAGGGAGCATCCACTTCTCAAGATCAAGGTTGTTGAGTCCTAACTCTGTGATAATCTCTATCATTAGGAGTCTATTTTAGAGTCATTTAAAATTTTGTTTCCTATTACTATTAGTCTTATTTTATATCTATTTTTTAGTCTTGTTCTTAATTCATGAGTAATAAAATTTAAGGTTCATGTCTTAAAGCTATAAATGTCCTATGAATCCATCACCTCTCTTAAAAGAAAAATGCTTTAATCACAAAAGAACAAGAAGTACAGGATTTCGAATTCATCTCTGAAACTAGTTGAATTATTTTGATGTGGTGACAATAATTTTTGTTTTCTGAATGAATGCTTGAACAGTGCATATGTCTTTTGAATTTGTTGATTAAAGAATGTTAAACTTGTTGACTCTTGAAAGAATGATGGAAAAGGAGAAATGTTATTGAGGATCTGAAAAATCATCAAATTGATTCTTGAAGCAAGAAAAAGCAGTCAAAAAAAAATATTTTTAAGTGATCCAAGGCAAAAAGAGTGTGCTTAAGAACCCTGGACACCTCTGATTGGGGACTCTAGCAAAGCTGAGTCACAATTTGAAAAGGTTCACCCAGTCATGTGTCTGTGGCATGTATGTATCCGGTGGTAATATTGGAAGACAGAGTGCTTTGGGCCACAGCCAAGACTCATAAAGTAGCTATGTTCAAGAATCATCATACTTAACTAGGAGAATCAATAACACTATCTGAGTTCTGAGTTCCTATAGATGCCAATCATTCTAAAACTTCAAAGGATAAAGTGAGATGCCAAAACTGTTCAGAAGCAAAAAGCTACTAGTCCCGCTCATCTAATTGGAGCTAAGTTTCTTTGATATTTTGGAGTCTATAGTATATTCTCTTCTTTTTATTCTATTCTGATTTTCAGTTTCTTGGGGACAAGCAACAATTTAAGTTTGGTGTTGTGATGAGCGGATAATTTATACGCTTTTTGACATTGTTTTTAGTATGTTTTCAGTACGTTTTAGTTAGTTTTTAGCATGTTTTTATTAGTTTTTAGTTAAAATTTACTTTTCTGGGCTTTACTATGAGTTTGTGTGTTTTTCTGTGATTTCAGGTATTTTCTGGCTGAAATTGAGGGACCTGAGCAAAAATCTGATTCAGAGGCTGAAAAGGACTGCAGATGCTGTTGGATTCTGACCTCCCTGCACTCGAAGTGGATTTTCCAGAGCTACAAAAGCCCGGTTGGTGCGCTCTCAATTGCGTTGGAAAGTAGACATCCTGAGCTTTCCAGCAATGTATAATAGTTCACAGTTTTCCTGAGATTTGATAGCCCAAACCGGCGTTGCAAATCAAAAATTAGAGTTAAACGCCCAAACTGGCACAAAAGCTGGCGTTTAACTCCAGAAAAAGTCTCTACACATGAAAGCTTCAATGCTCAGCCCAAGCACACACCAAGTGGACCCCGGAAGTGGATTTTTACGTCATTTACTCATTTCTGTATACCCTAGGTTACTAGTTCACTATTAATAGGACCTTTTGATATTGTATCTCTACCTCATGACACTTTACACGTTTCTTATTGTATCTTCTACGGCATGAGTCTCTAAACCTCATGGTTGGGGGTGAGGAGCTCTGCTGTGTCTTGATGGATTAATGCAATTACTACTATTTTTCATTCAATCACGCTTGCTTCTATTCTAAGATATCACTTGTTCCTAAACTTGATGAATGTGATGATCCGTGACACTCATCATCATTCTCACCTATGAACGTGTGCCTGACAACCACCCCCGTTCTACCTTAGATTGAGTAGATATCTCTTGGATTTCTTAATCAGAATCTTTGTGGTATAAGCTAGAATTGATGGCGGCATTCAAGAGAATCTGGAAGGTTTAAACCTTGTCTGTGGTATTCTGAGTAGGATTCAAGGATTGAATGACTGTGACGAGCTTCAAACTCCTGAAGGCTGGGCGTTAGTGACAGACGCAAAAGAATCACTGGATTCTATTCCAACCTGATTGAGAACCGACAGATGATTAGCCGTGCTGTGACAGAGCGCGTTGAACATTTTCACTGAGATGATGGGAGGTAGCAATTGACAACGGTGAAACCCTACATATAGCTTGCCATGGAAGGAGTCTTGCGTGCTTGAAGAAGAAGACAGTAGGAAAGCAGAGATTCAGAAGATAGAGCATCTCCAAAACCTCAACCTGTTCTCCATTACTGCAAAACAAGTATTTAATTCATGTTCTTCTACTTTTCACAATTAAATCTGAGAATTACTGATCTCCTGACTAAGAGTTACAAGATAACCATAGCTTGCTTCAAGCCGACAATCTCCATGGGATCGACCCTTACTCACGTAAGGTATTACTTGGACGACCCAGTGCACTTGCTGGTTAGTTGTGCGGAATTACAAGAGTGTGATTGCAATTTCGTGCACCACATACCAAGGAGCTACTTCAGATGCTACATGCAAGCTATCAAATGGAGAAGCATCATTGATAGGAGTGTAGTCATCCTTAATGTGCTCAAGGTAACTCAAGTGGTCTGCCACTAAATTCTGGTTACCACTCCTATCCTTAATTTCTAAGTCAAATTCTTGCAGCAACAGTATCCAACATATCAACCTTGGTTTGGACTCTTTCTTAGCTAATAAATATTTTAGAGCTGCATGGTCCGAGTACACTACTACTTTAGTACCAAGTAAATAGGCTCGGAATTTATCCAGAGCAAAAATAATAGCAAGAAGCTCCTTTTCAGTAGTAGTGTAATTAGACTGAGCAGCGTCTAAGGTCTTAGACGCATAAGCTATTACGAAAGGATCCTTACCTTTGTGCCGAGCCACTGCTACTCCTACTGCATGGTTAGAGCCATCACACATAATCTCAAAATGTTGGCTCCAATCTGGTGCTCTCATAATTGGAGCTTGAGTCAGGGCGATCTTTAGCTTATCAAATGCTTGCATGCAATCCTCAATGAACTCAAACTCAATATCTTTCTGTAGTAGTCTGGATAAAGGTAATGCTACCTTACTGAAGTCCTTAATGAATCTTCTGTAGAAACCTGCATGGCCAAGGAACGAACGGACTTCCCTCACAGAGGAAGGGTAAGGCAAACTAAAAATGACATCTACCTTTGCTGGGTCTATAGAAATACCAGTATGAGAGACAACATGTCCTAAAACAATCCCTTGTTTTACCATAAAATGACACTTTTCAAAATTCAATACAAGGTTTAAACTAACACACCTGTCTAATACTTTGTCTAAATTATCCAAGCAAAGGCTAAAGGAATCACCATATACACTAAAATCATCCATAAAAACTTTCATACAGCTATCAATGAGATCAGAGAAAAGACTCATCATGCACATTTGGAAAGTAGCTGGTGCATTGCATAAGCCAAAGGGCATTCTCTTGTAAGTGTAAGTCCCAAATGGACATGTAAAAGTAGTCTTTTTCCTGATCCTCAGGAGCTATATGAATTTGAAAATAGCCTGTATAACCATCTAAAAAGTAGTAATGGGATTTACCTAACAAGCGATCAAGCATTTGATCAATGAATGGCAGGGGATAATGATCCTTACGAGTGGCTTGGTTGAGACGCCTGTAATCAATACAAACTCTCCATGAATTCTGCACTCTAGTTATCAGGAGCTCTCCATGCTCATTTTTTACTGTTGTGACTCCAGACTTCTTAGGCACCACTTGTACTGGGCTGACCCATTCACTATCTGAGATGGGGTAAATAATATCTGCTTCAAGTAGCCCGGTCACTTCTTTCTTGACAACTTCTAAGATGGTGGGATTCAATCTTCTTTGGGGTTGACAGACAGGCTTTGATCCCTCTTCTAAGAATATTCTATGCTCACAAACTTGAGGGCTGATGCCTACTATATCCGCCAAGCTCCACCCAATTGCTTTCTTGTGTTGTCGCAGCACACTGAGCAGCTGCTCCTCCTGTTGGGAAATGAGTTCCCTTGCAATGATAATTGGGAACTTCTGATTATCCTCAAGGTACGCATACTTGAGGTGTAGAGGGAGGGGCTTCAATTCCGATCTCTGCTCATGGCTAGGCTCCGGATCATCCGGGGTTATTGATAATGGCAAAGTGTCCTCATTATGTTCAGAAGGTGTCCCCACACTTGGACTTTGCTCCAAGTGCTTCTCTTCTACTTCTTCTTGGTGAACTTCAGCTACAGTTTCATCAATGATGTCGCACTGGAAGATAGAATGATCTTCTGGAGGGTGCTTCATAGCTTCATTCAAACTGAAACTCACTACTCTGCCATCTATCTCAAAGGAATAAGTTCCTGAGAATGCATCCAACTTGAACTTTGAAGTCTTCAGGAATGGTCTTCCAAGCAGGATTGATGACGGTCTTCCTGAGTCATTAGGGGGCATTTCCAGGATATAGAAGTCGATGGAAAATGTGAGCCCCTTAATGCTCACTAATACATCTTTAGCAATTCCAACTACTGTAATAATGCTTTTATCTACTAACACAAAACGAGCTGCCGACCTTTTTAAGGGAGGGAGCCTTAAAGCATCATTATAGATAATGGCATTATACTAACACACGCTCCTAAATCACACATGCAGTCAGAAAATAATACACCTCCAATGGTACAGTTAACCATGCATGAACCTGGATCACTACATTTTTCACGTATACCTCCCATTAAAGCATATATAGAACTACCTAAAGGAATAGTCTCTAAATCATTAATTTTATCTTTGTGTATGCATAAATCTTTTAGAAACTTTGCATATTTAGGTACTTGTTGAATAACATCAAAAAGGGGAACAGTTACTTCAACCTTTTTAAAAATTTCTACCATTTTGGGGTCAAGTTCCATCTGCTTTCTGGACTTCCGTGTAAGGTGTGGAAATGGGATAGGAATGGCGCCATTTGCAGCTTATGCTTCCTTTGGTGCTTCATTCCTAGGGTGAGGTATTTCTTCTTCAACCAAGTCTTGCACTTTATCTTCTTCATCAACTTCCTCCACTTCAACCATGTCCTCTATTGGGGCGTGTTCTAGTGAGCTTGGCTCCTCCGGATTTCTCTCTTGCAGTGTGGTTCTGGACCTCAAAGTGATGGCATTGATACCTCCCTTGAGGTTGGGTAAAGGTTGAGAGGGAATTCCACTGGATTTTGAAGGTTGGTTGTTGGAGTTATTCAGTGATCCAATCTGTGAGATAAGAGCTTGCAAGGTAGAGTTCAGACCGTTCAAGGTAGAAGTGAGGTTGTTCTCCATGGTCTTTTGTCTTTGATCAATCGAGTGTAGTAACTCGTCATTAGAAGAGGAAGGGGGGTAAGTAATTTGAGGGGTCTGCTGTTGGTTGTTCTGAGGTGCTTGGGACTGCCTTTGGTGAGGTGCTCTGTAAGGCTAGTTCTGGTTCTACTGTCTATTGTTATTATTCCACCTCTGATTTCCATTGTTGTCTCTGCCTCCTCTATTATAGTTGTCCCTCCATCCATGGTTGGAATTATCTCTCCAACCCTGGTTGGAGTTGTCCTGCCAACCTTGGTTAAAGTTCCCACCTTGGTTATAGTTGCCGCCTTATTGATAGTATCCTTGATTCGGGCGGTTATAAAAATTGTGAGTAGCTGCCAAGGTATTATCCTCATGTTGGATCTGTGGACATTCATCAGTGTAATGACTATAATCAGCACATATTCTGCATACTCTCTGAGGAACCAGTTGTTGACTACGTTGTGGTGAAGGAGGTTGAGACTGTTGCTGGCCCAGATGTATCTGCTTTAGTAGGTTGGTCATCTCACATATTGATTGTGTGAGAGCAGTATTCTCGCTGCTAGAAGAAACTTCTGCCACAGCCTTGGGGTGGTTGTTCCTGTTGCGCTTGTGAGTCCGAGCAGACTCAGCCAGGTCGGCGATCAGTTGCCATGCTTCATCTGTGGTCTTGTACTTTTTCAGAGAACCATTGCTTGCACCATCTAATATAGTCTTATCTTGAGGCTTTATGCCTTGTGTGAAGTAGCCGATCAGCACCAACTTGTCGATCATGTGGTGGGGGCATGCATCTAGGAGATTAGTGAAGCGCTCCTAATAATCGTAGAGAGTCTCAGATTCGCCTTGGATGATCATTGAAATCTCCTTCCTTAGTCTATCCGTAACTTCAGCCGGAAAGTATTTTTCTAGGAATTCTCTCCTGAGCGTATCCCAGTTAGTGACAACTGCTTCAGGTTGAGTGTAGTACCATTCCCTCACCTTTTCCTCAAGAGAAAACAGAAAAGCGGCTAGTAAAATAGAAGTCTCAGATGTACCATTACGCCTAACAATAAAATAGGCTGTCTGAAAATCTCTGAGGTGCTTGAGAGGCTCTTGAGCAGGTAGGCCATGAAACTTTGGCAGTAGATTAATTAATGCAGTCTTCAGTTTAATATCTGCACCCAGATTTGGATTATGCGCTTGGAAAGGTGGCAATGTAAAATTTGGAGCTCCTGCCTTCTGAAGAGTAATCCTCCTGGGAGCTGTCATGTCCTCTGCATTCAAATCAACAGAATCAGTAGAAAGGGAGCCTCTTTCTTCCTTAAATGACATTTCAGATTCGTCCTCAGAAAGGACTAACCGACGCCGAGCCCGCCTTATACGTGAGATAGTTCCTTCAATTTCAGGATCAAATACGGGTACGCTCGGATCAGGTAGCGAACGCGTCATTCAATGAAAGAGACATACAGCTCATGGTAATAAAGTAAAATAAAATAAAGTGCAAATAAAATAAAAATCCAACCAATAAATTAGCACACTATTGCAACTCCCCGGCAACGGCACCATTTTGACGAGAGGACTTTTGCCGGTAAAGAATTTCACAAAAATAATCACATTGTAAGTATAGCTTCTAAACCAACAAAAATTCTTTCGTACAAAAATTTGGTTGTCACGAGTAACAAACCCTTAATGAAATTGATAACCGAAATATTTAAACCTCGGGTCGTCTCTCAAGGAATTGTAGGGAACTGTGTTTATTATTGGTTATGAGATTTTCTAAGAAATTTTGGTGTTAGAGAGTGGAAAAATAATTGATTATAAAGTGAAGCAATGAAAATTAACAAGTATGTAATTAAAATAAAAAGCCTTGGCTAGGAGAAGATTAATCGGAAGTTCTATCCTTGTTGGGTTTCCCAAGAGTAATAGTAATAGGTTGTTATTTCCACTTAGTTAACCTTCAACGAATGAAAGAAAGTCAAGTAGTTAAGCCAACTTCTATTCACAAGTCCTAGTCCTCTCCCTTGGGAAGGATTAGCGTTAGTAACCAGAGAGCAGCCCAACAACTTCCAATTACCAATTAACTCTTGAGTCTTCCAACTCAAGGGTCTCCTAATATTAATCAACTCCAAAGCCAAGTTAAAAGTGTACTCCATTGGCATGGATGCCAATTCCGCATTCATGAAAAGGGAGTAAAAAGGGAACATGTAATAAAAATTCAATTGGAAACAATTAAACAAATAATAGATTTAATTGGAAAAGTACTCTTTGCATTAACAATCCATGAAAATAATCCAATTGTAACTCTGAACAAAGTAAATAGGGATTAATAGAGTAATGAAACAGAAAATAAACTAGAATGATAAAGTCTTCAATGGAGTTAGTAACTCTGTAATATCCAATTAAACAGCATAAAACTAGGAATCCTAAAATCCTAGAGAGAGGAGAGGGCTCTCTCTCTCTCTAAAAACTACATATAAATTATGAAAAATGAATAATGAGAAGTCCTCCCTTGATTTCTCCACTCTGTAGCCTCTAATCTGTGTTTTCTGGATCGAAAACTGTGTCAAAATAGCCCAGAAATCGCTGGTTGCGATTTCTGCCATGCTGATTTTCTGCAGAACGATGCGTGCGTGTAAAATGATGCGTGCGCATCACCTATCTGTACGGCCATGATGGCATATTATATATCATTTCGAAGTCCCGAACGTTAGCTTTCTAATGCAATTGGAACCGTCTCATTTGGATCTCTGTAGCTTAAGTTATGATCATTTGAGTGCGATGAGGTCAGGGCTGACAGCTTTGCAGTTCTTTCAATTTCTTGTATTCCTTCCACTTTTGCATGCTTCCTTTCCATCCTCCAAGCCATTCCTGCCCTGTAACCTCTGAAATCACTTAACACATGGATCACGGCATCGAATAGTACAAAGGAGAACTGAAATACACAAATTAAAGATCTCTAGGAAACAAGTTTTCAACCATAGAACAAACTTAGGAAGGGATTGTAATATCATGCAGTTCATATGAATAAGAGGGTAAAGACTTGATGAAACCACCCAATTAAACACAAGATAAACCATAAAATAGTGGTTTATCACTTAGCTTCTTCGAGAAGGAGGAATAATAGGATTGATGAGATGGTTATTAATGGACGGTTGATAAGGAATCCAGCTAGGATTAAGGTTGCCATCAAAGGTTTTTACAAAGACTTATATCATCAAGAGAAGTCTCACATCATAGGTTTTAGAGATGGTCTGGTGAATGTGATCTGTGAGGAAGATGCTTTGTGATGAGCGGATAATTTATACGCTTTTTAGCATTATTTTTAGGTAGTTTTTAGTAAGTTCAAGCTACTTTTAGGGATGTTTTCATTAGTTTTTATGTTAAATTCACATTTCTGGACTTTATTATGAGTTTGTGTGTTTTTCTGTAATTTCAGGTAATTTCTGGCTGAAATTAAGGGACTTGAGCAAAACTCTGAAAAAGGCTGACAAAAGGATTGCTGATGCTGTTGGAATCTAACCTCCCTGCACTCGAAATGGATTTTCTGGAGCTACAGAACTCTAAATGGCGCACTCTCAACGGCGTTGGAAAGTAGACATCCAGAGCTTTCCAGCAATATATAATAGTCTATACTTTATTCCGAAATTGATGACGTAACTTGGCGTTGAACGCCAAGTACATGCTGCTGTCTGGAGTTAAACGCCAGAAACACGTCATGATCCGGAGTTGAACACCCAAAACACGTTATAACTTAGAGTTCAACTCCAAGAGAAGCCTCAGCTCGTGGATAGATCAAGCTCAGCCCAAGCATACACCAAGTGGGCCCCGGAAGTGGATTTATGCATCAATTACTTACTCATGTAAACCCTAGTAGCTAGTCTAGTATATATAGGACATTTAACTATTGTATTAGGCGTCTTTTGACCACGTTTCATCTTTGGTCTCAGTTTTGTTTAATTCTTCATCTTAAGAGGCTATTGATCACGTTTTAGGGGGCTGGTCATTCGGCCATGCCTGAACCTTTCACTTATGTATTTTCAACGGTGGAGTTTCTGCACACCATAGATTAAGGGTGTGGAGCTCTGCTGTACCTCAAGTTTCAATACAATTACTATTACTTTCTATTCAATCCTCTTTTATTGTTATTCCAAGATATACGTTGCACAACACTTTGATGAATGTGATGATCCGTGACACTCATCATCATTCTCACCTATGAACGCGCGTGACTGATAACCACTTCCGTTCTACCTTAGGCCGGGCGCATATCTCTTAGATTCCCCAACAGAATCTTCGTGGTATAAGCTAGATAGATGGCGGCATTCATGGGGATCCGGAAAGTCTAACCTTGTCTGTGGTATTCAGAGTAGGATCCTGGGAATCCGGAAAGTCTAACCTTGTCTGTGGTATTCCGAGTAGGATTCCGGTATTAAATGACTGTGACGAGCTTCAAACTCCTGAAGGCTGGGCGTTAGTGACAGACGCAAAAGAATCAATGGATTCTATTCTAACCTGATTGAGAATCGACAGATGATTAGCTGTGCTGTGACAGAGCATTTGGACCATTTTCACTGAGAGGATGGGATGTAGCCATCAACAAGGGTGATGCCTCCAGACGATTAGCCGTGCAGTAATAGCGCATAGGACCATTTTCCCGAGAGGATTAAAAGTAGCCATTGATGATGGTGACGCCCTACATATAGCTTGCCATTGAAAGGAGTAAGAAGGATTGGATGAAAGCAATAAGAAAGTAGAGATTCGAAAGGATTCTAGCATCTCCACACGCCTATCTGAAATTCCCACTATTGATTTACATAAGTATTTCTATCCCTTTTTATTTTCTATTTATTATTAATTTTCGAAACCCATAACCATTTAATTTGCCTAACTGAGATTTACAAGGTGACCATAGCTTGCTTTATACCAACAATCTCTGTGGGATCAACCCTTACTCACGTAAGGTATTACTTGGATGACCCAGTACACTTGCTGGTTAAGTTGAACGGAGTTGTGTCCACACATAAGTGCCATAATAATGATTCCATACAACAACAAATAATACTACATTGATGTGATCACAATTTCGTCCACTAAGTTTTTGGCGCCGTTGCCGGGGATTGTTCGAGTATGGACAACTGACGGCTCATCTTGTTGCTCAGATTAGGTAATTTTCTTTTCAAAAATCTTTTTCAAAATTTTTCTTTTCTTTTTCATTTTTCCTAACTTTATTTTCAAAAAAAAAAATAATAAAAATCCAAAAAAATCATAAAATCATAAAAAATCAAAAATATTTTGTGTTTCTTGTTTGAGTCTTGAGTCAACTTTTAAGTTTGGTGTCAATTGCATGCTTTAAAAAAATTTTCTTGTATTTTTCGAAAATTCATGCATTCATGGTGTTCTTCATGATCTTCAAGTTGTTCTTGACAAGTCTTCTTGTTTGATCTTGATATTTTCTTGTTTTGTGTTGTTGTTATTTTTCATATGCATTTTTTGTTTGTTAGAGTCCATGCATTAAAGATTTCTAAGTTTCGTGTCTTGCATTTTTTCTTTGCATCAAAAATTTTTCAAAATTATGTTCTTGATGTTCATCATGATCTTCAAAGTGTTCTTGGTGTTCATCTTGACATTCATAGCATTCTTGCATGCATTCATTGTTTTGATCTAAAAATTTCATGCATTGAGTATTTTTGTTGTTTTTCTCTCTCATAATTAAAAATTCAAAAATAAAAAAAAAATATCTTTTCCTTATTTCCCTCCAAATTTTCAAAATTTTGGGTTGACTTAGTCAAAAATTTTCAAAATTAGTTGTTTCTTACAAGTCAAGTCAAAATTTCAATTTTAAAAATCTTATCTTTTCAAAATCTTTTTCAAAAATCATATCTTTTCCATTTTTTTTTCTTATTTTCGAAAAATTTTAAAAATTATTTTTTAAAATCTTTTTCTTATCTTTTATATCATATTTTCGAAAATATGCTAACAATTAATGTGATTGATTCAAAAATTTGAAGTTTGTTACTTTCTTGTTAAGAAAGGTTCAATCTTTACATTCTAGAATCTTATCTTGTAGTTTCTTGTTAGTTAAGTCATTTTAAAAATTAAATCTTTTTCAAAATATCTTTTTATTAAAATTTTTATCTTATCTTTTTATCTTATCCTTCTCAAAATTTTATCTTTTTCAAAATTTGATTTCAAAATATCTTATCTAACTTCTTATCTTCTTATCTTTTTCAAAAATTCTTTTTAACTAACTAAATGTTTCATGTTTTAATTTTAATTATATTTATATTTAATTTTCAAAAATTACTAACCCCTTTTTGAAATTATTTTCGAAATTCTCCCTCTCTTTTCTTATTCTATTTAATTATTTAATTACTAACACTTCTCTTCACCTCTCTCCATCTAAATATCCGAATCCCCTCTTCTATATTCTTCTCCCCTTTCTTTTTCTACTAACATAAAGGAATCTCTATACTGTGACATAGAGGATTCCTCTTCTTTTCTTGTTTTCTTCTCTTTCATATGAGCAGGAACAGGGAAAAAGGCACTCTTGTTGAAATTGATCCAGAACCTGAAAGGACTCTGAAGAGAAAATTAAGAGAAACTAAATTACAATAATCCAGAAACAACCTTTCAGAAATTTTCGAACAAGAGAAGGAGATGGCAGCCGAAAATAATAATAATGCAAGGAGAATGCTTGGTGACTTCACTAAGCCAACATCCAAATTTGATGGAAGAAGCATCTCCATTCCTGCCATTGGAGCCAATAACTTTGAGCTGAAACCTCAGCTAGTTGCCTTAATGCAACAAAACTGCAAGTTTTATGGACTTCAATCTGAAGATCCTTATCAGTTTTTAACTGAGTTCTTGCAGATCTGTGAGACGGTAAAGATGAATGGAGTTGATCCTGAAGTCTACAGACTCATACTTTTCCCTTTTGCTGTAAGAGACAGAACTAGAATATGGTTGGATTCACAACCCAAGGATAGCCTAGACTCCTGGGATAAGCTGGTCACTGCCTTCTTGGATAAATTCTTTCCTCCTCAAAAGCTGAGCAAGCTTAGAGTGGATGTTCAGACCTTCAAGCAAAAAGATGGTGAATCCCTCTATGAAGCTTGGGAAAGATACAAACAGCTGACCAAAAGATGTCCATCTGACATGTTTTCAGAATGGACCATATTAGATATATTCTATTATGGTCTATCTGAATTTTCGAAAATGTCATTGGACCATTCTGTAGGTGGATCTATTCACCTAAAGAAAACGCCTGAAGAGGCTCAAGAACTCATTGATATGGTTGCAAACAACCAATTTATGTACACTTCTGAGAGGAATTCCGTGAATAATGGGATACCTCAAAAGAAAGGAGTTCTTGAAATTGATGCTCTGAATGCCATATTGGCTCAGAACAAAGTGTTGACTCTGCAAGTCAACATAATCTCTCAAAGTCTGAATGGATGGCAACATGCATCCAACAGTACTAAAGAGGCAGCTTCTGAAGAAGCTTATGATCCTGAGAACCCTGCTATGGCAGAGGTTAATTACATGGGTGACCCTTATGGAAACACCTATAACTCATCATGGAGAAATCATCCAAATTTCTCATGGAAGGATCAACAAAAGCCTCAACAAGGCTTTAACAATGGTGGACGCAACAGGCTGAGCAATGGCAAGCCTTTTCCATCATCTTCTCAGCAACAGACAGAGAATTCTGAACAAAACACTTCTAATTTAGCCAATCTAGTCTCTGATCTGTCAAAGGCCACTTTCAGTTTCATGAGTGAAACAATATCCTCCATTAGAAATCTGGAGGCACAAATGGGCCAGCTGAGTAAGAAAGTCATTGAAACTCCTCCCAATATTCTCCCAAGCAATACAGAAGAGAATCCAAAAGGAGAGTGCAAGGCCATTGATATAATCAATATGGCCGAATGCACAAGGGAGGAGGAGGACGAAAATCCTAGTGAGGAAGACCTCCTGGGACGTCCCTCAAGCAAGAAAGAGTTTCCTATTAAGGATCCAAAGGAATCTGATGCTCATATAGAGACCATAGAGATTCCATTAAATCTCCTTCTGCCATTCATGAGCTCTGAAGACTATTCTTCCTCTGAAGAGGATGAAGATGTGACTGGAGAGCAAGTTGCTCAATATTTAGGGGCTATCATGAAGCTGAATGCCAAGTTGTTTGGTAATGAGACTTGGAAAAGTGAACCTCCCTTGCTCATTAGTGAACTGGATACCTGGATTCAGCAAATTTTACCTCAAAAGAAACAAGATCCTGGCAAGTTTTTGATACCTTGTACTATAGGCACCATGACCTTTGCAAAAGCTCTGTGTGATCTGGGGTCAGGGATAAATCTTATGCCACTTTCTGTAATGGAGAAGCTGGGGATCATTGAGGTATAACCTGCCTTGTTCTCATTACAATTGGCAGACAAGTCATTGAGACAAGCTTATAGAATAGTGGAGGACGTGTTAGTAAAGGTTGAAGGCCTTTACATCCCTGCTGATTTCATAATCTTAGACACTAGGAAGGAAGAGGATGAATGCATCATCCTTGGAAGACCTTTCCTAGCTACAGCAGAAGCTGTGATAGATGTCAACAGAGGTGAACTAGTCCTTCAATTGAATAGGGACTACCTTGTGTTTAAGGCACATGGCCATCCCTCTGTGACAAAAGAGAGTAAGCATGAAGAGCTTCTCTCAGTTCAGAGTCAAGAAGAGCCCCCACAGTCAAACTCTAAGTTTGGTGTTGGGAGGCCACAACTAAACTCTAAGTTTGGTGTTAAGACCCCATATCCAAACTCTAAGTTTGGTGTTGGGACTATACAACATTGACCTGATCACCTTTTATGGCTCCATGAGAGCCCACTGTCAAGCTATTGACATTAAAGAAGTGCTTGTTGGGAGGCAACCCAATTTTATTTATCTAATTTTTATTTTATTGTATTTTATTATTATTTTGTGTTTTATTAGGTACATGATCATGGGGAGTCACGAAAAAATCATAAAAATTAAAAACAGAATCAAAAACAGCAGAAAAAAATCACACCCTGGAGGGAGGATAGACTGGCGTTCAACGCCAGTAAGAAGCATCTGGCTGGTGTTCAACGCC
This sequence comes from Arachis stenosperma, assembly GCF_014773155.1. NCBI lineage: Eukaryota > Viridiplantae > Streptophyta > Magnoliopsida > Fabales > Fabaceae > Arachis > Arachis stenosperma. The sequence continues at coordinate 119,633,150 of NC_080380.1, read as the reverse complement.
AGAACAGAGCATGAATCTGGCGCTGAACGCCAGAAACAAGCAACATTCTGGCGTTTGAACGCCAGAAATGTGCCTAGAGGAAAAGCTGGCGCTGAACGCCAGTAACAAGCATGAAACTGGCGTTCAACGCCAGAAACATGTTACATGTGGGCGTTGAACGCCCAGAACGTGCACCACTCGGCGTTTAAACGCCAGAATGGTATGCAAAGGCATTTTACATGCCTATTTGGTGCAGGGATGGAATTCTTTGACACCTCAGGATCTGTGGACCCCACAGGATTCCCACCTAACATATTCCCACCTTACCTCCTAATCCTATAACACTCTTCCCCATATCACACTTCCTAAAAACCCTTCACCAATCACCTCAATCTCTCTTCCCAATCACCTATTCACCACTCACATCCATCCACTCTTCCCCATAAACCCCACCTACCTTCAAAATTCAAAAACATTTTCCCACCCAATCCCACCCTAAATGGCCGAACCTACCCTCTCCCCTTTCCTTATATATACCCCTCCATTCCACTTCATTTTCACACAACACAACCCCCTCTTCTATACCTTGGCCGAAACACCATCCCTCCCTTGTCCTCAATATTTTCTTCTTCTTCTTCTCTTCTTTCTTCTCTTGCTCGAGGGCGAGCAATATTTTAAGTTTGGTGTGGTAAAAGCATAAGCTTTTTATTTTTCCATTACCATCAATGGCACCTAAGGCCGGAGAATCCTCTAGAAAAGGAAAAGGGAAGACAAAAGCTTCCACCTCCGAGTCATGGGAGATGGAAAGATTCATCTCCAAAAGCCATCAAGACCACTTCTATGATGTTGTGGCAAAGAAGAAGGTGATCCCTGAGGTCCATTTCAAGCTTAAGAAAAATGAGTATCCGGAGATCCGACATGAAATCCGAAGAAGAGGTTGGGAAGTCCTAACCAACCCCATGCAACAAGTCGGAATCTTAATGGTTCAAGAGTTCTATGCCAATGCATGGATCACTAGGAACCATGATCAAAGCATGAACCCGAGTCCAAAGAATTATCTCACAATGGTTCGGGGGAAATACTTAGATTTTAGTCCGGAAAATGTGAGGTTGGCGTTCCACTTGCCCATGATGCAAGAAGATGTACGCCCCTACACTAGAAGGGTCAACTTTAATCAAAGGTTGGACCAAATCCTTATGGACATATGTGTGGAAGGAGCTCAATGGAAGAGAGACTCCAAAGGCAAGCCAGTCCAACTAAGAAGACTGGACCTCAAGCCTGTAGCTAGAGGATGGTTGGAGTTCATTCAACACTCCATCATTCCCACTAGCAACCGATCTGAAGTTATTGTGGATCGGGCCATCATGATTCATAGCATCATGATTGGAGAGGAAGTAGAAATTCATGAAGTCATCTCCAATGAATTCTACAAAATAGTCGAAAAGCCCTCCACCATGGCAAGGCTAGCTTTTCCTCACCTTATTTGCCATCTATGTTACTCAGCTGGAGTTATCATAGAAGGAGACATCTCCATTGAAAAGGATAAGCCCATCACCAAGAAGAGGATGGAGCAAGCAAGAGAGACCCTTCACGGTTCTCAAGAGATGCATGAGGAAGCTCATCATCAAGAAATCTCTGAGATGCCTCAAGGGATGCACTTTCCTCCCAACAACTATTGGGAACAACTCAACACTTTCTTAGAAGATTTGAGCCACAATGTTGAACAATTAAGGGTGGAACATCATGAGCACTCCATCATTCTCCATGAAATAAGAGAAGATCAAAGAGCAATGAGGGAGGAGCAACAAAGGCAAGGAAGGGACATAGAAGAGCTTAAGAACATTGTTGGTCCTTCAAGAAGAAGACGCCACTAAAGGTGGATTCATTCCTTGTTCTTATTTCTTTCTGTTTTTCGGTTTCTATGTTATGTTTATCTATGTTTTGTGTCTCTACTTCATGATCATTAGTAGTTAGTAACTATGTCTTAAAGTTATGAATAATTCCATGAATCCTTCACCTCTCTTAAATGAAAAATGTTTTAATTCAAAAGAACAAGAAGTACATGAATTTCGAATTTATCCTTGAATTTAGTTTAATTATATTGATGTGGTGACAATACTTTTGTTTTCTGAATGAATGCTTGAACAGTGCATATGTCTTTTGATCTTGCTGTTTATGAATGTTAAAATTGTTGGCTCTTGAAAGAATGATGAACAAGGAGAAATGTTATTGATGATCTGAAAAATCATAAAATTGATTCTTGAAGCAAGAAAAAGCAGTGAAAAAGAAAGCTTGCGAAAAAAAATGGCGAAAAAAATAGAAAAAAAAAAGAAAAAGCAAGCAGAAAAGCCAATAGCCCTTAAAACCAAAAGGCAAGGGTAAAAAGGATCCAAGGCTTTGAGCATCAATGGATAGGAGGGCCCAAGGAAATTAAATCCAGGCCTAAGCGGCTAAATCAAGCTGTCCCTAACCATGTGCTTGTGTCATGAAGGTCCAATTGAAAAGCTTGAGACTGAGTGGTTAAAGTCGTGATCCAAAGTAAAAAGAGTGTGCTTAAGAGCTCTGGACACCTCTAACTGGGGACTCTAGCAAAGCTGAGTCACAATCTGAAAAGGTTCACCCAGTCATGTGTCTGTGGCATTTATGTATCCGGTGGTAATACTGGAAAACAAAGTGCTTAGGGCCACAACCAAGACTCATAAGTAGCTGTGTTCAAGAATCAACATGCTTAACTAGGAAAGTCAATAAACACTATCTGAACTCTGAGTTCCTAGAGACGCCAATCACTCTAAACTTCAAAGGAAAAAGTGAGATGCCAAAACTATTCAGAAGCAAAAAGCTACAAGTCCCGCTCATCTAATTAGAATTAATATTCATTGATATTTTGGAATTTACAGTATATTCTCTTCTTTTTATCCTAATTGATTTTCAGTTGCTTGGGGACAAGTAACAATTTAAGTTTGGTGTTGTGATGAGCGGATAATTTATACGCTTTTTGGCATTGTTTTTAGGTAGTTTTTAGTAAGTTCAAGCTACTTTTAGGGATGTTTTCATTAGTTTTTATGTTAAATTCACATTTCTGGACTTTACTATGATTTTGTGTGTTTTTCAATAATTTCAGGTAATTTCTGGCTGAAATTGAGGGACTTGAGCAAAACTCTGAAAAAGGCTGACAAAAGGACTGCTAATGCTGTTGGAATCTGACCTCCCTGCACTCGAAATGGATTTTCTAGAGTTATAGAACTTCAAATGGCGGGCTCTCAATGGCGTTGGAAAGTAGACATCTAGAGCTTTTCAGCAATATATAATAGTCCATACTTTATTCGGAAATTGACGACGTAACTTAGCGTTGAACGCCAAGTACATGCTGCTGTCTGGAGTTAAACGCCAGAAACACGTCATGATCCGGAGTTGAACACCCAAAACACATTATAACTTGGAGTTCAACTCCAAGAGAAGCCTCAGCTCGTGGATAGATCAAGCTCAGCCCAAGCATACACCAAGTGGGCCCCGGAAGTAGATTTATGCATCAATTACTTACTCATGTAAACCCTAGTAGCTAGTCTAGTATATATAGGACATTTAACTATTGTATTAGACGTCTTTTGACCACGTTTCATCTTTGGTCTCAGTTTTGTTTCATTCTTCATCTTAAGAGGCTATTGATCACGTTTTAGGGGGCTGGCCATTCGGCCATGCCTGAACCTTTCACTTATGTATTTTCAACGGTGGAGTTTCTGCACACCATAGATTAAGGGTGTGGAGCTCTGCTGTACCTCAAGTTTCAATACAATTACTATTACTTTCTATTCAATCCTCTTTTATTGTTATTCCAAGATATACGTTGCACAACACTTTGATGAATGTGATGATCTGTGACACTCATCATCATTCTCACCTATGAACGTGCGTGACTGACAACCACTTCCGTTCTACCTTAGGCCGGGCGCATATCTCTTAGATTCCCCAACAGAATCTTCGTAGTATAAGCTAGATAGATGGCGGCATTCATGGAGATCCGGAAAGTCTAACCTTGTCTGTGGTATTCCGAGTAGGATCCTGGGAATCCGAAAAGTCTAACCTTGTCTGTGGTATTCCGAGTAGGATTCCAGTATTGAATGACTGTGACGAGCTTCAAACTCCTGAAGGCTGGGCGTTAGTGATAGACGCAAAAGAATCAATGGATTTTATTCCAACCTGATTGAGAACTGACAGATGATTAGCCATGCTGTGACAGAGCATTTGGACCATTTTCACTGAGAGGATGGGATGTAGCCATCAACAAGGGTGATGCCTCCAGACGATTAGCCGTGCAGTGACAGCGCATAGGACCATTTTCCCGAGAGGATTAAAAGTAGCCATTGATGATGGTGACGCCCTACATACAGCTTGCCATGGAAAGGAGTAAGAAGGATTGGATGAAAGCAATAAGAAAGTAGAGATTCGAAAGGATTTTAGCATCTCCACACGCCTATCTGAAATTCCCACTATTGATTTACATAAGTATTTCTATCCCTTTTTATTTTCTATTTATTATTAATTTTCGAAACCCATAACCATTTAATCTGCCTAACTGAGATTTACAAGGTGACCATAGCTTGCTTCATACCAACAATCTCTGTGGGATCGACCCTTACTCACGTAAGGTATTACTTGGATGACCCAGTACACTTGCTGGTTAAGTTGAACGGAGTTGTGTCCACACATAAGTGCCATAATAATGATTCCATACAACAACAAAGAATACTACATTGATGTGATCACAATTTCGTCCACCACTTTGGCTTTAGAGCTACTACCGACAGCTCAGGAGATTAGAGAGGCATTGTGGGATTGTGAATCCTCCAAGACTCCAGGAAGTGATGGCTACAACATAAACTTCATAAAGAGGTGTTGGGATGAAATTGGTGCTGAATTCACAGCAACGATATTTGACTTCTTCCAATCCTCCAAGTTACCGGCAGATTTTAATGTTACCTGGGTGGCACTGGCCCCTAAGTTTACTAGAGCCAAAGAAATCAAAGACTTACGACCGATTTGCATGGTGGGGTGTGTGTATAAGGTGATCTCGAAGTTGTTGGTTAGGAGAATGCGAGGAATTATTCCAGTACTAGTGGGCGAGACATAGAGTACTTTTGTCAAAGGTCGGAAGATCCATGATAGGGCCCTGATAGCGTGTGAAACTGTCCAGTGGATCAAACTAAGGAAAAAGGAAGCGGCAATTGTAAAGTTAGATTTTCAGAAAGCATATGATAGGGTCAAGTGGAGTTTTGTGGATCTTGTTCTGCAAAAGATGGGGTTTGGACGAAGATGGAGGGGCTGGGTTATGGAATGTATCAGCACGTGTTCTATGTCAGTGTTGGTTAACGGATCTCCTTCTAAGCCTTTTAAAATGGAAAGGGGACTGAGACAAGGTGATCCTCTGTCCCCCTTTTTATTTGTTATTATTGTTGATGTCCTACACAGAATGATTGAAGAGGCTGTTAGAAATGGCCGTATATCTCCGTTGTTGGTTGGAAGAGATCATATCGAGTTGTTGCACCTTCAGTTTGCAGATGATACGATTTTGTTCTGCCCACCTGAGGAAGAAACCATTAAAAATTACATGAGGCTGCTTCGGTGCTTTGAGTTGATGTCGGGCTTAAGTATTAATTTTGATAAATTTAGCTTGATCCTTATTAACTGTAACGAGTTGTGGGTACGACGTATGTGTAGGGTGTTGGGATGTAAAGAAGCAACTCTTCCAGTAAAATACCTGGGAATCTCGCTTGGAGCAAACCCCAGGTTGGTTAAGACTTAGAAGCCAACTATAGACAAAGTGGAGAAAAAGCTTAGCCTCTGAAAAGCCAAGGTCCTCAACAAAGCCGGTAAGTTGGTACTTATCAAATCTATGCTGAATAGCCTCGCGGTGTATTATTTGAGCTTATATAAGATGCCTAAGGCTGTTGTGGAGAAGTTGATTTCCTTGCAGAGAAGATTCCTATGGAGTAAGAATGATGGGAGGAATGGTATGGCTATGGTCAAGTGGGAAGTGGTGTAGGCTCCTAAAAGGTTAAGTGGTTTAGGAATTGGAGATGCTATGATCCGGAACACAGCTTTTCTTTTTAAGTGGTGGTGGCACTTTTCTAAGGAGGAATGTCCGTTATGGAAGAAGGTGGTTTGCTCCTGTAATAATCTGAATCCAGCTGTGCCTTTGTCCACCCAAGAATTACCCGTGCGGGGGGGTCCGTGGAGGGATATTTTTCAGTTACAGTTCACGAATCAAGAACTGAGGCAGAAGATGATTAATGGGTTGTCTATGGTGGTCGGAGACTGGAAAGGTACTCACTTCTGGGAGGATGTCTGGCTCCTTGGAGGTTTGTTGAAAGACTCTACTCTGTTTCAAACCAAATAGGATCAGTGATAGGGGATTGTGGGTTTTGGGATGGATTAGAGTGGATATGGAACTTCCAATGGATACGACAACTGTTCCAATGGGAGTTGGATCTAGTGAACCAGCTACTTGATGCGTTGAGGCTAGTTAGACTTGCATATGACAGACAGGATAGAGTTGTGTGAAAACATGATAAACAAGGTGTTTTTTCAACTAACTCATTTGTGCAGGTAATGCAGGCGGAAATGGTCCCGGAAGATATCACAAGCTATAGCTTTACTAGTACTATCTGGAAAGGACTTGTTCCACCAAGAGTGGAGGTGTTTGTTTGGTTTGTCTTGACTGGCAGAATCTGTACAAAGGAGAGACTGAGTCGGCTTGGGGTTATTAACCAACAAGATACTTTATGTGTATTATGTAATAACTCTGTTGAGTCTGGTCACCACTTGTTTCTAGGCTGTAGTTTTTCTTGGCGCAGGTTTGGTGTGCATGGCTATCATATGCTGGTAGAAAATGGTCTTGTCCGGGTACGTTGAAGGAGCATTTCCTAAGTTGGACTGAGAATTCAAACAGAAAGGCGGAACGTAAGGTATGGATGGTGAGCTTTTGCGCTATTATCTGGAATTTGTGGTTGGAAAGAAATAGAAGACTCTTTCAGAATAAGAGAAAAGGAGTGGAGGAGATTATCAACATGTACTCTCTGAGTTACAAGGAGTGGCTATGTGCGAATCCCTTTGATTGTTGATGTCAATGCCGGAGATGACATGGGGATATATTTTACTCCTTGGGATTGTTGATGTCAATGCCGGAGATGACATGGGGATATATTTTACTCCTTGCTTGCTGTTTTGTCTTTTATTTTATTCCGTGTTGACTATGCTCCACTTCATGTGTTGAGCTTTACTTCAAAAAAAAAAATTTTTAAAAATAAACAAGAATAACCACTACAAAAAACTAAATTATTACCGAAAGCCTTATCATAGGTTAAATTGTCGGTAATCACTTTTATCGATGACTAAACAGTCAATAGAAAAAATCACAGGTAAAAATTTCATTGGTAATTTTTGATAAATACTATTGACAGTATTAATTAATAATAATGACGTCTGGGGTATCGATAATAAATATATACTACAGCACCACCGACTATTACTCATAATAGTGATGGAACGGTGACCACTGTTTTTCAGAGACTTGGAATAACCAAACAAACTTCACTGCGGGGACCATCTTTCAGAAGAATTAACATGATCTCTCCTGTTCAGGTGCAAACAACTCACGACTGATATGATCCACCAGTGCATTTTTATGAGAACGGAAAACCTGTTTATGTTTCTCATATAAATGGCCACTTCATTTGGGATGTTGATCCCTCTATGTGTGATTCTGACTGTGATTGTGTTAACCAATGGAGTGACACTGATGATGAAGGGAAATATGACTGGTCTGAAGAAGACTACAAAGCAGACCTCTCAGCAATAGCCATGGTCAACCCTGTAGAAGAAGAAGAAGAGGAAGAAATAACCTCTGAAAGAGATGAACCGACAGCTTCATCTAGTCATACACAGACAGGATCCTTTGAAGTTAAAACTTCTAAAAAATGGTTCACCTTTGATGATATCCCACCAGCAAGGTACAAAAAAAGGTTAAATGAATTCAGTGCCTGGATTGAAACTATCATGGCCAATCCAAACCTTACAAGTAGACAAGTCCTTGCAGATTTCATAAATCGGATGACTGGTAACCTCCGAGAATGGGTGAGAAACCTGTCTGAGTATAAAAGGCTCCAGCTTATCAATGGTACCTCTTCACAGTTTCTAGGAATAATACACCAAGAATTTCTGAGAGACATTACAATCATTTAGAAGAGAAATTCTCAAGAATACTTTGAAATGAAGTGTTGTTCACTCAACAGAAAGGACTTGGAGAAACACTACAAGAAAATGGCTGCTAAATATTATCCTCTAGGAGGAAATAATAATCCGCCACTTAAACAAGTCTTTATCGCATCCTTGCCAGATGAACTCCAGCCAGAGCTACACCGAATGATGATGGCTCTTCACAAGGAAGTTGCTACCACTACCATTGGAGAAATATACCAATTGGCTCTAGCCACTCTTGACAAATTGTGTGAACAACAACAAATGTTCAAACAGCTCAGTAAAAACTCGAGCAAACTCAAAGGAGCATGCAATAAATCTTATTTGAAGATCAAATGCAAGGAGCCAAACACGTGTGAATGCAAGCCAAAGAAAAAGACCCATTGGCAATCGCCAACCAAAGCATTCCACCAAAAGGCATTCAGAAGGGGAAGAAGGAAGCAAAAATACCATTATTTCAAAAGAAGAAAGCCTCAAACTAAGTCAAACAGATGTTTCATCTGTGGAAAACAAGGACATTTTGCTAAGTCGTGTCCCCACAAGACAAAAAAGGAGATAAAAATGCTTCAGTCCTTAATGGATGCAGCTTCCATTGAAGATGGAGAAGATCTTGAATCAGTACTTGAAGAACAAGAAGTTAAAGATGAAGAAACTGAATATGTTTTCCAAGACTCCGATTCAGAAGAAGACCTTCCACCAAAAAGGTCAATCTTTTCTATATCCTCCTTTGCACCACCCATAGCCTCCATTACTACAAAATTCCTAAAGGATCAAATTTCCCAGAAGAAGAACTTGGATACCTTGGATCCTTAGGAATGAAACAAATTGATGGTACTCCTCGTCCCCATTTCGATTTAAAGGTCAAGACATCCGTCTATGACAAACCAACAAAGGCTGTTGCATTGCTAGATACTGGATCTTGCGCCACTGTCCTAAGACCACATGTTTTGCCAAAAGAAATGTGGGTATCTTTTTCTAAAAAATTCACAGCAGCCAACAGTGAAATCTTCACCATCAATCTTATTTCCAAGCAGCCCGTTGGTTTGGAAATATTTGCAGGATAGATCACTTGGCTCAGGGTATTAGGGAGCTATCTCCTAGACAAAGATGTTCTGTTTGGTTTTGATGCATTCTTCAGAACCCATGGATTACATATCAAACCCACTGGCCTAACTTATAGAGGGCAGTTTTTGCCTTTTATCAGGATGCAAAGCATTCTTGAAATCCAATAAGCTCCAGAAGAATACAAGGAGATCCAGCAAATACTCCTCAGTGCTTGCTATGACAGTCATGACCAATTCAATCACCCTGCACCTTTATGGAAGAATCCAGAATTTTATGTTCGCCTCCCTTTCAAAAAGAATGAAGACATCAACCCAACAAAGGCCACACATTCAGGAATGAACCCTGAAGATCTAAAATTGGCAAAGACTGAATGTGCAGCTCTTCTTGTTCAAGGACTCATTGAACCAACCAAATTCAATTGGGCGTGTCAAGCATTTTATGTTGAAAAAAGGGCTGAGCAGAATAGAGGAAAGAAGAGACTTGTTATTGATTATAAGCCACTTAATGTTTTCTTACAAGATGACAAGTTTCCTTTACCAAAAATTTCAGTTACTACACAAAGGATAAGTGGAGCAAAAATCTTCAGCAAATTTGATCTAAAGGCTGCTTTTTGGCAAATTGGGCTCCACCCTGAGGATAGATACAAGACAGCATTTTGTATCCCCGAAGCCCAATATCAATGGACAGTAATGCCATTTGGACTCAAAGTAGCCCCATCTCTTTTCCAAAAGGCCATGACCAAAATCTTTGAACCCATATTACACTCCACTCTTATTAACATTGATGATATATTACTGTTCTCAAAAGACAATGAAGCCCACAAAGCACTTCTGGCCCAATTCACTCAAATTATCAAAGATCGGGGAATCATGCTATTAGAAAAAAAGAGCTCTATTGCCAAGAAAATAATCGAATTTCTTGGGATGATTTTTGAAGATGGGTTTTTTCAACCAGGAGAACACATTGCCAAAGGGCTAATCAACTTTCCTGATGAGAACATGACAGTCAAACAAGTCCAACAATTCTTGGGAATCATCAACTACATCAGAGACTTTATCCCATATGTGACTAAACACACCAGCCAGCTGTCAAAACTCCTGTAAAAGAAGCCCTACCATGGGGACCAGAGCAAACCACAGCTGTCAAAACCCTGAAGAAGATAGCACAGGACCCCCCTCCTTTAAAGATTTCCATCACATGAAAAAGAATATTGCAGAAAGATGCTAGTGATGAATTCTGGGGAGCTGTGCTGCTTGAAGAGATTGATGGGACAAGACACTATTGTGCACATGCTAGCGGAAAGTTCAAAGAATCTAAAAAACATTACCATGCCACTTACAAAGAGATTCTTGCTGTCAAAAGAGGGATAGAAAAATTCAATTTCCATCTCAGTTCTTATCATTTCACTGTGAAAATGGATAACACCTCTTTCCCATCAATGCTGGAGATCAAGAAAAAGATCTTGCCAGAATCGCAACTCTTGCGATGGAAAGATTGGTTCTCCCGCTATAAATTTGAAGTGAGACACATAAAAGGCCACCAAAATACACTTGCTGATTTTCTATCCAGACCAACCAAAGAACCACCTCCCAAACCAATCCATTACATTTGCACCATGAGCACATACAATCCTTCATACACCATTCCATTCCCTGATTGTCCACTTCACAATAACCCATACAGAAGAAAGATTGGTCCTTTTCCCCTCCAAGCAAGACCTCGGACAGAGTTTTAAATAGACTGTCTAGCCAAGCAAACTTTGTTTTACTGGCTACACCAGCTCCTTATTATAACCCAAATCCATCCAAATCCAAAGTACTTCGACATGGATACTCCTTTTTACACTATACCCATAATCCAAGAACCCATACCAGAAGAAATGATGTGGTATATCTGGGCTCTGTCTTCCATGTATACATGTGCTATCATAATACCTCTCTTCCCTGTATATCACATGCTGTGTAATCGCACTACAGTCCAGTCTCATCTAGTCCAGTTATTCTCCATGTATGCCCCCACTTGAAGCATGGAGAGGAATGTTATATAATATGCTCGAACAGCACCAACTTTGGAATAAATCCTCTAAGGCAAAACGGAAATTCTGTTGTTTTGTCACCTTACAAAGGAATTATTTTACTAGAGGGGATGCACATACCATGAACAAGGTCGATATTGTTGGGTATTCTACCATATGGCCCACAGATGAAAAGACAGTCCTAAATGCCTTGGCTAAATACCTTTGTAAACTTTGGCAGCCTGGACTATATGGAGAAAAAGATGTAATTGAAGGACTCCCGTTTCAGACAGATGTTCCACCAATAACCCTCCAGGAGTTCCAGTCCAGATTCATAACTTCAGGGATCATCAATCAATTTGGACAATACTCTTTTTATGCTCCAAGAGACCAACCCAGCACGTCCACACATGTTCCAAGCAGAAATTCTGAAGAAGATCTGAATTCTGAAGATTCAGGTGGAAGAGTGTATGCCTTACCGTCAAGCCCAACCAGAATTGATGCAGGAATACCCGATGATGCTGAAGGCCCAAAATTAGACCCATATGACCCATACCTGCAAGATGCCCAAGATCCAAATGAAGGAAACACTGAAGACCCGTTTCTCTATCTACAAGACCCGGATACGGATTTAGGAACTGTCAATCTGGCTTCTGATTCATCCTTCTCAGATGGAGATGGGACCCTTCCAGAAGACTATTTCAAACCGTCTCTTTACTAAAGCAGTGGCCCCACTATGTATAATTATTAAGTATGCTAGAATAAAGTGACTTCTATCACATGTCTCAGAAAAGTTAGAAAGGAGATAAGGCTTATTCTTATCCTCCAGTTGGCATTGTATGATAGGTTTGTTTAGATTTCATGAGATATCACTTCTATCCAGAGACCTCTATAAAAGGAGGTGCTCACCCCAGTTGTAATCAGACTTGAATGAACATTGTAATATATCCACTTTTCCTATCTTACAAAATGTTCTAAATTCTTGTTCTCTCTCTGAAAACTTAGCTAGTGTTATTTCCTTCTTCCTCAATCCAGTGCCATAAAAGTATGCTCTGAGCTTGCCTCTAAAAGGGGATCCTGCTCATCAGAAAATGGCATGGAAAGAATCTATGGAAATTTCTCATAGTGGAAAAGGGACTCAATGTTATAATGCTAAGTTTTACTCGAACCCTTTAATCTCACTCGTTTTTAAGGTTATAAAGAGTGATTGGGATAAGCAAACAATGTATTGTTTCATTGTTCTCCTGAAGTACTGGAGATTCACCCCTGTGGTATACCGATAGCCTGACTGTCAACAATAATGTTTTTAATTTTTTTGTCCTATTTTCACATTAATAATATATATCTATTATATTTTCTAATACTTGCGCACTAAGATTCAATTTGAAGAAATAACTTGGATATTAATGTTTCAAGAGTAGAATTTGATGTCACTTTCCCATTACCATCAGTGTCATATAAAATATCCAGTGGCTCTTCATCCTTCTCGTCTCAAATGACATCCTTTACAACATAGTTACTTACATGAAAGCTTCATGTATAATTTGGTGGCTGTGGTGGGTCAAGTTCCGTCGTTGCAAGTTGATCATTCACATTGTATAAATTAAATAAAGACGATTTAATTTGTTCGTTTGGTGCAGATCTTTCAGAGCGTATTGTTGTTACAAAGGTTGTTCTGTCCATTGTTTCTGTAGTTTCGCTATTGTGGTAAGCGATTGCAAAACAATTATCTACCATATGAAAAGAATAATGAAAATGACTCATATGAGCACGTTTGCTCTTTTATTTTCATAAGAATCAAAGTTCATATAAATCTCAATGGTTCATCTTATGCTATCACTTATTTGCTACTCCATATAAATCGAAATGACTCTGTCCTTTTTAATTTTACCAAGTAAATCCCAGAGGCTCTTTTCTTTTTCCCTTTTTACATGTAAATCGCATTGACTTTTTACTTTTTACATATTAACAAATAAATTTACTAACAATATAAAAGGTGTTAGATCACACATCTTCAATGTGATTTGCGTTTTAGTTAGTAAAACTTAACTAGCCAGTGCGATTTACTAATAATAAAAACATGACATTTAGTATTTACATCAATAATCTTCCGATAGAGAAAATACATTATTACTTTTTTTTGTTTAAAAATGTAAAAAAGTCTAAACATTTTCATATAAAAATTATTTTATATTTTGTAACAAATAAATTGCAATTTTTACTCGTAATGATTTCTTAATCTTTTAGAAAAATTAAAAAATTAAATAAATAAACAAAACAAATGATTCCACAATATTATTACGGAATAAATACTGATTTATGGACTATGGACTCCTGTCAAATACCATGAAAAATATATTCTAGATGGGTGAAATATACTAAAATCATTGACAAGATGTTGTGTCCTTTCATTAAGTGCTCTCTCTCCAACCAATTAGTAGGAGTGAAATGCATGCAAATGCAATCCATATTATATTATATTCCATTTATATAAAATCAAGTAGTACCAACAAAATAAGCCACGTATAAATTTATTCATTTTAGGAAGATTTCTAATCATGAAGATCATCGTTTAACGAATTGAGGTGTGAAGTGTGAGCTGTTTTAGATTTTCTTTTAATATTCAAATTTGTGATTTTCCATGTTCAATAGAGTGTATTCTACATTATTTAGGATGTATTTTGATCATTGTCTAAGAATAGTAAGGATAGGAACACGGAAAGACAGAAGACTTTGGTTGTTCAACACAAGAGACACAAATTTTATTCCCTTCCACCTTGCGAACAACACAAATTGAAAGAGAAAAAGAAGTGGACTGATTAATAAAAGAGTTAACAAAATTATCTTCCTAAGGTATCTTTGCCTTTTAATATATATTAAATCAATCACCATATATTTATATATAAATACATTAACTTATTGTTAATATGTATTTTTGTATTTTAACATATATTCTATACTTACACACGCAAGCGCAAAGATATTTAAAGGTTCTCATCCACTACTTGACTTAGCTAAGCTTCAAATTCGGATGCAACACCTTATACACAAAAGTCTATCACTAAATTAAAGCCTCAACTGCTATGTTATTTCTTTAAAATATAAATCTTAAAATGTATTTGTTCATCCTAACCAAATATAATACAAAGATAATTTTTATATACATGTTTCTATTTTTCTACTATTCTAAGACAGGAAGCAAATGCAGTCTTAATTATTAATAGAAGTTACACTTTATTTAGTAGTGACAAAAAGAAATTTAAAAAAGAGAAAAAAAAAAGGTAATCTAATCACTTCTTGTAAAAAGAATATATGGAGAGCATGAAAAGTTTTGCTTCCAGCAGCTAGAAAAGTAGCAATGCAGCAATGAACCAACCCTAGCTAATATAATAGTGAAGGCTCCAACGCAAGAGTATAACAATTTCATTGGTGAAAGGCTACCTAGGATCATAGCTTTAGAAAAAATTGCAATTGGGAAATGGACATTACAACATGATTATGCACACAATGGTTACAATATGAAAATTTGAAGATCACATCTTACAACTACAAATTGACCTCCCATGAAACGACCTTAAAATTGACAATTAACAATGTGTGTAATCACAAATATCACTAAACAATCCTTAATCAACAAAACGAAATCTAATTGGGTGTTGGCCCTAAACAATGAAAGCTGAAAACAAACATTAAGCCAATCAAGGAGTAATCATTAACCAATACTCCTACCAATTTTTCACTTCGACATCAAAACGATAATTGGGTATTAATGAAAAGAAAGAAAAAAGTTAAATAGTGCAAATGTAATTATGTAACAGAAATAGCATAGCATTTTCGTGAAAATGTCATTACGTTGTTGCTTGAAAAATATATTTGACCTAATGGCCATTTAGTCAATTTTCCGTCCATTTGGATTTGCTTCATATTTCAATGTCATTTTTTTTAATAGGGTGGAAATGGTATCTTCAATTCTGTCCCTTTTATAAATTAAAACACAAAAAACAAAAATGCACAATCATTTTAACTGGGCTGAAACCATGTTTGGATTTTGTCAGAGAAGGCGGAATGTTGTGGTCTATCTTCTTTCTTGGTTGTCCAGTGGGCCTTAACTAAACCCATGTGGGGTCTAAAAAAAAAAAAGGGTTCATGTTACACCTATATGCATGAGAATTCAATTTAAATTTTGTTTCTGATGTTTGTTAAAAATTTGAAAAGTATCTTTAATATTTAATTTTGTTCCTAAATTTTAATTAGGATAAAATTTATCTTTTGACAATTCATATTGTGTAAATCAATGACGGAAGTTAGTGACTTGGCAAATGAAAGGTCTAATGTGGCAAGTATTGATTGTGCTAAGATATTTTTTCTCAATTTTTTTTTATCTTTTTTGTTAAAAATAAAATATTTGAATTAAGAAAAAAAAAAAAGAAGAAGAAGAGAGAAAGGTCATACTCTAAATCCTTAATGTCTAATTTGCTTCTTGTAGATTTAAGGCCATTGATGCTCCAGAAGACTTAGTTTGGTTTGTTAGAGGTAGCTAAATTTGTAACTTAACAGAAGACCTAAGATTTGATATGAACAGTACATGAAAATCATAAAGTCTTTAACATGCTCTTTGAAAGTTTCATTTATGTCTACCAATACAATTTGCTTAATCCGAAATGCCTTTTTTCTTGAAATATGTACATTCTACTTGCTAAGTATCCTACTTTGATGGTACCTAACTATAGCTTAAAATTCTCTTCCACCTTCTTTTTGAAAACCTCAGCAAGCCACTAAAACTTCATCAGTTGAATCTCAAATACAAAATTATAAGAGTGATGATTGTTAACACTTTTTTAACTACCAACTATCTTCGTTTTTCCATCTTCACTGCATATGTCCACCACCCACGCTCTCACTTATAATGCCTTATATCCTTCAACTCCTTGTGCACAAGAAACTTCCTCTGGACCCTTTTACACCCTTCTTCATCATCTTCGCTAGCTATCTCTTCTAGCTCATCATTATTAGCCTATTCATCATCACTTAAACAATAACTTAATCTCTCCCCAACAGTCTTCTTATTGACCATTGCAGTCATAGTTTTCTTGGTCTGCTTTATTTTGTGGTGCATTTTTCTTAGAGTAATCTCAACATCAAACAATGCAGCATCTCTATAAAAATTATCTTCACTGTTACTAAAGTAGAGATCTGAATCTACTTCATAATCTCAATCATCATTATCTACATCTTCATTATTCTTCTCATGATTACTTTTATCTAACACTTATCCATCACTAACATTTATGGACCCTCATTTCAACAGTTACTTGAACACCTACCTGGGCCTCCACTTTAACAACTTGGGCCTTCAGAACATCATTTGACCTAAGATCAGCTTCTACATTCTCCCAACCAACTTTTTTATCAGCAACCTTGCTTCCATCCCCGACATCCATAGAACACATAATATAGAAAAACTTTTAAGTATATCGGTATATCAGTATTTCAGTCATTTTTAACTGTTGATCTTAATTATAAAAATATAATATAATATATATAATTAAGATCAACGGTTAAAAATTACTGAAACACTAATATACTGGTATATTTGAAAACTTTTTCATAGTATAACACAAAATTTGTCACGCTAAACGTCTCGGTCTCTACAAGCAAGTTTTTTCTCTATGCAGGTTACCGTTTTCTTTTTTCCAGAAGCTCCATGAAAGCTTCAAGTGAACAAACAAAATGAAGGACATCACAGCAGGAGCTGGACCTTCTTCACCGAAGCAAAAAGAAAGTTAGAAAGGGAGGAAAAAATTTTCAAATAAAGTTTTTAGAGTCCCAAGAGAGGAGCCATGGATGGTAGATGAAGAATCTAAAAAGGAAATAGGAATTTGGAAGGATTCCATATCTTTTACTGAAACCGATAAAAAGGGACCTAAGATTAGTCAAGTGGAAGATGAGAAGGAGAACCCAAGGTCATCAAAAGAAGAAAAAGATATAGAAGAGAGCTCAAAAGAGGAGGAAGTTAACTCTGACGAAGACCTTAAAGGAGATTCTAATAGCGAGCACCAAAGGATGTCACGGTAACCAAGGTGGATGAGGGGTTGAACAACATGCGCTTATATAAAGAAACCATCATAAAACTTTGGAAACCTTGGTAGAATTCATTGTTAGTTAAATTGGTGGGAAGAAAATAGGATATGCAGTTATGAAAAGAAGGTTAGAAAGCATGTGGAGTGACAAGGAAGCATAGATGTTATAGACTTAGGTCATGACTTTTACTTAATTAAATCCTACTCACAAAAAGATTTAGAGTATGTTCTTTTTGAGGGACCATGAAAAATCTATGACCACTACCTAGTTATGAGGTGTTAGAAACCAAATTTTAATCCCTTTTTCGGCTATTATAGACAAGATTACAACATAGGTGAGGCTTTCAGGTCTACTAATTGAGTTATACGACAGAAATATACTTAAAAAATAGGAGAACTTATAGAAAAGGGTTGTAAAAGTGGATACCAACACAACTAATACGTACAGAGAAAAGTTTGCAAGACTTTGTGTAGAGATAGATCTAACAAAACCATTAATATGTAAATATATGATTAATGGTATTTACTTTAAAGTGAAATACAAAGGACTAGCTACACCAAATATATTTCTTATGCAGAAGAGCTAACCATGACAAAAAAAATGTATCATGAGAAGGGAACAAAAAGAGAGTGAAACTGAAAGAAATCAACAAGGAGAATATGGAATTATATCTAACCAAGATGGCCAACATGAAAGAAGTAAGGAAAAGGAAGACAATAGAGCAAAGGATAAGGAAAAACAAATTGTAAAACAACTAAGTGATAATTCTGAGCCATAGATGATTGTCCAAAGATCAAAAAGAGAAAGAAAATGAGAAAAAGAGGGCGACAACAAAAATAGAGCGGAAACCAACAAAGCAGGGGGCAAAAACACAAGTAATTCTAGATTTCAAGTGCTGGAGGTAGAAGAAGTTGAGGGAGGAAATGAAGGAACTATAACCATAGAGGGACATAAAGCAACAATAGAGAACACGTAAAGGAAGACAATTAACCAAAAACTAAAGACTAAACCGACAAACACCATGAACCAAAAACAGAAAAAGCAAGTAGAAGAGAACCGAAAAATTTTGGAGGAACTTACACAAAACCATGCTACAGAAATAGTAAGAAAAAAACAACAGGTCAATCTAAATTATCCAAATTAAAGCAAGGGATATAGATTAAATCAAAACAACACAATGCAGTGAAAAATATTTAATCACCATCAAGACAATTGGCAAGAAAATAATTACGAAAGTCCAACTATAGATCACATGGAGAAAGAGGTTGATATTTTTCAGCAGAGTAATCCCCTAAAAAGAAAACCTCCTGATCCAGTAGTCTAAGGTAAGGAGGAAAACGTAACAAGAGACTTAGAGATGAAAAATATTTTTTTAGAAGGCATAAGTTTCATATTCCACCAATGGAGGGGTTAAAGGAAGAAGAGATGCAGATTAATTAGGTGATTTTCTTACGACTTAAAAGATGTGGTCTTTGATGGTTCTCCTATCATTTTATCTTATTTTAATGATCATTTTCAATTGAAAAATAAGAGATGTGGCTAATAAAGCTTTTAGTTGTATCTTTAAAGAGGTCTCTAACCATCACAAATCTAATTTAAATATACTTGTGGAGCCTAGATGCAGAGAGAATAAGCCATTAAAGTTATTAAAAGCTTAGGATTTACCAGTTACATCATTCAAGAGGCGCAAGAGTACTCTGATGGAATATGAATCTACTGTAATAAACAGGACATTTGATAAATATCAGTGGCTAAAAGAAGGGAGGTTGAATCTTGGCCTCTTTTGATTTTTGCTTTCAAACTAGGATTCTGTTAAGATATTTTGAGTAGAAAAGTATGAGACACTTTACTTTTATCTCTTGACGTGGTAGGAGGCAAAACAAAGTTATGAGTAAGGTGTATTACATTGAAGTATAGCTGGATAAAAGAATCAAGAGATATTTTTGTTTTGTCTCCTAAAGTGCAGAACCAGAAATAGAGAAGAGAAGAGAAGAAGAAGTAACACAGCCTTAATATCCTAGTTCAGCTACTCAATATAATGCAGCCTACATCTAATCTCCATCACAACAATAATGAAATTTCACTATCTTTTAACAATATTACATTCACCAATTCTCCCTAGGATCCTAACCAATCTTATCTGGGACAAATTCAGTTTCTAACCCAAACCAGACTTGACTAGGAACTCACCCTAACTTTTAACAGTAAAGTGCTAACCCAACTTGTAAGAAAATTTTCTTAGGATCATGACAACAAAATAGAAAAACTTACAAAGAATGTCTGAAATAAACATGATTTTTTCTCCAAGTCTAACTCTCTTACCTTTTTTCACTCAATTGCTTTTTCATATATTCCTCACTATTATGCCTTTTATCATTGAAAACAAAGAAAGACTAGGCTGAGAAAATAAGATATTCAATAAGAACCATAAAGGAGAAGAATGGTAATAGCTCTGTAAGCTATAGGAACCCAAACTTAGTGCTTTCTCTCCTTGCTCTAATCCTTGGTTGTTCACCCTTTTAATAGAGAATTAAAGCTTCCAGGGCTTGAAACTTGTTTCAGCACTTGTTTGACTTCTTCTCCCAAAAATCAGAAGCAGCAGCTGCGTGACAGAGGAGAGATAGGATAGAAGCAATGACTTAACCATACATGCATCTATACCTTTTATCTTCTCTTTTAACCTTTTTCATCTTGCTTGTTGAATCTAAACCCTTCATTCTTGCTTTGACTCTAAGTCAGATTCTTGATCATTGATTCACAACAGAGCTTTATGATCTTCAATATTTTCAACTTTCTACTTCTGTGCTTGCAAAGATAGGATTTTTTCATTGAGCTTCAATGAAGCACAAATATGAAAATACATCTTTGATGTTGCTTCGAAAGTGATGTTTGCTTTTCGCCCTAGCCTCTTTGACTTTCTCTTCTTTGCTTGTATTGAAAACTTGCTTTCTGTTCTTCGATTTTGCCCTAACTCAGAGCTTTCCTTTTTCTTTATTTTCTTCTGAGAAATCACGTGGGTGTTAGTAGAGAAGAAGAGAGAGAAGAGAGAAATTGGTTTCCGTGGTAAGGTTTGGTTCAGATGAAATGAAATTGAATTATTTACTTAGCAACTAAGTTGAATGAATGGATTTGGATGTGGACCACCGATTTGGGCTGGTTTATATTCTTGGGCCAGACTTGATTTCATTCTTTTAGCTAGATACTTGCTTTTATTTCTAATCGGTGATTTTGTGATAATAGCAAATATCTCCTTAGGCCATTAAGTGTGTGTATATGGGCCTGAGATCTTGCTTCTTGGGCCAATTTGATTAGTTTATTTTCCTGCACACTTAACACACTAATCACACATATAATTGGTTGTTAGTTCAAATAATGATGTTTAGTCATCATCTTAAAATATTGTTAGTTCTTAAAACTTAACAACATTAAAATTTTAGTGGAAGAAACTCATCCCCAATTTATACACACCAGAATCAGTTTTGAAAAAAAGATAAGAATAGTATCTCACAGCCATATATGCTAGCCCACAACCCCATATTAGATGACAACTTTGGTCTAAAACCTTAGCCTTAACTACTAACATCAATAAAGCTTAGCTCCTCACAGGAGAATTTAATGAAATAAAAGAGAGTTTGAAAACAAAGGGAGATCAAACTTTTTTTTTGGTCAGATGGATTAGACAGTTCCTAATCCTAGGCATTACTCATGTATTACACACCTACACAACACCTCCACACACACTACATGAGTTCATTTAAGGGTTCATTTTTCAAGTCCAAAAAAAAGGGTTCATTTTTCCTCTCATTGATTTGGGCTTCTCTAGGTCTAGATACGCTTGGAGATAATCGCAACGGGATGTACAAGATAGAATTTTCAAAAAGCTCGATAGAGCTTTAGCTAGGATTAGAGGACAAAATTTCAAAAAGCAAAGGTGAAAGTCCTTCCCAGAGCTGGTTCGGATCACCATCCGCTCCTAATCTCCCTCTATAACAACTAACAAGGTCCTAACTAAAGAAGGAACAGACTTTTTCTCTATGAAATCGTGGGACCAGTACTCAAACTTCAAGGAATTTGTTCAATAGGAATGAAACAATCAACAGACCTTGAACTCTACTCTTCACCATCTTTGGAAAAAATTTCAAGATTGGAATAAAAAATGCCTTTGGGAACATCTTCAATCAAAAAGGACTATTATAAACAGAATAACGGACATCCAACGAAACGTCACTCACGGAAAGAACAAGTTTCTGGACCGTTAAGAGGCTGATCTAAATAGAGAGTTGGAAGATATTCTCAAAAAAATGAGATTTTTTTACTGCAAAAATTTCGGGAGCAGTACATAGTTGAAGATTGTTGGGAAAACTCAACACAGGTTTAAATCAAGAACCTGTCTAACAGCGGAAGCACCAAAAATAATTTTCCCACAACCTGTGCAATTAATGGGCAACACCAAAGATACTCCAAGCAGCAAATATAATGGCAGAAAATTAAATAATCAGACACCAGAATTTTAACGTGGA
The DNA here is from genome assembly GCF_014773155.1 of Arachis stenosperma. Lineage (NCBI taxonomy): Eukaryota > Viridiplantae > Streptophyta > Magnoliopsida > Fabales > Fabaceae > Arachis > Arachis stenosperma. The sequence goes on along the minus strand of NC_080380.1, from coordinate 119,611,238 downwards.
AAAACCCCAAAAGAGGGACAAAAAACCCACGGGACCTAGTCCAGAAAAATCTTCCACTATCAGAATAATGGGTACACAAACAGTCTTCTTAGTAACACTAGGGCATCTCAACAATCAACAAAATACATCATCAAAACGGATGGAATCAACATAAACCCTCCACAAAAGTGGGTATCTCAAATCAGGCAAAAGAGAAGGCAATACAACAAATAAGTTATATCCTAATGTTCATCTCTACACCAGGAATAACATACTAAAATTTTATAAGAAATGGAGCAAGTTTACCAAGTCAATGTGATCAAGGTTGACATGCCCTTTTCCCCCAAATTTTCTCTTCTCTTCGACGCCGAAAACCACACCTCCTTTCACTGTTTCATTTGTTTCAAAAGGAGGGCTTCAAAAATCTCATTCTCTCTCTCCTTACCGTGGCTTGTTAGCCACTTTTCTTCCTTTATTTTTTTTTTTGTTTCTTTTAAAACTTGTGGGCCCCACTTGGTTGGGGACCCACCAACAAATCTCCCCCTCACCAACTCAAGTGGGGACAGGCTGCTCCACCAAACCCGCCTTCTCTTTGCAGGAATCAAACTTCACTGCAGGTAAACTCTTAGTCATCATATCTGAACCATTATCATCAGTATGGATCTTCTCAAGTGCATATGACTTCATCTCAAGCGCTTGACGTATCCAATGATACCTCACCTCTATGTGCTTCGATCTGGAATGAAACGTCGGATTCTTGCTGAGATGGATAGCACTCTGACTGTCACAAAATAACACAAACTTCTCTTGATTGATGCCTAACTCTTGTAGAAATTTCTTCATCCACAAGAGTTCCTTAGAAGCTTCAACAACAGCAATGTATTCTGCCTCTGTAGTAGACAAAGCAACACATTTCTGAAGTCGAGATTGCCACGACACAGCTCCCCCTGCATAAGTCATCATATAACCAGAAGTAGACTTCCTTGAATCAAGATCCCCAGCCATATCTGCATCTGTGTAACCATCCAACACAGGTTGGCCACTTCCAATGCATAAACAAACTCTGGAAGTACCATTAAGGTATCTGAGAATCCACTTCACTGCTTGCCAGTGTTCCTTGCCAGGATTAGAGAGAAACCGACTAACAACTCCAACTGCATGAGCAATATCCGGCCTGGTGCAAACCATAGCATACATCAAACTGCCAACTGCAGATGCATATGGAATCTTCTTCATTTCCGCTTTCTCTTTCTCACTTGTAGGACATTGCTGCGAACTCAGCTTGAAATGACTAGCAAGTGGAGTACTAACAGGTTTGGAATTACTCATGCTAAACCTCTCTAAAACCTTCTCAATGTACTTCTGCTGTGACAACCACAGTTTCCCATTCTTCCTGTCACGAGTGATACTCATGCCAAGGATTTTCTTTGCAGGACCCAAATCCTTCATAGCAAAGGATCTATTCAAGTCTTTCTTAAGACTTTCAATCTTCTTAGTGTCATGACCAACAATCAACATGTCATCAACATAAAGCAAGAGAATTATAAAATCACCATCAGAGAATTTCTTAACATATACACAATGATCAGAAGAAGTCTTACTGTACCCATGACCTTCCATGAAGGAATCAAACTTTGTGTACCACTGCCTTGGTGCTTGCTTTAACCCATATAAGCTCTTCTTCAACTTGCATACAAGGTGCTCCTTTCCTTTAACCTCGAAACCCTCTGGTTGCTCCATGTAGATTTCTTTATCTATGTCACCGTGAAGGAATGCAGTCTTCACATCAAGCTGCTCAATCTCTAAATTCAAGCTAGCCGCCAATCCAAGCACAACTCGAATAGAGGACATCTTCACAACTGGAGAGAAAATCTCCTCAAAATCAATACCTTTCTTTTGCTCAAAGCCTTTCACAACCAATCGAGCTTTGTACCTTGGCCGTGAGACACTTTCATCCGCTTTCAATTTGAACACCCATTTATTCTTGAATGCTCTCTTACCCTTCGGCAACTTCACCAATTCAAAAGTATGATTCTCATGCAAGGATTTCATTTCTTCTTGCATGGCCTTCAACCAATCTTCCTTATGCTCATCAGACATAGCTTCCTGGTAGCTCTCTGGCTCCCCAGTCTCAGTGTTCATCACATACTCATGAGGAGAGTATTTCTGAGAAGGATGACGCTCTCTAGTAGATCTTCTCAATTCAGGCTCAACTGGTGGTTCAGGTGGACCTTCAACATCTGGCACCTCAGGTTGAGGTGTAGGTTCATCATGTAAATCATCACCATCATTATCAACTTGTACATCTCCCCCATCAACAGGAGGTCTAGTGGAAGGACCAGGTTCATCATCAACAGAACGCCTAACAGTTATTGACTTATCTGTCTTCTCAAGATCTTCAATAGTTTGGTCTTCAAGAAAAATTACATCTCGGCTTCTAATTATCTTCTTGCTCACCGGATCCCATAATCTGTAACCAAAGTCTTCGTGACCATAACCCATGAAGATACACTGCTTTGACTTCCCATCAAGTTTAGACCTTTCATCTCTTGGAATGTGAACAAAAGCCCTACAGCCAAACACTCGCAAGTGACTATAGGAGACATCTTTCCCTCTCCAAACTTTCTCTGGAACATCACCATTAAGTGGAACAGAAGGAGAAAGGTTGATCAAATCTACTGCAGTCCTCATCGCTTCACCCCAAAAGGATTTAGGCAACTTTGCATGAGAGAGCATACACCTTACTCTATCATTGATAGTGCGATTCATTCTCTCTGCAACTCCATTATGTTGAGGAGTCTTAGGAACCGTCTTCTCAAGCTTGATTCCATGTCCTTTACAATACTCTTCAAACGGACCCCTGTATTCACCACCATTATCTGCTCGAACACATTTTAATTTCCTTCCTGTTTCTCTTTCAACACTTGCATGAAAGTGTTTGAAGATACCGAGCACCTGGTCTTTAGATTTCAAAACAAAAGCCCACACTTTTCGAGAATAATCATCAATAAAAGTAACAAAATATGATGCACCACCTAGTGTTTTAGCATCCATAGTGCAAACATCAGTGTGAACTAAATCTAGAACATGTGATCTCCTATGAGGTCCAGAATTATGAAATGATACTCTAGTATGCTTTCCAACAAAACAATGAGTGCAAGTATTTAAAGTTGTACCTTTCACTGGAAGTAAGTGCTTCTTGGCCAAGACGCTTAGTCCTTTCTCGCTCAAGTGACCAAGACGTATATGCCACAAATCAGAAGAGGAATCATCAGCTACATTCACATCTTCTTTGCACAACTTTGCTTGCAACCGGTAGAGAGTAGTGAGACTATTGTCTTCTCTAGCAACAATGAGAGCCCCTTTGGTAATCTTACATTTTCCACTACCAAAGGAAGTGCAGTATCCCTCTTGATCCAATGCCTTCACTGAAATGAGATTGAACCGCATATCTGGCACATGCCTAACATTCTTCAACTGCAACTTGCATCCCATGTTGGTTTCAAGCCACATATCACCCATACCAATGATATCACACACTCCTTTATCTCCCAATTTGATCTTGCCAAAATTTCCGGCAGTATAGGAAGTGAAAAATTCACGTATCGGAGTGACATGACATGAGGCACCAGAGTCCATAATCCAAGTGGAATCATCACAGACAAGATTCACATAATTTTCATCATATGTGATAAGAACATCTTCATAAACAATAGCAGCAGTTTCTTTATCACTATCTTTACCTTTGTCTTCGTTTCTTCCCCTTGATTGTTCTCTTTTCAAGAACCTACAATACCTCTTGATATGCCCCGGCTTGCCACAATGGTGACAAATGAATTCCTTTCTTGGCTTGTACTTTCCTCTTGACTTGCTTCGACTCTCTGACCTGTCAGAACTGTGAGGTTTTCTACTTTGACTTCTCCCCCGTGACTCTGAAACAAGTGCTTCTGACTGGGAGGAGGCATTAGTCAAATCTCGCTCTCTTCTTCTGGCTTCTTCATTCAACATACTCTCTTTAACCATTGCTAACGTCAACTTTCCTTTTGGAGCTGAGTTAGTTAGTGTCACAACCAGAACTTCCCAACTATCAGGCAAAGAGCTCAACAACAACAAGGCTTGCAACTCATCATTCAAAGTGATTTCATTATTTGTCAGTTGGTTCACTGTCTCTTGAAAAATGCTCAAGTGCTCCGGCATTGATTTACCTTCAACATACTTCATATTGACAAGCTTCCTAATCAAGAATGCTTTGTTTTGCACATTCTTTCTCTCATATAACTCCTTCAATTTGTTCCACATCTTCTCAGCATTCGTTTCGGTGTCAACATGTGGATACACACTAAGATCAAGCCATTGCCTCATCAAAGCAACTGCCTTCCGATTCAGCTTCTTCCATTCAGCATCGGATTTAGTACCTTTGGATTTATCTCCCTCCACAGGATCATACAAGTCCTTGCTATACAGTATATCTTCCATGAGGGTCTTCCAAATTGAATAATTTTGGGAATTCAATTTGACCATATTTGGTCCATGAGTATTTTCCTCCATTTAATCAGCACAGAAATAAACAACCAAAGCTCTGGATACCACTTTGTTGGGAAAACTCAACACAGGTTTAAATCAAGAACCTGTCTAACAGCGGAAGCACCAAAAATAATTTTTTCACAACCTGTGCAATTAATGGGCAACACCAAAGATACTCCAAGCAGCAAATATAATGGCAGAAAATTAAATAATCAGACACCAGAATTTTAACGTGGGAAAACCCCAAAAGAGGGACAAAAAACCCACGGGACCTAGTCCAGAAAATCTTCCACTATCAGAATAATGGGTACACAAACAGTCTTCTTAGTAACACTAGGGCATCTCAACAATCAACAAAATACATCATCAAAACTGATGGAATCAACATAAACCCTCCACAAAAGTGGGTATCTCAAATCAGGCAAAAGAGAAGGTAATACAACAAATAAGTTATATCCTAATGTTCATCTCTACACCAGGAATAACATACTAAAATTTCATAAGAAATGGAGCAAGTTTACCAAGTCAATGTGATCAAGGTTGACATGCCCTTTTCCCCCAAATTTTCTCTTCTCTTTGACGCCGAAAACCACACCTCCTTTCACTGTTTCATTTGTTTCAAAAGGAGGGCTTCAAAAATCTCATTCTCTCTCTCCTTACCGTGGCTTGTTAGCCACTTTTCTTCCTTTATTTTTTTTTGTTTCTTTTAAAACTTGTGGGCCCCACTTGGTTGGAGACCCACCAACAAAGATTGGAGTACAAAGTTTTATCATACCAAGACTATGATAAAAATATTCAAGAATAAAATTAATTAACTCATAAATCAGCAAGAAAATTGGATGAGCAACGAAGCAAACATAAAAAAATCATGCAATGCAGTTTTTCAACGACTTATATCAAAATAAGATAAATATTAATTTCAATAATCCCCTCACTCAAACAAGTCCTAAAATAGATTCAAATTTTTGTAAGTTGTTGATTAAGATGCCAACAATGGAAGAGACCAAGAAGATGATGTTTAGTATTAGTTCGTTGGAGGTCCCGGGTAGCGATGAGATCCCAGCACTATTATTCAAAAAAATTGAAAAACCATGAAAGACAAGACGATGAAGCATGTTAGAAGTTGCTGGAACAATCCGAGAAGAATAGAAGAAGTCAGCTCAACCTTAATTACTCTCATCCCAAAGACTCAAGCTCCAGATTTCATCACTCAATTCAGACCTATAGCCCCTTGTAATGTGAATTACAAAGTGATAACCAAGATTCTGGTTAACAAAATTAAACCAGTTCTAAATGACATTATCGCTCCCTACTAATCCAGTTTTATTTTTGGGAGAAAAATTCAGGATAACATTCTTATAGCCAAAGAAGTGATTCACTTAATGAAAAGAATGAGAGAAAAAATCAAAATTATGGCAGTCAAAATTAATTTTTAAAAGACATACAATAGAATCAATTGGGGATGCCTAGAAAAAAAGATTACAAGAAATTAATCTTTCAAGAATCTGTATTGACATCATCATGAATTGTGTAACTACAGTTAAGTACAATTTGTTGTGGAATAGCAATATGATAGAGGATTCCTTGCTGAAAAGGAGAATTAGACAAGGAGATCCTAGCTCCCCGTACTTGTTCATCAATTGTATGGATGCTCTATCTCAGCTTATTGAAAAAAATAGTTCAACTAGTTAAATGAAAGCCTTTCGCAATTGGGAGGAGAAACCTGATATATTTCATTTACTATTTGAAGACGATCTTTTGATCTTCGCTGAAGCTACTCCCAGTCAGATGCAGAATGTGTTTGAAATTATGAATATTTTTTGTAATGGTTTAGACTCAAGGTTAATCAAGTAAAGATATCTGTAGTTTTCTCTAAGAATGTCCTATACATGACATCTCAGGGTTCAAAGAAAGTAAAGAGCTGGAAAAATATCTTGGTGTCATGATCAACAATAATAGAAGAGGAAAGAATAGTTTCAAAAATGTTACGAAAAAAGTCCAAAATAAGCTAAAAGGGTGGAAAACCAAATGCTTCTCCCTTGCGGGAAGAATTACTCTAGCACAAATAATTATCAGTTCAATGGTCCATTATGAAATGCAGCACGAAAGGGTCCTTTAAGGTATCTGTTATGAGATCGGAAAATTCTAAAGGAAATCCATATGATGTGATGAAGAAAATAAGAAGAAAATGCATTATGTAAGCTAGAAGATGATATGTCAACCTAAGCATGAAGGTAGGTTGGGTTTCAAAAGACTTAATATCATAAACAATGCTTTCTTGTTGAAAGTTATTTGAAAATGGAAGACAAACCCAGATTTTCTATGGGCAACCATCCTAAATCATAAATATAGAAGAAATGGGAGAATTGAAAATAGTATGCATAGCAGAACTTCGGATTTCCAATTATGGAAGGAGATGAACATGCTATAGAATACTTTTCAGGATAACACCAACCACTATATGGAGAATGGACTTGAAACTAAATTTTGGACAGATTGCTGGATGGAAAGTAGAGAATGTCTAATCAACTATAATCAAACCCTTGACGTGGATGAGAATACTTTAGTTTGAGAATGGGCAAACGATGAGGGGGAGTGGAATTTGAACAAGCTAAAAGAAGCCCTTCCTGATGAGGTGGTAGACACAATTAGAGCCATGGCGCCCTAAGTTTAGAACAGGAACAAGACACTTTCGGATAGAGGCATTCTGCAGATGGAGATTTTTTAATGGCAAGTACTTATAAATGGTTGGTTAGATGGACAGAACAAAAAATCTCTATTTGGAAAAGAGTCTCGAAATGACAAGGCCCTCAAAAAAATAAAGTATTCATTGGCTAACTATGCATCAGAGGATACCAACAAAGGAGAGGTTGAAAATTTATTTTGGGATAAATTGATATTGCCATTACTACATAAACAAAGAAGAGAGCATTCTTCATGTATTAAGAGACTGTCCTAAAGTCTCTAAAGTCTGGACACAACTAATCAAATTAGAAGCTATTGGAGTCTTCTTTGGCAACCAGTTCGCAGAATGAATAGAACAGAATTTGAACAAAGAATTGGAAAAAGATAAATAGGCAACATGCATAGACATATTCTTCATTACTTGTTGAAGGGTATGGTTTTGAAGAAATCAAGAAGTTCATAATCAAAGTTGTCAGAGACCTAATAAAGCAACTAGAAAAATTCACATCCAAGTTCAACAAAATAGAGAAGCTTTCAAGAACAAGGAATACTTGGTTGATCGGATAAAGAAAGTTGAGAAGCACATTTTATGGAATCCACTACCAAAAAGATGGGTTGCCCTCAACACTAACGGCATGGCAAAGGGGAATCCTAGGCTAGCGTCTTGTGGAGGTGCGATTCGGGATAGTCAGGGGCGATGGCTTGGAGAGTTCTCGCACAACATTGGCTTGTGCTCTACTTTTAAGGCTGAGCTGTGGAGAATCCATCAGAGACTTAACTTCGCCTGGACCATGGGCATGAGAAATATCTTTATCTATTGTAATGCCATGGCAGTGGTGGCTTTCATCAACAACCACCATGACCTCCACAACCTCCCAAACCCGTTAATGTGCCGAATTGAAGAGTGGAGGAAGAAGGACTAGGACATCTGCTTCAACCATACACTAAGAGAGGGGAATCGAGTTGCCAATGAGTTGGCTAGAATAAGTTCCGGAATTGAACCAGGCTTCACTTTTTTAGACGCTCTACTGCAAGGAATTTTGGTGCTTATGAATGACAATGGAAGGGGGGCATCCATGCCCTGCATCACCAAATTCTAATTTAGCGTTGATTTTTTTGATTGTGTTATTTTTTTTATCTTTCCTTAGGCCTTAGGCCCTTCCTGTAACAAAAAAAAAAAGAACACATAGTATAACAGAAATCATCTGGTATTGATATCTTGTGCACTTTTTATATGCTAACAATCATTTTTACAACTCCCATGTTTGTCATCTCTGTTGTTTTAACCATTTGTCCAACTCTAATTCTAAATTCTTATCCCACAATACACTAATATTCTTTTTAAGGTACCCAATATTTTCATACACATCATCATAAGTCTCCATTGTAGCACATCAATCTCAATCACACCAATCCATTATTGTCTCTTCACTATCTATGTACTCAGTTATTCCTCTATAACAACAAAATCTTCCCTTATAATGAACCGTAATGCTAAAATTATTCATCTTTACCAATCCTACCGTGATTAGAAACAACTAAATAAAAACTTTCACTAACAGAGCATGTATTTCACCTCAAACACAAATTCTCAACAAAATTAATCATGTACCAATAGAATTGTTAATACGGTATGAATGTGGATCTCAAATTAATGTTAGTAGGTTTAGTGGTGCTTTTGATAGACTGTAGAAATGGGCCGATTTTGAGAACTCCAATAAGGCCTGGAGTTGAGTGCAGAATATTTTTGTTTATAGAAAAGTTTGCTTACACTCATAAGAAGTATTAAACAACTCAATTTGACTCATCTTTTCTCTTTTGATTCTAAAAAAAAGACATCATCCATCAATGTAGTTTGGAACACGGATCACACTTTAGAACCACCTACTTAGTAAAAATAACATTATTTTATCTAAAGAAATAGAGATAAATAAGTCCCTGCATAATTTAGCAATGATAATATGATACTTAATATGCCAACTGATCACCCTAATGTGATAACTAGATAATTTTTATTACGAGTTAATCAAAAAAATGATGAAGGGATCGCGTTGTTTTACAGGAAAAAAAAAGTCAAGAACCGAATAAATTCTTTTTAAAATATATTATTTTTCATAAAAATAAATGGAGGTTGGATTTGTATTTCACATTATTCTTAACTAATATTCTTAAAAAACACATGTCCGTAAAATCTAAATAAATAAGTAAAGTCTTGTTAACATATTTTTTAAAGGATATATTAGGGAAAAAATATTTTTAAAAATTATTGGAAAGATAATATTTTTAATATATTGAATATATAAAAATTTTAAAAAACTCTATTGGTATACTAATAAGATATTCTTTTAAGAGGCATAAAAATTATAAAATTTTATTTTAATGAAAAATAAAAATTTACGTAAAATTAGGGAAATAAATTATACACGTACAATATAGTATTATACTATTGTAACATAATTTAAATAGTAAAATTATTGATTTAATTAAAATTTTTAAAATCAATTAGTTTATTTAAAATTATAATATAAATTAAATCAAAATTTTACTTACCTATCGTAATTTTGACGGCACTTCACTTGAGAAGTTTCGTGGCGGTATACGACTTTATTGATAAAAACCATTAATAAATGACGGAGAATATACGTTTTAAAGTTCGTTAAACAGGTTATGTGCACTAAAAATAGTTATTATGTTAGTTATTTAATTTTTGAATTTATTTATTTTGTGCCTTAAAAATATATATTAAATTTATAAATTAAAAATTTTTATTGAAAATAAAAAAAGAAAGCTTTTAATATATTTATTTTATATTTATTAAATATAAATATTTAAAATTTGAATCCAATTATATATCCAAACATTTTTGTATCTAAATCCAATCAAATAGATTCAAACTCAATAAAAACCACTTTCATTACACCCGCGTGTATACACGCGCGTTTCATTGTTTCAATAACGCTTCTTCTTCTTCTTCGTCTTCATCTTCGTCTTAGTCTTCATCTTCGCATTCTTCTTTCTTTTTCTTCGCTTTCCTCTTTCTTTGTCTTCGCATTCCTCCTTCTTTTCGCGTTCTTCCTTCTTCTTTTTCGCCTTCTTCCTTCTTCTTCGCATGTTTTCTTTCAATCGTTATTCTTTTATTATTACTATTACTGTCGCATTTTTTCTTTTCCTCCTTTCAATTGAGGTTCATTTGGATCTAGAATTTGGTTCAGATTTAGTGAATACTTAACAGTAGTATCAAGTGAACCTAACTCAATTCACAAATAAACCGAATTTAGTTCAGATTTAAACAAAAAGTGATAAACATTCAATCAACAAGAAAAACACATTTTAATTCATTTCTGCATGCAACTGAACTCAATATAAACTAAGAAATGAACCGAATTTTTTAAGGAATAACAGATTTGGTGAATACTTAAAAGTAGTATCAAGTGAATCTAACTCAATTTACAAATGAACCGAATTCGATTTAAATTTGAACAAAAAATGTAAACATTCAATCAGCAAGAAAAACATATTTCAATTCATTTTTGCATGCAAATGAACTCAATTAAACTAAGAGATGAACCAAATTTTTTAAGGAATAACAAATTTGGTGAATACTTAAAAGTAGTATCAAATGAATCTAACTCAATTCACAAATAAACCAAATTCGGTTTAGATTTGAACAAAAAGTGATAAACATTCAATCAGCAAAAAAAGCATATTTTAATTCATTTCTGCATGCAAATAAACTCAATTAAACTAAGAGATAAACCAAATTTCTTATGGAATAACAAATTGGTGAATACTTAAAAGTAATATCAAGTGAATCTAACTCAATTCACAAATGAACCGAATTCGATTCATATTTGAACAAACAGTTAAAAAATTATTTAAAGAATAAAAATTTTGGTCAATACTTATCAGCAGTATCAAGTGAATCTCAATTAACACACAAATAAATCAAAATTATTTAATAATGACATTAGAGAAAATCAGAACTAATCAAAATTGCACAAATTTAAAAGAAAAAGAAAAAGAAGAAGAGAGATGAGGAAAAAAAAATAAAAAAAAGCGAGTGATTTAAATTTTTTTTATAATAATTTAGTTAAATATTTTGTTTAAATATAAAATTTTATTCTTAAAATTTTTTATAAATAATAAATTTATCATTTATCTTTAAGATACATGTTAAGTAAACTTATAATATTTTTCTGTCATGTACCTGTTTACATTGTTAAAGATAAAGATTAATAAATACCAAAAAAAAAAGATAAAGATTAATATAGTACACTTCAAAAATATTATTAGTGTAATTATAATTTTAAAAAATATTTTAGTGCATATGAGTAATATTAAAGACCACTCGCCTGACTCGGATAACGGAAGGGTCTGGAGTCACCCAACAGCGACAATCAAATACCAACCTAACCTCCAATGAATCCAAAGACGTTCAGAAAAATTCAACATTCCAAGCCGCCAAAGTGGAACAATCGAACAAGATCCACATACACTTGCTCTCATTCGCGAGCGACACTTGACATCAATGACGTTTACGCTGGCATTGATTACAAAGATTAATATTTCAATTATTAGACCCTACAGCGGATAGCACGAATCACCAAAAGATGACTTAAAATAATACTAGACAATAGTTTCCTTTCCTGCATTTTTTTCAGAAAATAATTGATCCCCAATAAAATAATTAAACTTTTCATGAATTATATATATATATATACCATTAATTTTTGTATTTATATAATATAATTATACTATAAACTATATTTTAAAAAGTAAAATATTATTTTTGTCAAATTCAGTTAATATATATTTTAAAGATATATATAAAAATTATTATTAATAGAAATTAAGAACCTAAATTTGATATATTTTCTGCAAATAAAAATTTAATTAATAATATTCACATGTACTGTTAAAATAAACATATATATATATATATATATAATATATACTATATGAAATACTTATAAATAGAAATTATAATTGTATATTAAAAATTTAATTAAGATAACTGAATTATCATCAATTACACATTTTTATTTATTTAAGAGTAGTTTTATCTACTCATAACAATTTTAATATTAATAAGGTTTATTTTTACATTAATACGTTATTTTTTGTTTTTCTGGATAATTATTTTAAAATATTTTTTATTTATTTTTTTTCGTAATATCATCGACTCTAATTTTTATTGTGCTAATACGTGTGCTTTTTGTTTTTCGACAATTGTTTTAACGCAAATAGTTAAAAATTTATATTATATATGTGAAGTTAATAAGTAAAATAATTTTTGAAAGATACATTGATTTCTATTTTTGTCTTTAAAAGAATAAATTAATCAAATTTCTCTTCAAAAGATAATATATATGATCAAGTTAATTCTTTCATCATCTCTTTTGTTAATTCTTTTCTCATCTCTTTTTATAATAAAATTTTGTATGAGGCATTCTATTAAACATCTTATATGCATTATGTTTAATTCATCAAACTTAGAAAAGAATTTTTTGCATACTCTTTGAGTATGGTGTGATAAAGTACATCAAACTTGTTGTAGTCGTTGTAGGTATCAAAGACATATGAAGCTTCGAAAATGCTGTCGAGCCTGCGAATAAGTGCTAATAATAGAAGTCATTCTTGAGGATAAGGAAAAAGAATTGGTGGAGCTCAATGAGAGAGTTGCAGATTTTTAGGATAGCCGACGAAATTGCCTAACTACCAATAATGAGAAGAGTAAACATCAAAATAAATGTCATGGAGTTATTTTTTAAGGTGACCAAATCTGTTATCTTTTAAAATTGAATTGATTAATTTATTTTTTTAAGAAGGAAAATAAAAATCGAAGTATCTTTCAACACCATTTTAATTATATATATATAAAATCATGAATATTTGATTTGTTCTTTTAAATTAGTCATTTTAGTTTTGTTGTCTTTTTTTTATAATATATTTTTTACTCTCAGTTTTTATATACTATTTATCATCTAAATTATACATTATTAAAATTAAATTTCTTCAATTAATAGAGTAGTAGACGTGGCATTTCTTAAAAGCGATTTTTGATTTATTTTATTTGATTTATTTAAATATGTTAATTAATTAATTATTTATTTAACTTGATTGAAATAAATATCAAATAATTTATTATTTTATTTGACTACATTAATTATAATTAATTAATTATATTAATTATTTAATTTAATTAAAATAAATTAATTAATTTTATTTTAATTTGTATTAATTTTTTTTATGTATTTTGATTAACAATTTTTAATAGTGTTATCATTTTTACATGACATATTTATAAAGTATTTTTTTATTTATTTAACTTACTTTATTTAGCCAAACAATTATAATTAATTCACTACATCAATTATTTAATTTAATTAATTTAAATATATGTTATTTGATTTAATTTATTATCATATTACTGTTTGAGTCGTTATTTATTAACAATTTTTCTTTATTTTTTTAATCTTAAATATTTTTATTTTAAATTTTTTATTTTTATTCATTATTTATATTTCTTTTTTGTTTTAATATCAAATCAATATTTCTATTAATATTTTTTTTATAATTTATTGTTTAATATATGTTTACCATCAATTATATAGTCATGAATATTTTTTTAATTTATTAAAAAAAATTTCATTCTTTCTTTTTTTTATTTTACCCATTTTTATCTTTCATTGTAAAAAAATCATATATGCTAAAAGAAAATCTTTTTTTTTATCACCAATTATTCTTTATTCGGTAATATTTTTTTCTCTTATAATTCATTATTTTTAGTCATTGATTTTTTTAAACTATAAAATATTATTATTTGTTAGTATACTCTATTTCTTCTATTTTTTATTTTATTCTTATTTATTTAATTTTTTTATAATTTTTATTACGTAATTTATGATTTTTATCTCACACAAGTTAATCTATTATAACTCTTCACATGTTAGATTTTTTCGATGTTTAAATTATATTTCTTACATACTTAATTTTATTTTTAATTTGAGAAATTAAGTGATAAAATAACATCGATAAAAATTGTTATGCGTCATCTTCTTCGTCTTTTTTGCTTACCTCTTTTTTTTAGAGATCATGAATAATTATATACCATGATTCTTATAGATAAAAGATAAGTATTGTATCGTAACTTCTTTTAACAAAATTTTTATTATTTATCTTGAAATAAAAAAATATTATAAATTACTTGTAATTAATAAATCTGTCATCATTATAATAAGATTATGCATTTAGTTGTGCATTTATTTTAACTTTAGTAATTTTAGTATGTATTTAAACTACCAAAAAATAAAATTATTTCTAAGTACAAATATAGTTAGTTTAACACAAGAATCGATAAAAATATGTTAATAAATTTTAACAGCTAACAATGATAGTTATATTACTTTAATTTTGAGAATGAATATAATAATAATAATAATAATTTAAAGACAAATTTTTTAATATTTTAATATAAAAATAAAAAAATTTAAAAATTTTACTCATGATTCATCAGAAAAATGTCTATAAATTTAACCTTTAATATTATTGAAAGAAAATTTTTTAAAAAAAAATTTTAATATAAATATTTTAATTTAATTATAAATTATATATTACTATTAATGTGTAATTGTTATATTTAAAAATTAAATAAAATTATTATCCATAATTTTATTATTTTTAATATTAAAAATAGTTAAATTAAGTTTAATTAACTTTATAAAATTTTTATAACAAAAATTATTATATATGTTTTTTTAAATTAAAAAAATATTTTACATATTTTTATATATTATTCCGTGTGTGTATATATATATATATATATATATATATATATATATATATATATATATAGTTAAATTATGAATTATATTTTTAACCATTAATAAAGCCATTTATAGTTTCTTAACTACTCTCTTTCTTCATTTTTAGTTAAATATTATTTACTTTTTTTTAATTACTCCTTATTTTAAGTTTTCTAATAAACTATGATGTACGGATACTGACACGGATACGGGACACGACACATACAACACAGGACACGTCAACACGCGAATTTTAAAATCTTACCTGACATAGGGACACGCATGCATATAAAATATAAAGTATTTTTTAGATAAATCGTAATGATATTTTGATATTTTATTGATATTAAAATATAAATTAAATTTTTTAATTATTTTTAATGTCTTATATTAATTATATCAAGTATTTAAAATATTTTTTGTTTTAATAAATAATAATATATATTATATCTAAATTTATTTTAAGAATATATGTTAAGAATAAGATTGGACACGCTCACACGTGATGGTATTTATTAGGTGTGTCCAAACGTGTCCGGAGAAGAATTTTTTTTATTAAGACACGGTTGAACACAACAGACACGCGTGTCGGACAATTGTCGGTAAATATCGTGTCCGAATTGAGTCCGACATGCGAACACAATAACTCAGTAAAGTGTCCGTGTTTCATAGCTAATATACGTACATCCTAATCAAAGTTATATTTGAAAGGCTAAACTATCATGACCGCTTCTCATTTTTTAAAAAGTTGACAAAAATAACTTTTACTTTTGATACGATAAAAATATTTTTAAAATATGATAAAATACAATAAAATAATTAAAAAAATATAAGCGATAATTAATTTTTTTTATTTAACAAATTACTTATACATTTGATTCAAACTTTTATAAAAATATTTAGATAATTATTTAAAAATACATATTAAAAACTAAATAAAAAATTAATTTCTAAAATTTTTTATTTTTTAAAAATATTTCTAATCATTGATAAAAGATTGCGAAAACATCTACAAAATATAAAATCGTTCAATTTTAAAGATAAAATATTATTTTCTAATCATATTTGCTAAAAATTACATAAAAATCTAATCTTTAAAACATATTTGATAATATATATATATATATATATATATATATATATTTAATAATAAATATTTTTATCGTATTTAAAATATTTTAAAGATATTTTTGTTATTAACAAAAGTAGGATTTTTTCAGTGTTTAAAAAACTCGAGAATGATTTCATTAATATAATTTACCTTATGTGATAAAAGGAAAGAATGAAAAATATTTTTAAAATTGAAAAGGATAAAATTTGTATATGTTCTTATTTAAAAACACATTTAATTCATGTTATCACATGTTTATTTTTCAATTTTTATAATATTATTTTATATTATAAACTAAAAAGAGTGTTACAAGTGTGTTGAAAATAAAGAAAAGTTAATAATGATGCTAAAAGAGTGATACAAAAATTCTCCCAACTAACAAGTTGAACATCTATCTCTTTATTTAATACTAGATTAAAACCCACACAATACACAGAAAACTATATTAATTATATTATATAGTATAAATTTAAGATATTATATATGTTATTTAGAAATATATTAGATTATATATAAGTTAATATTAAATTTAAAAGTTAATTTATAAAAAATATTGTACAATATATTTATTTAGTTTGGCCATTTATATATGATTTAATAATATTATTATTCAACAAAAATAAATACAAAAAATACTATTTTAATATAGATAATAATTGTACTTCATTATTATTTTATAATTCAATTGAATAATAATATGGATTAAATTTAATTAATTAAGAAGTTTAAAATTTTATTTAGTAACATATCAAAATTAATTTAAATTTTATAACGGTTGATAACAAATGACAATTTAAAATAAAAAGATTAATTCAAAATTTAATAATTATGAAAATAAAATTATACATGAATTATACTATAAATAATAAAAATATTTAATTAAAGTTTATTCACCTTATTTTACATAATTATTTTTTATTTTTATTCTTTAAATAGCTACCTTTTTTTTAATCTTTTTTAGGTTATATTTAAATAATATGGTACAATTATAAAATTATTAAATAAAATATAAGTATATATAAATATTACTAATATTTTGATAATTAAAAATGATATTTAATTTTTTAATTTTATTTTTCATGAATCATGATAACATGTATTTTCAACAATATTATTACAACTAAATAATATAAAAAAATGTAAATTATTGAAAAAAATATATAGATGACAAAGACACTATATAACTTATGAATGCAATTACACAAAAGAATAAAAAAAAATTAATGAATACAGCCACACAATCACCTAATACATACGTTTAGCAAATTAATATATATATATTAATAGAGAGGGAGAAAGAGAAAGATGTATTATGTTAGAGAAGATAAAGAAAATGTGTAAATTGAATGTTGATTTATATAGTAAATATTATTAATGTTTTGATAATTAAAAATGATATTCGATTTTCAAATTTTATTTTTCATGAATCATGATAACATGTATTTTCAACAATATTATTACAACTAAATATTATTAAAAAATATAAATTGTTGAAAAAAATAATATATAGGCGACAAAGACACTATATAACTTATGAATACAATTACACAAAGAAATAGAAAAATTAATGAGTACAATCACACAATCACCTAATACATACGTTTAGCAAATTAAAAAAAAATTATGGTCATAAACCAAATTCTAGTTTCTACAAAAAATTAGCAAGAATGGAGAGGGAGAAAGAGAAAGAGGTATAAAATTATGTTAAAGGAGATTAAAAAAATGTGTATGGTAAATGTTTATTTATATAGTAAATATTATTAATGTTTTGATAATTAAAAATGATATTCAATTTTCTAATTTTATTTTTTCATGAATCATGACAAAATGTATTTTCAGCAATATTATTATAACTAAATGATATTAAAAAAACATAAATTGTTGAAAGAAAAAAGAAGTGATATAGGCGACAAACACTACAAGATACACGGAAAAATGTGGCAGCAAATTACCGGCGATTTTCCAAACTGCCGCGAATTGATAGAATAGTGGCGGTTTTAATAGTATTTTCAGACTCCGTCCCAAATTGATCAGGATAGTGGCGATTTGGGGTCCCAACTGCCGCAAATATCATTTTGGAGAGTAAAGATAAAATCTTCTCCTTTCTGAGTCTAGGGCTAATCTTTCTTTTTCGCGTGAATCCTTGCCGTTGTGTAACTCTCCTCTATCAGTTCCAGCTGCTACGTCTTTTTTCGTCATTGATATGCTCCCTACGCTGTGTAGCTCCCACGCATGAAAGAACAGTGGAAGGGAATGTCCGTTGTTCTTCCCTCCGTCATGCATGTCTGTGTCTTTGTGGAATCGCGTGACTGCTGATCCGTCCTGGTGTCATCGTCATCATCTTCCCCTTTACCCTGTTGTGCACTACTCAATTCCCCCTTACCCTGTTGTTCCAATCCCCACTTTGTATTCCTAATTTTGTCCCAATTTAATTTCTTTACTTGTTGACCGATTAATTTTGCTCTAATTTCACCCTTTTATCTTATGTAGTTTGGTTCGAACCATATTCTGATTCAAACTCCAACTTGTCACCCTCGCCAACAACATAAGATAGGAAAGGTGCCAGAGCACCTTCTGCTCTTTCCTCTAATCTGGGTGTGCTCCTTTATTTTTAGGTTTGTTCCCTTAATTATTTTGTTAATCGATACTGATTTGATTTTGATTTACATGTTTGTTTTCTTTGAACATAAACATAGGAAAAACAAAAACTAAATTCATCTTATTATGGCAAAAAATTAAAACTCCATGTTATGTTAGGGAGGTTAAAGGGAGAGAGGTTAGAACATAAACACAGAAAAAGTCAAAGATAAAACTAAATTCATCTTGTCATGGCAAAAAATTAAAATTCCATGATATGATACACATGAAATAGACATACATGAAAATCCATAAAATCTACCTCACTTGAAAATGACGGTCCTGTTTAATTTGTCTGGATAGAAAAAAGTATGATGTAGCAACACTTGTAGATTTTATTTTCATTTCTTTCATTAGAGATAATAGGAGAATTTGCATACTTTCTTTTATCCAGACAAATATATAGATAGGATTGTAAAAGTGAACAACACTGCACTAACAAATAGCAAACTTCTCCTCAAGGGTAATGCAACAAATTTACTCAAAAGTAGTACTCCATAAATCTGTATATCTTGAATCCAGTAATTTGATAGACTGTTCTATCTTGGCAAAGATGGATCATAAACAAAAAATTTCAACAATTTGACCCTGTATGAATTATAGGAAAGATCATGGACATTAAGAATAATATATACAGGTATGGCTATTTTTGCACTATAAAAAGATAATAATGTCAACAAATCCCTAAAATTAACAAATATTCCGTCAATTTTCTTTTCCTGAATATGGAAGGTTCCAGTAGAAAATAAAACACAAAATACAATAAGCATCCACTAAGATTGATCATATCTTTTACTTATTAGTCACCAAGGCAATTGCAATTAGCAGCTTAAGGTTTTGAAGTCATTATGTCAAAGAGATAAATAGGATAAACATCCTCAGTGAAGTTACATATTCTTTTCAAATAAGGATGCTTTATGGCTTACATAACCAAATAAAATAGATCTAACTCTTGTTTTCCTTCATGGATTTCATGAGGGTCATGGTACATGTGTAATGTGAAATAGTATACAATTTGTTTTTCCTATGTGTGTAGCACCCTACCACACAAAGCTTTATGCATAAGTCATAAAGTAGAGGTGGCGAGATATTACGACCTATAAAAGAAAAGACATATATAAGTATAGTTGAAAGCATTTTGTAACTAGGAGCCTTAAAGAAGAAACTAAGTAAAAAAAATAGAAAATCGTGTCACACTCGTACGAATAAGCGTAAAATTAATAGGCAAGATCAAAAGAAGGCTAAAAAACATAATTCATTCTTTTCTAAATAAATCAAACTTAAAACATATAATTCTTAAAACTAATTCTTTCTAAATAATTACTTCAAACTAAACTTCCAATTTTTATAAAACTTTCAGTAGCACTTCCTCTAAAACTCAAACTTCTGCCACCCAACTATCAAGCCAAACCACTCTTAGTTATTCAAATAATTTTCAATATCAAATCATTTCAAAATCAAATCACACATCTCTCAACCAATCCATTCAATTCAATTTCACAAACTTACTATTAATTTTCAACAAACAACCAATCATATTTATTTTATACTCATCAAAGTCATAATCCAACACATACGAATTCATTAATGCTTTATACACACATCGTATAATATATGCTTAATCCATCAATAATTCATTCGATTCATTCCTATCTTTTGGTCTTCTAGTCTAAGTTTTCACGTAACATTAAAGATTAACTACGAGAAAACAAAACTATACTTTGGCCGAATTCCTCCCTAAGCTTGAAACATCTCAAAAACCTCTCCTTTCACAAGATCCAAGTTTCCAAATGTTAATTCCTTAAGTTTAATTACCCAAATTTCATTCCAAACCACCAAATTGAATTCCAAATAAACAAGAACACCATCAAATTCACATAATATCACTATGACCATCATATGGTTCACTAATTCGATGATTCACAAAGGTTCAATAGTTTCTTACCTTACCCACGGATCAATTGGACAAAATGCAGTAATTTTTCATTGCTGGAGTTCACCTAAACCATCAAAATTATTCAATTTTTTAATACCTAAACTCAAGACCCACGAAATTTAGGAGAGTAAAAACTGGACAAGAAATGCAAATTTCTTATCACTTTATTCAGATAAAATTGAAAAGAATTCTGAGACAAACACGTGGCCGCTGATGGCTCGTTAATCGAAGCTCTGAATTGAAAGTTATGGACGATTGAATATTCGGAGACGTTAGGGTTCTCTCTCCCCGATTTTCTCATTAGTTCATAATTTAAATTATAATATTCAATTTATAATCTTGTTAACCAAACATAATTTTTTTAAGAAAACAATTGTCTTTTCTAAAATGAATCATTTTGCAAATCTACCCAAACATGCTCTTACTTAGATTTCATAGAATCCAACTATTGAAAAAGACACAAAAACCCTCTTAATCAGATTTCATAGAATGCTAAATGTACAGGGCAACATAGGGGACAAGTCTTTACAGTGCAATTTGCATGTTCTTTATTCTTTTTGCGCAGTGACTTCATCATTGTTTATTTACAATAACCACGCTTACATGAAATTCAATGCATAGTGATCATACATAGACAAGATAATTTTGATAAGTACGGAAAGGATACTATCTAATGTGGTATAGTTATGTATTCCCTAATCAGATTTTCGAAATTTTTAGAGTACTATAAATAAATTTTTAATATGCACTATTTTTTGGAGCTAACTATAGTTGTTTGCTTATTTTTTTATCTAACTATATCAAATTTTAAGTCTAGTTTTTTTTTTCTTTAGAGTTGATTGTTATCTTATAAAGCTTTTGTTTTAAGTATTTTTTTAACTTTAACTTTCACTCCTATTTTCTTGTTTTATTTTTTAAGAAAGGTTTTCTTTTCTATTTTATTTTTTTGGCTTTGGGACCACCAATTCTTCCAGTAATTTTTTTAGGAAATGCAAAATTTTCCAATAAGTAAGCAACTTTCTTGAATCCTTCTGCATGCTGAATATTATCCTGGATACAAGTAATTGTGTTTTTGTTTCTCTTTTATGAGTTATTCTCATATTTGATATAATTTGTTGTTATGTTTTCTGGTATTCTAACTTTATTATGTGTATATACGTTGTTTGTATTATTTCATTAAATTAGATATTGATAAAAGTTAGATTTCAAAGTCACAAGATGGTCTAGAATATAGGGACGGTTTAACCAGTTTCTTAGACTTCACATTTGCCAATGCATCATCCGATGGGATGATACATTGTCCATATCCTTCATGTGGGTTTTGCCTTTTCCAAACTAGAGAGAATGTATATGATCATTTGCTGATAAAACCTTTTTTCCCTAGTTATACATTTTGGTTACATCATTGTGAGAGATGCGTAGTAGAGAGTTTTAGTGGTGGACAAGGAATAGAATCCGAAAGAAACTTCAGAGATCTAATACGCGACATGGTCCACGAGGCATTCAACTTCCTAGGACAACATAGCGATGAAGAAGACTCAACGAATGAATATGCTGGAAGGGGTGCAGAGGAGTTGTTGTACTTATACAACGAACCTAGTTGTGAGTCCTGTAATTTTCATGACCTTCTTGAAGATGGAGAGTAGGAGTTATATCCGGAATGCTCAAAATTCTCAAAGTTGTCTTTCTTGGTGAGGCTCTATATATAAAATGCATGTGTAGAGTGAGCGACAAGGCCTTCAGAATGATATTGGAGTTGCTGGCGGACGCCTTTGAGCATGCAAGGATTCTAAACACATTGTACGATGCCAAGAGAATCATAAGAAAGCTTGGTATTGAGTATAAGAAGATAGATTCATGTCCAAATAACTGCATGCTATACTAGGGAAGCGACTAAGAGCTGTCTAAATACAAATGATGTGGGACATCGAGATGGAAGCAAAAGACAAAGAAGAACTCTAGAGTAAAGATCAATGTGGTTGTTAAGAGGAATGGGAAACTACAAGGGGTGAAGATTCTTCGTTACTTCTCCCTTGTTCCACGATTGCTGTGGTTATTCATGTCTAGTAAAACTTTCATTGACATGTTATGGCATCAGAGAGATCCTAACTCTGATAGTTCTTTGAGGCATCTAAGGGACGGTGAAGCATGAAAGACATTTGATAGAAGATATTCTGACTTCTCTGGCAATCCGTGCGGTGTTCTCTTAACCTTAGCTATCTATGGCTTTAACCCTTTTGGAAACATGAGTTCAAAATAATCAATTTGGCTCATGATTCTTATTTCGTACAACCTACCTCCCCAAATTTACATGAAACCCATGTCTTTTATCCTCTCCATGATTATTCGTGGTCCTAAAATTCCTAAAAATGATATAGATGTTTACCTACATCCCTTGATCGATGAGTTGAAGCATACGACGCTACCGAGAAAAAACCATTCAAGATGTATGCTACATTAATGTGGACAATCAGCGATTTTTAGGATTGGACAACTTATCTAGATGGAATACATATAGTTTACTGCTCCGGTAAATAGAAGAACCGGAGCCAAGGGCCACAAGTACAGATGATGATGTGGCCAGCTCTTTTCCTTTGTGGCCCATCCTGAAAAAGGGTAAAGGAAAGAATTTAGAAACATAAGACAAATGACACAAAAAATATAGAAGAGGAGGTAAATAAAAATGTAGTCATAGATGCAAGAGAAATCAAACAAACACTAAATTGAGGGAGAGGCCATGGTAGTGTGACATGATAAAAGACAATGTGTGTACTCTAAATGTGCGCACAGTTAGAACACATACATTGGATGGTTAAACGCATGCCACACAATCAATAATTAAGCATAAGTTTCTCAATTTAACGGCCTAAGATGCATGTCAAATAATAAGTAGAGATTAAAGCACAAGCAAGTTTAGTCAAAGCTAAAACACAACTGAAGTGGAATTGAAAGAATGGATATTGAGTGATTGTGCAAGTGAATGGTGCAATGTGATATTGAATCACACAATAAACATATCCAATCCAAAATCGTCCGAACTATTTATTCATCCCAAAAGAGTAAAATGATCACAAGGACGAAGTACTTGTTGCGAAGAAAAACATGCTTGATGAGAATCAAGTCAAGTTAAATTATTCAAAACTAACACTAAAAAACAAGTACCTTGTTATGTGACTATATTGATTTCAAAAACTTGATGAATAAGCAATCTAATTCACTTCACTAAATTCAATGCACTTACAAAAGAAAATTCACCCAAAATGGAACAAAATATGAACGTGCAAACCAATTAGGTGCTAGCAAATCAAAACAAAAAGAAGTACATTAATGAATCACAACCTTAACTAACATCATCATCATCATCTAAAAGCACATAATTCATGAATAATTTGCCAAATAAAAATGTAGTTTAATGCATACAATATCCACAACATATGAACTAAGCTCATAGTTCATACAGGTATTTAATCAAACAGTTGTTGCACAATGCACAAATTCAACAAATTCAAGCAATTCTTAACAACATTCAATCCAAAATAGTAGCGTCAAACACTTTCAAACTATCCAACAATCAAATAACTAATCTCATCCTAATTTAATTATTGAAATTAAGGAATAAAAATATAATTACTAACTACTAACTAAAAGAAACAGAAAACAGGGAAAAAGCAAGAAAACCTGGATGAAGAGTTAAAAAACTGAGGAAGAGATTGCAGTGGCACTATGTTGTTGCCACTATCGTAGGCGCAGCGGCAATGTAGTTGCTGGAAAGTGAGAGCTACAAGCTCCTATGGCTGGCGTAGAGAAGAGTGGAGTTCAAAGGTATGGTGGGGGTAGATGAGGGAAGAGAGAAGAAGAAGAGAGAAAGCGGCGGCGGTGGTGGAGGTGCTGGCGGCAATGTGGTTGCTGGAAGAGATGGAAGGGAGGTGGTGGTTTGGGGAAGGTTGGGTCACGAAGAAGAAAGAAGAAGGCGGTGTGCAGACACTAGGGCTTCTTTTTCAAATTTACGCACTAAAGGGCAATCGTGCATACGCACACAAGACCATGCGTACGCAGAGAGGGCGAAAAAGAGAAGGGTGCGTACGCACACAAGGAATTTTTTTGTTCAAAATTGCATCGTGAGTGCATGCCAGAGCGAAAAGAATTAGGGATACATATGCACCATCCTGTGCGTATGCATGGGCCAAGGATTTTGGGGAAGGTATGCGTACGCACGCACTAGAGGATTCAAAATTTTCTGTGCATACAGACAGCAATGTGCCCTTGCATAGAACTCTATTTTTGCAAAATTTTAGCACTCTAAAGTCACCGACACCAAACATAATATCCAACATAGTTTTCAACCTCCAAAACCTATTCTACCATATAAACACAAAATTTGACACTAAAATTCTACCAAACTAAGTTAATCAAGAAGAGAAAAAATTCAATAAACAAATGCTAAAAAAGAAGAAGAGTTAGAAGGATGTTACCATGGTGGGGTGTCTCCTACTTAGCACTTTTCTTTAACGTCCTTAAGTTGGACAGGCATGACTTCAATGATTGTCTTTTGGGACATCCCCAAGGAGGAACACTTCCACTTCCTTGTTGTGTGGTTGTGTGTGATAAGACTTCACCCTATGCCCATTGACTTTGAATATTGTTCCATTAGAAGGGTGGGCCACTTCAACTACACCATACGACCTCATAGCTATCACCTTGAAGGGTCCATCCCATCTAGACCGTAGCTTTCCTAACATCAATTAGAGTCTTGAATTGTATGCAAGCACATCAAGTTCACAGAGAATTTTCTGAGTGGTTCAAGCTTGAGGTGAATCCTTTATTGGTTAATCCTTTTATATATTCTATGGCATCCTATTATTTGTTTCCCAAAATGATGAACTGCATAATTGTTCAAGTTCCATTGGGAAGCATCAAGGGAGGTAGAAAAGTGTTTGATTTTGATAGAAAAGCTTATCCTTGTGTGTGCTTTCCATGTAAGTGTTTATTTAAGTGTTTATTGTTATCTTTTTTTCTGCTAATATTTTATGTAATAACTAATACATACTAGCTAACCCGTAGTAACAAAAATCCTTTGTTTAACCCCCCTAAATGACCTTACCCAATCAAAATTGTTTCTACTCATATTTCTCTCCCTTTTCTATTTAGCCTCTTGATCGTCTCCTGGCGTGGCTCCACGCAGCACGCAGTCATCCTCGCAGTGCCACTCTCTCCAACGTCCTCTCTGGCACGGAGTCTATTTTTTGCTTCTTGATTTTCTCTATTATTTTATTGATTCTTTACTCTTCATTTATACTGTTCTCTCTTCTTTTAATGTTTGCTGGCTACTGCTACTGTGATTTGTTTTTTTCTTTGAATTTGTTAGTTGTTACTTCTTTTAATTTATTACTCCTTTAATTGTTGTTGCTGTTGCTACCCTTCTTTGTTAATGTTGATTGTATATTCTTATTGTTGCTGCTGGTAATTATTGTTCATCTGACTTTGTTAACTGTTAATTGTTATTGCTTCTACTATTGTTAATTATTATTCTTGGTGGTGTTTTATGGTGAAGTTGATTCTTTACATTTCACTATTATTGCTCTTTTTTTTCTAATGTTTATTGGCTGCTGCTACTGTGATTTGTTTTTTTAATTCTGCTTAAATTAAAAAAATTATGTAATCAAAATAGGAATATATTTTCTTAAATTATGCTTTCATATGTAAATATTCAAAAATTGAGAACTACGTAAGTCAAATAGAATTTGGATATTCTTAGTATTGTTGTTGCTAATTGCTTTTAGTTTGAGTTTGTCACATACTAATTGTTATTGTTGCTGCTACTGTTAATTGTTATTCTTAGAGGTGTGATAGGGTTGATAATAAATAGCTATTATTTTTGTGAAAATTTTTACGGGTGGAATAAATCTTTTCATGATTTTTGAAACCTTCAAATATGGTGCAAAGGGTACGGTGAATAAGTCTGCTTGCATTATTATCTTGAAGGCTGCTGCTATTTTTTGCTTTTAACCTGTTATTGATTCAATGATTTATTATTATTCTATTTTTTGGTTTTGATTTACTATTGTGCTGATATTTAATGATGTAATTGTTCTGTCATGTTTTTTCAGTTTGATAATAGTATAAGTGATAACCTTCGTGATACCCAGTATATTAAGATGCCCAGGATAGGTCGTTACACGAAGACATTAAAGTTAGACACAATATGTCAGAAACCTCAAATAGGAGTTGTTGTGGCTTCATCTTCCCATCAAGTTGACTACTAAATTCTCCCGTCCAGTGGTGGTGGTTCTCCCGTAGCTACATATTTATGCCCATTTCATCCGTCCCGTAGCGAACCACAGCCTACTCCACAGACCTGCACAAATGGTGTTCAAAATTTTAAGTCAAGCGATGAAGACTTACCTAGAGGCAAATGAGATAGATTTCTTTGAGCAACATGTTGACAACCTATCTGCTAAATTGAAGGCTCATAAGTGCAAGGGACACAAAACTGCTGAATTTTGGGATATTAAAATAATTGGTATATAAATCTTGATTTTTTTAATAGTCAAAATGATGTATGCTCTATTTTTTATGATTTCATCGCATCTTGGCCACAATGGTTATTCACGCAAATTTACTATTTTTTAAGAATCCAATGGCACAATCAAACAAGCTCGTTTGAGTGTGAGGGAAGCTATGAAGCCACCTAATGGCAGAAAGATTGTACTCAACTTCAACAGGAAAATGCAACCAATTAGAGATGAAGTTGGTATACTGAGTGGCGTTCTTGGATTGCTAGGTGCTGACTATAATAAATTTACAATCTACAAGAAAGACTGGAGAAAGATTAGCTCCAAGGACAAGATTTATAACGAATGTGTAAAGGTAAAACCTTATAGTGTTCTTGAATTAGAGAAAATTAATTTGACAATTACTAATAATTTAAATTTACTGTTGCAGGAAATGTTCCATTTTAATGAAGATAGTATAGGAACTATCAAGCGTACAATATTAAAAAGTATAGGGAGATCTTGGAAGGAAATGAAGAATAGGTTATACCATGACTATGATGACTTAGAAAAGACGATTGAACAAAATATTAAAGAACGCCCTCTGAGAATTATTGCGGATAATTGAAGATGGTTCCTTGATTATCGCAATAGTGAAGACACAAAGGTAATATATTTTTAATTTGTAACAGAATAAATCTATTTATGTTTCATTGAGTAGGTCAAAAATAGTGTCTAGTAACTCTTACTTTTGATGGCATGATAGGAGAAGTGTAGAAAAAACGCTGTGAGTTGATCCAAAAAACTATACACTCACACTGGCGGTTCGAAAAGCTTGGCGAGGCGTAGAGAAGAAGAAGTAATTTACGTTTGAATTCACTTTTTGAACATCTCTTCGTCTACATATTCACTTTTTAAACTATATTATTACAGTTGAAACTACAAGGGAGGAAAGTTGGTAGAAGAGAGTTATGGACCTTAGTGCACAAATGACGTGATGGTTCCTATATCCATGAAGAAGCTTAGGTCATTGGTGTAAGTAATACATTGAAAATCGTTATGTTATTTCCTGTAATTTTATTATAAAATTGTGGTAAAAGTCTATGCGGTTGTGCTCTAGCTTGTAAATGCTTATGTTTGCTTATCTATGTGTATAGGAAAGAATTGTGGAGATTGAGTAACATGATAAATTCCTTAAACTGTTGTCTTAGAATGATTTGCTTGCTCAAACTCTCGAAAAAGAGCACCCGGATAAAGTGCATAGTGTGGGTTTTGGACCGACTTCTAGTCAACTCTTTGTACGACTTTTCATCAGCCGAGCGATGGAGCTCACAGAAAAGAGATCCAAAGGATGCTGCTTGAACTATAAGCAAAGCTAGTTGTTGAAAAGTTAAAAAGGAAGGTAGTGGAGGATGAACTAGCAGCCGAGAAGATAAAGATGCAGGCAATGGAGAGTGCTCTGAAATGTCTAATTCAAAGGCAAGGTGGGAAGCTGCCACCAGACATCAATGCATGGATGAATTCCTTGGAGGGACAAGGTGAAAAATAAATCTTCGGATTAGATATGTTTTTTTTGAAATATATATATATATATATATATATATATATATATATATATATATATATTTTAAGTTGACTATGCAACTCTTAATAAGGGATACACTTTATTGATATTTATATGAATATATGAATTACTTCATAGTTTTTTTAATGCCGTTCACCATCAATTTATATTTTTAAAGAAAAAATAATAAGATTTGTAATATTAAAAGAAATCCCAAAAATTGACAAAAAGAAATATATACATAGTACATTCAAATTAAAAACAGCGGCGAGGCGATTTGTGGTGAAAAAATATACTATTTTTGTGACAATTTAGCTAGGAAACTAGTGGCGGTTACAAAAATGGGTGAAATAAATTTAGAAATTTCGCATTATCAGATAGCTAACTTCCGCCAAATAAATTTAAAAAAAATATCGGTTCTCAAATAGCGGCGGTTCATGACCGTCGGTAAATATTGTCAAATTCAAGATTGGCCATATAACGGTGGTGCAAAACTGCCGCTAAATTAACGACGCGATATATTGATTTTGCGATGGTTATACCAGTAGTTTATGAAAATCGCCGCAAAATCAAATGCTCGTACTCTAATCCATAACGTTTATTGAACCACTGGTATGCCGTTTTGTGACGATTACAAACCGTCGTAATTTTCTGAAAAAACGCCGTTATTTGGTGTGTCTCTTGTAGTGAAATATACTATATAACTCATGAATACAATTACACAAAGAAATAAAATTATTGAATACAATCATACAATCACCTAATACATACATTTATCAAATTAAAAAAATAAAAATAAAAACTGTGGTTATCAACCAAATTTCAGTTGTGCAAAAAATTAGTAAGAGTGAAAAAGAAAAAGGAAAAAGAGAATGAGGTATGAGATTGTATGAGAGGAGATAAAAAAATGTGAAGTGAATATTGATTTATATAATAAATATAAGAATGAGTGATGAGTATGAAAGGAGAAGTGAATGAGTTAGATTTTAATTAAATTTATATCTATTAAAATGAATCAACATTAATATTAAAAGTAGTAGTATAACTTACATAAAAATAAAGAATATATAAGAAAATATAAAAAGTTAAGGTTAAAAAAAATCTTATAATATTATATAAAGATAGATTATTATGAGGATATAAAAATACAATAAAAATCTTATGCTATAAGGCAAAAATAGAAGATTATGTTCAAGTTATGTGAATTAGTTATTTAAGTCGATATGACATAATAATAAAAAATTAAAAAACTAATAATACATTTAAAAATTATTTTAAGCTCTGTATTAATATATTACTAATAAATAGATTGGTGTAAACTCTCGGGAGAGATGAAAATTGGTAATTTTCGTTTTTGTTAGCTTTCTTTTATAACACAAAAATAAATATAATTAATTCAACTTTATTGACATCAACGCATGATGTAAATATAAAGTTCCAAACATTTATGTATAAAACATTAACTTGTATATATTGATAACTCATAAATAGATTAGTAGGTAAATGATGCTAATCAGATATTGCACGAGTAATACAAATATAAAAAATTCTTTAAAACATTGCGTATGTTTTGCTTTTAAACAAGTATTTTAAAATAAAGGTATTAAATTAAATTGTATATTTTTCTACCCAATTTGTTTTTTTATATGTTACTTTGACATTTTCTTTTTCTTTTTCATTCGATGATATCTCCCACTCACATTTTTTTTTTTTGCACTATTTTTGTTGAATTATCAATTATATTCTTAATAATCAACAAATTCATTTAGAAGCACGCCAAAAAACTCTCATTATTGTTGATCATTAATTAAATTTTTTTTAGTGTTTTATTATATTACTCTTATTTTCAAGTTTTCTAATAATAAATATAGATTTAGCTAGAATAATTGATAAAAAGGAACGAGTTGAGTAATTTTTTAAATTCAAAAAGTTTTTTTTCATATGTTTCTAACTAAAAGCATATTTGATTCATGGTATTAAAAATGTTTTTTTTTATATATATATTTGCACTACTTTTAAAAATTAAAATAAGTGGTTATAAGTATTTTTAAAATATGCGTTAAAAAAAATAATGCTATATAGCCAGCAAATTAAATATCATTATTTTTGTCAGTATTTAACTAAAAATAGTTTGTATTTATATATAATTTATACTTATATTTATTAAAATTTACACACATAAATCAATATAATTTATATTTATATTTTTTAAATTTTATATATATAAATTAATAAAATTTATTTATTAAAAATAATTTAATCTTTATACTAATCAAATAATAACAAAAAATACTAAAAATTACTCCCTTCCAAAAATTTCTATGGATTAAATAATACACTACAATAGTAGTGGTACCAAAAATTATCCCAATTAAAAAACTGATCAGATACCGATATCTTTATTTTTATATGGATATAATTATATAAAATAAAAAATAGGTAATCTATTTTAATTTTTTGTTAGCATTATTATTTACCAAAAAGATATAATCATTCAAAGTTCGTATTCTAGCAAAATCAGTAATACAAGTAAATATCAAATTACACCAAACATTTATTTACAAAATGTTTAATTCTTATATAGTAGTAACTTATAAAGAAACTATAGATAAGTACGCTAATATGAACAATGTAAAATTAAAAATTAAAAATAATAAAACGCTATATTTTATATTAATTTAATTATTTCTTTAGTTTTATAATACCTAAACTTAGATTTATATAATATATATTTTAGGGAAATTTACATATATAAAATGATTGAAAGAAACCTTTATGCAAATATAATATTAGAAAATTCCAAACACAAATACAACAGACATAATTGTATGTAATCCGCGACACCCTCTAACGGAAATCAAATGTACATAATCCACTACACTCTGTTACAGATTACGTTGAGAACTAAATACTCATAAACCGGTACATCCTGTAGCAGTTTATGATCATATGGTGTTCAAGCTTATTCCGCTATACCCTCTAGCGGATTACGAAGAGAGTGGAAGCAAAGAAGATGCCTATTTATACCCAACAAGTTATGTAGAGTGTCATTTCCATTCATTCATAACTTGAGGGATGGAGAGTGAAGAGAGCTTTTTGGTGTTAGTGCACTCTTTTGGAAAAATAAAAAAGAGTAAGAGGCACGGTGTGAAGTTTACAGATAGAGAACTACTGAGTGTTTTCATCAGGTCGTCTAATACACTGTTGGATCTGAAGAGTAGTATATTGCAGAAGTTGGGCGCGGGTAGTACAAAGTGGGTGAAGAAGATGTTCTACAAGACTCCTATTGCGGTTGTGTCAACCGGCGTGCAATATGAAACATTCGTGTTACGATTAGATGAAGATATGCAGGTGTTGTTTCATTATCGTCGGAGTTTTCCAGAAGTGAGGATACACGAGTTGTTTGCGAAGTTGGAACATGGGATCGATAGTTCTGGGGCATCCGCGCCAAACCCTCAGTCCACCACGATGGGGGGAGCCTCCACCTCTATGCCCATCGTTGCACCTGAGTGTTTGTTGGAGTATCGGCCAGCTGGTCCAGTTGGGGTATTCACCTCAACTCATCCATCTTCAAATGTAGGACGTGAGGGGGAACCGGATCGGGTTGAAAATGCGATGCTAGAGGATGGTTTTGACGAAGAGCCTACCGACATTGGAGGGGATAGCGATGATGAAATTCCAACAACCCCAGCAACATTTCAACCACCGTCAAGTGCCGGGGCACATGAGCAACATGCACATTATTCTACCCTGGACCTGGAAGCCATCGGCCAACCAACGGAGTCAGCACCAACCTTTGGGGTCAAGGGTTGCACGAGGAAAATTCTGTAGCTGAATTTCAAGTTAGCCAATATTTTCATAGTAAGGAGGAAGTTGTGGAAGTTGTGCTTACTGTAAAGGATTACAACATTCGGCGCGGTGTTGAGTGCAGAGTGATGGAATCAGATCATCTTAAGTACCATGGGAGATGGAAGGAGTTCAGGAAGGGTTGCACGTGGATGATTCGCATCAGCCTTCGAGCGCGGAAGGGAACCTGGGAGGTTCGACGTACAATGGACCACACACATGCTTGCTACATCGATATCAAGCGACCACCGACAACTTGATTATCACGTGATCTGTGCGAAGATCTTTCCTCTGGTTTGAGCCAATGCGGCGGTATCGATAAAGGTATTGCAAGAAGCTACCGAAGGAACGTACAGGTTCAAGCCAACTTACAGGAAGACGTGGTTTGCAAAACAGACGGCGGTTGCACCGATATACGGGGATTGGAAAGAGTCCTATGCCGAGCTAGCCCGTTGGATCCTTGGTGTGCAGTCTACCATGGAGGGGATGGTTGCCTTGTTGAAGACGTCTCCGGTTCGAGTCGGTGATGACGTCGATGACTCAACCGTGTACGTTCATCGTCTTTTCTGGACGTTTCCTCCTTGTGTTGAAGCTTTCCGACATTGCAAGCCATTGGTCAGCATAGACAGTACTCATCTGTATGACAAGTATGGAGGGACTTTGCTCTTGGCCATTGCTCAAGATGGGAACTTCAACATCTTGCCTATTGCTTTCAGTCTCATGGAGGGGGAAAATGCCGAGTCGTGGTCTTTTTTCCTGACTAACCTGCGCCAACATGTGACTCCGCAATATGGGATACTGGTCATCTTAGATAGGCACAACGGCATCAAGGATGCACTAAAGAACCCTAACAGTGGGTGGTTACTGATAAACCCATATTTTATGGTTTATCTTGTGCTCAATTGAGTGGTTTTTATCTACTCTTTACCTACTTATTCATACTATTTGCATGTTTTACATTTTCCTTCCTAATTATGTACTTTGATTGAAAACATGCTTCTTTGACCTTAATTTTATTAATATTAATTCTCCTTTTATACCATCAGATGCCTTGATATATGTGTTAAGTGTTTTTAGAGATTACAAGGCAGGAATGGCTCAGAGGATGGAAAGGAAGCATACAAAAGTGGAAGGAATACAAGAAGTTGGAGAAACTGCTAAGCTGTCCACCCTGACCTCTTCACACTCAAACAGCGATAACTTTAGCTACAGAGGTCCAAATGATGCAATTCCAGTTGCGTTGGAAAGCTAACGCTCGGGGCTTCGATTTGATATATAATTTGCCATAACTGCCTCGATGCCAGGCGACGCGAACGCGTCGGTCACGCGGACGCGTGACCTGGCAGGAACGCAACCCACGCAGCCGCGTGAGCCATGCGGCCGCGTCACTTTTCCGCGACCTGTACGGACCAGAAAGCGCTGAAAGTGACTTCTGGGCTGTTTCTGACCCAGTTTTTGACCCAGAGAACACAGATTAGAGGCTATAAAGTGGGGGAATGCATCCATTCATGAGGAGGCACTCATAATTCACTTTTTATTACTTTAGATGTAGTTTTTAGTGAGAGAGGTTCTCTCATCTCTCTTCGGATTAGGATTTAGGACTTCTCTTAGTTTTAAGAGTGACTCTCGATCCCAAGTTTTATATTCTTTTTACTTTATATTTTTCTTCCAATTGGGATACTCTAATGCTTTTATTTTATTACTTGAATTATTATTTATCTTTTCAATTTGGCTTATGCTACATTCATGTTATGATTTTCTTAATTAATATTATTTGAGGTATTTCAGATTTACTTTTGCCTTGTTTTATTTATACGAATGCTTTTAATTTAATTTAGATTTTTCCCCCTTTTGGCTTGGGTTAAGTGATTGGTAACGCTTGAGCTGTCAAATAAAACAGTGGTTGAAATAGGCAGATTCTGATTGCATTAGGATTACTCTAAAGCTAGCTTCTCCACAAGAGTTGACTAGGACTTGAGAATTAAGCTAATCAGTCCACTTAACCTTCCTTTGTTAGTAAAGGTTAACTAAGTGGGATTCAAACCCAATTCTCATCACAATTGATAAGGATAGGACTTCTAGTTCTTACACCTTGCCAAAAGTTTATTTTACAGTTATTTATTTATTTTTAATTATCATTTAAATTACTTGTCACACTTGCTTCTCACCTTCTAAAACCCCTAATTTACAGGATTCATAACCAATAATAAGAACATACCTCCCTGCAATTTCTTGAGAAGACGACCCAAGGTTTAAATACTCGGTTATCAATTTTCCAGGGGTTTGTTACTTGTGACAACCAAAACGTTTGTACGAAGGGATTTCTGTCGGTTTAGAGACTATATCTACAACGCGACTATTTTTATGAACTTCTTTACTGGCAAAAATCCTAACGTCAGTTACCCCCTCATGCGTACCGAAGATACTTTCAGGCTCTCCATTATCCATGTTGCCATGCGATTGCATATTATGCCTAGTCAAGGCTTGATTGGTCTATCTATGTCGACGAAGTCTACACCATGCAAAAGGTGTTTAGGGTGTACCAGATAGGTTTTGTGCCGCCAATACCAGAGGGACTTTGGCCACCTTATGACGGTCCGACTGTTATTCCGGATCCTAGCTTGAGGCGTTGTCGTGATGGGTGACCGAGGTCTACCAAAATCCGGAACAACATGGATGAGGCTGACAACCGACCGAAACGATGCGGGCTCTGCAGACAGCCTCGGCACACACATAGATCTTGCCCCCAGAGAGGCTCCACCGTTGCTGGTAGTTCATAGGACTTCTAGTTTTTTGAATTTTATTTTCTTATGTAGCAATTTACGTTTTCGGGTGTTAGTGTTAGTGTCTTTGGTGTGTTAGTGTTAGTTCCTACCTATTTGTATGACTTATGACATTTTTATTTCCTTTAACTGTTAATCGTTGTATGACTATTTCATTTGTATGACTTATATAGTAATTTAATCTGTGTTAGTGTTACTGCCTGGTGGCTATTATATTTATACGGCTTACTGCTTATGGAGAGTGTATTTGTATAACTTTGTACATTTTGCATTATGAGTTGTTACTATTACACTGGTATTCATGAATATATTCCTTTGCTTCCACTCTCTTCATAATCCGCTAGAGGGTGTAGCGGAATAAGCTTAAGCACCATATGATCATAAACCGCTACATGCTGTAGCGGTTTATGAGTATTTAGTTACCAATGTAATCCACGACAGAGTGTAGTAGATTACGTGTATTTGAATTTCACTAGAGAATATCGCAGATTACATACAATTGCGTTTGTTACATTTGCGTCTGGAATTTGCCAATGTTGTATTTGCATAACATTCATTTTATTTATATAAATTGCCTTATATTTTATATATATTTATTATCAGAAATGTTAAATAACTAGTATATTTTCTTTATATTTATTTTATATTAAAGCCAATACTAATCAATTTTCTATTTTTTTTAATACTGACCCTAATATTCTCTATTTATTATAATTACCTGTGCGAACCTACGGATAAAAATAAAATACTCTAGTTATTATCTAAAACCTCAGTTCCTGAATTTCCGACTATATTTTAACATGAAATTAAACTCACACATGTAAAAGGTATAATATAACATACATCCAAGAAAATTTTCGCCCAAATTTTATTGCCCCACTTAATAAATACTAGAAATAAATATTTATACCATTTTTTCTATTATATTTTGAAGTGTATATATTGTTTTTTTTTTTAAGAAACAGTACATATTTATTATTTTTAATTTTTTTACTCACTTTTACATTTAAAAAAAAATAGACACAATATAGTAAAAAAGTGGTACAAATAACACAACTAGCTATGCTAATTGCTAAACGTAAATAATCATAGCTTACAAGGATTGAAGTCCTTCACTGAAAAACGTAGAGAAAGTTTCCATGTCACTTTTTTTCAATGCCAACCCAATCTCTATTCCACCATTGTTATCCTTATTCTCCGAAAGAGAAAAAGCTCCTGTCTTGTCCGTTGAAGTCATATCCACTTTCTTAGGCTTTGCATAACCAAAATCAACATCATAAACTCCAAACCTAGGAGATCCAGCAATGGAATATATCTTTGCTTTATCAGCAAAATTTCGCATATCCTCAAACCAAGACTCTGCTCCATTCATTACTAACCCATCTTCAACCCTTTTCAATGCTTCAATGATTCCTTTCAAAGCAACGATGAATCCATCATCGTTTCCCAACAGTATCCCTTTTGTCTCTGCCTCAACCTTTTCTCCAGCAACGCAATTCCCAAAATATGTTGAAACAATTGGAGGGTCTAACCTTGTTCTACAATCCACACTGAAAATAAGGAACACTCTTTCAACCGCGTTTTTCAACAAGTGTTGCTCTTCTGTTTTGACCAAACATGATAATACATAAGCACAAGTAACCGAAAAACTTGAAAGTTTCACACTTTTTGATCCTCCCATCTTGGATTTTGCATGTTCCTTGAGCTTCATGATCTGTGTGGGGTTCAATTCAAACAACGCCTTAACCCCATATCCTTCTTTTGCAAACTCATTAGGAAAATCCCACACTTTGAGACTTCGGTTATTTGTTCCACCATGATTCATCCATGAATCTGCATAAGCTTCACCAATTTTTGTTGGGTCCCTTATCACTGACCTATCCAAAAATGGTGTTAGATTCTCAGGTAATGGTAGCGATGATGGAAAAGATGGTGATTCTAATAGCTTGGAGCATGTGTAGGACCATGCTTTCATGAACAAAGTTGAAGACTTTCCATCTATGGCTGCATGGTGTGTTGAAATTCCAACGCAAAATCCGAACTTTGGGAACAAAGTTACTTGTAACGCTAACACAGAAGCTTTTTCATGAGAGTTGGCCAATTGGGGTATCAAGAAATAACGTTGTGAAGCATCACATAAATTAGAACAAAGTTCGTCAAAAAGGTTAACATCGTGATCATTGGACTCTGCTATGGTTAAGGTAACAGAATCTTCATTAGGGACATAATGAATCATCGGTTTGGGAGAGTCTAAAGGCCAAATAATGTTACCAACGAGGGGAAGGAAGTGTTGGAGTGTGAGGGAAAGAGAGTGTTTAAGATTTGGAAGAACAGAGTCGTAGAACGAATTAGAAGAAGGGTAGTTTGGAAATTCGAAGAAGAAAAGACGCTCAACGGGTGGGAAACGTAGCCATAATATGTCTAAGAAGGTGAGCGGTATAGAGGTTGGAGAAGTTGTTGTTGTTGTTCCATTTTGTGGCGGTGGTGAAACAGAACAAACTTGCACAACTTTGAAGGATGAAGGTTCTGGCATGGTGGGATGGTTCTTGTTGTTAAGGAGCAGTAGAAGATTGTCCAAATAATTGAAATTTATAGCAAGGAGATATGTTGTTTTGGGACTACTCCGATACAGAGTATAAATGTATTGAGCATACAGAGAGAAGTAAAAGGCCTAACAAAAACACTCGTGAATTTGTGATGGGTCCTCTAATATAGAAAGAGAAAAGTTGGAAGATGAGTAAATTTTTTTTAGTTAATAATTAATGGTAAAATCTTAGAAACAATTAATTTTGTTTGAAGTTGATAATTGAGAATCGGTAAATAATTTGAATAATTTAACTAAATTTTCATCTAATTATTTTCAGTTATCAACTTCACGTAAAATTAATTGCACATGAGTTTTTACTATAATTAATTAATAATATTTAAAAGTATAGATTAAAAATATATTATTAAATTATTATAATTTAGACTAAAAAAATTATATTAATGACTAAAAATATTATCTAAAAATAATAAATTTGGCTGATTTACAAATTTTTTATATAAAAATATTTAAATAAAATGCATATTCTTTGTATAATAGTAATATGTATATGAGTTCTCACCATGTTGTTTAGGTTTATATAGTATTTATTTGAGAAAATAATACTTTTCTCGTGTGTGAGAATTGAGATATTTAAATGACTTTTTTAATTTATAATATATATTTTTTGTGTAAGATTAAAATAATATATTTTTAAATATTTTTGACAAAATATTATTCAATAATTATTATAATTACATATATAAATTAGTGATAATTATTTAGTTAATTTAAATAATAATGATAATTATTATTTTAACTTGTTAAAAATATTTAATTTAAAAATTTTCTATATTTTATGAGTAACAATAAAATATTAAAAGCAAATAAAATTTATTATATTAATAATAATAAATATATTATTATTATTATTATTGTTATTATTTGAATTAATAACAAATTATCATCAATTTATAAATATAATTATAATAATTATTAAAGGATATTTTGGTCACGAGCATTAAAGAACATATTATTTCAATTTTGAAGGAGAAGAGAACTGATACATTTTATAAATAAAAAGGTAGAAGAATATTATTTAAAAATTTCTTAGAAAAAGAAGAGTCACTTTTTCTATTTATTTATTGGCGTTTACTCATTACATTTGTGGTAGTTATAATTTTTGAAGAGTTTAACTAACATTTAAGAAACATATCAAGAGTACTATTAGAATAACGTGATAATTAAATTTGTGAAGATATTGATTTTAAACTAATTAATTTAAAAAAAGTATTAATTAAATCTTTTAGAATAATAAATAATGGATATACGTGTTTTTCTGTTAATAAATAATATAAAATAAAATAGAATTATTTATGTATTTTATTATTTATAGTAATGTATATTTTGTTATTATTATATGAGCAGAAAAATAATATAGTTTTGGACAGTAAAATATTTATTATTTTTTGAGTTTTTATATATTCTTTATCAACCGCTCTATATTTATCACAAATTATATTAAAATAAGTAAAAGTTTTTTCCAAAAGTTATTATATCTACATGATTATCTTTCATAAATAGACACGTCAGAATAATTAACAGTACATATGAACATTACTATTAAGTTTTAGTTAATAAATTGATAGAAGAACATCATGTGTCTACCGTTCGCTATCTTAAAGAACCAAATTGATACTTTTTTTTTTCTTTAGGGACTAATTAGTCTGAAATCGAAATCTTCATGAATCTAATTATCACTTATTCTTACTATTAATTAGAGTGTACATAGTGTTGGGTGAAGTCGAGTTCGCCTTGACTCGGATCCAACCCTAAATAATGACCGGGTCTATTTTTGAGACCCTTATCCAACCTTAGACTCGGTGAAATCACACTACTTCTAGATCACATTAAAACCGGATCTATACAGGTGAAGTCCAGGTCTTGATAAACTTTAGTTTATGTCAAAAATTTATGATTCACTTATTTATAAAGAAGAAAAAAATATACTTGTTATCGAGAAGTTGATACCCATATTTAAACTTAAATTTGTACATAAATTCTAATTTCATATTTTTTTGATCTATTTTCTAATTTAACAAGTGTGATTAAAAATAAAACAATAAACTTATATTTAATATAACATAATATTAAAATTAATTTAAAAGATATATATATATATATATATTTTAGTCCATTTAGAAGGCACATGGGGCCGTATGAAGTTAGGTTTGTCTTGATCCAGACCTAATTTTAAATAATGGCTAAGTCTATTTTTAGATCCTTACTCAATCTTAAACCTAATAAAATCACACCAAATTAACTCTTAAAATACTTAAATTCAGGCCGAGTCATGTACACCCCTACTATTAATAAATAAATAAATAAGTAATAATACATAAAAGGTTTAAAAAGTTAAACTGAATTAAAGTAAAAAAAATGAAAAACCTTACAAAATAATATATTAAATGTTAAATTTTAGGCTCAAATATAAGTGTGTCCCCGGAAGAAAGGAACATTAATTAGGAATGACAAAAAATCTGCAATTGGGAGTATTTGTGGAGATTATCTACAGCGGGACAGAGATTGAAGTATCTGTTCTAAGAGAATTCGTAAAATTCTCGCAAAGAAGAATATATGTATATATGAAATTAATTATTTTAATATTTTTATTAGATATTTTTAATAGAAATGAAAAAAATTATATATATATATATATATATATATAGTCAATAAAATTTTACATCTAAGTGATTTAACTAATCAAGTTTAAGTAAGTTTTTTAGATTTATGTGCTTCTTCTTCCATCTTTTTTTTTTCTCTTTTTATTTTAAATTTATACATACACATTCTTTTTTACTCGTGATGTTACATCTTCTTCTTCTTTTCCTCTTTTTTTTCCCTCTTTTTCTTTCATTATCATCATCATCGTCATCGTCATTGTCGTATTCTTCTAATATGTATCATCGTTATCATTATCATCGTTATTGTTATCGTTATCATCGATTTTTTGCTATATGGATTACACTATCTAATCCAAAATTGATTTGGATGTTTTTTTGTTTAAAATTGACTTGGTTTGTGTTTGTTTTGAAACGAATTTGTTGGTATATCGTCATCATTAAGTAATCTCGGTTTATTTGGAATTTAATTTTCGGTTCAATTTAGAGATAATTTCAGTTCATTTTTGAGTAAATTTATGATCATTCAATTTTGTTTATGTGCTTGTTTTCGGACGTAATCATTAAGTAATTTTGATTCATTCTAGATTTAAATAAGGTGCATTTGGTCTGTGCTTGTTTTAAAACGAGTTTGTTTGCATATCATCATCATTAAGTAATTTCGGTTCATTCGAAATTTAATTTTCGATAAATTTTTGAGTGAATTAAGGTGCATTTAGTCTGATTGTTTTACACAATTCAAAACTCTTCCTCCTCATATCTTCTCTTGAGAGGAATAAAACAAAGAAAAAGAGATCAAAAATCAAACAAAAAAAAAAAGAATAAAAAACTTCTCAAAACTCCTCATTATATTCTTCCTCTTCTTGTTTTCTTGTTCATCTTCTCCTTCTTGTTTTTCCTTCTCCTAATTCTTCTTGTTTAACCCTCTTAACAATAATAAAAACATGAAAAAATCAAATAAAGAATAAAAAAATGGATAATGCTGCAAAATCACTTGATGGATTTGGATGTATTTTTGTTCATGATTCAATTTTATTTGTGTGTTTATTTTTGAACGCAATTATTAAGTAATTTCGATTCATTCTAGATTTAAATAAGGTGAATTTGGTCTATGCTTGTTTTGAAACGAGTTTGTTTGTGTATCGTCATTATTAAGTAATTTCAGTTCATTCGAAATTTAATTTTCAATTCATTCTGGATGTAATTTTGGTTCATTTCTAAGTGAATTTTTAATTATTCAATTTTATTTGTGTGCTAGTTTTCGAACGCAATCATTAAGTAATTTTCAGTTCATTTTGGATTTAAATAAGGTGCACTTGGTCTATGCTTGTTTTGAAATGAGTTTGTTTGTATATCGTCATTATTAATTG
Organism: Arachis stenosperma; assembly: GCF_014773155.1. Classification (NCBI taxonomy): domain Eukaryota; kingdom Viridiplantae; phylum Streptophyta; class Magnoliopsida; order Fabales; family Fabaceae; genus Arachis; species Arachis stenosperma. The sequence continues at coordinate 119,569,302 of NC_080380.1, read as the reverse complement.
CAGTTCATTCGAAATTTAATTTTTGGTTCATTCTAAATGTAATTTTGATTCATTTTTTAGTGAATTAAGGTACATTTTGTTTTGCTGTTCTGCACAATTTAAAACTCTTCCTCCTCATCTTTTACTACTTCTTCATCTTCTTATTTTATTTTCACTCTTTTGAGAGGAATAAAACTAAGAAAAAGAGAAAAAATCAAACAAAGAAGAAGAAGAAACTCATAATGCTACAAAATCATTAAGGAGAGGAGGAGGAAAAAAATGCAACAACAACAGCAGCAACAAAAGAATGACGATGAAGAGAAAACATGTGAAGAAGAAGGAGGAGGAGAAACGCGAAGAAGAAGAAAACAACGACGACGACGATAACGTAAAGTCTCGCGCATATAATCACGTTCGAGAGTGATTTTTGTTGGTGTTGAGTCTACTTGGTTAAACTTGGATGGCAATAATATTTGGATGTGTAGCAGATCTGATATAAAGTAACATATATTGAAATAGAACATTTTTCATTATTATATGATTCTATTTTTTTAAAAAAGTATTGTTTGTGTATATTTTTTTAAGGGCAATTACCCATATCAGTCCCTAAACATTTTAAAAGTGGATATTTTAATCCCAAAAAAAATTAATATACAAATCAATTCTCAACATTTTTATTTGTCAGATATAATAATCCTCCATCTAAAAAAAATTAAAATAAAATTATTATTATTATTATTATTAATTGTACAATAATATTGTATCATAATTTTTTATATTTTTTAGACAAAAATAATAATAAATTTATTTATTAGATTCTTTTATATATATATATATATATATATATATATATATATATATATATATATATGAGTTTGGAAAACTAACATTCAATTAAAATGACGAACAAACATTATTAAAGAATTATTAAGTGTTTATATGATTGTGTTATGCTTGCATGCAAGAAAATAATTTTTGAAAACATGACCCAAATAATCTATACACTTTGGTTTATCAAAGCTAAGTCAAGCCCAATCACAAGCCCTTAAAACCAAGTATGAGGAATTAAAGAAATGAATCCAAGAGACTACAAGCTTCATACGGTTACCTACTCCCACTCTTGGTTACTTGAATCCCAAATTCATTTCAATTAATTTCATTGAAACGAGTCCTCTCTTCTCTCTTTCCTTTTTTCACTTCGGTCACGTCACGCACTTAGCAAAAAAAGAAAGAAAGAAAAGAAAAGTGTAGAGGCTATGGAGCATTGAAGGACAAAAAACTTGTTGGCAACCTCAACCTCAAGTAAGAAGGAAGGACTACAACTAAGAAGCTAGTCACTTACGGCTAAACCATATCAAAAAAGCATCTTCCTCCATTTGTGCTACACCAAAAAACGAAGAAGGAAATCAACAAAGTCTTAAAAACACAAATCAAGCAACCGTGAAAAAGGTGAGTTCAACCACAGTCAGAAGCACATCAACGCTCAAAATAAAAAATTGGAGCCAAGCAAGGCTCTACGGTCAAGATTAAAGAAGTTTGAAGAAAAATGATGGGAGAGAAAAGGAGCGTTGCATGTAACAGATTCTGATTTTTCTCTCCTCTCTGATGAAGCCGCTGATAGTCTCTGATAATGGAGAAGAAGACAGTGTTAGGGTTGAACTTGTTTCAACCTTGGAAGCTTCACTCTTCTATAATAAGGATGAACGGCCAAGGGTTGAAAGCAAGGAGAGTAAGTGAAAAGCATAAATTTCAATATCATAGCTACCCAAACTGTTTGAATTCTTCTCCTTCATGTAGTTCATTTAGTATTTTCTTTTTCTCAATTTAATCTGTCTGAATCTTATTGAAAAAGGCAAATATGGTGAGATTTGTAAGAAAAATCCAATAAGAGGTAAAAGACGGTGAGTTAAACTGTGAGAAAAAGTCATAAGATGTCTCAGAGGTTCTTTGTATATCTATCTGTTTTGTTTTATGATCCTGTAGGGATTCCCTTACAAGTTGGATTAGCACTTTTCTGTTGAAAGTTAGGTTGAGTCCTAGTCAAATTTAAATTGGGTTAGAATCTGGATTTGTCCCAGATAGGATTGGATAGATCCTAGAAAAGCATTGATGTTTGTAATCTTGAAATAGAGACAGTGAAATTCTGTCATTATTGTGATGAAGACTGAATGTAAATTACATTGCACTAAGTAGCTGAATCAGGATATATCTGGGTGTTATTCTTTCATCTCTACTTCACTTCCGTTTCTGTTACTCAAAAGACAAAATGAAAATGTCTCTCTACTCGTCTTGAGACAAAAGTAAAAATATCTCCTAAGTTTCTTCGAAAAAATAAAAGTACTATTCAGAAGAAAAGGAGGCTAAGATTCAACCCACATTCTCTTAGCCATTAATGCCCATCAATATAAATATATATAATCACTCAATAATAATAATAATAATAATAATAATAATAATAATAATTTTAATAATAATTTATCTATTATTATTATTATTATTATTATTATTATTATTATTATTATTATTATTATTATTATTATAATATTCAATAAAACTATTAGAGATATTCTACAAAAAAAATTTAAGGTTAAAATTATTTGATATTTTTATATTTAATATAATTAAAAGATGTCCTATTTTAAAAAATATATTGTATTAAAAGAAAATATTTTAATTTAAATTTTAAAGCATCATTATTCACCTTACTTGTTTTTAACAAAAAGAGTGTATTAATATACTAGTGTCATCGTCCACATGTACAAAGTTAAGTTAATAATAATAATAAAGGTTGACATATAGTAAAAGTAAAATAGATGGGAGACTGTTATGTCTGACAGAGAAAAACTTCGGAGATTGATCAGTGTATTAATTTTTTTTAGAGACCAAAATGTTCGATTTTAAAATCTTTGGGACTGATCTGAATAATTACTCTACCAAAAAATAAACTGCTGACTAATTTATCTACCAGAGTAAAATTTTAGAATTAATCTGTGTATTAATTTTTGTTAGAGACTAAAATATCTTCTTTTAAATTCATTGAAGACTAAATTGAGTAATTACTCTTTTTTAATTATGCTTTTTTACAGTTATATGAAATTAATTATTTTAATATCTTTATTGGATGTTTTAATAGAAATAAAAAATAATGATCATAAATACAATAATTTTAAATATATTGTCATAAATTCAATGACTATAAATATATTATTTTTATAATATTATTTATTAAGTATATTTAATTTAATCCTAATCATTAAAATCAATCCAATAATTATAAATACATTTTCATATTATTATATAAAAATATTATTTTTATGTGATATATTTTCTCTCTTTCTTTCTATATATATATATATATATATATATATATATATATATATCCTAATTTATTCTTAGAGTTTGTGAAATATTTTTTATTTTATTTTAATTTATATATTAGAGATATTGTGTGTATTAATTATATTGAATTTATGTTAAAATTATATTTTAATATAATAAATTTGATTGAGCAGTATTAAATTTTATTATAATTATGTTAAATTTTTAAAAAAATTAATATCCATTAATATTCATAGATATTCACCTTCCCCAAAAATAAATAAATAAAAGAGAACCCGAATAAAAATAAGACGAAGATGAGAATCATTTTATTGGCTAATGCTATATGTATACTAAAATTAGTTATTAAAATTAATTATCAATATAAAATATATATTAAAATATAAATATATATTAAAAATAAATTAAATTATATATATATTTATACACAAATATAATAATAATTAATTTTAATATCTAATTTTAATATACAAATAACATTTTTGCATTTTATTAAACGAGAGACGAAGACGAATCCTCTTTTGATAGAGTTAGAGATTCATTGCCATCTCTAATAACAAATTCTTATCATTTGAGGTTTCGTCAATCTTCATAATTTCTCGTTTAGTCGTTCTATTGCCGTTTATCTATTTTCCACGACACTGAAGTACAAGACACGATATAAAGACACACATTAATATATATTTAAGTTTGCAGACAAATTATAATTAATATTTTTATATTTTATTGATATTAAAATATAAATTAATATTTTTATTAGATTAAATATTTTTTGAATTATATAAAATATTTTAAATAATATTTTGTATTAATTAATAAAAAATTAATTAATATTAATTTAAACATATATAAGGTAAATGAAATAAGAAATAAAATATTAATCTCTAATATTTCTCATAGTTAATGATATATATGTATTTCTAATTGTATGTACTTTAAACATTTAGATTTAGATTAAAAATAAAGTTAAACATGCTATCTGAATTCTTTTTTAATTTTTATTAAGATACAGGTAAAATAGAAAAGCACTCGTGTCCAATGATTATCGGGTTTGTAATATATCTGATATATAAACGTATAAAAACAAGAGCAACTCAATTGACTAGATTATAAGATATTCTATTTGGAGAAACAAAATAATTAATAGTCTTTCACTCCTTTGCGCACGAGAACAACTTTTCAAAATAATATTCCAAAGAAAATAAAGTGCACACGACGAGAAGTCTGTATCCATCAAGAACGAAATTGATTTACGCTAACTGGTTAGAACCGGCAATAAAGAAGACTTGTAATCTACTGTGTGTCTATAAATATATATAACGAAAAGGAAGAGAAATTTGGGCCATAATTTTTTTAAGAAAAAAAATTATTATATATTTCACTTGATTTTTTATAATCTCAACAGAATATCGAATCAAATTTATATTAAGATCACAGTTCGAGAAGCAAATACGATTCTTTTAAAAAAGAATAAACTTGATCAAAAAATTATTTAATGTTTATGTTATAAAGAGTATAAAATACTCAATGATATTAAACTATGACAAATAATGTAAAAAATTACAATAAAAAACATAAGTAAAATAAATCAAAACTTTAAATAACTAGGAAAGTGAAATAACATTAAAAAAAAAGTCAAATACTTGAAAAAAAAAAAAGAAAATAAAATACGTAAAGCAAAAAAAAAAAAAAGAAAAAATAGAAAAATATGAAAAGAAAAGAAATAAAAAGAAAAGCAAAAGAAATAAATGAAAGATGGACTCGAGATACTCACATGCATTTATACTCTATAATTTTTTTTGGCGTTAGGGCGACTTAAATTTTTATAGAAGTGTTTAGGTTGAAGTATCTGATTTCTTCTAAAATTCACCTATTTATAGACCATAAAGATAGATTTACAGAATATTTCTTTTTTGTACGATCTAATTTTTTTTTTTTCTCTTCTCAAGCTCTCACAACCCATGACCTTGTCTTGACTGTGAAGGACTTTGTTCTTCATAGAAAATACCTCACGTCCTTGTATTTACCTTAATTTTCAAGACCCACGTTCTATCAAATTAAATCATGTGTAATTATAAAATTTTGATCTAAATTCTTCTTGACTCAACTCGACTCATCTCATAATCAAAATTCTATTTTTTTTTTATATAGTCGAGTCTTTACTCCGTCAAAATTTTGAGTACGTATAATTAATCAATTTCATCCCAAATCCTTTTCAACTCAATTAATGTAAGTCAGTCAACATCAATTTTTTGAATTTTAGAACAAGTTAAAATTATACTAACAATATATATTTCTAAAAATATTTTTTGTTATTTTTAAAGTTTAATCTAAACCTCTTATTAGCTTAGTTAATTTCACATTTTTTATTATATTATGTAACAAATAATAAAATAAATATAATGCAATTATATATATATATATATATATATATATTCCAAAAGAAGCTAACAAGTAACTGATTTATTTTTATATTTTAGCAAGCACGTTGCTAATGGGGTATATATTCAATTCAATAGAGCTCACACATTATCTATCAAAAAAATATATTAAAAATTTATTAAAATTTATAATGATTTTATCAATAATTAATTATTAATATTTAAAAATATGAGTTAAAGTATGTTGTTGAATTATTAGACTAAAAATTTAAAATAATAATTAAAAATAATAATAAAAATAATAAATTTTAATTAATTTATAACATCTTTCTGTCAAAAATGTTGTACGTATCTTCACATATGTGTAAAAGACATAATTTAAAAGAAAATAAAGAAAAAAGAAAAAAAAATAGGTGGAACAAAGCATTGTTGCGACAATAACACAATAATTGTATGAGGTCAAGGAAAGTTGAATTTTTTTATATATAAATGAAATTAATTTTTTATTAATATACGTGTTATTAAGAATATTTGTGTATTTAAATACTACGTCATATTTTAGATACAATATATAATGTATTCTTATATTTTGGGAGTTACTTGAAACGGTAATTTGAGTCTGAACATGAAATTTAAACTCTTTTTGAGGCAGTGTCTGATTTGTGTTGGTGTCGAAGGGTCGCCATCCAAATTCCTCGTGAGGAGGTGGGGATGATATCTGCAAAAGACTCCGATACTTAAGTTAGTAAGGATTTTAGGCAGGTTTCTAGTAAATTGGAACGTGAATATACTTGAGGGGTGTCAATGTATTTATAGTAGAGTAGATAACCACCTTTTTGGAATAGTTCCACCTTCGTTGGTGGATGACTGCTCCCTTTATCTTAGGAGTATGTTGGAATCTATCTTTGAGTGAAGATAGAGATAGTAGGAGAGATTCGGGGAGACAGTTACTTATTTGGATAAGTAAAACTGACCCTTCTTGTCGTGTCCGACCTCTTAGGAGGTCGGTTAAGAGAATACCCTTAGTGGGCCTTTATACTTAATGGGCCTGGCTTTGTGTTTTGGACCACGATATGAACAGTGCCCTTCTTTAAGTCCGAGCTTTCATGAGGTCGGGCCCAAGTATTTGTGACTTCAATCTTTATTGTCGGGTAGGGGTGTTCGCGGTGCGGTTTGGTTCAGTTTTAAAGAAAAAAGTCATCCGATCCGAACGCTTAATTTATGTGCGGTGCGGTTTGGATTGGATGAAATTTTTTTGGAAATCCGATCCGATCTAATCCGATTACAAGCGGTTTGGATCGGTTTGGATTTGCGGTTTTTTAAATAAAAAAATTTAATACATATAACAAGTCTTAACATCAAATTTTAAATAATCAACAATGACATAACAAGTCTTAACAATATCTTAAAAAGCTAACGATAACATAACAATAGAAATAAAATTATAGGTTAGTTAAAATAAATAAATAAATAACATTTTGAACATAAAATATTTATTAAATAATAATAATACATGAATAATAGAAAAATGTATAATAAATTGAACATATTATAAGTATAATTGTAAATATAATAATAAAATAATAATATTATAGCACATTGTGTGGTTTGGATTGGATTTGATCGGTTATGAAAAGTAGATCCGAAATTCGATCCAATCCAGTGGTTTGCAAAAAATAGAATCCAATCAAATTCGAATTAGTGTGGTTTTAATTGATTTTTGGTTTGAATCGGATTAAATGAGCGGTTTAATTTGGATCGATTTGGATTTGAACACCCCTATTGTCGGGTACACCGCCTTCAAAAGGTCGGGTACTCGACGTGTTTTAAAATTTTGAAATGTTACTGCTTTAATGACACGGCGAACGTTACGCGACAGTTTTTTGAGGATCCGCGCGTGGCTTTAAAGAGGAGTCCAAAATGCCTTTTTTGCCCTTGTTTCTTATAAAAGCTTCACTTCTTCCCTTTTCTTTTCTTTTTTCGTTTCTGAAATGCTTTGCATTTTATCGTTTCTTTCATCGAAAAAACTCCTTCATTCTTCTTCCTTTGTTCTTGCTTCATAACCGTTTCCAGTTTCAAGATTTTTCCATATTGAATCATCTGAAAATTTCTCTGCGCTTCGAAAAGGAACGTTCGAGTTTTCTTGCTATTTGACGTGCTCTTCTATTTTCGTGCTTCATCAAAGTTTGTGTTTTTACCCATTTTTCTTGTTTTCTGGCTTGATTGCTCTAAGAAATACTTGTATTTGTTTTGTCTAAGAACTGGAGCTAAACTAACCGTTTAGATAAAATAAAATAATAAATTAATAGTTCGGAATAGGTTCAAAAATTTAGAAGTGTTAATTTGAACATTTAACGGTGAGATTTGAATTCAACGAATTTTTTGAGTGGGAAATATAATTTTCTACGAAAAATTGCGTAAAAATGCATACCGATAATTTAGCCGGCAGTACAGGCTTAAGTCTGTCCGGTATTGTGTGGAATAAAAAAAATATAAAAAAAACTTAGAAAAATAATTAAAGTTAAAAACTGGGCACTAATTCTAAAAGTTTGGCCCAAAGTTGGGCCAAACAAGCTAAAAACATTAACGGATTAGACTGTGTCCAAGTTGGGCCCAAACCAAACATATATAAGTGAGTTAATAAAGCTCATTCAGCTAATAACACACATAGGCCTAATTTGGGTAAACAACTTAAATAAGCTCTTTTAGAAAAAGAGCTTAAAGTATAAGGACTTTTATTAATAGCAGCTTATAAATAAGTTATTTTATGTTTGGATATTTAGTTATAGAAGTACTTATTTTAAAGTTGTAGCATTTTGATAAATAACTCAAAAAATATAATTTTTTTTCACAAGAAATGGATATTAAAACAACGATGATAACAAATACTTTTTAATATTGAATGTTGATTTTTTATAACCTAATCACTAAGATTACAATTGTTTAGGCAATAAATTATTTATTTATTCTCTTATTAGTTCCATTTTTTAGGTAGAAACTGGTTCTTCTATTTCATCTTTATCCATAACGGTGTTCTTGTATGTGGTAAATGATGCGTGAACATCTTTCCCATCTTTTCCTAGTGAATTTGCATCTAATTTGTTGAGTTTCATAAAGAATTATTATCTTTTAGCCAATATGGATGCTACTTTGAGTCTTTTGCAATTTTGTTTATTTTAGTTAGCATTCAACTGGATTTGATGAAGTTTCTGCAGCACAAGAACAAAAGGAGATGCCAGCGAGGAGCGACGCGCACGCGTGACTGACGCGTACGCGTGATTTGGAGCTTTCCACAGCGACGCGTGCGCGTGACTGACGTGTACGCGTGATTTGAAGAATTGCACAGCAACGTGTGCGAGTGATCGACGCGTCCGCGTAACTTACAAAAAAGACCATCGACGCGTATGCGTGACATGCGCCACGTGCAGAAAATGCAGAAAACGCTGGGGGCGATTTCTGGGCTGCTTTTGACCCAATTTTCAGCCCAGAAAGTACAGATCAGAGGCTACAGATTGAAGGAATCAAATGGTCCCCACGTTACAAGATGCGGAATAGTTAGTTAATTCTGATTTAAATTCAAATTTGATTTTAAAATAGAAAAAGATATTATCTTAATTTTAGATATTAGATTTTAAATTAATTAGGATTAGTTATAAAAAGGGGATACTTCTCTTCTATTGAGGAGATTCTATTAGGGAGGTTCCACCAAGGGAGATTCCATTAGGGAGGTTCCACCAAGGGGGATTCCATTAGGGAATTCTATACAATTTTATATTCCGCATTCCATGAGCAACTAATCCTTCATTGTTAAGGTTATGAGCTCTGTTCTATTTATATGGATTGATTTTATTGCTTTTTCTATTTTAATTTATGTATGGATTTATAATTTAAGAATTATTTTTTGCTCTTTATTTTATGAATTTGGGTGGAACGAAAGTATGACCCTCTTTCTATTTGAGTTCCTGTAAAACTTGGAAAAGCTCTTTACTTGAACAACAGTTTGAAAACATATTCTCCTAAATTTTAATTATCTGAATTTAACGGGATATGTGACATATAATCCTTTAATTTTTGGGTAATTAGAGTTTTTGTGGCATATAAATTAGAATTTGATCATGTAGCTTCTAATTGGAATTAATTGACCAAGGAATTGGCAGTTAATGAATTTTAGAGGAGACTAGAAAGGTCTAAGGAATTAGGGTCTATTCACATATAGTTTGCCATAAATTAAATCATACATAATTAAAATAGTTAATAAGAAAAGTAAATCCGGAAAAATAGATAACTCTGAAGCCTTAACTACTTTCTCCATTTTTTATTCTCAACTTATTTATTTGTCTATCCTTTTGATATTCTGAGTTCGAACTTAAACCTTTTAAATATCTCAAAACCCTTTCTGCTTGCCTAACTAAGCCAATCAATCAATCGTTGTTGCTTGATCCATCAATCCTCGTGGGATCGACCCTTACTCACGTAAGGTATTACTTGGTACGACCCGGTGCACTTGCCGGTTAGTTTGTGGGTTGTAAAATCACCGCACCAAATTTTTGACGCCGTTGCCGGGGATTGACTATGATTAACAACTATTTGTTGTTTGATTGCTTAGATTAGATCATTTTTTTATTATTAATTTTTATTTTGCAGTTTTTTACGTTCTTTTTTTCTTTTTTTCCTCTACGTTATTTTTTTTCTTTTTCCTTTACATTATTTTTTCCTTTTCGTTTACTTCCCACTCTCCCCTGATTCGTTCTCTTTTCTTTTTCTTTTATTATTTAGTTTTTTTAAAATAAATAAATAAATAAATATTAAAAAAATTCAAAAAAAATTCAAAAAAATAATAAATAAATTTTTTTAAATGAATAAATAGTACCAATATTTTTCTTAATTTTTGAAATTAAATTTGTTGTTTCCTAGTTAGTTTTATTTTAATTCTTAAAATTATGTTCTTTCTTCTTTGCTTTCCTATCTACCACATGGTGCGTTTAATCATTTTGGTGTTTTGTACTAAGAAAAAATAATGGAGAGAGATCACATGGGTTACTACTCACACCCGAGTAGTGATTCATATTATGGTGGATGGAGGAACTATCCAAATTTTGGTTGGCAAAATCAAAACCAAAGGAACTTCAATACTCCATGTTCTAACTATCAAGAGCCACCACCTCCATATTCATATCAAGAACCACCATCTCCATATTCATACCAAGAACTACCACCTCTCTATCCATACCAAGAACCATCCTCTTTTCACACTTATCAAGAACCATCATCTCCTTCTTATGCATATCAAGAGCCACCATCTCCTTATTCATCTCAAATACAATCAGATCTTGAGCTTCTCATGAAAGAATTCCTACATGATATAAAGACAAGTGTCAAAAATGAAGAGAAATATGTGCAGACAATGATCAAGAACCAGGAAGAAGAACAAGCAAATTCCTTCCCAAGAGATACAATGCAAGATCATATGGAAGAAAGTGAGGAAACCAATCAAAGGAGTTTTTACTCCAGTGAATTAGAGAACTTTCCACCCTCAAGAAGAGGAAGATTCACAACCTCCCATGCCCTTGGTAAGCAATAAAGAAGAGATTAAATTAGAAGAAAGCTACCAAGAGGAAGAGGTTAAAATTGAGGAAGCTTGCAAAGAGATAGAAGAATTCAAAGAAGAACACAAGGGAGTGGAGCTTGCAAGACCTCTTCCAAAGCAATCACCATCCAATACAACATTCAAGTGGGTAAAATTTCTATCCTTAACCTTTACTTTCCCACTTGAATATGGGCTACTAGAGATGGATGGTCAACTTAGAGATTTTTGTGGCACTAAGAGTAAGAGGAAGATGGTTAGTGGCAAGAGTTATCAAGCAAGGGTCAATATGGTTGCATGTTCCAAATTGAAGTACAAAGATTGGTGTAGAGATCACTTAAATGGGTCTAGAAGGTTATTTGGATGTCTCTGTGAGAATTCAGATTGCTTGCCACCCAGTGAGAACAATGGTGATCCACAAGAAGACGGGTGTAAAAGCAAGGTTTGGGACCCTGGAATTCATTTCCACAATCAACACTCTTGGGGCCTTGTCACTTGCTTCAACTTGCTCGAAGGCGTTATGCGCCTAGCTTGGGATCCCGGTGGCCATTGGAATTACAAACATTGATGGAGATTCCTGGATCAGTATAAGCACAAGCCACCATGACAAGGAGCTCACCACATGTCCAACTTAAGGACTTTAACTAAAAGTGCTTGGTGGAAGACAACCCACCGTGGTATGATCGTTCCTTTTCATTCTTAGTTATTTTTTGTAGTATTAGTTTTCTTACTTATTTGATTTTTATTGAATTCTTACTAATTTTCTGATCATGTGATGAGCGGATAATTTATACACTTTTTGGCATTGTTTTTAGTATGTTTTTGGTAGTTTTAGTTGAGTTCTTAGTATATTTTTATTAGTTTTTAGTTAAAATTCACTTTTCTGGACTTTACTATGAGTTTGTGTGTTTTTCTGTGATTTCAGGTATTTTCTGGCTGAAATTGAGGGACCTGAACAAAAATCTGATTCAGAGACTGAAAAGGACTGCAGATGCTGTTGGATTCTGACCTCCCTGCACTCGAAGTGGATTTTCTGGAGCTACAGAAGCCCAATTGGCGCGCTCTCAACGGCGTTGGAAAGTAGACATCCTGGGCTTTCCAGCAATATATGATAGTCCATACTTTGCCCAAGATTTGATGGCCCAAACCGGCGTTCAAAGTCACCTCAAGAAATCCCAGCGTTAAACGCTAGAACTGGCACCCAAACGGGAGTTAAACGCCCAAACTGGCATAAAAGCTGGCGTTTAACTCCAAGAAGAGTCTCTACACGAAAATGCTTCATTGCTCAGCCCAAGCACACACCAAGTGGGCCCGGAAGTGGATTTTTATGTCATTTACTCATCTTTGTACACCTTAGGCTACTAGTTTTCTATAAGTAGGACCTTTTACTATTGTATTTTTATAGAAGACTTTGGTAGCTATCTTCGTTTTATGCTATCTTAGATCATTGGGAGGCTGGCCTCACGGCCATGCCTAGACCTTATGCTTATGTATTTTCAACGGTGGAGTTTCTACACACCATAGATTAAGGTGTGGAGCTCTGCTGTACCTCGAGTATTAATGCAATTACTATTGTTCTTCTATTCAATTCCGCTTGTTCTTTGTCCAAGATATCACTTGTTCTTCAACTTGATGAATGTGATGATCCGTGACACTCATCATCATTCTCACTCATGAACAAGGTGACTGACAACCACTCTTGTTCTACAAGCAATCAAAGCTCCAGTGAATATCTCTTGGATTCCTGATAACACGATGCATGGTTGATCGCCTGACAACCGAGTGCTCGCCTGACAAACGAGCCAGCCATTCCGTGAGATCAGAGTCTTCGTGGTATAGGCGAGAACTGATGGCGGCATTCAAGAGAATCCGGAAGGTCTAACCTTATCTGTGGTATTCTGAGTAGGATTCAATGACTGAATGACTGTGACGTGCTTCAAACTCCTGAGGGCGGGGCGTTAGTGACAGACGCAAAAGAATCACTGGATTCTATTCCGGCCTGATTGAGAACCGACAGATGGATAGCCGTGCCGTGACAGGGTGCGTTGAACATTTCCAATGAGAGGATGGGAGGTAGCCACTGACAACGGTGAAACCCTTGCATAAGCTTGCCATGGAAAGGAGTAAGAAGGATTGGATGAAGACAGTAGGAAAGCAGAGAGACGGAAGGGAAGGCATCTTCATGCGCTTATCTGAAGTTCCTACCAATGAATTACATAAGTATCTCTATCTTTATCTTTTATGTTATTTTCGTTCATCATCATATCCATTTGAGTCTGCCTGACTAAGATTTACAAGATGACCATAGCTTGCTTCATAGCAACAATCTCCGTGGGATCGACCCTTACTCACGTAAGGTATTACTTGGACGACCCAGTGCACTTGCTGGTTAGTTGTGCGAAGTTGTGTAATGCCATGGAATTGAACTACCAAGTTTTTGGAGTTCATGACCGGGGATTATGAGAGTTGTGAAAAGTATTGTTCACAATTTCGCGCACCAAGTTTTTGGCGCCGTTACCGGGGATTGTTCAAGTTTTGAGCAAGCTTTTGGTAACAATGCCTGAGATTGTTCAGATTGGACAACTGACGGTTCATCTTGTTGCTTAGATTAGGTATTTTTTTCGAAATTCTTGAAGATGAATTCTAGAGTTTCATGATGATTTGTTGAAGTCTGGCTGGCTGAGAAGCCATGTCTAATCTTATTGGACCGAGGTTTCAACTTATCATCACAAGAGCTTGTTGATTTTTATCAATCTTGCTTTTGGAGCAGTGATCTGCTAAGGCTTGGCTGGCCTTTGGCCATGTCTAGTGTTTTGGACCGAAGCTTTCTTTGAAAGCTTGACTGGCTGTGAAGCCATGTCTAATTCCTGGACCGGAGTCTTAGACTAGCATTGCACTGATTCCTGGAATTCTCATTAAGAATTTTGATATCTTCTTTCCACTTAATTTTCGAAAAACACAAAAAAATTCAAAAAAATCATAAAAAAAAAAACCAAAAATATGTTATGTTTCTTGTTGAGACACTAGTCTCATCTTAAGTTTGGTGTCAATTACATGCATTCATTCATGTGTCTTAAGGATTTTCAAGTAATTCTTGATGATTTTCGTGTTCTAATCTTTGAATTCAATTGACTTGAGTGTTTTGTGTGTCTCATATGCATTCTCATTAATGTCAGTAGTATACAAACTGCTAAGTTTGGTGTCTTGCATGCATTGTTATTTGATTTTAGTCGCATTTTGATTATTAAAAAAATCCAAAAATATTTTTAATTTGTGTCTTTTCAAGTCAATAATACAAAGAATTGAAGATTCAGAACATACTGCAGAGGAATCACACAGAAAAAGCTGGGCATTCAAAAATGCCCAGTGAAGAAGACAGACTGGCGTTTAAACGCTAGCCAGGGTGCCTGGCTGGGCGTTTAACGCCCAAAAGGGTAGTAGTTTGGGCGTTAAACGCCAGAATGTGCACCATTCTGGGCGTTTAACGCCAGGATGGCACAAGGGGAGGATTTTGTTTTCAAAATCAAATTTTTTTTTCAAGTTTTCAAAGTTTTTCAAAATCAAATCTTTTTCAAATCATATCTTTTCAATCAAATGTTTTCAAAATCAATTTCTTTCCTTTTTCAAAGATACTTACTAACAATTAATGATTTGATTGAACATTTTAAGTGTGTTGCCTTTTCTGTTGAGAAAGGTTTAATGTTTGAATCATATCTTTTCTTGTTAGGCAAGTCATTAATTTTAAAAAATCAAATCTTTTTAAAATTGTT
The DNA here is from genome assembly GCF_014773155.1 of Arachis stenosperma. Taxonomy (NCBI): domain Eukaryota; kingdom Viridiplantae; phylum Streptophyta; class Magnoliopsida; order Fabales; family Fabaceae; genus Arachis; species Arachis stenosperma. Next base: position 119,554,249 of record NC_080380.1, on the reverse strand, counting down.
TTCAAATCATATCTTTTCAATCATATCTTTTTAAAACCATAACTTTTCAATCAAATCTTTTTAATCACATCTTTTTCAAAATAGTTTTCAATCAATTTTTTTTTAATTTCAAAATCTTTTTCAAAAATTACTTGATTTCTTTTCAACTCTTATTTTCGAAAATCAATTAAATGTTTTTCAAAAATGTTTTCAAAATCTTTCACTTAATTTTCGAAAATTACTTCCCTTCTTCTCACATCCTTCTATTTATGGACTAACACTATTCCTTAATGCAAAATTCGAACTCCATCTTCTTTGATAAGTTCGAATTTTCTACCTCTGTCTTCCATTTTTCTTCCTCTGACACCTCAAGGAATCTCTATACTGTGACATAGAGGATTCCATATTTTCTTGTTCTCTTCTCTTTCATATGAGCAGGAGCAAAGACAAGGGCATTCTTGTTGAAGCTGACCCTGAACTTGAAAGGACCTTGAAGAGAAAGCTAAGAGAAGCCAAAGCACAACTCTCTTTAGAGGACCTGACCGAATTCTTCAAAGAAGAAGAACACATGGCAGCCGAAAACAACAACAATGCCAACAATGCAAGGAAGGTGCTGGGTGACTTTACTGCACCTACTCCCGACTTCTATGGGAGAAGCATCTCTATCCCTGCCATTGGAGCAAACAACTTTGAGCTTAAGCCTCAATTAGTTTCTCTAATGCAACAGAATTGCAAATTCCATGGACTTCCAATGGAAGATCCTCATCAGTTTTTAGCTGAGTTCTTGCAAATCTGTGACACAGTCAAGACTAATGGGGTTGACCCTGAGGTCTACAGACTGATGCTATTCCCTTTTGCTGTAAGAGACAGAGCTAGAATATGGTTGGACTCACAACCTAAAGATAGCCTGGACTCTTGGGAAAAGCTAGTCAATGCCTTCTTGGCAAAGTTCTTTCCACCTCAAAAATGGAGTAAGCTTAGAGTGGAAGTCCAAACCTTCAGACAGAAGGATGGAGAATCCCTCTATGAAGCTTGGGAAAGATACAAACAATTAATCAGAAAATGTCCCTCAGACATGCTTTCTGAATGGAGCATCATAGGTATTTTCTATGATGGTCTTTCTGAACTATCCAAGATGTCTTTGGATAGCTCTGCTGGAGGATCTCTTCATCTGAAGAAGACGCCTACAGAAGCTCAAGAACTAATTGAAATGGTTGCAAATAACCAATTCATGTACACTTCTGAAAGGAATCCTGTGAACAATGGGACAAGTCAGAAGAAAGGAGTTCTTGAGATTGATGCTCTGAATGCCATACTGGCTCAGAATAAGATATTGACTCAACAAGTCAATTTGATTTCTCAAAGTTTGTCTGGAATGCAAAATGCACCTGGCAGTACTAAGGATGCTTCATCTGAGGAAGAAGCTTATGATCCTGAGAAACCTTCAATGGAAGAGGTGAATTACTTAGGAGAACCCTATGGAAACACCTATAATTCTTCATGGAGAAATCACCCAAATTTCTCATGGAAGAATCAAGAGAGACCTCAACAAGGTTTCAATAATAATAATAATGGTGGAAGAAACAGGTTTAGCAATGCCAAGCCTTTTCCATCATCTTCTCAGCAATAGACAGAGAGTTCTAAGCAGAACCCCTCTGACTTAGCAACCATGGTCTCTGATCTAATCAAAACCACTCAAAGTTTCATGACTGAAACAAGGTCCTCCATCAGAAATTTGGAGGCACAAGTGGGACAGCTGAGCAAGAAAGTTACTGAACTCCCTCCTAGTACTCTCCCAAGTAATACAGAAGAAAATCCAAAAGGAGAGTGCAAAGCCATAACCATGGCCGAATATGGAGAGGAAAGAGAGGAGGTGGACGCCACTGAGGAAAACCTCAATGGGCGTGCACCAACCTCCTCTGAGTTCCCCAATGAGGAACCATGGGAATCTGAGGCTCAAAATGAGACCATAGAGATTCCATTGGAATTACTTCTGCCATTCATGAGCTCTGATGAGTATTCCTCCTCTGAAGAGGATGAGTATGTCACTGAAGAGCAAGTTGCTAAATACCTTGGAGCAATCATGAAGCTAAATGACAAGTTATTTGGAAATGAGACTTGGGAAGATGAACCTCCCTTGCTCACCAAAGAACTGGATGACTTGTCTAGGCAGAAATTACCTCAAAAGAGACAAGATCCTGGGAAGTTTTCACTACCTTGTACCATAGGCACCATGACCTTCAAGAAAGCTCTGTGTGACTTAGGGTCAAGTGTAAACCTCATGCCTCTCTCTGTAATGGAGAAGCTAGGGATCTTTGAGGTACAGGCTGCAAGAATCTCATTGGAGATGGCAAACAACTCAAGAAAACAAGCTCATGGACTTGTAGAGAATGTTTTGGTAAAAGTTGAAGACCATTACATCCCTACTGATTTCATAGTCCTAGAGACTGGGAAGTGCATGGATGAATCCATCATCCTTGGCAGACCCTTCCTAGCCACAGCAAAGGCTGTGATTGATGTTGATAGAGGTGAACTGATCATTCAAGTGAATGAAAAATCCTTGGTGTTTAAGGCTCAAGGATATCCCTCTGTCACCATGGAGAGGAAGCTTGAAGAGCTTCCCTCAAATCACAGACAAATAGAGCCCCCACAGTCAAACTCTAAGTTTGGTGTTGGGAGGCCACAACCAAACTCTAAGTTTGGTGTTGAACCCCCACATTCAAACTCTAAGTTTGGTGTTGGGAGGTTCCCACATTGCTCTGAGTACCTGTGAGGCTCCATAAGAGCCCTCTGTCAAGCTATTGACATTAAAGAAGCGCTTGTTGGGAGGCAACCCAATGTTTTATAATTAACTATTTCCTTTTGTTATTTTATCTTTTTTGTAGGTTGATGATCATAAGAAGTCAGAAAATCAATGAAAAAAGCAAAAACAAAATGAAAAACAGGAAGAAAAATAGCACACCCTGGAGGAAGATGTTGCTGGCGTTTAAACGCCAGTGAGGTTAGCTGTTGGGCGTTTAACGCCCAGTCTGGCACCATTCTGGGCGTTTAACGCCAGAAAAGGGCACCAGGCTGGCGTTAAACGCCAGAAAAGGGCAAGAACCTGGCGTTAAACGCCAGGAATGGGCACCAGCCCGGCGTTTAACGCCAGAAATGACTCAAAACGTGATTTTGAGCAACATTTGGTGCAGGGATGACTTTTCCTTGACACCACAGGATCTGTGGACCCCACAGGACCCCCACCAACCCCACCACCACCCTCTCTCTTCTTCCCCCATTCACCAATCACCTCAACACCTCTTCCCCAAAAACCCCTCACCTATCAAATCCCTTCTTTCTCTTCACCACTCACATCCATCCTTCATAAAACCCCACCTACCCCTCCATTCAAATTCAAACCACTTTCCCACCCAAACCCACCCTCAAATGGCCGAACAACCCTCTCCCCCTCTCCTATATAAACCCTTCTTCATTCCTTAATTTTCACACAACCTAAACACCACTTCTCCCCTTCTTTGGCCGAATACAAAGCCACCCCTTTCTCCCTCATTTCTTCTTCTTCTACTCTCTTCTTTCTTCTTTTGCTCGAGGACGAGCAAACCTTTTAAGTTTGGTGTGGTAAAAGCGTTGCTTTTTCGTTTTCCATAACCATTTATGGCATCCAAGGCCGGAGAAACCTCTAGAAAGAGGAAAGGGAAGGCAAAAGCTTCCACCTCCGAGTCATGGGAGATGGATAGATTCATCTCAAGGGTGCATCAAGACCACTTCTATGAAGTTGTGGCCTTGAAGAAGGTGATCCCCGAGGTCCCCTTTTCACTCAAAAAGAGTGAATATCCGGAGATCCGCCATGAGATCCGAAGAAGAGGTTGGGAAGTACTTACCAACCCCATTCAACAAGTTGGAATCTTGATGGTTCAAGAGTTCTATGCCAATGCATGGATCACAAAGAACCATGATCAAAGTATGAACCCGGATCCAAAGAATTATCTTACTATGGTTCGGGGGAATTACTTGGATTTTAGTCCGGAAAGTGTAAGGTTGGCATTCAATTTGCCCATGATGCAAGGAGATGAACATCCTTACACTAGAAGGGTCAACTTTGATCAAAGGTTGGACCAAGTCCTCACAGTCATATGTGAAGAGGGCGCACAATGGAAGAGAGATTCAAGAGGGAAGCCGGTTCAATTGAGAAGGCATGACCTCAAACCCGTGGCTAGAGGATGGTTGGAGTTTATCCAACGCTCAATCATTCCCACTAGCAACCGGTCCGAAGTTACTCTAGACCGAGCCATCATGATTCATAGCGTCATGATTGGAGAAGAAGTGGAAATTCATGAGGTTATAGCCCAAGAACTCTATAAAGTGGCGGACAAGTCTTCCACCTTGGCAAGGCTAGCCTTTCCTCATCTCATTTGTCACCTCTGTTATTCAGTTGGAGTTGACATAGAAGGAGACACCCCCATTGATGAGGACAAGCCCATTACTAAGAAAAGGATGGAGCACACAAGAGACCCCTCTCATCATGAGATCCCTGAGATACCTCAAGGGATGCACTTTCCTCCACAAAACTATTGGGAGCAACTGAACACCTCCCTAGGAGAATTGAGTTCCAACATGGGACAACTAAGGGTGGAGCATTAAGAACACTCCATCATCCTCCATGAAATTAGAGAAGATCAAAGAATCATGAGGGAGGAGCAACAAAGACAAGGAAAAGACATTGAGGAGCTCAAGCACTCCATAGGATCTTCAAGAGGAAGAAAGAGCCGCCATTACTAAGGTGGACCCGTTCTTTGATTTCCTTGTTCTTTATTCTTCTGTTTTTCGAATTTTATGCTTATGTTTATCCATGTTTGTGTCTTGTGATCATTAGTGTCTTAGTGTCTATGCCTTAGAGTTATGAATGTCCTATGAATCCATCACCTTTCTTGAATAAAAACGTGCTTAATTGAAAAGGAAAGAATTGCATGAATTCTGAATTTTATAATAGTTTAATTATTTTGATGTGGTGGCAATACTCTTGTTCTCTGAATGTATGCTTAAACAGTGCATATGTATCTTGAATTTGTGGTTCATGAAGGTTGGCTCTTGAAAGAATGATGAAAAAGGAGACATGTTACTGAGGATCTGAAAAATCATTAAAAATGATTCTTGAAGCAAGAAAAAGCAGTGAATACAAAAAAAAAAAAGAGAAAAAAATCGAAAAAAAGAAAGAGAAAAAGAAAGAGAAAAAGAAAGAATAAAGTTGTGATCCAAGGCAAAAAGAGTGTGCTTAAGAACCCTGGACACCTCTAATTGGGGACTTTAGCAAAGCTGAGTCACAATCTGAAAAGGTTCACCCAATTATGTGTCTGTGGCATGTATGTATCCGGTGGTAATACTGGAAGACAGAGTGCTTTGGGCCACGGCCAAGACTCATAAAGTAGCTGTGTTCAAGAATCATCATACTTAACTAGAAGAATCAATAACACTATCTGGATTCTGAGTTCCTAAAGAAGCCAACCATTCTGAATTTCAAAGGATAGAGTGAGATGCCAAAACAGTTCAGAGGCAAAAAGTTAAAAGCCCCGCTCATCTAATTAATACTGATCTTCATAGATGTTTTTGGAATTCATTGCATATTCTCTTCTTTTTATCTTATTTGATTTTCAGTTGCTTGAGGACAAGCAACAATTTAAGTTTGGTGTTGTGATGAGCGGATAATTTATACACTTTTTGGCATTGTTTTTAGTATGTTTTTGGTAGTTTTAGTTGAGTTCTTAGTATATTTTTATTAGTTTTTAGTTAAAATTCACTTTTCTGGACTTTACTATGAGTTTGTGTGTTTTTCTGTGATTTCAGGTATTTTCTGGCTGAAATTGAGGGACCTGAACAAAAATCTGATTCAGAGACTGAAAAGGACTGCAGATGCTGTTGGATTCTGACCTCCCTGCACTCGAAGTGGATTTTCTGGAGCTACAGAAGCCCAATTGGCGCGCTCTCAACGGCGTTGGAAAGTAGACATCCTGGGCTTTCCAGCAATATATGATAGTCCATACTTTGCCCAAGATTTGATGGCCCAAACCGGCGTTCAAAGTCACCTCAAGAAATCCCAGCGTTAAACGCTAGAACTGGCACCCAAACGGGAGTTAAACGCCCAAACTGGCATAAAAGCTGGCGTTTAACTCCAAGAAGAGTCTCTACACGAAAATGCTTCATTGCTCAGCCCAAGCACACACCAAGTGGGCCCGGAAGTGGATTTTTATGTCATTTACTCATCTTTGTACACCTTAGGCTACTAGTTTTCTATAAGTAGGACCTTTTACTATTGTATTTTTATAGAAGACTTTGGTAGCTATCTTCGTTTTATGCTATCTTAGATCATTGGGAGGCTGGCCTCACGGCCATGCCTAGACCTTATGCTTATGTATTTTCAACGGTGGAGTTTCTACACACCATAGATTAAGGTGTGGAGCTCTGCTGTACCTCGAGTATTAATGCAATTACTATTGTTCTTCTATTCAATTCCGCTTGTTCTTTGTCCAAGATATCACTTGTTCTTCAACTGATGAATGTGATGATCCGTGACACTCATCATCATTCTCACTCATGAACAAGGTGACTGACAACCACTCTTGTTCTACAAGCAATCAAAGCTCCAGTGAATATCTCTTGGATTCCTGATAACACGATGCATGGTTGATCGCCTGACAACCGAGTGCTCGCCTGACAAACGAGCCAGCCATTCCGTGAGATCAGAGTCTTCGTGGTATAGGCGAGAACTGATGGCGGCATTCAAGAGAATCCGGAAGGTCTAACCTTATCTGTGGTATTCTGAGTAGGATTCAATGACTGAATGACTGTGACGTGCTTCAAACTCCTGAGGGCGGGGCGTTAGTGACAGACGCAAAAGAATCACTGGATTCTATTCCGGCCTGATTGAGAACCGACAGATGGATAGCCGTGCCGTGACAGGGTGCGTTGAACATTTCCAATGAGAGGATGGGAGGTAGCCACTGACAACGGTGAAACCCTTGCATAAGCTTGCCATGGAAAGGAGTAAGAAGGATTGGATGAAGACAGTAGGAAAGCAGAGAGACGGAAGGGAAGGCATCTTCATGCGCTTATCTGAAGTTCCTACCAATGAATTACATAAGTATCTCTATCTTTATCTTTTATGTTATTTTCGTTCATCATCATATCCATTTGAGTCTGCCTGACTAAGATTTACAAGATGACCATAGCTTGCTTCATAGCAACAATCTCCGTGGGATCGACCCTTACTCACGTAAGGTATTACTTGGACGACCCAGTGCACTTGCTGGTTAGTTGTGCGAAGTTGTGTAATGCCATGGAATTGAACTACCAAGTTTTTGGAGTTCATGACCGGGGATTATGAGAGTTGTGAAAAGTATTGTTCACAATTTCGCGCACCATCATGCAGCTATTTTAGAACAGGAACCGGAAAAAAAAAGAGAGAAGAGAGCACAGGACACGCAAGCGTCGCTGACGCGTACGCGTCAGATGGGTGTGCATGAAAAATAAAAATGACCAGAGAGTTGCGTGGGAGTGGCACCAGAATGATGCCTTTCGCACAAACAATCCCACGTGTACGCGTACACCACGCGTGCGCGTCATTGGTGATTTTGGCACACCACGCGTACGCATCACTGACGCGTACGCGTGACATGGAAAAACGGCGTAAATATATGTTTTGGCAGAGAGTTGTGCGTGCGTGTGGCTGCCTTCGTGTGAATCACGCAAAATCCAGGGCATGCAGACGCGTGCCTGACGCTTATGCGTCATTAAGAAAATTTCGCGCCCCACACGTACGCATGATGCACGCGTACGCGTCGCCTGCGCCGCACAACTCCACTAGTTCGCCGCCCAAGTTTTAATTTTCTTTCCCCCTCTTCCAATCTTAATTCTCTCTTGTTCTTTTATCCTTTTCCTTTTTCTTTCATCATAATATTTGTCTCTTTCTATTTTTAGTTCTTCTTTGCTTGAGGACAAGCAAATCTTTAAGTTTGGTGTTGACGCTTCGCTTAAGGGTTTTCTATTTATTCCTATGGCACCAAAAGGGAGGCGAATCATATTCATGGAGGAGCACAACCTGGAGAAAAAAGCAACCGCTGGGATAACTAAGGTGGTTGAGTTCCTTACATTTTTTATTCCTCTCCTCTTTTTCTATGTTGTGTTCTGGTTTTCTACTATTTTGCTTTGTTTGTTGCATGATCCTTTATTAGTTAGAATCCTAAGTCTAGTTTCGTTTTCTCTTAATTGCTTTAATTCTAAAAAGATGTCTCATGTATTACTCACTAAGCTTGAATTCAAATAAAAAATACAGAAGTGATGTATTGCATGAGAAATTGAGTTAATTTTACAAGTAGTCTTATTTACTTAAATGTGGTGGTATTTTTTGTAATTCTGAATGCATGACATGAACATTGCATATTTTTTATAGTGAAGTTTATGAATGTTAAAATTGTTGGCTGGTGCACGAAATTGTGATCATCAATGGCGCCATCAACATGGTAGGCTCATTGCAATCTCAACTCTTTATCACAACTCCGCACAACTAACCAGCAAGTGCACTGGGTCGTCCAAGTAATAAACCTTACGCGAGTAAGGGTCGATCCCACGGAGATTGTTGGTATGAAGCAAGCTATGGTCACTGGTGCGCGAAATTGTGAACAATACTTTTTCACAACTCAAATAATCCCCGGTAATGGCTCCAAGAACTTGGTGGCTCAATACCATGGCATTACACAACTTCGCACAACTAACCAGCAAGTGCACTGGGTCGTCCAAGTAATAAACCTTACGTGAGTAAGGGTCGATCCCACGGAGATTGTTAGTATTGAAGCAAGCTATGGTCATCTTGTAAATCTTAGTCAGGCAAACTCAGATGTATATGGTGATGAACGAAAATAACATAAAAGATAAGGATAGAGATACTTATGTAATTCATTGGTGTAAGAGCTTCAGACAAGTGTATGAAGATGCCTTCCCTTCCGTCTCTCTGCTTTCCTAATGCCTTCATCCAGCCCTTCTTACTCCTTTCCATGGCAAGCTCGTGTAAGGTTTCACTGTTGTCAGCAGCTACCTCCCATCCGCGCAGTGAAAGCTAATGCACACACTCTGTCACAGTGCTGCCAATCACCGGTTTGGTTCCCTCCCCTACCGGAATAGAATAACTCTTTTGCGTCTGTCACTAACGCCCAGTAGGTTACAGGTTTGAAGCACGTCACAGTCATTCAATCATTGAATCCTACTCAGAATACCACAGACAAGGTTAGACCTTCCGGATTCTCTTGAACGCCGCCATCAGTTCTTGCCTATACCACGAAGACTCTGATCTCACGGAATGGCTGGCTCGTTTGTCAGGCGAGCACTCGGTTGTCAGGCGATCAACCATGCATCGTGCAATCAGAAATCCAAGAGATATTCACCAAGCCTCGAATGCTTGTAGAACAAGAATGGTTGTCAGTCACCTTGTTCATAGGTGAGAATGATGATGAGTGTCAATCATCACCTTCATCAAGTTGAAGAACAAGTGATATCTTGGTAAAAGAACAAGCGGAATTGAATGGAAGAACAATAGTAATTGCATTAATACTCGAGGTACAGCAGAGCTCCACACCTTAATCTATGGTGTGTAGAAACTCCACCGTTGAAAATACATAAGCATAAGGTCTAGGCATGGCCGAATGGCCAGCCTCCCAATGATCTAAGATAGCATAAAACTCAAAGATAGCTACCAAGATGTGTTTTAAATACAATAGTAAAAGGTCCTACTTATAGAAAACTAGTACATAGATGGGTAAATGACATAAAAATCCACTTCCGGGCCCACTTGGTGTGTGCTTGGGCTGAGCAATGAAGAAATTTCGTGTAGAGACTCTCCTTGGAGTTTAACTCCAGCTTTTATGCCAGTTTGGGCGTTTAACTCCCAGTTAGGTGCCAGTTCCGGCGTTTAACGCTGGGAATTCTGAGGGTGACTTTGAACGCCGGTTTGGGCCATCAAATCTTGGGCAAAGTATGGACTATTATATATTGCTGGAAAGCCCAGGATGTCTACTTTCCAATGCCGTTGAGAGCGCGCCAATTGGGCTTCTGTAGCTCCAGAAAATCTACTTCGAGTGCAGGGAGGTCAGAATCCAACAGCATCTGCAGTCCTTTTCAGTCTCTGAATCAGATTTTTGCTCAGAACCTTCAATTTCAGCCAGAAAATACCTGAAATCACAGAAAAACACACAAACTCATAGTAAAGTCCAGAAAAGTGAATTTTAACTAAAAACTAATAAAAATATAATAAAAACTAACTAAAAGATACTAAAAAATACTAAAAACAATGCCAAAAAGCATACAAATCATCCGCTCATCACAACACCAAACTTAAATTGTTGCTTGTCCCCAAGCAACTGAAAATCAAATAAGATAAAAGGAAGAGAATATGCAATGAATTCCAAAAACATCTGTGAAGATCAGTATTAATTAGATGAGCGGGGCTTTTAACTTTTTGCCTCTGAACAGTTTTGGCATCTCAATCTATCCTTTGAAATTCAGAATGGTTGGCTTCTTTAGGAACTTAGAATCCAGATAGTGTTAATGATTCTCCTAGTAAAGTATGATGATTCTTGAACATAGCTATTTATTGAGTCTTGGCTGTGGCCCAAAGCACTCTGTCTTTCCAGTATTACCACCGGATACATACATGCCACAGACACATAATTGGGTGAACCTTTTCAGATTGTGACTTAGCCTTGCTAAAGTCCCCAATTAGAGGTGTCCAGGGTTCTTAAGCACACTCTTATTTGCCTTGGATCACAACTCTTATTATTATTTTTTTTTCGTTTTCTTTTTTTCTCTTTTTTTTTTCGTTTTTTTTTTTTTTTTTGAATAGCAATGCTTTTCTTGCTTCAAGAATTATTTATTGATTTTTCAGATCCTCAATAACATGTCTCCTTTTTCATCATTCTTTCAAGAGCCAACATTCATGAACCACAAATTCAAGATACATATGCACTGTTTAAGCATACATTCAGAGAACAAAAATATTGCCACCACATCAAAATAATTAAACTATTATAAAATTCAAAATTCATGCAATTCTTCCTTTTTCAATTAAGCACATTTTTATTCAAGAAAGGTGATGGATTCATAGGACATTCATAACTTTAAGGCATAGACACTAAGACACTAATGATCATAAGACACAAGCATGGATAACATAAAGCACTAAAATTCGAAAAACAAAGGAATAAAGAACAAGGAAATCAAGGAATGGGTCCACCTCAGTGATGGCGGCTCTTCCTTGCTTTTGAAGGTCCTATGGAGTGCTTGAGCTCCTCAATGTCTCTTCCTTGCCTTTGTTGCTCCTCTCTCATGATTCTTTGTTCTTCTCTAATTTCATGGAGGAGAATGGAGTGTTCTTGGTGCTCCACCCTTAGTTGTCCCATATTGGAACTCAACTCTCCTAGGGAGGTGTTTAGTTGCCCCCAATAGTCTTGTGGAGGAAAATTCATCCCTTGAGGAATCTCAGGGATCTCATGATGAGTGGGATCTCTTGTGTACTCCATCCTTTCTTAGTGATGGGCTTGTCCTCATCAATGGTGATGTCTCCCTCTATGTCAACTCCCACTGAATAACAGAGGTGACCAATGAGGTGAGGAAAGGCTAACCTTGCCAAGGTAGAGGTCTTGTCCGCCACCCTATAGAGTTCTTGGGCTATAACCTCATGAACCTCTATTTCTTCTCCAATCATGATGCTATGGATCATGATAGCCCGGTCTATGGTAACTTCGGACCGGTTGCTAGTGGGGATGATTGAGCGTTGTATGAACTCTAACCATCCTCTAGCCACGGGTTTGAGGTCATGCCTTCTCAATTGGACCGGCTTTCCTCTTGAATCTTGCTTCCATTGTGTGCCCTCTTCACATATGACTGTGAGGACTTGGTCCAACCTTTGATCAAAGTTGACCCTTCTAGTGTAAGGATGCTCATCTCCTTGCATCATAGGCAAGTTGAACGCCACCCTCACACTTTCCGGACTAAAATCCAAGTATTTCCCCCGAACCATAGTAAGATAATTCTTTGGATCCGGGTTCACACTTTGGTCATGGTTCTTGGTGATCCATGCATTGGCATAGAACTCTTGAACCATCAAGATTCCGACTTGTTGAATGGGGTTGGTAAGTACTTCCCAACCTCTTCTTCGGATCTCATGGCGGATCTCCGGATATTCACCCTTTTTGAGTGAAAAGGGGACTTCGGGGATCACCTTCTTCAAGGCCACAACTTCATAGAAGTGGTCTTGATGCACCCTTGAGAGGAATCTATCCATCTCCCATGACTCGGAGGTGGAAGCCTTGCCTTCCCTTTCCTCTTTCTAGAGGTTTCTCCGGCCTTGGATGCCATAAATGGTTATGAAAAAGCAACTCTTTTACCACACCAAACTTAAAATGTTTGCTCGTCCTCGAGCAAAAGAAAGAAGAGAGTAGAAGAAGAAGAATGAGGAAGAGGGAGATGGTAGTGTGTTCGGCCAAGAAGGGAAGAAAGGGTGTTTAGGTTGTGGAAAATGAAGGGGTAAAGAGGGGTTATATAGGAAAGAGGGGGATGAGGGTTCGGCCATTTGAGGGTGGGTTTGGGAGGGAAAGTGGTTTGAATTTGAAGGGTGAGGTTGGTGGGGATTTTATGAAGGATGGATGTGAGTGGTGAAGAGAAAGATGGGATTTGATAGGTGAGGGGTTTTTGGGGAAGAGGTGTTGAGGTGATTGGTGAATGGGGGAAGAAGAGAGAGAGTGATGGTAGGGTCCTGTGGGGTCCACAGATCCTGTAGTGTCAAGGGAAAGGCATCCTTGCACCAAATGGCATCAAAATCCACGTTTTGAGCCTTTTCTGGCGTTAAACGCCGGGCTGGTGCCCATTCCTGGCGTTAACGCCAGGTTTTTACCCTTTACTGGCGTTTAACGCCAGTCTGGTGCCCCTTTCTGGCGTTAAACGCCCAGAATGGTGCCAGACTGGGCGTTAAACGCCCAACAGCTAGCATTACTGGCGTTTGAACGCCAGCTTCTTCTTCTCCAGGGTGTGCTGTTTTTCTTCCTGTTTTCATTTTGTTTTGCTTTTTCATTGTTTTGTGACTTCTTATGATCATCAACCTACAAAAAAGATAAAATAACAAAAGAAAATAATTAATTATAAAACATTGGGTTGCCTCCCAACAAGCGCTTCTTTACTGTCATTAGCTTGACAGAGGACTCTCATGGAGCCTCAGAGTTGTTCAGAAAACCGTGTTGGGACCTCCCAACACCAAACTTAGAGTTTGAATGTGGGGGTTCAACACCAAACTTAGAGTTTGGTTGTGGCCTCCCAACACCAAACTTAGAGTTTGACTGTGGGGGCTCTGCTTGGCTCTGTTTTGAGAGAAGCTCTTCATGCTTCTTCTCCATGGTGACAGAGGGATATCCTTGGGCCTTAAACACCAAGGATTCTTCATTCACTTGAATGATCAACTCTCCTCTATCAACATCAATCACAGCCTTTGCTGTGGCTAGAAAGGGTCTGCCAAGGATGATGGATTCATCCATGCACTTCCCAGTCTCTAGGACTATGAAATCAGTAGGAATGTAATGGTCTTCAACCTTAACCAGAACATCCTCTATAAGTCCATAGGCTTGTTTTCTTGAATTGTCTGCCATCTCTAGTG